>NW_027328741.1:11949071-12598615 GCF_048564905.1 Vicugna pacos | reverse complement strand
GTTTCATATGGTAGTTCTGTTTTAGTTTTTAAAGATATATGAATACTCTTTTTCATAGAAGCTCTACCAATTTATATTCCTACCATGTGTATACAAGAGATTTCTTACCTCCACATCATCTCCAACACTTTTCATTTGTAGACTTTTTTATAATAGCCACTTGAACAGTGTGAAGTGATACCTCATTGTGGTTTTGATTTGCAATTACCTAATAATTAGTAATGTTGAGCATTTTTATCACCTGCCCGTTACTCATCTGTAAGCTTTCTTTGGAAAAATATTAACTCAGTTACTCTGCTCTTGTTTTTGATTGGGTTTTTACTTTTCACATTGAGTTTTGTAACCTAAATCCATGTTACATCTATTAACCTACATCTATTAAACCCTGGTCACTTGCATTATTTGCCAATATATTCTCCAATTACACAGGCAGTGTTTTCACTTCATTGATTGTGTCCTTAGCTGTGCAGAAATTTTCAAGTTTGTTTAGATCTCACTTGCTTATTTTTGCTTTTATATGTTTTGCCTTAGGAGACTGTTATAAGAAAATATTCCTATGATATGTATCCAATACGGTATCTCCCATATTCCTTTCTAGCAGTTTTATACTTATTAGGTCTTACATTTAGGTCCTTAATACACTTGTAGTTTATTTTTGTATATGTTGTCAGGGAATGCTCTCATTTCATTGTTTTACATGTAGATGTCCAGCTTTCCCAACACCTCCCATTGACGAGACTGTATTTTCTCCATTGTGTACCTTTGCCTCTTTTATCATAGATTCATTGCTCATAGGTGTGTGGAATTGTTTCTAGGCTCTCTGTTTTTATTGATTATATCTCTGTGCCAATGCCATGCTGCTTTTATTACTGTAGTTTTTTAATATAGTAATGTATCTGGGAGGGTTATATCTCCAGATTTCTTGTTTTTTCTCAAGATCATTTTGGCAATTTTTAATGGTTTCATTTAAAACTTATAGTTATTTTTATCTGCTTCTTTGGAAAATTCTACAGCTTTGTAACATTAATTGCACTAAATTTGTAGGTTTCTTTGTGTAGTACAGCCATGTTAACAATATGAACTCTTTCAATCCATTACACAAGACATCTTTCCATTTCTTTCAATCATTTTTAAATACTTTGTCAATGTTTTATAATTTTCAGTGTGTAGATCTTTCACATATGTGGTTACATTGATTCCAAGATATTCTAGGGAATGGGATTTTATATAGTATTGCTTTCAACGTTCATTTTGGGGTATCTCATGATTAATGTGCAGAAATGCAGGAGACATTTTACATTAATCTTGTACCCTGCTCTCTTGCTTAAATTATTTATTATTCATAACAGTCAGTTTGGAGCCATTCGGACTCTCTGTGTAGATTGTTATGCCATCAATACTGGTGACAATTTTGCTTCTTTCTTTCCATTTTGTGTTTCTTTTTCTTCTTTTTCTTTTCCTTTTCCTTTCTTGTATTACTATGGAACAGAAGTGGTGAGAGTAGGAGTCTTTTTGTTGTTTCCGAATTTACCCAGAATGCTTTCACTTTTCCCCCTGATTATTATAAATTGTTATAAATTTCCTATATTATGCTGAGAGATGTTCCCATTATACTCACTTTCATGAGAGTTCTGGTCATGAATGTATGTTGAATTTTGTCAAATGCTTTTTCTGTGTGTATTGACATGGTCCTGTGAGATTTGTCCTTCCTTTATTAGATATGTTTCATGCTGATTGACTTGTGTATGTTGAACCATCCTTGTGACTCTGGAAGGAATCCAACTCATCATCGTGCATAATCCTTTCTATATATTGCTGGATTAATTTGTAATTTTTCTTTTGAAGATTTTTGAATGTATATTCATCAAGGATATTGGCTTTTCATTTTCACTTATTTTTTGGTAGTGTCTTTGATTTTGTTATCAAGATAATGTTGGCTTCATAGAATAACTTTGGGAATTTTCCTTCCTACTTCATTTTTTGAAATACTGGGGAGGAAAGAGGTTTTAGTGAAGGCATCCAGGCATTTTGTTCAAGGGGTGTTTTCAAAATTATACATTTCATTTAACTTATACTGATTGCTCTTTTCAAGTTTTCTCTTTATTCAGTGTTTGTTAGCTGTACATATCTAGAAATATGTCCATTAATCTTAGGGCATCCAATTGGTTGTCACACTACTGCTCATAGTGATTTCATATACTTTTTTTATTTCTGTAATATCAGATGTTATTTCTACTGTTTCATTTCTTATTTTGTTTGGGTCCACCCTGTGTATTTCTTGATAAGACTGGCTAAATGCTTAACAGTTTGTTAATATTTTTAAGAAAAAATATAGCTCATAATTTTAGGAATTTTAACTTATTTTTTGATTTTTATATCATTTATTTTAACCTATTAATTAAAGATTTCTCATTCTAATGCCTTTAGGTTTTGTTTGTTCTTATTTCTAGTTATTTTTGTTGGTATGCTTGGTCCTTTCTGTGAGGTTTCTCTTGTTCCTTGTAGAAAGCCTTAATCGTTCTAAACTTCCCCCATAGATTTGTCTTTGCTGCATCCCATACATTTTATGAAGCTGTGCTTTCGTTGTAATTTGTCTTTAGGTATGATTTTATTACCACTTTGATTTCATCATTGACCTTGTTTTATTTTATTTTTTTAAAGGATGTGGTTTAATCGCATGTTTGTTCTTTTCCTGTTCTTCTTTATAGAGTTGATGCATTGTTTCATACTTATGTGTATGGAAAAATACTTGGTGTAATCTATCTTTGCTTAAAGTTTCTGAGGCACTTTTCATGACATAATTTGTGGTTATTTCCTTAGATAACATCCTGTGCACACTTGAAAAGTTTATGTGTTCTGCTTTTCTAATGCAGTGTCCAAAAAACCAGTTAGTTTCAAATGATCTAATATATTATTAAAACATCTATTTTCTTACAGATATTTTTTCTGGATGATCTGGCTATCAGAATAGTGAGGTGTTAAATTCATCTATTATTATTTTTTTATAATCAATTAATTCCTTCATGTCTACTAATATTTCTTTATATACTTAGGATCTATGGTGTTGGGTCCATATATAATTTAATGTGTGTAATACCCTATTTTAACATTGATCTCTTTTTCATTATATAATCTCATATATATCTTTCATTGTGGCCCTTAATTTGAAACGTATTTTGTATGAGTTGAGCATTGCAATCTGCATTTTCTTATCATTTCCATGAAATAACTCTTCCATCTATTTCTAGGATGTGTTTATCTTCCACCATAAAGTGAGACCTTTTGTGGTGGAGGCCAAGATTGTGGAGTAGAAGGATGCTCAATACTAACCCTTTCCCACAAATGCACCAAACTCACATCAACAGACCCACTCAGCTAACCAGAGAACCTGCAGAAATCTGGCAGAACATTGTCCTTTTCAATAGGTAAAGATGCTTAAAATCTGGTAGGATGAAAGGAAGAAAGAAAGAAGAAAAGGCAAAACAGAGTGGGACAGGTCCCACAGGGAGGGAGCTGCAAAAATGGACTGGCGCTCATTCACTGGGTCTCCACTCTACAACTGAGGGTTCGGCTGGATGGAGGGGGAGCCTCCAAGGCTTGGATCTGTACAGAGTATAAGTTGACTGACAGAACTAAGTTAAACAGGCACAGACACCCAGCCCAAGGTGCAGCCCGGACGCTGGGGGCAGGGCCATGCTGCATGAGCTGGGTGGAAGATGGGGATGGCTGCACTGAGGCAGTCTGGGGGAATGGAGGGGTCTTGTGCCATTGCTGTGGGTGTACAGGGCAGAACAACCTGGGCCCTCCATAAAACAACAGGGCAGATGTGCCCTGTGGGTGGAAGGGTGCATAACCATGTCTGAAAATACACAAAAGTTTCTAGGTGAAGAGAGCTGGGGCTCAGACACAGACACCATACACTCTGGTGTTTTGCACCCAGGCAGCAGCAGGGGCAATATCGGCATCCACGTCTAAGGACCTAGCAGCCTTAAGGGACAGACGCAATCTTCTCTACAGGCTGAGACAGATAGGATCATTCTGTCCTGGTTCCTCAGAGAACTTGCTTCACCAAGACAAACAAGGAGCTGGATTTTGGACCAGACCAGGGACAATGCTGTTCCTCAGTCTTCCCTGAGCCCACTTCTGGCATGCAAACCCGAGGCAGACCTTATAGTGGCACAGATCTATGGAGTAACTGGCACCCTGAGGGTCCGTGTGGCCCCCCAACTTTTCTGCTAGAATGCAGCCCCTGACCATGGTGCTGGGAGAGGGTGTGATGCCCACTCTTGCCTGGTCAGCCTGCAACAGCGGACTGCAGCATCAGGCAGGGCAGTGACAAGCCAGCCCAGAGTAAAGAGAGCTGCTCCAGATGCAGTGTTGGGTGTTGGAGCGATCTGCTTGCTGAGAGGCACTGTGAGCAACACAGTTGAGGGCTCCAATGGAGGGCCTCTGAAAACAGGAAGATGAGCATCCAAAACAAGATGAATACAGAAAGACTTCACATTTAATGTACCCAGTCTACAGGAGGACACAGACCACTGCCTTATTTTAATCTGTTTTTACGTGTTCCATTTTCTGTTACCCTATAATTTTTACTTCTTAGGCAATTATATATACACCTATTTTAATCCCTTTGAAATATTTAAGAATATATTTATTATTATTATTTTTCCACAATCTGCTTCAACTTGCTCTTCTATTATGCATTATACAATGTCTTCAAATATTTATTTCCCCTTCTTTAAAATTCGTTGTCTCTCTCTCTCTTTTTTCTCTTTTTTAAGTTGTATTAATTCATTGACATTAGGTAGAGAAACTCCTTTAGGACCAGCGTAGATAACTGTTATTCCATAAACCACAGTGCCAGAGAGGTAGAAGCAAGATGAAGAAACAGAGAAACCAATCCCAATTAAAAGAATAAGAGAAATCCCCTGAAAGAACGATTAGTGAAATAGGTATTGATAACCTACTATATCAATATTTAAAAAAAGGAGTGATCAAATTACAGAAGGAAATTAAAGATAGTGTTTAGAGATATAAAACATGTTAAAAATGAAATGTAATCTATAAAGAAGAGCCGAGGAGAATAAGTAAACTAATTGACTGAGATGAGGTATGATATTAAGGCGTTGCAAAGCAGACTAGATAATGTAGAGGAATGAATTAGGGACTTAGAAGACAGTAAAATAGAAAGCACTCAATCAGAAGAGCTACAAGAGAAACAATGGGAAACAAATGAAAAAAGCATAAGGGACACATGGGATAATAGAAAGCATGCCAATCTTGGAATAATAGAAGTTCCAGAAGGGGAGAAAAGATCAAAGGGGATTGCAAAGGTGTTTGAAGAAATCATGACTGAGAACTTCCCAAACTTAAAGAAGGAATCAGATATCCAAGTACAGGAAACTCAGAGTGCCCCAAACAGGAAGAACCCAAATACACCCACAGCAAGTCATAAAATTAATATGGCCATGGTCAGGGATAAAGAAATGATCCTAAAGGCAGCAAAAGAATAGCAAGAGTGAGTTACAAGGGAATCCCCATAAGGCTCCCAGCTGATTTCACTACACAATTACTACAGGACATAAAGTAGTGGCAAGATATATTCAGAGACTTGAATGAAAATAATGATATACCCTAGGATTATTTAACCAGAAAGGCTATGTTTTATGGTAGAAGGAGACATAAAGGATTTCAAAGACAAGAAAAAGTTACAAGAGTTTAGCAACCCTAGACCCATGCTAAACGAATTATTGAAAGCTCTACTGTAAAAAGAAAAGCAGCAAGATGCTACAGAAATATGAATCTCACAGCTGGAAAGGTGACAACTCATGAATTATAAATAAAATAAACACCAAATTTTAAAACAAGACATACAAATCATTGAGAGAGGAGAGGGAGGCAGGAAAAGGGAGGGTTTTTTTTGTATTTCTTTTTAGAATTTTTGTTCTCAGTAGGATGGGTTTGAGATCTTGTTACTATCAGTTTAATAAAAGCAGTTATAATAATGATATAAAATACTTATATAAAAGGGTAACAAGAAGACATTAACTTATCAGGGTGTCACGAAAACTAAATAATTTTCATGATAATTTCAAGGAAAATGACCAAACGATAAAAGGAAGATGAAATGAACAAAGAGGAAAAACCAAATCAACAGCGAAGATAAGGTCAAATGGCAATAAACACAAACATATCATAGATTATTGTAAATGTTAATGGAC
Source organism: Vicugna pacos (assembly GCF_048564905.1). Classification (NCBI taxonomy): domain Eukaryota; kingdom Metazoa; phylum Chordata; class Mammalia; order Artiodactyla; family Camelidae; genus Vicugna; species Vicugna pacos. Next base: position 12,592,391 of record NW_027328741.1, on the reverse strand, counting down.
TAAATGCTACAGTCAAAAGTCATAGAGTGGCAGGCTGGATAATAAAACAAGAACCTTTAGTATGCTGCATACAAGGGACCCACTTCAGGGAGAAGGACACATATAGATTGAGAGTGAAAGGATAGAAAAAGGTATTCCATAAAAATGGAAAAGCCAAAAAAGCAGGTGTTGCAGTACTGATTTCAGACAAAAGAGTTTTTAAAACAAAGGCCATAAAGAAAGATAAAGAAGGACATTTTATAATGATTGAAGGAGTGATCCAAAATGAGGATAAATCACTCGTTAATATATAGGCACCAAATAGAGGAGCACCTAAGTACATAAAATAATTACTAACAGATATAAAGGGGGATAGTGATGGGAATCTAATCATAGTTGGAGATTTCAACACTGCATTAACATAACTGGACTGATCATCGAGACAGAAAAGAAATTAGGCAACAGCAAATTTAAGTAATACAATAGAAATATTACACAAGGTGGATATTTTCAGAACATTGTACCCCCCAAAAATAGTATATACATTCTTTCCAAGTGCACATGGGACATTCCCCAGGTTTCATGATATAGTTGGGCACAAAAGAAACCTCAGCAATTTTAAGAAGATAGAAATTACCTCAAGCATCTTTACTGACCACAGCACCATGAAGCTAGAAATCAACAACAGAAAAACAAAGGAGGACAATAGGAAAACATGGAGATTAAACAATATGTTATTAAAAAACCAATCGGTCAATGAAGAAATCGAAGCTGTCATGAAAAAGTACGTTGAGACAAAAGAAAATGAAAGCAAAACCACACAAAATTTAAGGGACACATCAAAAGCAGTGCTGAGAAGGAAGTTTAAAGTGATACAGGCCTTCCTCAAAAAAGAAGAACAATCACAAATAAACAATTTAACCCACCAGAATGAACAAGATAAAGAAGAACAAAAAAGCCCAAGAGGCAGCAGAAGGATGGAAATCATAAATATTGTGGAGGAAATAATTATAATAGAGATTGAAAAAACCATAGCAAAAAAATCACCAATCAAATAGCTGTTTTTTTAAAAAAGTAAGTAATTCCAAAACACCTCCGGCCAAACTCAAAAAGAAGAAAAGAGAGAGAACACAAATTAGCAAAATAAGATAGGAAAATGGAGAAATTACAACAAATAAAATTGAAATACAGAATATCACATGAGAAAATTATGAAAAGTTTATGGAACCAAACTGGATAACCTAGAGGGGACAGACAATTTTCTGGAAAAATGCTGTCCACCAAGAATGAATCAAGAACCAACTGACCCATTGAGCAAGCATAGCAGTAGAAATGAAATCAAAATAGCAATATAAAACCTCCCTACAAATATCAGTCCAGGACCGGACAGATTCAATGAGGAATTCTAACGATCATACAAAGAAGAACTCACACCAGTGTTTCTGAAACTCTTCCAGAAGATTGAAAGGAAGGAAAACTCCCAAAGTCATTCTAGAAGCCACAATCAGCCTGATACCACAACCAGGATAAGACACTACCAAACAAGAGAAATATAGGGCAATAACACTGATGAACACAGACACAAAAATCCTCACCAAAATAGTAGCAAATAGAATCCAAAAGCAGATAAAAAGTTAATACATCATGGCGAAGTGGGGATCATGCCAGGGACCCAGGGGTTTTTCAATATATGCAAGTCATTCAATGTAATAGAGCACATCAACAAGAAAAAGACCAAAACCACATGATCATCAAAATAGATGCAGGAAAAGCATTTGATAAAATTCAACACCCATGTTTGATAAAAAGTCTCAAAAGGGTGGGTATAGAGGGAACATATACCAGCATCATGAAAGCTATAGATAACACACCTACACCTACAGCTAGCATAGCACTCAATGGTGAGAAAGTTAAAACATTCCCACTAAAATCTGGGAGAAGACAAGGATGCACACTATCAACACTCCAACTCAAGATAGTCTTAGAAGTCCTAGACACAGAAATCAAACAAGAGAGAGAAGTAAAAGGAATGCAAATTGGAAAGGAAGAGGTAAAAGTCTCACTATATGCAGAAAATATGTTACTATATATAGAATACCCTACAAGATCCAGACAAAAACTACTAAATTTGATCAAAGAATTCAGCAAGGTAGCAGGTTACAAGATTAAGTTTCAAAAATTAGTGGCATTTCTTTATGCATATGATTCAGTAATACTATAGAGCTATAGTCAACATTACAGCACTGTGTCGGTAGGAAAACATACATATAGGCCAATGGAACATAATAGAGAGCCCAGAAATGAACCCACAGCCTTTTGGTCAATTAATCTTTGAAAAAGGAGGCAAGAAAATACAATGGAATTGAGACAGACAATTCAGCATATGGTGTCGGGAAAACTGGACAGCAGCATGTAAATCAATGGAGCTAGAACACTCACAATGAAGCTAGAACACTACACACAGAAATATAATCAGAATGGATCAAAGGCTTAAACATAAGTCAAAATACAATAAACCTCCTTGAGAAAAACTTAGGCAAAATATGATCTGACATAAGTCTCGAAAATTTTCTCGTAGAAGAAATAAAAGCAAGAAAAACAAATGAGACCTAATGAAACTTACAAGCTTCTGCACAGTAAAGAAACCGGAAATAAAACAAAAAGACAACTAACAGAATGGGAAAATAATTTGCATATGATACCGACAAAGCCTTGATCTTCAGAGTATATAAGCAGTTCATCCAACTTAATAAGAAAAAATAAATGACCCAATCCAAAAATGGGCAGAAAACCTAAACAAGCGACTCTCCAAAGAAGACATACAAATGATCAAAAGGCACATCAGAAAATGCTCAATATCACTGATTATCAGAGAAATGGAAATCAAAACTACAGTGAGGTATCACTTCACACCAGTCTGAATGGCCATAATTCCAAAATCCACAAATGACAAATACTGGACAGGCTGTGGAGAAAAGGGAACCATCCTTCACTGCTGGTGGCAATGCAGATTGGTGCAGCCACTGTGGAAAACAGGATGGAGATTCCTCAAAAGCCTAGGAATAGACTTACCATTTGACCCAGGAATCCCACTCCTGGGCATAAATCCAGAAGAAACCCTACTTCAGAATGACACCTGCACCCCATTTTTCTTAGCAGGAATATTTACAATAGCCAAGACATGGAAAAAGCCTAAAAGTCCAACGACAGTTGACTGGATAAAGAAGAGGTGGTATATTTATACAATGGAATACTAGTCAGCCATATAAAATGACAACATAATGCCATTTTCAGCAACACGGATATTCCTGGAGAAAATCAGTCTAAGTAAAGTAAGCCAGGAAGAGAAAGAAAAATACCGTATGAGATGGCTCATTAGTGGAATCTAAAAACAAAGAAAAACAAAACAAAAAGAGCACAAATACAAAACAGAAATAGACTGGCAGACATAGAATACAAAGCTTTGGAGGCCATGGGGCGGGGGGTGTGAAGAGATAGACTGGGAGGCCAAAATTGTAGAATAGATAAACAGGATTCTACTGTATTACATAGGGAAATGTATAAAAGATCTTAAGGCTGCTCAAAGACGATAAAATGGGACAACAAATATATATATGTTCATTGTAACTGAAAAATTTTTCTCTAAGCTTGAATTGGAGACAACTTTGTAAAATCATTAAAAATAAATAAAAAAATGTTAAAAAAGGAAAAAACATTATCCTAAATATTACAGGTGTAAATATAAACTATAAAGAAAAAAAACTTTGCTAAAGAGTAATAAAACCAAAGACTTTGTTTTATGTTTTCTTTTTGAGATAAGCAATTCAAAAAACATCTAGCCAGGTGCATCATGAAGAAAAGGTAGATGCTCCAAAGAAATAAATTAAGAAATAAAAGAAGAGAAATTACTAATTTTACCTCAGATGTACAAAAAAGGGATCATTTTGTCAACACTTACATGCCAATAAACTGGACAAATTAGAAATAATAGACAAATGTCTAGAAAGTGACAGAGATAAGGAGAAAGAAATAATTTGAACAAATTTTTTACCTGAAAAAAGATATAATCTGCATTTAAAAAAATTGTTGAATACAAGTGCAGATTTAAACAGCTCCCGTGGGGAACTGTACAACAATACATAGCAGAACGTATACTCTTCAAACACTTCAAACATAGTGAAGATGTGGGAAACTCCCAAATTAATTCTATGAAGCTTTCATCACCCTGATAGCAAAACCAAAAAATAGTATGGACAAAGGGAACTTCAAGCCATTATATTTGATAGATTTGCAGGCAAAAATTCTACAAAATATTATTAGCAAACAAAATCCAGCAATAACTAAAATGAATCATACACCATGATCAACTTGGACTCATTGCAGTGTCACTAGAGAGGTTCAACATACACAAATCAATCAGTTTGATACACCACATTGACAAAAGTAAAAGAGAATACGACATGGTCATCCCAATAAATCCATAAAAAGCATTCCATAAAATTCAACATTTATTTATTAAGAGAGCAACAACAGCAACAACAACAAAAACAACAACAACAGCAACAACGACAGAAACCTTTTAGCAAAGTAGGATTAAGGAAATATATCTCAACATATCTAAAGTCATTAATTACATACCCACCAACAACATAATATGCAAAAGTGAAAAGCTGAAAGCCAAATTAAGGAATAAGATAAGGATGCCCACTCTCACCATTTCTATTAAACACAGTATGGGAAGTTCTAGCAACAGCAATTGTACAAGAAAAAATGTTATTCAAGTTGAATTGAATGAAGTAAAACTGTTATTATTTTAGATGACATGATAATCTATATAGTGAAACCTAAAGATTCTCCAAACCAAAACAACTAAAACTAATAAAGACATTTAGCAAAGTAGCATGATTCATAATTAATATACAAAAACTGTCACATTTTTACACAAACAATGACATATTCCATAATTTTAAAAGATCCATATGAAATCAGATGAAAAAACGAAAAACCTATGAAAAATCCAACATAATAAAATGAATAGAACACTGATAAATAAATTTGAAGATGATGCAAAGAAATTGAAAGAAATCTCAGGGTCTTAGTTTAGAGGAATTAATATTGTTAAAATACACATACTAGAAAATATGCCTACAGATATAAATTGATTCAGATAGAAATACTTGATATTTTCTGCAGAACTAAAAAGAGTCCTATGATTTGTATGGAACTGCAAAAGAGCCAGAACTGCAAAAGAACCAATGAGGAAAAAGAACATAGTTGAAGGTATAACCCATTACCCTCCCAGATCTCAGACTATATTACAAAAATACAGTAATCCGACAGCACAATGCTGGAAAACAACCGAAGATCTTTATCACTGGAATGGAACACAGAGGCAGAAATAAAACGTCACACCTATGGTCAACTAAACTATGACAAAGGAAACAAAAATATACAATGCCTTAAAGACAGCCTTCAGCAAGTGATGTTGAGAAAGCAAGACAGCTACATGTAAATCAAAGGAATTAGAACACTCCCTCACACTGTACAAAAATGAACTCAAAATGATTTAAATATCTGAATCTAATACATAACACAAAAAACTTCTGGAAACTAACATAAGCAAAACAAGACATAATTTGTAGCAAAAATTTCTTATGTCACTCTGTGAAATATGTGAAAACAATAGAAACAATATAAACAAAAGGTCCTAATTAAATCTAAAAGCTTCTAAACAGCAAAATATACAAAATGAAAAGATGAAATTCCAAATGGGAGAAAACATTAGGAAACTATGCAATTAACAAGAGGCTAATTTCTTAAATACACACATTTTTCTTACAACTCCATTAAATAATCTACAAACAACTCAGACAGAAAATGAGCAGAAGACAATTCTCTAAAGAAGACACAGAGATGACAAAGAGGAAAAGGAAAACATGCTCACATTGCTAATCATTATACAAAAATAAAAGGCAAAAATAAAATAATGTTTTACATCACAATATTGAGAAGGGCTGTCATACAAATGTCTACAAGTAATAAAGAATGAGGTGGTTGTGGAGAAAATGGGACTCTCCAACGCTGTTGGTGGGAATGAAAATTGGTGAAACCACTTTGGAAACTGTATGGAAGTTCATTTAAAAAATAAAAATAGACCTATCATATGACACAGCAATCCAACTTCTGGGCATATAAAACATAAATCCTGAAAACAAAGAATCCTAGAGAAAAACATAAGAATTACACTCTGACTTTGGACTTAATATGATTCTACATATGTCTCCTCTGGCAAGGGAAGCAGAAGCAAAACTAACAAGATATTATTGCATCACTGTAAACAGATATACGCTGCAGAAGAAATGATCAATAAAATGAAAAGTCAAGAAACACAATGGGAGGATATATTTGAAATTATATTTTCCAATCTAGTGTTAATATCCAATATATATGGCAAACTCTAACCCCACAACAACAACAAAAAAGACCAAACAATCCAATTAAAAAAATGTCCATAGGAACTGAATAGATTTATCTGAATCAATTTTCTATAGAAAACATACAGTTGGCTAAATGACACATGAAAATATGTTCAGAATTTTAAATTATTAGGAAAGTCATAAACCAAGAATGAGACAAGACCTCACAATTGTCAGAAGGCTCTCGTCAAAAAGAAAACAAATAGATATTGGTGAGATTGTGGAGAACATGGAACATCATGGACACTGTTGATAGGAATGCAAATTATTGATTCCATTGCATACATACATCAAATTTTCCTCATCCATTTTTGTGTCAAGGGATGTTGGGTCTGTAGGCCCCTGTCTGAAGGCTCTAGAGAATAAGCCCATGGGCTGAACTGATAAACAAGCTGTGAGGATTGTCTCATATCAAGGCTGAATAAGAAATGGCCTTCTGAATGTATCCAGCATGGTTGGCTGGATAGCCTATGATGTGTAAGATCCTCAAAGGAGGACAACCTAAGACAGGCACAGCCGGCTGGATAAGTGATGGCCTACTTAATGGAGTTCCGTGATGAACTTTAAAACAATCCTTGGTCATTTAAAAACCTGTGCTTACTGCAGGAGCATGGGGACATAAATAACAAGATTATTAACATTGTTATAACTTAGATGATATGTGAGGCATTGTGTAAGTCCTATATAAACCCTACTTCAAAGAATCAATAAACAGAGAATTGCTTCGCTTCTTTCCAAACAGTGCTTGTGTGTATATGATATCCTGCCAATGACAGGGTTAATTTAATTTGTTGGGAGTATCTTAAAAGGATGTTGCATTATATACAATGCTCTTTCTGCACCATTTGAGATGATTATGTGAGTTTTATTTCTCATTCTATTAGTGTGGCATGTCACCTTTATTGATTTGAATATTTTGAAGTATCCTTTAACCCAGGGATAAATCCCTTTACCCATGTATGTGTATGATACATTAAATGTGTTGTTGAATTCATTTTGCTTGTGTTAAGTTGAGAATTTTGGCACATATGTTCATCAGGGATAATATTCTATATTTTGCATATAATGTCCTTTCTCTCATTTTTATGCAAATAAAGCTGGCATCAAAAAACTTATTTGGAATCTTTCACCCCCTTCAAATTCTTGGAAGATTTGCGGAAGTATTGGTGAAAAATTGTCTTCAAACATATGACAGAATACACCAGTAAAGTCGTCTTGAAATTTTCTCTGGTTTGGGAAGTTTGAATTATTGATTTACTCATTCACACTTTTGCTCTATTTAAATTTCTTATATCTTCTTGAATCAGTATTGGAAGACATATGTTACTGGGAATGTGTCTTTTGTTCTAAGTCATTCAAATCATTGTCTAGTGGTAACTACTTATGATGCTTTGCATCTCTACAGCATCAGTGGTAATATATTCTCTTTTATTTCTAATTTTATTTTCTTAGCCAACATAAACGTTTGCCACTTTATGTGTAAAAGAAACAGACTTAGGTTATTTTTTTTATATTTACAAATGTTTCTCTTGTTATTTGCCTTCCTCTCATTCATTCAAATTTCCTCTTAATTTTTTCTGTTTTCTCCTACATTTTGAGGTGAAAAATAAGTACTGTGAATCTTTGTATTTCATTTATTAGTGAATATTTTTATTTAGATACTATTTATTTATATGTTTATTTATTTATATATATATATTTATTTATTTATTTACATATTTATTCATTTATTTATCATTGAACTACTGCCATTTTCAGTGTGTCATTCTGTGGTGTATAGCACAGTGTTCCCGTACATGCTAACATTTGTGTACCTATTAAATGTTACTTCATGGTATTTAAATTACTGCCCTGTGTCATACAAAAGAAATTTTTAAAAAATGTATTTTTATATATAGAGCATAACAATTATAAATCTAAATATCCCAAGTATATCCCCTCACAACCCCTTTCTGCCGTAATCATAAAATTGTTTAGTAGGTCTGCGAGTTTGCTTAAATTTTTAGATGAAATCATTGTGTTCTCATCCAAATTTTTTTTTAACATTCCACATATTTCATGTCATGTGTTATTTTTCTTTCTCTTTCTGTCTAACTTCAATTAGAATGACAATTTTTGGGGACATCCTTTTGGCTGCAAATGTCATTGTTTTATCATTTTTTATTGCAGAATATTTTTCCATTGTGTAAATATGGCATAATTTCTGTATACTGTCATCTGTTGTTGGACAATTAGGTTGCTTCCATGTTGTGGCTATTGTATACAGAACTGCTGAGGACATTGGGGTGCATGTGTCTTTTTGAAATAGGGTTCCCTTTGATATATACCCAGAGGTGGGTTTGCTGGTTCGTATGTTAAGTTTATTTTTATGCATTAGAGGAATCCCCATACTGGTTTCCAAAATGACTGAACCAAACTACATTCCTACCAACAGTGTAGGAAGGTTCCCTTTCTCCAAAGCTTCCCCAGCATTTATTGTTTGTGGACTTTTGAATGATGACCATTGTGACTACTGTGAAGTGATACTTCATTATACTTTTGGATTGCCCTACTCTGACAATGATAGTGAGCAATTCTTTTTTCATATATCTATGTGGCATTTGAATGTCTCTATTGGAGAATTGCTTGTTTATGGCTTCTGCACATTTTCAGATTGGGTTTCTTGTTTTTTTTAATTATTATTAAGTTGTATGAAGTCTTTATATTTTGGAAATTAAGCCTTTGTCAGTTGCATCACTTCTTAATATTTTCTTTAAACCTGTAAATTGTCATTTTGTTTTGTTTATGGTTCCCTTTGCTGTGCAAATTCTTATAAGTTTTATTAGGTCCCATTTATTAATTTTGCTCTTACATCCCTTCCCTGGGTAGTCTATTCTAGGAGATCATTGCTGAGATTTATCTCAGAGTGTTTTGCCTATGTTTTCTTCTAGGTGATTTACTGTGTCTTCCTTATATTTACGTCTTCAAGCCATTTTGTGTTTATTCTTGTGTATGGAGTGAAGGAGTGTTCTAACTCCATTGCTCTGATGCTGCTATCCAGTTTTCCCAACACCAGTTGGAGAAGAGATGGTCTTTTCTCTGTCATATTCTTGGCTACTCTGTCAAAGGTTAATTGAACATAGGGCTGTTGATTTATTCCTAGGCTCTCTATTCTGTTCCATTGGTCCATATGCCTGTTTCTATACCAATATCATGTCATTTTCATTATTGTAGCTCTACAATAGTGTATGGAGACCTGGTGGGTTATTTCTCTAGCCTCTTTCTTTTACTTCAATATTTCTTTGGAAACTATGTATTTTTTATGACTCTATGTAAATCTTCGGATCATTTGTTTCAGTCCTGAAAAGAAATATTTTGCATAATTTGATAGGAAATCAAATTTTCTTGCCTGAACGTTGTGGCTTGGAGTTCCAAGACTATATTGAATTTAAATTGTGAGAATGGGCAACCTTGTCTTGTCTCAGGTTTTTGTGAGAAGGGTTTCAGTTTTTCATTATTGAGTATGTTGCTGGCTATATATTTGTCATAAATAGCTATTATTATTATGTTGAGATATGGTCTCTCTGTATCCTCTGTGATAAGAACTTTATTTGCAGATACGTTTTAAATGTGATCAAATGATTTTTCTGCATCAACTGAGATTATCATGTGGTTTTTTGTCCTCTCTTTGGTGATATGGTGTATCACAATTGATTGATTGATTTGCATATGTTACACCATCCTTGTGTTTCTGGGATGAACCTAACTTGACCATGGTGTATGATCTTTATTTACATGCTGTTGGATTCTGTTTTTTAATAATTTCTTAAGGACTTTTACATCTATGTTTATCAATGATATTGGCGTATAGCTGTCTTTTTAGGTAGTGTCTTTGTGTGGTTTTGTTATCAGGTTATTTTGGCCTTATGGTGTAAGCTTGGGAGTACTCTCTCCATATCAATCTTTTGGAAGAATTTGAGGAGGACTGTATGGATTTTTCTTTGTATGTTTGGTCAAATTCCACAGTTATGCTATTTGGGTCTGAATTTGTGTTTGCAGAAATTTTTTATTTAATTGGCAATTCTATTCCGTTTCTGGTGATCTGTCTGTTCAAGTGGTCAATTTCTTCTTGATGCAATATTGTTGGGCTGAATGTATCCAGAAACTTCTCCATTTCTTCTAGGTTTTCCAGTTTGTTTCCATAGAGTTGCTCATGGTATTCCCTTATGATATTTTGCAAATTTGATGTACTCTTTGTAGTTTCCCCAATTTCAATTCTTATGTTATTTGTGTTCACTCTCTTTTCTTGTTGGTGAGCCTGCCCTGAGTTTTGTCAATTTTGTTTAGTATTTCAAAAAAGAGTTTGATTTTTTTCTATTTTTTAGACTCCATTTCAATTCTTTCTTCCTTGATCTTATTTCCATCTTTCTGCTTACTTTTTGTTTTGTTTGCTCTTCTTTTCATGATTAGTGTACATAGAACATTAGATTATTTATTTGAGATTGCTCTTCTACTTTGAGGAGGGCCTTGTCAGTCTGAACTTCCCCCTTAAGCCTGCTTTATTTGCATTCCATAAACTTTGCATACGGTTTTGTCATATTTCTCGATATTTTTTAAGTTCTTATTTTACTTCTTCAACTTGTTTTAATACCATGTTGTTTAATCTAAATGCTGTCATTTTTTCTCCCTGTTTTTCTGTGATTGATTTCTACTTTCATTGTATTATTCTCAGAAAACTAGCTTGAAATAATTTTTATGTTCTTAAATTTGTCGAGGCTTCTTCTGTGACTGAGTAGATAATCTTTCCTAGAAGATGTTCCATATGCACTAGAAAAGAATGTATATTCTGTTTTGGGGAGAAGTACTGTTTTGAAAATATCAACGAACTCCAATTATTTCATTCTATCTTTTAATATCTTTGTTTCCTATTTAATTTTCTGACTCAAAGACCTGTCTAGTGATGGTAATGGGGAGTTATAGTCTCCTACTGTGATTGCGTTCCCTCCGACTTCTCCCTTTTTATCTATTAGTGTTTGCTTTACGTATTTAGGTACTCCTATATTGAGTGCATATATCTTAATGAGTATAATTCCCCTCATTTTTTATTGCTCCTTTCATCATTATAACATGTCCTTGTTTATCTTTCTCTATGGCCTTTCATGTAAAGTCTATTTTGTTTGAAGTCAATACTGCTAGTCCTGCTTTCTTGTCATGTCCATTTGCATGGAATATATTTTTCCATCTTCTGGCTTTCAATTGATGTGTGTTCCTCTTACTAAATTGGTTCTCTTGTATGCTTCATAATGTAGGGTCTTTTTATATTATCCCATCTGACAATATATATCTTTAGATCGAAGCAGTTACTCTATTAACAATTGTGATAATTATTGATAGACTGCTGTTTATTTCCATTTTGAGCTTCATTTCCCAGTTGATTTTGTATATCCTTTTTGTTCATTTCTTTTTCTTTTTGTGGCTTGCTAAGTTTTCATTTTTAATCTTGGTTTCTTTTTGGATTTGTTACTTCATTGTAAGCTTTTGATATATGGTTACCCTGTTTTGTATGTATATTGACCCATTACTATATATGTTTATTTGACTGATAAGAATACAAACTCTAACCCCTCCTACAGAGAATAGAAACAAGAAGAAAATACTCTGTATTGTCCTGTTTCACTCTGTGAGAATTAAAAATGTTGACGTCCTGTTTTACAGCATCATGTATTCTATTGTATGTCATTGCAGCTATTGCCATTCTAATTATGCCTTTCTCCTTTCTATAGCCTCCTGCTTCTTTTCTTTAGAGTAGATGTTTCATTATTTCTTTTTCTGTTGCTAAATTCTTTGAGTATTTGCTTTTATGGAAGGTATTTATCTCACCTTCTATTCTAAAGGATAGCCTTGCTTGATAAATTATCTTAGATTACAGCTTTCTTTAATTCAGGACTTTGAATATGTCTTGACACTGCCTTCTGCCTTATATTTGTGTAGGAAACGTGTTTACAAATATAATGTATATAATTATATATATATGTATATATGTAAAGAATACCTAGAAATGAAGCTAAAAAATAAGATGAAAACCTCTACATTAAAAAATAGAAAACATTGATGAATGAAATTAAATCTTATCCAAAGAAAGGAAAAGATCTCTTATGTTAATGATGTGAAAGTATGTGGTTGAAAAAAATTCTACCCAAAGCAATCAACATTTACTGTGATTCATGTCAAAATACCCATGAGATTTTTCCATTAAATAGAACAAATATTTTCAAAATTTATATGTTGCCACAAAGATCATGAGTTGCCAAAATAATCTTGAAAAATAGTATTAAATCTAATAGTGTAAAATACTCTGATGTTAAAGAGTCCTATAAAGCTTTTATAATTTAAACAACATGATACTGAATCAAAAACAGAGAGCAATCAATAGGAGAGAATAGAGCAACCAGATATAATCTCTCACACCTATGATCAATTAACCCATGAAATAGGAACCAAGAGTATAAAATGAAGAAAAGACATTCTCCTCAGTAAGTAGTGCTGGGGAGATTGAACATGTGAAAAATAGATTAGAGTATTTCCTCACGTTTTATACAATCCATGAGCACAGAATATCTTTCATTTACTTTGTTTACTTATATTTCTTGCACTTTTAATTTATAGATCTATGTTTAGATCTTTTATTTCACTTATCAATTTTATTCCCATTTTATTCTTTTTAGAATAAGTGTACACATAATTGTTATCCTAATTTGTTGTTAGTATATAAAAATGCAATTGATATTTGTATATTGATTTTGTATTCTGCAAGTTTACTAAGTTTGTTGACTGTTACAAACACTCACTGGAGAAGTCTATGGGGTTTTCCATCTATGTATAATTATGTCATCTGTAAAAATTTTACTGCTTGTTTACAAGTTGGATGCCTTTTATATTTTTTCTTCACTAGATTTTCTGGCTAAGACTTCTAGTAGTGTAATTTAGGACTTGTGATAATAAGCTATTTTTTCTTATTACTGGACCAGAGGAACACCTTCCTGTATGTTAACATTAAACTTGATATTAGTCATGGGCTTTTCATAAATGGCATTTTTTATCTTTAGTTATATTCTATCCAGAGAGAATTTGTTAAGAATTTTTTTGTGTACAAAAGTTAAGATCAGTTCTGTCAATAATTTTCCTACATTTTTTGAGATTCTTTCTTTTGAATTCTCTGTTTTCTAAGGGATGGTATCACATTTATTGATTTACATATGTTAAATAAATTTTGTGGATCAGGACTAAATCCAACTTAACTATAGTTTATAATACTTAAAATATGCAATGTATTCAGGTTGCTAATATTTATTTAGAATGGAATATACACATACAGAATGAGAAATTTACATTGTAGCTTGAGTGTACATATATTTATTAAAAATTTTTCACTCAATTTGAATTTGACTTATGTTTAATGAAATTTATTTCTAAATAATGAATATAAATTTTGGTAGAACTGGATTTACTACAGTTTACTGATACAGAACATAGCTATTATTTACAATTAGTGCACAAAGCAGTTCCCTTAAAACACCGTATTATAATAACAATGCCAACTGTTTCAGGACTTGGGAACACATTGCTTCCTAAAATGCATTACCTGGTCTTATCCATCCCAACCCACATATAATGTTATTTCTTTGTTTTTTGATTGCCACTTAATGAAGTTACTGCTTATAGAACCCAGGATATTTTGCATAACTCTATTTATTAACATCATTTTGGAACACTTAACAGAAGCCACAAGAGTATGGATTATAAAGATGACAAGAAAATTTATTCCTTCTAGGGACTGAAAACCCTCTGAATGAAAGAATGTCAAAAATAAACATTTGTAAATGTACAATAAGATTTTCTCTTGTGTAATTTTAAAGTAGAAAATTAAATTACATTTGTTTTAATTATAGCACTGAATTACAAATTGAAACAAAAATTCCCCCCTTTGGGATTTCTTAAATTTGATTGATTATTTTAATCTAATTTTAATTCATAAATATTTACCATTTATTTACAAACATAGCAAATAAACTGATATTTATTCTGCTGATGTTTTGAATATAGAGATACTTATTTTAGAGTACACCGAGAAATAAATACTTCCGTTTCCAAATCAAATTTTGTTTCACTTTAATTACAAATGATAATGAAATTGTTATACCTTTTCGGTAAAGGTTTTACTCAAATTTCACTTTAAATACCAAAACTTTAATATTATTTTATTTATTTTGTGCATATTTATACTCTGTTCACCAATCTGGTATAAATTTGTGTACAAAAGGAAGGAGATTGGTTTTATTTCAAAGAACCCAAAATTAAATTATTTCAAAAGATTTTTGTGGGGAAAATATTTGCACATCACATTATAAAAATAAACATCCTGTATGTTTCATTTTAACTGGATGAATGAGAAGGAAACACTCGCTGAATGTTACACTTTGGTTGCTAGGAGACCTGTCATTTTGTGATGTCACAACCACTCAAGTTGAGAACCATTTTGATGGCCTAGCAGTTTAAATGTGCAGGCCTGCTAAAGCAGCATTTGAAGCTGCAGTGCTCAAAATCATTCAGATTAGAAAAGTAGCTATAGTAAAAGTTATTTGAGATGGAACATATTTCTTCAGAAATTCAAGATGTGTCTAGTAAAAATGGACAAACTGGTTCAGGAAACTCCGGTAGATCTCTATTGTGTGATCAAACATTCTCTGAGGACTTGGACTTGAGGTGTATGATTGAAGAAAATGCTTTTCAGACTTTGTCAGAAGAATCCTTGATAAAAAGACAATGTTACACACATTGTGTCTCGGAACCAGATGAAGATAATGATTTTCGTTTTCTGACACTTCCAAGTAAACTCTGGAAAATGGCTTGGAGTGACCAATTTAAATCCATCTGTTGGGATGATAATGGAACTTCCATAGTGATTGACGAAGATGTCTTTAAGAAGGATGTTTTGGAAAGAATGGCCCCTTTCAGAATATTTGAATCGTTTAATTAGACAGCTTATCTTTTATGTGTTTAGTTAAGTATGGCAGAATTTTCAAAGATCTGCTTGTCTAGCTGACTTTCTGGCAGAAGAAATAGAAGTCTCTGTTTTAAGCAAGATATTCAGAAATTTTAGTTACGTCTTGGTAACTGATGTATAAAATTTTATTTTGTACATCACTCTGTGGTAATATAAATATGAAGGTAGGTTTTGAAAATTGTATAAAACTACAAAGGCTAAAATTCTTTATTTTTTCTAAAAATGAGAACAGTGCCTTAAGTATTCAAGATTTTGAGAAACTTTGCTAGCAACTATAAATCTTAGCAGAAACCTAAATAAAGGTATTAAAGCTGCTTTTCAAAATTGGCATTCACCGTTACTGCAAATGCTAACTTCTTAAATTTGATGACTATACTATTTAAATGTGTATTTTCCAAATAAGTAACTTCAAAATATCATTATCAATTTTCATATTTTGATGATATTATCTTTGCATAGTAAAAGTGAAATCTGAGGTTTTATAGGTGATTCTTATTATAGTCTTGTGTTTTGGTTTAAAATATTACTAAAATCTTTCTCCTTTGGTTGTAGCTTCAGTTCTATCATAATCCAAATATTAAATGAGGGTTTCCCCTGCTTTTAGAGAGAATAAAATGAAGAATTGGGATTAAAAATTCCTCTCTGGTATCTTCATTGGCTCAAAATGTCAACAAGAAGCACTTTAAAAGAGGAGGTAATGTTCGTAAACATAATTCTGATTTTATGGCTGACACTAGTTGAGGAAGTCCATTTTTACCTTCTCCAAATTTAAACATGCCTCTAATAAGAAAGCCCTCTACTAGCCACATAATTGGTGATACAATTACCCCGATCAGAAGTGATTTTTCTCCTCCATCATCAATGTCATGTAGACCACCAGAACAAATTGCAGTGGATCAACGTGCTAATTTAAATCAGTTGACCACTGTCCACGGGCACTCTGAAAGCAGCTACAGTGAAGCAAATGGCTGTGTTTTGAACTTCATTACAACTACAACTTCTACTTCTCAGTAGAGCATCTTGTCTCCCATACAGAGCAATTAATTTGGACTGATGGTGAAGCCTTCTACTTTTCAAAATAGATATCACAACATATCTGCCAATAAATGTCATTTATCTAAACTTCAACCAGGGAGCAACCCACGGTTTCCAGTGACAGTGATAGCTGATACATCAGCTACCTCCCTTTCAAGGCCAACTCATCAGCCATCTTCAGTTTATGAATGTCATCCTAATTAAAACTGATCCACCAGAGGACAACCAGATTATGCAGGATTACAAAGATTAAATTTGATGTTGGTAAATGTCGACAAATATCTGCAATTTTCTTATTTGAACAATAAACTTAGATGTGTAACTTTATTATCCTTATTTTTTTAAATAGTGTAAAAAGTTAAACGTGAGACTAAGTTACCATTTAAAGAAAAAAAGAGATATTTGATTGATATGATCATTTAATGCAACATATGGGTATAAATTTAAATAATTTCTAAGGAAGAAGAAAAAATTGAAGAATTTGTAAAAAACTAAAACATGGAGATAGGGTAAATTACTAAGTGGTTTCTGGTTCATCCTGGAAAGTATGAAAAGAGTTAAGTTAGGATACATTAGAACAGGAGATAAATGCAGGAACTGGCCCAGGGATCATGGTCTCTATTATGTCATGCCTGGTATCATAAAAGTCACATGATATAGACTCAGATGGCACATTAAGCATGTGATAGAATTTAAAAGCAATTTTATCTATGGTCTTCTCTGTGCTGTTTTCAAAGCATTCCAATTTGTGATTTCTTTTCCTCCCCTCAAGAATCTACACTATATTTTCAAGTGAATATTTTAAGTTACTTTTATGATCCAGACAAAGACAAGCTTACATCCTAAAGGTGGCACTAAATGCCTTTCCACTGTAAGCCCACAAACTCAACATAGTTTAGTCATTTCATTATAGATCTGACATCTTACTAATTTGGCATATCTTTATGTTTCACTGTTTCTGGAAATACATCCAGGCAAATGTTTATGGACCATATTAAATAAAACCTCACAACTTTGGCTCCAGCTCTTCCTTCGACTTAGGATGTCCTCATTTTACCTATAAAGATTTTCGTAGTCTCAGCAGAGAAATCACCTCCTCAAGATATTTTCTGTCTATACCCCTTTCCTTGTCTAAATTGGATACCAGCACTGTAAGCACAGAATATGCCACAGGATTCATTTTAGTATTTAGTGAAAGAAAAATACATGTTGACTTTAAGCAAAATCTCCTATCCTGAAACAACAAAACTATCATAGTTTTAAAACTGTTTCGTTATGTTCTTTACTCTTCACCACATACTAGCTCTTTTCGTAGCCCAAGGACTAGTCACTCAAAACTGTAATTGGAGGTATGTACAGTAGACAAAGTATTATTTTCTTCTTAATTCATACCTCCAGAGGCCTAAGGTATTTCATTCTCATTTGATGGATATTTTCCTGTCTCTTCATCACCCACCCATCCCAAAAGAGCTGATTCTTTTCTGCATACCAATAAGTATACTGATTTCTAATTAATTGACTTCCTAGAATCAGAGTTTATCCAGAAGAGACAGTGCCAATGCAAACATTTAATGTACGTTTATACACCCCACATAACTTGTGCCATTCTAACCTTCACACAGGAAGTATTTATGAGGTACTAGACCCTTGGTTGGGGTGGGTGAATTCAGTAACTAAATTGCAATCTAAACTGTGTGGACTAAAAAGAGGTGAGAGTGGTAGAATTAAATATTTGTCCAACTGCAATAATATCAAATTTCTGCAGATACTAGGAAATATAAAATATTCATGGAATACTTTGACTATTTCCCATTAATATAAAATAAGAGGTGAAACATTTTCAGAATGTGAAATGAGCTGAATTTCTGGGATAAGTGTAGGCTTGGTCAGGGAGCCTAAGGCTTCTGCTCACAATCATGCAGCCAGTGTCAGCGGATAAAACTGAAATGGCAACATTGTGTCCTGAAAATGTGTCACCTGTTGTGAAGAAAGACTTTGATAATCTGGAAAATGGGTTAATGGATCAGGGTAAGCTCTAGAAACATCCCACCAATATGACGTTTACCAAGAGAAGAAAATAGCCCACTTTCAGCAGGAGACCTGTGTCTGGACAGCAGTGGGTGTTCCTATAACACAAATATCAAGCTTTTAAATTTGTCAGCTCAACTCTGATGGTGGCTATGTTTTCGCTTATATTAGCAGTCTTGGGTTCAGATGGGCTGGTTCAGCAGCTAATTACCAGCTCTCTTATCAGACAGTGGGTCTTACCGTGGTCATCATAACAAGGTTCTACACTGATAAGTCAAAAGCTACTGCTTACTTTCAGAATAAGAAATCCTAAAGAAAAATATTGTTTGTTTGTCCATCTATAGTTTTCTACCTGGGAAAAGTAGGCTATTTGCAAAAGTACAAAAGTTGGCTGGTGTTTTGAAAACTATTCTCTGAGCTCTGCCCACTGAATTCTTCCCACTAAATACTACAGACTTGTCTACCACTGTGTGTGTATGTGAAGATGGATTTTTAAGCAGTAACTAAGATTGTCTTAGTTGAGTCATCAGTGGATTATTCCTCTGCATGTTTCAGAATTTCTGTGAATTAAGAGTTTCATTGAGCCACCAGATTTTCTTCCAATCAGGGAGAGGTAGATTATATTTCTCCCAGTATACTAATTGTTACCTGTTCATTGAATCCCGAGCTAATGCTAGGGCCAAGCCACTGAACCCTTGAATTGGACTGAGGCATATACATTCTCCAATCCCCAGAGCCCAGCACAAGACTGTGTCTCCTTTTTAATTTAAGCTTATGTCCAAGTTTATTTTTCTTTTAATTCTCATTGTTGACACAACTTATTTTGTATTTGAACACCCAATGACTAATTTATAGGGACTGAACATATGATGTGTTCCCGTTCATCTACAAATAGCAATAACTTTTCTTTCATTGGACTACCTGAAATACAGTGAACATAGTCATCATTTTGAAAGCAGTCCTCAGTCCTAATAATGCAGAATCTTTACACTTCTTTGCCAGCACTTGAGCGAGGATGTTTCTTATGGATCTCAAGTATTATTTTCACATCCCCTTATGCATCCTTGAGAAAACACCATATTGTTATCCAAAATAATGTTTTTGTCAGTATTGCATTCCCATTGCAAAACAGTTAAGAATTGTAGGAGTTCTGAGATTTTACCATGCTGAGATTTTTAGCAACCTAGTATGTTCCTTTCTTACTGATGCTCTTGGGGAGATGAGACCTTTGGTCAGAGACAGTGAACTTGATCACTCACAGCAAAAGCAGCCATGGTTAACTTTTGTATCCATTCACTAATCTCAGATGAATACACAGAGTGAAATTTTGATGCCTACAGAATCAGTGGGCTGTTATCATGAAGAAAGTTTAAAGCATGATAAAACCCTAATTATACTAGTATCTTTATGTATAATTTATTAGAATCAATTATTTATTAGTATCTTTCTCTAAGATAAGTCTACCATAACTCAAGATTGCTTGCTGCAAAAACAATCATGTGAAGTGACTTGGGAAACAATGTTCATTGTCTTTCCATTTTTCCTTCTGCTTTTATTGAGATGTAATTGACATAAAACATTGTGTAAGTTTAGATGCACAGGGTAGATATTTGAGTTACATTATCATGAAGTAAATATTATAGCAACTTTAGGGAGAATTCATTATATCATTTAGATACAATATTAAAGAAATACAATTACTCTTTTTGTTGTGATGAGAAAACTTATGGTCTACTCTCTTAACAACATTCATATATAACATAAAGCATTATTAATTGTATTTATCATGTTAAAACTTAGCATCCCTTGAACACGTTTATTTTATGGCTGGAGGTTTGTATCTTCAGAGTGCATTAATCTAAATCTCCTTTTCCAACCCCTTCCTCTGTTAACTACAAATCTGTTTTTTTCTATAAGTATGTCTGTTTGTTTTTGAAGTGTAGTTTAATGAATAACACTGTGTTCGTTTCTCTTACATAACATAATGTTTGCAAATTTTAATACAATTCAAATTGATCACAAGAATAAAACTAGTTATGATTTGTTGCTATTTAAAGATATTTCATAGTTATTGACTATTCCCCATACAGTGCATTTCTGGTCCCTGACTCAATTAATTTGTCAGTTGGAAAATTTTCTCTCTTAATTTTCCTCACTATTTCTTTTTCTTCACCACATTTCCCTCCTTCTTGTAAACAACCTGTTTCTTTCTATATCTCTAACTCCTTTTCTGTTTTGTTATGTTAATTTGTTTTAAATTCTAAATATGAGTAAAATAATTTAGCATTTGTCATTATCTGTCTGAATTATTTCACTTAGCATATTATCCTCTTGGTCTACCCATTTGTTGCAAAAGACAAGAACTTATACTTTTTAGAGCTGAGTAATAACCCATTGAAATTTTATGTGTGTGTGTGCATATATATATATATACTGTACATATATATATATTAAGTGTATGTGCATATATATATAAATATAGATAAATCTTTAGTTGATAGATGGTTAGATATATATATTATAAACAGACATTTTCTTTATCCATCATTTATTGATGAGCAATTAGTTTACTTCTATATCCTGGCTATTGTAAATAATGCTGCAGTGAATATAGGGTTGAATTTATCTTTTCTGAATAGTGTTTTTATTCTCTTGGAATAAGTATCCTGATATGGAAATGTTGGATCATATTTCATTTTTTTTTGATAAAACTCCAGAGTGTTTTCCACAGTGGAAATAAAAATTTACATTCACTCAAGCATTGCATCAGGGTCCTTTTCCTTACATCCTCACCAATATTTATATTTTTTATCATTTTGATCACTGTCATTCTGACAGGAGTGACATAATTTCTCATTGTGTTATGGACTTGCATTTTTCTGATGGTTAGTGATGTTGACCATTTTCATGTGCCTGTTAATTACCTTTCTCCCACTATATATTCATTTTTTTTGTAATGGGCTAAATGACCATTACTGTCTGATTTCATTTATAGGCATTCTGTAGTGTTCCATTATTCTCTTTGTTCTGTTCCTCTACCATATTCATTATTGTAGCTTTGTATTACAGTTTAAAATCAGGGACAGTGATACTTCCTCTTTGTTCTTTGTAAAATTTGTTTGTGTTTTTAGTTTGCTTCCTTTTCATTTCTTTTCTTTTTAGTGATTTCAACTCTTATGTGTTTACATGTAAATTTAAGAATTATTTTTTGTAAGTGTCTGAAAATGCACTTTGTATTTTGATAGGCACTGAAATTAATTTGTGTGTTTTCTTCGTTAGTACTGTCATTTAAACAATATATTTTTCCTAATGTATGAACACAGTATATCCTTTCATCTGTCTGTATTAGCTTCAAATTCTTTTATAAATTTTTTATAGTTTTCTGGGTACAGGTATTTTACCTCCTTGGTTGGATACATTTCTTGATTTTTTTTGTAATGCAACTGTAAATGAGACAGTTCCCTCACTTTCTCTATCTGTTAGCTTGTTGTTAGTGTGTAGAAATGCAAGATTTCTGTATGTTAATTTACATTCTGAAATTTTACCAAATGCATTGATAAGCCCTAGTAGTTTTGTGGCGTCTTCTTTAGGATTTCTTTTTAAAGTATTTCATCTGCAAACAGATACTTTTACTCCTTTTCTGAAATAGCTATATTTTATTAACTTTTACTTTGGATAGCTATGGATAGAATTTCCAATATTATACTGAATAACAATGGTAAAAACGCGCATTCTTGTCTTCTTCCTGCTCTTACAGGAGATGCTTTCAGATTTTAATCAGTGAGTGTCATGTTAGTTGAGTTGTTGTCATATAAGACCTTAACTGTGTTGAGGTATGTTTCTTCATGCCCACTTTGAGGAGCAATATAATCATAAATAGATACTGAATTTGTCAAAACATTTTATGACACTTTTGAGGAGACCATATAATTTTTATATTTCAGTTTGTTAGTTTGGTGTATCATATTGATTAATTTGTGGGTAATGAATCACTTTTGCATCCCTGGAATAAAAGGGACTTAATCATACTGTATAATACTTTTAATGTATTGTTTGATTTGTTAACAATTTAGTGATGATTTTTTCATGTATGCTTATCAGTAGTATTTAACCTGTAATTTTATGAGATGTTTGTTCCTGCCTTAGTAGTAGTGTGATACAGAAATGTGGAAGCCTCCCTTCCTCTGCAAATTTTTGGAATTCTCTAAGAAGTATAGGTGATAGCTCTTCTCTAAATTTTTGGCAGAAGTCACCTGTGAAGATGTCTAGGCCTGTAATTTTGTTTCCTGGGAGATTTTGTTTAATTACTAATTCAATTTCATTAGTGCTAATCTGTTAATATTTTCTATTTCTCATTCCATCCTGGAGAACACGTCTTTCAAAAAATTGTCCATTTCTTCTAGGGTTTCCATTTTAATTGGCATATAATTTGTTGTATCATCTTATGATGCTTTGTGTTACTTTGATATAAGCTGTAACTTCTCATTCATTTTTGAGCTTTTTAATCTTTACTCTCTTTTTTGCACATTAGTCTCATTAAAGCTTAACAGTTATATTTATATTTCAAAAGCAATTATGTAGTTTGATTAGATGTTTCTATTTTTAACATTTTTAATTTATATTCTGACCTTTCAGCTGTCTTTCCATCAACTAACAAGTTTGTTTATTATTTTTCTACATCTTTGCTTTGTAGGATTATGTTATAAGAGAGAGAGATGTTTCTTATTTGTATAAGTGGGATTATTTTGCTATAAGCATCCCTATTAATACTTCTTTTGCTATACCCCATGGAATTTGTTTTTGTTGTCATATTTCTTTATAGATATTTCCTTTGATTCTTACAGCAATCCATTTTTGTTTAATATTGTATGATTTATCCACCACACTTTACAATTTTTCTCAGGTTTTTTCTTTCAGTAAATTTCTTTTCTCACAGGATCCATGTGTTTCTTCACAAAACACAGAGAAAAATAATAAAATTTATACAAATTGTGAAAGATCCAAATTTTCTAATATTATCTTTGAAAAATGAACAAACCTGTGGGTATTATCCTCCCTGACTTAAGAATATACTTCAAAGTTACACTAATCAAAACATTGAAATATATCACTTAAAGAGTCACATAGATTAATGGAACAAAATAAAGAGTCCTAAAATAAACCCACACTCATATGGTCAGTTAGTCTACAATGAAGGAGGCAAGAGTATACAATGGAAAAAGGGAAGTCTCTTCAACAAGTAGTCCTGGGAACACTGGACAGTACATGTAAAAGGAAGATGTAACTGCACTTCCTTCCATATTATACAAAATAGGATAAAAATGGATTAATTTCCTAAATGTAAAACCTGAAACTACAAAATTTCTGACCAAGAACAGGAGCAGAACTTCCTTTGAGGTAAATCATAGCAATATTTACTTTTGATCTATCTCCTAAGTAAAAAAAAAAAAGGAAAACTAACAATAATTGGTTTTAAATTTACTGAGGAAATAATAGATTTACTCTGTGATAAAGGGATTCCACTTGTGTAAGTGTGAAGTGCAAAACATCTTGCATAGCAAAGGAAACCTTCAGCAAGATGTATGACAACACACAGTATAGAAGAAAGAGTTTCAGACAATGAAACCAACAAAGTATTAATATCCATAGTATATATATAGCATATTAGAATCAAGAGTTAAAAAACAAAGACCCCAAATTAAAAACAGTTCAAAGATCTTCATCGAAACTTTTCAAAAACAGACATGTAGATGATTTCATGCACATAAAAAGAAACATAGCTTTGCTATTATTAGGAAATCCTAAATCAAAACCAGAATGAAATATAATCTCACAGCAACCAAAATGGCTATTAACAAATAGTCTACATATGACAAACATTAATAAGAATTTCGATAAAAGGGAACCCAGGTACACTGTTGGTGGAAAAATAATTTTATGCATCCACTATTTTAAAAGTGTGGACACTGCTCAGAAAACTAGAAATAGAACCACTATATTTTGCAGCAATTCCAGTTTTTGGTATAAATCTCAAAGAAAATGAAAACATTAACTTTAAAGGATATACTACCCCCAATATTCTTAACATCATCATTTATAATAGCCAAGGGTAGAAGCACAACTCAACTGCCCATCAGAAGATGATTGAATGAAGCAGATTTGAGATATAGATAAAGTAATAAATACTTAGTCATTGTCATATTAAAAAGTAAATTTCTGCCATTTGGAACAATGTGTCTGGACCCAGAGAGTGTTGCACATAGAAAAATATGTCATACAGAGAAAAACACTCTATGTTACCACTTTCCTGAGGAAACTAAAGATATAAGGGAAAGAATCTTAAAAAAAACAGGAACAGAATCACATATATATGTGTACTGTACCAAGTAGTGGTTTCCTGTGCAGACAGGGAAGAAGGATGAGAAGACAGATATGTGTAAGCTATTAGTAATAAATTAGAGAACCAAAAGGGCTATATTTAAAACACAAAGAAATATTTTAATAATTTAATTGATTTTTAAGAGATTATAGGGATATTTTATAGTAAAATATGCATGAAGATGGGAAAAACATTGAAGAAAAGAACCCAGGGTAATCAAAATATCTTGTAGTACTATGATATTAGTGGAGGTGATTTGTTCACTTTTTTTAGTGTTCCTATAATGTCCTTATTAGAATTTAAGCTTTTAATTGAAAAAGTATATACTTTAAAAATTGACATAAGTTTAATCTATTTTTGTCTCTCCCCTTATATCTGCAGTCACATCTCAACAAAAAGAACTACAACACAAAACAAAACTCCAGTACACATGTGAACATGTGAATTTGGTGGACTAAAACACACAAAGGAGGCTGAAGTGAGGGAAGAGGAGATTTGGTGTCTGCAATAAGGCCCCCTGACTAGGATATCTGAGTCCACAAGTTCAGAGAACCCAGCAGAAACAGGGTCTCAGTGGTTCACACAGCTTCGGCCCCCAACTGCACTATTACTCATGGTCACATGTAACTAGGAGGGAGACAAAATGGACACAGAAATTCCAACCTTCAGGCACTCAGACATTCATGACTCTGTAACTACTCCCCATTCACAGTGGTGGAGACAAGCTACCTTGCAACACTGGACTTAGCAAAGGCACTTGCCTGATTCCAAATACCCACCAGTCTTTACAAATTTCCTCAATGTGTACACTGAGTCTCAAGAGATATCAGATAAAAGGAAAAGATCGCCTTCCCAGTGACAAAAGTGACATTAACTACCAGAGAAGTCTAAGAAGTGACAATGAAAACACATCTTTTATCCAGACAGTAGCGACTGGAAAGTGCCATTTTGAAATATTATCAGAGGTAGCTCAGGTAAGTAAAACCAAAAATTGTGCAATATTGCCAACTACCAGAATACAAAGCAAGGACTCCAACTCCCAATCTGTTATTTAGTGTCATCAGAGCAATAATTTATCAAGATCATGACCAATCACAGTAACATTATAGGGCATGGACACACACAGATACACAGACACAGACACCGACAGACACAGACACACACATGCACACGCACCTGTGCGAGCACACACACACACACACAATGTCAACCATGCAGCAAACAAACTTAAGTTATGGTATATTGCCATATAACTAATAGAGAATCCAAATAGGTGTCATTCAGAAACTCAATACAAAAAACAATACTAAGAATGTAGTTTAGTGAGCTCAGGAATAAATGAAATGATGATAAGGAATACATTACCAAAGAGACTGAAACTATAAAATAACCAAACATTGAGGACCAGGAGAACTTAATAAATGAGATGAAGAATGCAACAGAAAGCATTGGAAGTAGACTGTCTCTGCGGAAGAGAGATTAGCAAACACACCAATACAAAATTAGAAATGATAAGAGAGTGCAGAGGTACAAGATATTAAAAAGTGAGGAAATTCTTCAGTAACCATCAGACTTCTTCTGGAAGTGCACATTAGAGTGGAATCCTGGAGGGAGAAGAATATTAGAAGGAAGCTGATGGTTTATTTAAAGAAGTAATAGTTGATAAATTCCTGAACCTGTGTAAGGAACTGATATACATGTCCATGAGCCAATAAAACACCAATAACTTTAAGACAAAGGGACCTCTTTCAAGATAAGTCATATGCAAATTGGCAAGTCAATGACAGAGAAAAAATTTTAAAGGAAGCCAAAAAAATTATGATAATCTACAAAGGAACCCCCATTAGGCTCTCAGTAGATTTCTGATCGGAAAACATAGGGCAAGGGTAAATAAAATTACATTTTCAAACTTCTGATATAAGAAATAACTCACCCAGTAATACTTAAACAGTTATCACTTAGATATAAAGTGAAAACAAATACATTACCAGACAAAGAAATCCTGAATATGATGAAAAAAACAAAACCGACACACCTAATAAGAGATGAAGATAAGACATCTTCTAAGAAATATAAAATGGCAAATATATGCAAAATATTGATCAAAATGCTAAGGGGATACCACGAGAAATTTGCAACTGTTTCTTTGGGTATGTTTTTAAATGCTACTATACTACATGGATTAAAGAGAGAAAAATAGGAAATCAGGGGCAATAAATATAGATACTTCAAACTGGTAACATGATTAAAAAAGTAAAAGAAATAATTTGAGTCAGTAATCATAAAAGGAAAAGAGTAAAAATAAATCAATATTAAAGGAAGCTGCTATCAGCTAAAAAATGACTAAATAATCCATGAGGTGTTTTATTTTTAATTGAAGTACAGTAGATGTACTATATTGTGTAGTTTCAGATGTACAGCTTAGGTATTCTAACCACTTTGGTGATTATATTTCATTATGAATTATTGAAATGAATTTAACATACAATTATTTTAAGCTATTGTGTATAATTCCATGATCTATACAGATTATCCTTGTTGCTTCTCTCCTTTATGTATACTACATTCTATTTGTCAATGTTCTACCATTAAATTCTCTTTCCTTTCCCTTTGGTAAACATAAGCTTTTTCCCATATATTTAAGTCTATTTAAGTCTTGTCTATCTAATCTCTTAACCACTCTATCATGTCTCTATCTATCTATCTATCTTTCTATCTATCTATCTAAATTTCCATTTATCTCTCATCTATCTATCTATCTATCATCTATTTATCTAGCTTTCTAACATGTATTATCCTTCTAACTATCTGTTTATCTGTCATCTATCAACAGATAGCTATAGATAGATGTACACAGATATTTGTTATTCTTTATATTCCACATATAAATTGAATTATATTCTTTTGTCTTTGTCTAAGTTACTTCACTAAGCACAAATTTTGTAGGTCCATTCATGATGCTGAAATAGCAATGTGTTAAACTGTTTCATGTCTGAGTAATATTCCATTTCATATTTATAGAAACATCATATCTTCTTAAGTCCATATTCTACTGTGGACACTAGGATTGCTTCCCTGTCTTGCATATTATAAACCGTGCTGTTTTGAACATTGGTTCTTCTCAATTTAGGTTTTCTTCACCAGATTTTTTCTAGGAGATGTATTACTGTGTCATGTGGTAGTTAACTTTTTAGTTTTTAAACAAATCTGAATACTGTTTTCCATACAAGTTACAAAAATATATATTCCTACCAAGAGTATACAAAAGATTGGTTACCTCCACATCGTCTCCAACACTTTCTATTAGTGGAATTTTTCATAATAGCCATTTGACCAGTTTTAAGTGATATCTCATTGTGGTTTTTATTTGCAATTAACTAATAATTAGAAATGTTGAGCAATTTTATCACTTTCCTGTTACTCATCTGTATGTTTTATTGGGAAAAATATTAACTCAGGTTCTCTTCTCTTGTTTTTGATTGGATGTTTGTTTTTCACCTTGAGTTGTGTAACCTAAATCCATGTTACATCTATTAACCTACATCTATTAACCCCTGGTCACATGCATTGTTTGCAAATATGTTCTCCAATTATACAGGCAGTGTTTTCATTTCACATATAGTGTCCTTAGCTGTGCAGAAATTTTCAACTTTGTTTAGGTCCCACTTGCTTATTTTTGCTTTGATTCTTTTGCCTTAGAAGATTGAAATATGAAAATATTCCTATGATATATATACAATAGGGTATCACATATATTCCATTCTAGAAGTTTTATAGTATCAGGTCTTATATTTAGGTCTTTAATTCACTTGGAGTTTATTTCTGTATATGATGTCAGGGAATGCTCTCATTTCAATGTTTTACATGTAGATATCCAGCTTTCCAAACACGATCCATTGACTAGACTGTCATTTCTCCACTGTGTACTCTTGCCTCTTATATCATAGATTCATTGCTCATAGGTGTGTGGAATTATTTCTAGGCTCTCTATCTGATTTTATTGATTATATCTCTGTGCAAATGCCATGCTGTATTTATTACTGTAGGTTTGTAGTATAGTAAGGTATCTGGGAGTGTTATACCTCCAGATTTGTTGTTTTTACTCAAGATCATTTTGGCAATTTTTAATGGTTTCACGTAAAACTTATTTATTTTCTGGTTCTGTGGAAAATACTACAGCTTTGTAACAGTACTCTCACTGAATCTGTATGTTTCTTTGTGTAGCTCGGCCATGTTAGCAATATTAACTCTTTCAATCCAAGAGCACAAGACATCTTTCCATTTCTTTGAGTCATTTTTAATCTCTTAGTCAATGTTTTATAATTTTCAGTGTGTTGATCTTTCACATATGTGGTTACTTTATTCCAAGTTACTCGGGGTATAGTGTTTTAAATATTATTGCTTTCAAGGTCAATTATATGGTATCTCATGTTTAATATGTTGCAATGCGAGACTACTTTACATTAAACTTTTACCCTGCTCCCTTGATGAAATTATTTATTTTTCATAATAGTCAGTGTGGAGCCCTAAGGACTCTCTATGTGGATTGTTATACGATCAGTACTGGTGACAATTTTGCCTCTTTCTTTCCATTTTGCATTTATTTTACTTCTTTCTCTTTTTCTTTTATTTTCTTCTATTACTATTGAACACAAGTGCTGAGAGTAGGAATCATTTTCCTGTTTCCGAATTTACCCAGAATGCTTTCAGCTTTCCCCTGAGTATTATAAATTGTTATAAATGGCCTTTAGTATGTTGAGAGATGTTCCCATTGTACTCACTTTCATGAGATTTCTGATGATGAATGTATTTTGAATTTTGTCAAATGTTTTTTCTTTATGTATTGACAGCATCTTGTGAGTTTTGTCCTTCCTTTTTTAGATATGTGTCACGCTGATTGACTTGTGTATTTTGAATCATCCTAGTGACTCTGGAAGGAATCCAAATGATCATCATGTATAATCCTTTCTATGTATTGCTGGATTCATTTGTTGCTGTATTTCAAGGATTTTTGAGTGTATATTAATCAAGGATATTGGATATTCATTTTCATTCATTTTTGTTAGTGTTTTGACTGATTTTGTTATCAGGGTAATGGTGGCCTCATAGAATAACTTTGGGAATTTTCCTTCCTCCATCATTTTTTAAAATACTTGGGGGTAAAGAGGTTTTAGTGAAGGCATCCAGGCATTTTGTTCAAGGGGTGTTTTTTAAATTATAGATGTTACTTAACTTATACCGATTGTTCTTTTCAAGTTCTCAGTATTCTTTTTATTCATTGTGGTCAAGCTGTACATTTCTAGAAATTTGTCCATTTCTTTTAGGTCATCCAATTTGTTGTCATGTAATAGCTCATACTGCTTTCATAATCATTTTTTGTATTTCTGTAATATCAGATGTTATTTTTACTGTTTCATTTCTTATTTTGTTAGGGTCAAGTCTCTGTATTTCTTGATAAGCCTGGCTAAATTCTTACCTGTTTGTTAATATTTTTAAGAAAAATTAAAGCTGTTGATTTTTTGATTTTTAATTTATTTTTCAACTTTTATTTTATTTATTTTCAACATAATTATTAAAGATATCTCATTCTACTGCCTTTGGGTTTAGTTTATTCTTATTTCTTGTTATTTTTTGTGGTATGCTTTGTCCTTTGTATGACATTTTTCTTGTTCCTTGTAGAATACATGATTTGTTCTCATCTTCCCTCTTAGATTTGTGTTTGTTGCATCCGATACGTGTTATGAAAGTGTGTTTTCATTGTAATTTGTCTCCAGGTATGATTTTATTACCTGTCTGATTTCATCACCTCTTTGATTTCATCATTGACATTTTTATTTTATTTTTTAAAGGATGTGGTTTGACTTCATGTTTGTGATTTTCCTATTCTTCTTTGTAGTGTTGATGCACAGTATCATACTTTTGTGTATGGAAAAATATTTGCTGTAATCTATATTTGCTTAAAGTCCCTGAGGCTCATTTCATGACATAATATGTGGTTAATTCCTTAGATAACATCCTGTACACACTTGAATAGTTTATGTGTTATGCTTTTCTGATGCAGAGTCCAATAGCTCACTTAGGTTCAAATTATCTAATATGCTGTTAAGACCTCTGTTTCCTTACAGATATTCTTTCTGGATGATCTGGCCATCAGAATAGTGAGGTGTTCAACTCATCTACTATTATTGTTTCATAATGAATTAATTCTTTCATGTCTACTAAAATTTCTTTTTATACTTAGTATCTATGGTGTTGGGTCCATATATATTTTACTGAGTTTAATACCCTTATTTTATCTATTTTTCTTTATATAATCTCATATTTTTTTCATTTTGGCCCTTATTTTAAAACATATTTTGAATGAGTTGAGCATTGCAATCTGCACTTTCTTGTCATTTCCATGGAATATCTTTTCCATTTTTTCCAGACTATGTTTATCTTCCACCATAAAGTGAGACTTTCTGTCGGGGATACAAAGATGGTGGAGAAGAAAGATGCTCGTAGCTCACCCTTTCACATAAATGCACTAAGAGTCACATCCACAGACCCACTCAGTTAACCAGAGAACCTGCAGAACTCTGACAGAACATCGTCCTCTTCAATAGATAACTATGTGAAAAATCTGATGGGAGAAAAGGAAGAAAGAAGAAGAAAAGTCAAAACAGAGTGGGACAGGTCCCACGGGGAGAGAGCATCAGAGAAGGACTGATGCTCATTCACAGTGTCTCCCCTCTCCAACTCAGAGATCGGCAGGTTGGAGGGGGAGCCTCCTAGGCTTGGACCTGTACAGAGTATAAGTTGACTGACAGAACTAAGATAAACAGGCACAGAGAATCCCTGTGACACCCAGATGAAAGCCCCCAGAAGCTAGGGGCAGGGCCATGCTGCCCGAGCAGGGTGGTAGATGGGAAATGGCTGCACTGTGGCGACCCAGGAGAATGGAGTGGGCTTTGTGCCATTGCTATGGGTGAATAGCACAGAACAATCTGGGCCCTTCATAAAGCAACAGGGCAAATGTGCCCTGTGCGGGGTAGGGTGCAATTCGCATCTCTGAAAATCCACAGAAGTTTCTAGGTGAAGAGAGCTGGGCTCAGACACAGCCACCATAGCCTCTGGTGCTTTGTACCCAGTCGGCAGTGGAGGAAAAACCTACATCTACACCAAAGGACATGGCAGCATGAAGGGCCAGACTGAGACTTGTTGACAGCATGAGGCAAATATGATCCTACTGCCTTGGTTCCTCAGATAACTTGTCTGCCAAGACAAACAAGGAGCTGGATTTTGGCCCAGACCAGGGACAGGGCTGTTCCTCAGTCTTCCCTGAGCCCACTTCTGGTGTGCAAACCCGATGCAGAGCGTACAGTGGCACAGAGCAGCAGAATGATCTGCAACCTGAAGGGGTGGGTGTACCCTCAAATTTGAGCTGGAATGCAGCCCTTGACCATGGTGCTGGGAGAGGGCATGATGCCCAATCCTGCCTGGTCAGTCTGCAACATCTGACTGCAGCATCGGCAGGGAAGTGACAAGCCAGCCCAGAGTAAAGAGAGCTGCACCTGAACCAGTGTAGGGTGTAGGAGCGATCTGCTTGACAACATGCCCTGGGAGCAGCACAGATGAGGGCTCCAATGGAGGGACTCTGGAAACAGCAAGCTGAGATTCCAAAACAGGATGAATACAGAAAGAATTCACATTAAAATACACACTCTCCAGCAGGACACAGACAACCCCCTTGTTTTAATCTGTTTTTACCAGTTCCATTTTCTATTACCCTCTTAATTTTTACTTCATATTCAATTATATATACCCCCATTTTAATCCCTTTGAAATTTTTAAAAATAATTTTACTATTATTATTTTTCAAAACTCTGCTTCAACTTTCTTTAATATTATTCATTTTACAATGTCTTCAAAGCTTTATTTCTCCCTTCTTTAATATTCTTTACCTCTCTCTCTTTTTTTCTATTTTCTAAGTTGTATTACTACATAGGCATTAGGTACATATACACCTTTAGGACAACAGTATATAACTGATACTCCATAAACCACAGTGCCAGAGAGGTAGTAGAAAGTTGAAGAAGCAGAGAAGCCATTCCCAATTAGAAGAACAAGAGAAATCCCCTGAAAGAATGATCAGTGAAATAGACATCAAAAACCTACTAGATGCAGATTTCAAAAATGCAGTGATCTAAGTAGTGAAGGAAATAAAAGAGATAGTGTTTAGAGATATAAAATATGTCAAAAATGAAATGGAAGCTATAAGGAAGAGCCGGGTAGAATAGAACCCGTTGACTGAGATGAGGAATGATTTAAAGGTGTAGCAATGCTGACAATATAGTGCAGAGGAACGAATTAGTGACTTATAAGACAGGACAATAAAAAGCAGCCAATCAGTAGAGCTACAAGAGAAACAACAAGAAACAAATTAGAAAACCATAAGGAACCTATGGGATAGTAAAATCATGCCAAACTTGGCATGATAAATGTCACAGAAGGGGAAGAAAGATCAAAGTGGATTGCAAAGGTTTTTGTAGATATCATGACTGAGAACTTCCTAAACTTAAAGAAGGAATCAGGTATCCAATACAGGAAGCTCTGAGTGCCCCAAACAGGAAGAACCCAAATACACCCATACCAAGACATATAATTAAGACTCCCAGAGTAAAGGATAACGAAATGATCCAAAAGACACCAAGACAATAGCAAAGAGTGTGTTTCAAGGGAATCCCCATAAGGCTCCCAGCTGATTTCACTGCACAAATACTACAGGCCAGAAGGGAGTGGCAAAATATATTCAAAGTCCTGAATGAAAAATATTGTATACCCTAGGATACTTAAACCAGCAAGGTTATTCTTTTTGGTAGAAGGAGACATAAAGAATTTCACACACAAGAAAAATGTTCAAAAGTTCAGCAAAACTAGACCCATGCTAAAAGAATTATTGAAATGTCTTCTCTAAAAGGAAAAGCAGCAGGATGCAACAGAAATGTGAAACTCACAGCTGGAAAGGTGATAATTCATGAATTACAAATAAAATAAACACAAAATTTTAAAACAAGACTTGCAAATCATTGAGAGTGGGAGAGGGAGGCAGGAAAATAGAGAATTTATTTTTTTGGTCTTTCCATTTAAAATATTTTGTTCTCGGTAGGATGGGTTTGAGATCATCTTACTATCCGTTTAATAAAATCAGTTATAGTAATGGTCTAATGGACTTATAAAAAAGGGTAACAAGAAGACAAAAACTTACCAGGGTGTCAAAAAATCGAAATAAAATTCATGATAATACAAAGGAAAATGACCAAACAATAAAAGGAACATGAAAGGAACAAAGAGGAAATACCAAATGAACTGCAAAGATAAGGTGAAATTGGCTATAAACACAAGCCTATCATCAATTATTGTAAATGTTAATGGACTAAATGCTCCAGTCAAAACTCATTGAGTGGCAGGCTGGGTAATAAAGCAAGAACCTTCAATATGCTGCATACAAGAGACTCACTTCAGAGAGAAGGACACATATAGATTGAGAGTGAAAGGTTGGAAAAGAGTATTCCATATAATTTGAAAAGCCTAAAAGCAGGTGTTGCTGAACTGATTTCAGACAAAATAGTCTTTAAAACAAAGACCATAAAGAAAGATAAATAAGGACATTTTATAATGATTAAAGGATTGATACAATATGAGGATAAAACACTCATTAAAACATATGCACCAAATACAGGAGCAACTAAGTACATAAAATAATTGCTAACAGATATAAAGGGGGATTCATATTTGGAGATTTCATAACTGCATTAACATCACTGGACAGATCATCGAGACAGAAAATAAATTAGGCAAAAGAGAAGTTAAATAACACAACACAAATATTACACTTGGTGGATATTTTAAGAGCATTGCACCCCCCACAAAATAGGATATACATTATTTTCAAGTGCATGTGGGACATTTTCCAGGTTTCATGATGTACTTGGGCAGGAAAGAAACCTCAGCATTTCAAAGAAGATAGAAATTACCTCAAGCTTCTTTACTGACCACAATGCCATGAAGCTAGAAATCAACAAAAGAGAAGCAAAGGAGAACAATAGGAAAACATGGGGATTAAACAATATGTTATTCAAAAACCAATGGGTCAATGAAGAAATCAAAGTTGAAATGAAAAATTAGCTTGAGACAAAAGAAAATTAAAGCAAAACCCCACAAAATTTATGGGACACAGCAAAAGCAGTGCTGAGAGGGGTGTTTATAGTGATATAGGCCATGCTCAAAAAAGAAGAACAATCACAAATAAACAATTTAACCCACCAGCAGAATGAACAAGAAAAAGGAGAACAAAAAACCCCAAAAGGAAGCAGAAGGAAGGAAATCATAAATATTGGGGAGGAAATAAATAAAATAGAGATTAAAAAGACCATAGGAAAAAATCAACCAATTCAAAGCTGGTTTTTCCAAAATGTAAGTAAAATCGACAATCCTCTGGCCAAACTCAAAAAGAAGAAAAGTGAGAGAGTACAAATTACCAAAATAAGAATGGAGAATGTAAAAATTACTACAAAAAATTAGAAATACAAAATATCATACGAGAATATTATGAAAAGTATATTGAAACAAACTGTAAAACCTAGAAGGGATGCACAAGTTTCTGGAAACATACTGTCCACCAAGACTAAATCAAGACATAACTGATCCCTTGAAAAAGCAGAACACTAGAAATGAAATCAAAATAGCAGTATAAAACCTCCCTACATATAACAGTCCAGGACCAGACGGATTCACTGTGGAATTCTACCAAACATAAAAGAAGAACTCATACCTGTCCTTCTCAAACACTTCCAGACGATTGAAAAGGAAGTAATATTCACAAAGTCACTCTGTGAAACATCAATACCACAACCAGGCAAATACACTAACAAAATCAGGATTATAGGCCAATATCACTGATGAATATAGACACCAATATCCTCACCAAAATAGTAACAAATAGAATTCAACACAGAAAGATTATACATCATGACCAAGTGGGGATCATGCCAGGGACACAGGGGTGGTTCAACATATGGAAATCATTCAATGTAATACAGCACATCAATAAGAGAAACAACCAAAACCACATGATCATCTCAATTGATGCAGGAAAAGCATTTGATAAAATTCAACAACCATGTATGATAAAGATTCTCACCAAATTGGGCATAAAGGGAATATATCTTCACATCATGAAAGCTATAGATAACAAACCTACAGCCAGTATAGTACTCAATGGTGAGAAAGTCAAATTCTTCCCACTAAAATCTGGGAAAGTAAAAGAATGCACACTATCACAACTCCTACTCAAGATAGACTTGGAAGCCCTAGCCACAGCAATCAAACGAGAGAGAAGTAAAAGTGATGAAAATTGGAAATGAAGAGGTAGAAGTCTCACTATATGCACAGAATTCGTTACCATATATAGAAAACTCTTAAAGATCCAGACAAAATTTACTACAGCTGATCAAAGAATTCAGCAAGGTAGTAGGTTACAAGATTTTGCTTCAAATATCAGTGGCATTTCTTTACACAAAAGATTCACATAATGCTATAGAGCTATAGTCAACATGACAGCACACTATTGGTAGAAAAACATACATATAGGTCGATGGAACAGAATAGAGAGCCCAGAAATGAACCCACAAAAGTTTGGTCAATTAATCTGAGACAAAGAAGGCAAGAAATTACAATGGATAGAGATAGTCTCTTCAGCAACTGGTGTTGGGAAAACTGGACAGCAGCATGTAATTCAATAAAGCTAAAACATTCCCAATGAAGCTAGAACACCATACAAAAAATATAAACTCAAAATAGAAAAATCACTTAAACATAAGACAAGATACAATAAAACTCCAAGAGAAAGATAAAGGCAAAGCGTTATCTCACATATGTCTGGAAAATTTTCTCGTAGAAGAGAAAAAACAAGAATAAATAAATGAGACCTAATGAAACATACAAGCTTCTGCACAGTAAAGGAACCGGTAGTAAAACAAAAAGACAACCTACGGAAAGGGAAAAAAATTTGCATATGAAACCGTCAAAGGCTTGATCTCCAGAGTATATAAGCAGCTCATCCAACTGAATAAGAAAAAATAAGCAACCCAATCCAAAATTGGGCAGAAGACCTAAACAAGCAATTCTCCAAGGAAGACATACAAATGATCAAAAGGCACATCAGAAAATGCTCAATATCACTGATTATCAGAGAAATGCAAATCAAAACTACAGTGAGGTATCACCTCACACCAGTCAGAATGGCCATCATTCAAAAATCCACAAATGACAAATGCTGGAGAGGCTGTGGAATAAAGGGAACAGTCCTTCACTGCTGGTGGCAATGCAGTTTGGTGCAGCCACTGTGGAATACAGGATGAAGATTCCTCAAAAGCCTTGGAATAGACTTACCATATAACACAAGAATCCCGCACCTGGGCAAATATCCAGAAGGAACCCAATTTCAGGAAGACACCTACACCCCAATGTTCATATCCAGCATTATTTACAATAGCCAAGACATGGAAACAGCATAAATGTCCATCGACATTTGACTCGATAAAGAAGAAGTGATATATTTATACAATGGAATAGTAGTCACTCTTATAAACTGACAACATAATGCCATTTTCAGCAACATGGATGGTCCAGGAGAAAATCAGTCTAAGTGAAGTTAGCCAGAAACAGAAAGAAAAATACCATATGAGATGGCTCATGTGTGGAATCAAAAAGCAAAACCAAACCAAACAAAAAAGGCATAAATACAAAACAGAAATTGACTCGCAGGCAGAGAATACAAAGTGTTGGTTGCCAAGGGTTGTGGTGTGGGAAGATATAGGCTGGGAGGTAAAAATTGTAGAATAGGCAAATAGGATTGTACTATATAGCACAGGGAAATATACAAAAGATTTTACGGCAGCTCACAGGGGAAATAATGGGACAACAAATGTATATATGTTCGTTGTACATAAAAAATTGTGCTCTAAAATGGAATTTGAGACAACTTTGTAAAATGATTAAAAACCAATTAAAAAAGTTAAAAAAAGAAAAAACATGATCCTAAATATTACAGGTGTAAATATAAATTATAGAGAAAAAACAACTATGCAGAAGAGTAGTAAAACCAAAGATTTTGTTTTTGTTTTCTTTTTAAGATAAGCAAATTCAAAAAACCTCTAGAAAAGGGCATCATGAAGAAAAGAGAGATGCTCCAAAATAATAAAGTCAGACTTAAAAGTGGAGAAATAACAATTCTTCCCTCAGATATACAAAAAAGGGAACATTTTGTCAACATTTACATGGCAATAAACTGGACAACTTAGAAAAAAAAAGACAAATGTCTAGAAATAGACAGGAATAAGGTGAAACAAATAATTTGAACAAACTGATTTCTAGAAGAAAGATAGAATCTGCATTTAAAAAATTCGTTGAATATTAGGGCAGATTTTAACAGCTCCTGTGGAGAACTGTACAGAAATACAAAGCAGAACTTATATTCTTCAACTATTCAAAAATTGTGAAAATGTGGGAAACTCACAAATTAATTCTATAAAGCTTACATCACCCTGAAAGCAAAGCCAACAAACAAAGTACAAGCAAAGAGAATTTCAAGCCAATAACTTTGGTTGATATAGATGCAAAAATTCAAAAAAAATATTATTAGAAAACTAAATCCAGCAATACCTAAAATGAAACATACTACGTGATCCACTTTAATTCATTCCTGGGTCATAAGAGAGTTTGAAATTGCATGAAGTCAATCAGTTTTATACAGCACATTAACAAAAGAAATAGGGAAAATGATGTATTCATCCCAATAAATCGATAAAAAGCATTTCACAAACTTCAACTTTTATTCATTAAAACAGCAGCAACATCACCAACAACAAGAAAAATAGGATCAACAAAAACAGAAACCACTTACAAATGTAGGATTCAGGAAATATATCTCAACATAACTAAACTCATTAATTACAGAACAACAGACAACACAATATGCAAAAGTGAATAACTGAAAGCCAAGTTGAGGAATAAAGCAACGATGCC
Source organism: Vicugna pacos (assembly GCF_048564905.1). Classification (NCBI taxonomy): domain Eukaryota; kingdom Metazoa; phylum Chordata; class Mammalia; order Artiodactyla; family Camelidae; genus Vicugna; species Vicugna pacos. The sequence continues at coordinate 12,553,384 of NW_027328741.1, read as the reverse complement.
CACTCTCACCCTTTCAATTAAACACAGTATGGGAAGTCCTAGCAACAGCAATCGGACAAGAAAAAATTATTCAAGTTGGATTGAATGAAGTTAAACTGTTATTATTTTAGATGACATGATAATCTATAGAGAGAACCCTAAAGATTCTCCACAACAAAACAACTAAAACTAATAAAGACATTTAGCAAAATAGCATGATTCATGATTAATATACAAAAACTGTCACATTTATTTACACTAACAATGAAATATTCCATAATTTTAAAAAACCCATATGAAATCAGATCAAAAATAAAACCTATGAAAAACCCAAGATAATACAATCAATAGGAAACTGATAAAGAAATTTGAAGATGTTGCAAAGAAATGGAAAGCAGTCTCAAGGTCTTAGTTTAGAGGAATTAATATTGTTAAAATATACATACTACATAAGATGTGTACATATATAAAGTGATTCAGATCGAAGTTCATGATATTTTCCACAGAAATTAAAACAGTCCTAAGATTTGTATGGATCTGCAAAAGAACCAGAACTGCAAAAGAAACAATGAGGAAAAAGAACAAATTTGGAGGCATAAACCACAACCCTCCTATCTCAGACTATATAACAAAAACAGTAATTAAAACAGCACAATACTGGAAAACAAACAAACATCTATATCACTGGAACAGAACACAGAGGCAGAAATAAAACATCACACCTATGGTCAACTAATCTATGACAAAGGAAACAAAAATATACAATGCCTTAATTACAGCTTTCAGGAAGAGATGTTGAGAAAGCTAAACAGCTACATGTAAATCAATGAAATTAGAACACTCCCTCACACTGTATAAAAATAAACTCAAAATGTTTTAAATATCTGAATCTAATACATGACACAATATAACTCCTGAAAACTAACATATGCAAAACAAGACAAAAATTGAAGCAAAATTTTCTTATGTCACACTCCCAAGCTGAAAACTATAAAAGCAAAATAAATAAATAGGTCCTAATTAAACTTAAAAGGTTCTACACAGCAAAATTTACAATATGTAAAGATGAACTTCCAAAAAGGAGAAAACATTTGGAAATAATGCAATCTACAAGAGGCTAATTTCTAAAATACACACATCGTTCATAGAACTCCATTTCAAAAATCTACAAACAACTCAGCCAGAAAATGAGCAGAAGGCATGTCTCTAAAGGAGACACGCAGATGACAAACAGGAACATAAAAACTTGCTCACATTGCTAATCATTATACAAATGCAAGACAAAAATAAAATAATGTATTAACTCACATTACTGAGAAGGGCTGTCATCAAAATGTCTGCAAATAATAAATACTCGGGAGGTTGTGGACAAAAAGGGACTCTCCAATGCTGTTGGTGGGAATGAAAATTGGTGCTTCCACATTGGAAACAGTATGGAAGTTCTTTCAATAATAAAAATACACCTACCATATGACACAGCAATCCCACTCCTGGGCATATAAAACATAAAACCTGAAAACAATGAATCCTAGTGTAAAATATAAGAAGTACACTCTGACATTGGACTTAATTTGATTCTACATATGTCTCCTCTGGCAAAGGAAGCAGAAGCAAAACTTACAAAATATGATTGTATCACTCTAAACAGATTTACACTAAAGAAAAAAATGATCAATAAAATGAAAAGTCAACCAACACATTGGAAGAATATATTTGCATGTGATATTTTCCAATCAAGTGTTAATATGCAAATATATGGCAAATTCATACACCATAACAACAACAAAAATGACCAAACAGTCCAATTAAATAAAATATCCGTATGAACTGAATAGATAGATCTGAATCAATTTTTTGTAGAAAACATACAGTTGACAAAATGACACATGAAAATATGTTCAGAGTTATAAATTATAAGGAAAGTCATAAACCAAAAATGAGACAAGACCTCACACTTGTCAGAAGGCTCTCATCAAAAAGAAAAGAAATAGATGTTGGTGAGATTGTGGAGAAAAAGTAACACCATGGACACTGTTGATAGGAAAGCAAAGTATTGTTACCATTGCATATATACATCAAATTTTCTTCATCCATTTTCCTGTCAAGGGATCTTGGGTTTGTAGGCCCCTGTCTGAAGGCTCTAGAGAATAAGCCCATGGGCTGAACTGATAAACAAACTGTGAGGAATGTCACATATTCAGGCTGGATAAGAAATGACCTGCTCAATGTATCCAGTATGGATGGCTGGATAGCCTATGCTGGGTAATATCCTTAGAGGAGAACAACCTAAGACAGGCACAGCCGGCTGGATAAGAGATCGCCTACTGAATGAAGTTCCGTGATGAACTTTAAAACAATCCTTGATCATTTAACATCCTGTGATTACTAAGGACCATGGCGACATAAATCGTTTAAGATTATTTACATTGTTATAACTTAGATGATATGTGAGGCATTGTGCCTGTCCTATATAAACCCTTTTTCTATGAATCAATAAACAGTGAACTACTTCGCTTCTGTCCACACAGTGTTCGTGTGTATATGATATCATGTCACTGAGAGGGTTAATTTAATTTTTTGGGAGTATATTAAAAGGATGTTTCATTATATATAAGGCTATTTCTGCACCTATTGAGATGATTATGTGAGTTCTTTTACTCATTCTATTAGTGTGGCATGTCACCTTTATTCATTTGAATATTTTGAAGTATCCTTAAACCCAGGGATAAATCCCTTTACTCACGTATGTTTATGATACATTAAATGTGTTGTTGAATTCATTTTGCTTGTGTTTTGTTGAGAATTTTGGCACATATATTCATCAGGCATAGTCTTCTATATTTTGCGTATAATGTCCTTTCTAGATTGGTTATGCAAATAAAGCTGGCATCATAAAACAACTTTGGAATCTTTCACCCCCTTCAAATTCTTGATAGATTTGGGGAAGAATTGGTGAAAAATTTTCTTCAAGTGTATGATAGAATTCACCAGAAAAGTCATCTTGTTAATTATTCCTGGTTTGGGAGTTTTGGATTACTGATTTACTCATACACACTTCTGCTTTATTTAGCTTTCTAATTACTTCTTGCTTCAGTATTGGAAGACATGTGTTTCTGGGTATATGTCTTTTGTTCTAGGTCATTCAAATCGTTGGCTAGTGTTAATTTCTTATCATGCTATGCATCTCTACAACATGAGTGGCAATATCAGCTCTTTTATTTCTACTCTTATTTGAGTCTTTATTTTCTTAGCCAACATAAACTTTTGTCCACTTTATGTTGAAAGGAAACAGACTTAGGTATAATATTTTTATCTTTTCATTTGTTTCTCTTGTTATTTGCCTTGCTTTCATTCATTCAAATTTCTTCTTTATTCTTTCTGTTTCCTCCTAGTTTCTTGATGTGTAAAGTTAAGTAGTGTGAATCATTGTATTTCTTTTATTATTAAATATTATTTTTTTTACTTATTTATTTATTTATTTACATATTTATTCATTTATTTATCTTTGAAATATGCCATTTACAATGTATCAATCTGTGGTGTATAGCACAGTGTCCCCGTACATGCATAAATTTCTGTGCCTATTAAACTTTATTTCATGATATTTAACTTACTGCCCTGTGTCATACAAAAGAAACTTTGAAAACATCTATTTTTATATATATAGTGGATAACATTTAGAAATCTACAGCTCCCAAATATATCCTCAACCAGTCCCTTTCTGCAGTAACCATAAGATTATTAAGTAGATCTTTAAGTGTGTTTCAGTTTTGCAGATGAAATCATAGTGTTCACATGCAAATTATTTTTTTCAGGTTCTACATATGTCATGTCCTGTGTTATTTTTCTTTCTCTTTCTGGCTAACTTCAATTAGAATGACACTTTTTGGGGACATCCATTTTGTTGCAAATGTCATTGTTTTATCATTTTTTATTGCAGAGTATTATTCCATTGTGTAAATAATGCATAACGTCTGTATACTGTCATCTCTTTTGGACAATTAGGTTGCTTCTATGTCTTGGCTGTTGTATATAACACTGCTAAGAACATTGGGGTGCAGGTGTCTTTTTGAAATAAGGTTCCCTTTGATATATACTCAGAAGTGGGATTGCTGGATCATATGTTAAATCTATTTTTATACTTTAGAGGAATCCCCACCCTGTATTCCACAGTGACTACACCAAACTTCATTCCTACCAACAGTGTAGGAGGGTTCCCTTTCTCTACAGCTTCCCCAGCATTTATTGTTTTTTGACTTTTGAATGATGGCCATTGTGACTATTGTGAAGTGATACTTCATTACACTTTTGAATTGCCCTTCTCTGATAATGATAGTGAGCAATTATTTTTTCATAAATCTGTGTGGCATTTGAATGTCTCTATTGGAGAATTGCTTGTTTAGGGCTTTGGCCCATTTTCAGATAGGGTTTCCTTTTATTATTATTATTAGTTTGTATGAAGTCTTTATATTTTGGAAATTTAGCCTTTGTAAGTTGCATCATTTCTAAATATTTTCTTTAATCCTGTAGGTTGTCATTTTGTCTTGTTTATGGTTCCATTTGTTGTGCAAAAGCTTATAAGTTTAATTAGGTCCCATTTATTAATTTTGCTCTTACATCCATTACCTGGATAGGCTGTTCAAGGAGATCATTGCTGAGATTTATCTCAGAGTGTTTTCCATATGTTTTCTTCTAGGAGATTTACTGTGTCTTGCTTTACATTTAAGTCTTCAAGTCATTTTGAGTTTATTCTTGTGTATGGGGTGAAGGATTGTTCTAACTCCATTGCTCTGATGCTGCTATCCATTTTTCCCAACACCAGTTGGTGAAGAGATGATATTTTCTCTGTCATAGTCTTGGCTACTCTTTAAAATTTTAATTGAACATAGGCCTGTAGATTTATTCATAGGCTCTCTATTCTGTTCCATTGGACCATATGCCTGTTTCGGTACCAATATCATGTCATTTTGTTTACTGTAGTTCTGCAATACTGTAGGGACAACAGGCGGGTTATTGCCCCAGCCTCTTTATTTGTCTTCAAAATTGTTTTGGAAATTATGGATCTTTTAGATTCTATATAAATCTTATGATCATTTGTTTCAGCCCTAAAAAGAAATGATTTTCATAATTTGATAGGAACTCAGTTTAAGTCTATGTATTGCCTTGGGCAGTATGGCCATTTAAACAGTATTATTTCTTCCATTACAAGACCATTGGGTATCTTTTCAATTGTTCAAGTCTTTCTTGATTTCCTTAATCAATGTTTTCTTCTTCTCCATATATAAATCATTCACCACCTTGGTTAGAGCTATTCTTAATCATTATATCCTTTAGGGTGCAGTTATAAAAGGGGTTGTTTCTGTACTTTGATTTCCTGTTGATACAATGGTAGTGTAAAGAAATGAGATTGGTTTTTGTAAATTAATCTGGCTACCTTACCCATTTCCTTTTTTAGCCTAAGTATTTTTTTTTTGTGAAGCTTCAGAGTTTTCTATATATAATGTCATGTCTGCATATCATGACAATTTTAACTGTTCTTTTCCATTCTCTATAGTTTACTTATTTTCCTTGCCTGATCATTGTGGCTAGGAATTCCAAGACTATATTGAATTGAAATTGTGAGAATGGACATCCTTGTCTTGTCTCAGGTTTCTGTGGGAAGGGTTTCAGTTTTTCACCATTGAGTATATTGCTGGCCATATATCTGTCATAAATAGCTATTATTATGTTGATAAATGGTCCCTCTATGCCCACTGTGATAAGAACTTTTATTGCAAATAGATGCTAAATTTTATCAAATGCTTTTTCTGCATCTACTGAGATGATCATATCGTTCTTGTCTTCTCTTTTATTGATATGGTGTATCACAATTGATTGATTGATTTGCATATGTTCAACTATTCTTGTGTTCCTGGGATGAACTTAACTTGTTCATGGTGCATGATCTTTTTTTCACATGATGTTGGATTCTGTTTGTTAATAATTTCTTAAGGACTTTTACATCTATGTTTATCATTGATATTGGCCTATAGTTTTCTTTTTGGGGTAGTGTCTTTGGTTTTTGTATCAGGTTGATTTTGGCCTTATGGTGTGAGTTTGGGAGTACTCTCTCCATATCAATCTTTTGGAAGAGTTTGAGGAGGACTGGTATGAATTTTTCTTTGTATGTTTGGTCAAATTCCCCAGTGAAGCTATTTGGGTCTGAATTTTGTTTGCGGAGAATTTTTATTTTATTTATAATTCTATTCCATTTCTGGTTATCTGTCTGTTCTAATGGTTAATTTCTTCTTGATGCAATATTGGTGGGCTGAATGTTTCCAAAAACATCTCCATTTCTTCCTGGTTATCCATTTTTTTTCCATACAGTTGCTCATGGTAATCCCTTAAGATATTTTGTGAATTTGTTGTATTCTTTGTAGTTTCTCCATATTCATTTCTTATATCATTTGTGTTCTCTGTCTTTTTTGTTGTTAGTGATCTTGTCCAGAGATTTGTCAATTTTGTTTAAAATTTCAAAAAAAGTATTTGATTAATTTTTTTTCTATTTTTAAAGCTGTATTTCAATTCTTTCCTCCTTGATCATTAATTTTCCCTCTTTCTGATGACTTTGGGTTTTGTTTGCTCTTCTTTTCATGATTAATTTACATAGAACATTAGATTATTTATTTGAAATTGTACTTCTACTTTGAGGAGGGCTTTGTCAGTATGAACTTCCCTCTTAAACCTGCTTTAACTGTATTCCATAGACATTGTGTACTGTTTTGTCATATTTCTCAAGATATATTTTAATTTCTTCTTTTACTTCAACAACTCCCCCCTTTGTTATAGTACCATGTTGTTTAATGTGGTTGCTGTTATTTTTTCTCCCTGCTTTTCTGTGAAGGATTTCAAGTTTCATGATATTATACTCAGAAAAAAACGCTTGAAATAATTTTTGTCTTCTTAAATTTGTTGAGGCTTATTCTGAGCCTGAGTACATAATCTTTTCTAGAAAACACTCCATGTGAACTGGAAAAGAATGTATATTCTGTTTTGGGGAGAAGTATTGTTTTGAAAATATCAACCAACTCCAATTATTTTATCATATCTATTTGTATCTTTGTTCCCTTATTAATTTTCCTTCAGAAAGACCAGTTTAGTGATGGTAATGGGGAGTTATAGTCTCCTACTGTGATTGTGCTCCCATCCATTTCTTCCTATCTATCTATTAGTATTTGCTTTATGTATTTAGATGCTCATATATTAAACGCATATATTTTAATGAGTTTAATACCCTCATTTTGTATTGGTCCTTTAATCATTATATCATGTCCTTGTTTATATTTCTCTATGGCCTTTTGTTATAAAGTCTATTTTGTGTGAACTCAGTACTGCTAGTCCTGCTTTCTTGTCATGTCCATTTGTATGGAATATACTTTTCCATCTTCTGACTTTCAATTAATGTGTGTTCCTCTTACTAAAGCGGGACTCTTGTATGGTTTTTAATGTAGGGTCTTGTTATATTATCCCATCTGACAATATATAATTTTGATTGAAGCACTAAGTCCATTAACATTTGTGATAATTTGTGATAGACTGGTGTTTATTTCCACTTTGAACTTCATTTTCCAGTTGATTTGGTATTTCCTTTTTGTTCGTTTCATTTTCTTTTTGTGGCTTGATAAGTTTTCTTTTATTATCTTTGTTTCTTTTTGGCTTTGTTACTTCATTGTAAGATTTTGACTTATGGTTACCCAGTTTTGTATGTATATTGACCCATTACTATAAATTTTATTATAACTGATAGGAATACAATTTCTAACCCCACCTATAGAGAACAGAAACAAGAAGAAAATACACCGTATTGTTCTGTTTCACTCTCTGAGCCTTAAAAATTTTGATGTTCTGTTTTACAACATCATGTTTATTGTATTGTAAGACATTGTAGTTATACCTTTCTAATTATGGCTTTCTCCTTTCTATAGCATCCTGCTTCTTTTTTATTTAGAGTAGATCTTTAATTATTTATTTTTCTTTTGCTAAATTCTTTTAGTATTTGCTTTTGTGGAAGTTATTTATATCTCCTTCTATTCTAAAGGATTGCCTTACTTGATAAATTATCTCAGATAACAGTTTTCTTTCATTCAGAAATTTGAGTATGACTTGCCACTGCCTTCTGCCTGTTGTATTTGTGTAGGAAGCGTGTTTACAAACATAATATATATAATTATATATATATGAATTGAATATATAGAAATGAAGTTAACAAATAAGGAGAAAACATATATAATGGAAAATAGAAAACATTGATGAAGGAAATAGTGTAATTTACTACTTGTGAGAATGAGCTAACTTTTCTTATTACTGGACCAAAGGAAAACCTTCCTGTACGTTAACATTGAACTTGATGTTAGACATGGGTTTTTCATATATGGCTTTTATTATGTTTAGTCACATTCTATTTAAAGTGAATTTGTTAAAATATGTTTATAAAAAAGTAAAGATCAGATCTGTGAATAATTTTCCTACATTTTTTGAGATTGTTGTTTTTGCATTCACTGCTTTTTAAGGGTTTGTATCACATATATTGATTTGCATATGTTAAGTAATATTTATGAATCAGGACTAAATCCCTCTTAACTATAGTTTATAATACTTATAATATGTAATGAATTCAGTTTGCTAATATTTATTTAGAATTGAATGTACACATACTGAAAGAGAAATTTACATTGTAGCTTGAGTGTACATTTATTTATTTAAAAATTTTATCCTTCATTTTGAATTTGGCTTATATTTAATGGAATTTATTTCTAAATAAAGTATATAACTTTTTGTAGAACTGGATTTACTGCAGTTTACTGATACAGAACATAGCTATTATTTACAATTAGTGAACAAAGCACTTGCCTTAAAATGCCATATTTTACTAACAATGTCAAATGTTTCAGGCTGAGATACATATTGCTTCCTAAAATGTATTATCTGGTCTTTTCCACCCGAACACACATATAGTGTTATTTGTTTTTTGATTGTTTTGTTTGTTTGCCCCTTAATGGAGGCACAGCTTATTGAACCCAGGATCTTGTGCATAAGTGTATTTATCAACATCATCTTGGAACACTTAACAGAAGCCATGAGGGTATGGATTATAAAGATGACTGAAAAACCTCTCAGTGAAAGAACGGCAATAATAAGCATTTGTAAATATACAATAAGATTTTCTCTTTTGTAATTTAAGAGTAGAATATTAAATTACAATTGTTTTACTTATAGAACTGAATTACAATTTAAAAAAAATTCCGCCTTTTCGGATTTTTTAAATTTGATTCATTATTTTTATCGAATTTTCATTCATAATAATTTACCATTTATTTATATGCAAAACAAATAAACTGATATTTATTCTGCTCATGTTTTGAATATACAGCTAGTTATTATAAAGTAAACAAATAAATACCTACTTCCATTTTTAAATGAAATTATGTTTCACTTTAATTACAAATGATTTTGAAATAGACATACATTTTCTGAACACGTTTTACACAAATTTCACTTTAAATTCCAAAAGTTTAAAATTATTTTATATATTTTTGCCTTATTAATTCTCTGTTCACAAATCTGGTACAAATTTCTGTACAAAAGAATAGAGATTTGTTTTATTTCATAGACCTCAAAATTAAATTATTTAAAAAGATTTCATTGGGATAATATTTGCAGATCACACTATAAAAATAAACATCTTATATGTTTTATTTTAACTGGATGAATGAGAAGGAAACACTGGCTGAATGTTACACTTGAGTTGCTGGGAGACCAGTCATTTTGTGATGTCACAGCTTCTCAAGTTGAGAATCATTGAGAAGACCTAGCAGTTTATCTGTGCAGGCCTACCAAAGAAGCATTTGAAGCTGCAGTGCTCAAAATCATGCATATTAGGATAATTGCTGTAGAAAATTTATTTGAGATGGCACATGATTCTTCGGATATTCAAGATGTGTCTCGTAAAGATGGACCAACTGGTTCAGGAAACCCTGGTAGACTCTGTTGTGTGATCAAACATTTTCTGTGGACTCGGACTTGAGGTCTATGAGTGAAGAAAATGCTTTTCAGACTTTGAAGAATCCTTGATAAAAACACCATGTTACACACATTGTGTCTCTTAAACCTTTCCTTGTCTAACTTGGATACCAGCACAGTAAGCAAAGCACACGCCGCAGGATGCATTTTAGTATTTAGTGAATGAAAAATACATGTTGACTTTAAGCAAAATCTACTTTCCTGGAGTAACAGGACTCTCATGGTTTTCAAACTATTTAATTATGGTCTTTATTCTTCACCACAGACTAGCTCTTTTCATAGCCCAAAGACCACTCAATCAAGACAGTAAGTGGAGGTAGCTACAGGAGACAAAGTATTATTTTCTTCTTAATTCATGCCTCCAGAGGCCTAAAGTATTCCATTCTCATTTGCTGGATATTTTGCTGTCTCTTCATCACACACCCACCCCAAAATAGCTGATTCCTTCCCCATACCAATAACTATACTGACTTCTAATTAATTTACTTCTTAGAATCAAAGCTTTGTCCAGAATAGAGAGTGCCATTGCAAACATTTAATGTAGCTTTATACATCGCACATAACTTCTACCCCTTCTAACTTTCACACAGGTAGTATATAAGAGGTACTAGCCCCTTGGTTGGGGTGGTCGTATTCAGTAACTTAATTGCAATCTGAAATGTGTGGACTAGAAGGAGGTGAGGGTGGTGGAATTAAAAATTTGTCTAACTGCAAGAATACCAAATTTCTGCAGATAATAGGAAATATAAAACACTCATGGAAGACTTTGACAATTTCCCATTAGTTTAAAATAAATGGTGAAGCATTTTCAGAATGTGAAATGCCCTGAAATGCTGGAAAATTTGTAGGCAAGGTCAGGATGTCTAAGGCTTCTGTTCATAATCATGCAGCCAATGTCAGCTGATAAGACTGGAATGGCAACATTGAGTCCTAAAAATATGTCACCAGTTGTGAAGAAAGCCATTGATAATCTGGAGAAAGGGCAAATGTGTCAGGGTGAGCTCTTGCAACATCCCACCAATATGACCATTACCAAGAGAAGAAATGAGACCACTTGCAGCAGGAGAACACTTTCTGGACAGCAGTGGATTTTCCTAGAACAGAAACATCAAGCTTTTAAGTTTGTCAGCTCAACTCTAATGGTGGCTATGTTGTTGCTTACATTAGCAGTCTGGGGTTCAGATGGGCTGGTTTAGCAGCTAGTTTCCAGCTCTCCTATTAGACACTGGGTCTTACCATGATCATCTTAACAGGGTTCTATACTGACAAGTCAAAATCTACAGTTTACTTTCAAAATTAGAAATTCTGAGGAAGAATATTATTTGTTTGTCCATCTGCAGTGTTCTACCTGGAAAAATCTAGACTATTGGCAAAAGTACAAAAGTTGGCTGGTGCTTTGAAAACTATTCTCTGAGCTCTGCCCACTGAATTCTTCCCACCAAATACTACAAATCTGTCTACCACTGTGTGTGTGTGAAATGGATTGTTAAGCTGTAACTAAGTTTGTCTTAGTTGAGTCATCAATGAATTATTCCCCTGCATTTGGAAGAATTTCTGTGAATTAAGAGTTTAATTGAGCCACCAGATTTCCTTCTGATCAGGGAGAGGTAGGTTATATTTCTCCAAGTATACTAATTGTTACCTTTTCATTGAATCCCAAGCTGATGCTAGGGCCAAACCAGTGAACACTTGAATTGGACTGAGGCATATATATTCTCCAGTCCCCGGAGCCCAGCATAGGACTGTGTCTCCTTTTCAATTTAAGCTTATGTCTAATTTTTTATCTTCTTATTCTCATTGTTGACACAACTTATTTTGGCTTTGAACACCCGTTGACTAATTTATAGGGACTGAACTACTGACTTATTCCCATTCACCTAGAAATTGAAATAACCTTCTTTCTTTGGACTACCTGGAATAGAGTGAGCATAGTCATCATTTTTAAAGCAGTCCTCAGTGCTAATAATGCAGAACCTTTACAGTTCTTTGTCCAGTACTTGAAGAAGAATATTTGTTTTGGATCTCAGGGATTATCCTCACATCCCTTAATGCAACCATGAGAAAACACCACATTGTTATCCAAAATAAAGTCTTTGTCAGTATTGTATTCCCATTGCAAACCAGTTAAGAATTGTAGGAGTTCTGAGACTTTACCATGCTGAGATGCTTAACAACATAGCATGCTCCTTTCTTACCGATGCTGTTGTGGAGATGAGACCATCAGTTAGAGACAGTGAACTTTATCAGTCACAGCAAGAGTGGCCAGGGTTAACATTTGTATCCATTCCCCAATCTCAGATGAATACACAGAGTGAAATTTTGATGCCTACAGACGCAGTGGGCTGTTAACATGAATAAAGTTTAAGGCATGTTCAAACACTAATTATATTAGTATCTTCATGTATTATTTAATAGATTCACCTAGATATTAGTATCTTTACCAAGGATAAGTATATTATGACTCAAGTTTACTTACTGCACTAACAATCGTGAGAAATGACATGGGAAAAAATGACCATTGACTTTCCATTTTTCCTTCTGCTTCTATTGAGATATAATTGGCGTAGAACATTGTAATGCTCCTTTCATCATTATATCATGTCTTGTTTATCTTTCTCTATGGCCTTTTTTGTAAAATCTATTTTGTGTGAACTCAGTACTGCTAGTCCTGCTTTCTTATCATGTCCATTTGCATGGAATGTATTTTTCCATCTTCTGACTTTCAATTGATGTGTGTTCATCTTACTAAATTGGGTCTCTTGTATGCTTCATAATGTAGGGTTTTGTTATATTATCCCATCTGACAATATATATCTTTTGATTGAAGCACTAAGTCCATTAACATTTGTGATAATTATTGATAGACTGCTGTTTATTTCCATTTTGAACTTCATTTTCCAGTTGATTTGGTATTTCCTTTTTGTTCATTTCTTTTCCTTTTTGTGGCTTGATAAGTTTTCTTCTATCATCTTGGTTTCTATTTGGCTTTGTGACTTCATTGTAACCTTTTGACCTATGGTTCCCCTGTTTTGTATGTATATTTACCCATAAATATAACTGTATTTTTTAACTGATAAAAATACAAATTGTAACCCATCATACAGAGAACAGAAACAAGAAGAAAACACTTTGTATTGTCCTGTTTCACCCTCTGACCCTTAAAAATTTTGATGTCCTGTTTTACAACATCATTTTTATTCTATTGTAAGTCATTGTAGTTATTGCCTTTTTAATTATGACTTTCTCCTTTCTCTACCATCCGGCTTCTTTTTTTCTTAGAGTACATCTTTCAATATGTCTTTCTCTGTTGCTAAATTCTTTTAGTTTTTGCTTGTGTGGAAGTTATTTATTTCTTTTTCTATTGTTAAGGATAGCCTTGCTCGATAAATTACCATAGATTTCAGCTTTCTTTCATTCAGGACTTTGAATATGTCTTACCACAGCCTTCTGCCTTTTGTATTTGTGTAGGAAATGTGTTTTCAAATATAATATAAATAATTATATATATATATGTAATAAATACCTATTAATAAATTTAACAAATAATGAGAAAACCTATAAGTTAAAAAAAAGAAAACATGGATGAATGAAAATAAAACTGATCCAAAGAAGTGAAAATATCTCTTATGTTTATGATGTGAAACAATGTGGTTGAAACAACCATACTACTCAAAGGAATCTACATTTAGTGTGATACATGTCAAAATACCCATGAGATTTTTCCATTTATAGGAAGAAATAATTTCAAAATTTGTATTTAAATATAAAGATCATGAGTTGCATTAATAATCTTGAAAAAGTGTATTAAATCTAATGGTGTAAATTTCTCTGATGTTAAACAGTCCTACAAAGCTTTAGTAATTAAAACAACATGATACTGGCTCAAAAACAGACAGCAATCAATAGAAGAGAATAGAGCAACCAGATACAATCCCTCACACCTATGATCAATTAACCCATGAAAAAGGAAGCTAGAGTATAAAACGAAGAAAAGACATACTCCTCATTATTTAGTGCTGGGGAGTTTGAACATGTAAAAGATAGATTAGAATACTTCCTCACATTGTACACAATCCATAAAAACAGAATATCTTTCTATTTATTTTGTTTACTTATATTTCATACACCTGTAATTTATAGATGTATGTTTAGATCTTTTATTTCACTTATCAATTGTATTCCTATTTTATTCTTTTTGGTATAAATATACACACAATTGTATTCCTAATTTCTCTTTCTGATAATATGTTGTTACTATATAAAAATGCAACGGATATTTGTATATTGATTTTGTAGTCTGCAAATTTACTAAGTTTGTTCATTATTTGTAACAGTCACTGGAGGAGTCTATGAGTTTTCTATCTATGTTTAATTATATAATCTGTAAAAACTTTACTGCTTTTTTACAAGTTGGATGCATTTTTATTTTTTCTTGTCTAGTTGTTTTGGCTAGGACTTCTAGTAGTGTAATTTAGGACTTGTGAGAATGAGCTACTTTTTCTTATTACTAAACAAGTGGAAAACGTTCCTGTATGTTAACATTGAACTTGATGTTAGTCATGGGTTTTTCATGTATAGCTTTTATTATGTTTAGTTTCATTTTATCTGAAGTGAATTTGTTAAGAATATTTTTTTAAAAAGCTAAGTTCTGTGAATAATATTCCTACATATTTGATATTGTTATTTTTGAATTCTCGGTTTCTTAAGGGATGGTATCACATATATTGATTTGCGTACATTAAATATTATTTATGAATCGGGACTAAATCCAACTTAATTATACTTTATAATACTAATATATGCAATGATTTCAGGTTGCTAATGTTTATTTAGATTGGAATATACACATACTGAAGAAAAAATTTACATTGTGATTTGAGTGTATATTTACTCATTAAAAATTTAATCTCTTATTTTGAATTTGGCTTATGTTTAATTGAATTTATTTCTAAATAAAGAATATAAGTTTTGGTAGAACTGGATTTACTACAGTTTACTGATACATAAAATAGCTATTATTTACAATTGGTGAACAAAACCGTTGCCTTAAATGCCGTATTTTACTAACAATGCCAAATGTTTTAGGACTGAGAAACATTCTTCCTAAAATGCACTACCTAGTCTTTTCCACCCCAACCAACATATACTGTTATTTCTTTGTTTTTTGATTGTTTATTTCTTTACCCCTTAATTGAGGCACTGATTATTGAACCCAGAATCTTGTCATAAGTGTATTTATTAACATAACTTTGGAACACTTAACAGAAGCCACAACGGTATGGATTATAAAAATGATAAGAATATTTATTCCTTCTAGGGACTGAAAAACCTCTGAGTGAAAGAATGGCTAAAATAAACTTATGTAAGTATGCTATAAGATTTCCTCTTTTGTAATTTTTAAATAGAATATTAAATAACATTTGTTTTATTATAGCACTCAATTGCAATTTAAAACAAAAATTCCCCCTTTGAGATTTCTTAAATTTGATTGATTTTTTATTCTAAATTTATTTCATAAATATTTAACATTTATTTATAAACATACCAGAAAAACTGATATTTATTCTGCTCATGTTTTGAATATAGAGCTACTTATTTTAAAGTACACAGGTAAATAACTACATTCATTTCCAGATCAAATTATGTTTCACTTTAATTACAAATGATATTGAAAAAGGTATACATTTTCTGTACAGATTTTACACAAATTTCACTTTAAATTCAAAACCTTTAAAATTATTTTATATATTTTGTGCAATATTAATACTCTGTTCACCAATCTGGTATAAATTTGTGTACAAAGGGATGGAGATTGGTTTTATTTCATACACCCCAAAATTAAATTATTTAAAAAGATTTTGTTGGATAATATTTGCAGATCACACTATAAAAATAAGCATCATATATGTTTCATTTTAACTGGCTGAATGAGAAGTAAATACTGGCTGAATGTTACACAAGATTTGCTAGGAGACCAGTCGTTTTGTGATGTCACAGCTACCCAGGTTGAGAACCATTGTGAAGGCATAGCAGTTTATCTGTGCAGCCTGCCAAAGCAGCATTTGAAACTGTAGTGATCAAAATCATGCAGATTAGAAAAGTAGTTGTAGAAATAGTTATTTCAGATGACACATGTTTCTTCAGAAATTCAAGATGTGTCTCATATAAATGGACCAAATGGTTCAGGAAACTCTGGTAGATATCTATTTTGTGAACAAACATTCTCTGGGGATTTGGACTTGAGGTCTATAATTGAAGAAAATGCTTTTCAGAATTTGTCTGAAGAATCCTTGATTAAAAGGCAATGTAACGCACATTGTGTTTCTGAACCAGATGAAGATAATGATTTTCGTTGTCTCACATTTCCAAGAAAACTCTGGAAAATGGCTGGGAGTGATGAATTTAAATCCATCTGGTTGGATGATAATGGAACTTCCATAGCGATTGATGAAGGTGTCTTTAAGAAGGACCTTTTTGGAAAGAAAGGCCCCTTTCAGAATATTTGAACCTGGAAGAATGAAAAGTAAATTACACAGCTTAAATTTTATGGGTTTAGTAAATTGAGGCAGAATTTTCAAAGATCAGCTTGTCTAGCCGACTTGCTGGCAGAAGAAAAAGAAGTCTCTGTTTTAAGCAAGGTATTCAAAAATTTTAGTTACCACTTGGTAACTAATATATAAAATTTTATTTTGTTCATCAATCTATGGTAATATAAATGTAAATTTAGATTTTGAAAATTGTATAAAAGTACTAAGGCTTAAATCCATTATTTTCTCTAAAAAATGAGGACAGTGCCTTAAGTATTCAAGATTATGAGAAACTTTCCTTGCAACAATGAATCTTAACAGAAATCTAAATAAAGATATTAAAGCTGCTTTCGAAAAGTGGCTTTCACCGTTACTGCAAATGCTAACTTCTTATATTTGATGACTATACTATTTAAATATGTATTTTCCAAATACAGAACTTCAAAATATCGTTAGTAATGTTCATAATTTGATGATATTATCTTTGCATAGCAAACGTAATATCTGAGGTTTTATATGTTAGGCTTAATGTAGTCTTTTATTTTGATTTAAAGTATTACTAAAATGTTTTTCCTTTGATTGTAGCTGCAGTTCTATCATAATCCAAATTTTAAATGAGGCTGTCCCCAGCTTTTAGTGAGAATAAAAAGAAGACTTGGGATTAAAAATGCCTGTCTGGTATTTTCATTGGCTGAAGATTTCAACAAGAAACACTTTAAAGCAGTGGGTATTGTGGATTATCATAATTCTGGTTTTGTGTCTGACACTACTGGAGAAAGTGCATTTTTACCTTCTGCAAATTTAAATATCCCTCTAATAAGAAAGCACTCTGCTAGCCACATATTTGGTGATACAAATACCCCGATCATATATGATATTCCTCCTCCATCATCAATGTCAGTTAGACCACCAGAACAAATTGCAGTGGATCAACGTGCTATTTTAAATCATTTGACCACTGTCCATGGGCACTCTCAAAACAGCTAAACTGAAGCAAATGGCTGTGTTGTGAACTTCATTACAACAACAATTTCTACTTCTCAGTACAGCATCTTGTCTCCCATAAAGAGCAATTATTTTGGACTGACGTTGGAGCCTTCTATATTTCCAAATGTATATCACAACATATATGCCAATGAAGGTCGTTTTTCTAAACTTCAACCAGGGAGCAACCCACGATTTCCAGTGCCAGTGATAGCTGATACATCAGCTTCCTCTCTTTCACGGCAAACTCATCAGCCATCTTCAGATTATGAACGTCATCCTAATCACAACTGATCTACCAGAGGACTACCAGATTATGCAGGATAACAAAGATTAAAATTGATGTTGTGAAATGTCCACAAATATCTGCAATTTTCTCATTTGAACAATAAACATAGATGTGTATGTGTATTTTCCTTATTTTTTTTAAATAGAGTTAAGAGTTAAATGGCAGACTAAGTTACCATTTAAAGAAAATAGGGACATTTGATTGATATGATCATTTGATCGAACAAAATGGGAGTAAATTTAAATAATTTCTTGTAAGGAAGAAAAGAAAATGGAAGAAATTTTAAAAAGACTAAAACATGGAGAGGAGAAAAGTACTAAGTGGTTTCTGGTTCATCCTGGAAAGTATTAAATATGTTAAGTTAGGAAAGGTTGGAACAGGAGTTAAATGCAGGAACCGGCCCAGGGATATCATGGTCTCTATTATGCCATCACTGGAATCAGAAAGGTCACATGATGTAGTCTCAGATGGCACATTCAGCATTTGGTAGAATTTAAGAAGTAATTATATCTGTGGTCTTCTTTGTGCTGTTCTCAAATCATTCCAATTGCTTTAATTTCCTGTCCTCAAGAGTCTACACTATATTTTCTAGTCAGTACTTTATGTTGCTTTTATGTTCCAGCCAAAGACAAACTTACATCCTCAGGGTGGCACTTAATGCCTTTCCAACTCTAAGCCCACAAACTCAACTTAGTTTAGTCATTTCTTATAAATCTGGCATCTGACTACCTTGGCATATCTTTATGTTTAACTGTATCTGGAGACACATCCAGACAAATGCTTGTCAACTATGTTAGCTGCAACCTCACCACTTTTGCTCCAGCTCATTCTTGGACTTTGTGTATCCTCCTTTTACCTACTTAGAGTTTCCCAGTCTCAGCACAGAAATCACCTCCTCCAGATGTTTTCTGTCTAATCCCCTTTTCTTTTCTAACTTGGATACCAGAACAGTAAGCACAGCATATGCCACAGGATGCATTTTAGTATTCAGTGAATGAAAAATATATGTTGACTTTAAGCATAATCTACTTTCCTGAAACAACAAAACTCTCTTGGTTTTGAAACTATTTCGTTATGGTCTTTACTCTTCACCACAAACTAGCTCTTTTCATAGCCCAAGGACTAGTCACACAAGACAGATAGTGGAGGTAGGTACAGGAGACATAGTATTATTTTCTTCTTTATTCATGCCTCCAGAGGCCTAAAGCATTCGATTCTCATTTGCTTAATTTTTTGCTGTCTCTTCATCACCCTCCCACCCCAAAATCGCTGATTCTCTTCCCAATACCAATAACTATACTGACTTCTATTTAATTTACTTCTTAGAACTAGAGTTTTGTCCAGAAGAGACAGTGCCATTGCAAACATTTAATGTAGGTTTATACACCCCACAAATCTTGTGCCCATTGTAACCTTCACACAGGAAGTAATTATGAGGTACTTGCCCCTTGGTTGGGGAGGTTCTATTCAGTAACCAAATTGCATTCTAAAATGTGTGGAATAGAAGGAGTGTGGTAGAATTAAAAATTTGTCCAACTGCAAGAATACCAAATTTCTGCAGTATTAAGAAATATAAAATTGTCATGGTAGTCTTTGATTATTTCCCATTAATTTAAAATAAAGGTGAACCAATTTCAGAATGTGAAATGCCCTCAAATGCTGGAAAAATTGTATGCATGATCAGGGATCCTAAGGCTTCTGTTCACAATCATGCAGCCAGTGTCACCTGATAAGATTGGAATGGCAAAATTGTGTCCTGAGAATATGTCACCAGTTTTGAAGAAAGACTTTGATAATCTGGAGAATGGGCAAATTGGCCAGGGTAAACTCTAGCAACGTTCCACCAATATGACCTTTACCGAGGGAAGAAAAGAGCCCACTTGCAGATGGAGAACTGTGTCTGAACAGCAGTGGTTGTTCCTACAACAGAAACATCAAGCTTTTAATTTGTCAGCTCAACTCTGATGGTGGCTATGTTGTTGCTTATATTAGCAGTCTGGGGTTCAGATGGGCTGGTTCAGCAGCTTGTTTCCAGCTCTCTTATCAGAGAGTGGGTATTACCGTGATCATCTTAACAAGGTTGTATACTGATAAGTCAAAAGCTAGTTTACTTTCAAAATTAAATATCCTAAAGAAGAATACTGTTTGTTTCTCCATGTGTAGTTTTCTACCTGGGAAAATCTAGACTACTGGCAGAAGTACAAAAGTTGTCTGGTGCTTTGAAAACCATACTCTGAGCACTGCCCACTGAATTCTTCCCACTAAATACTACATATATGTGTACCACTGTGAGTGTGTGTAAAGAAGGATTGTTAAGCTGTAACTAAGTTTGTCTAAGTTGAGTCATCAATGAATTACTCCTCTGCATCTTGCAGAATCTCTGTGAATTAAGAATTTCATTGATCCACCAGATTTTCTTCCGATCAGGGAGAGGTAGATTATATATCTCCCAGTACACTAATTGTTACCTTTTCATTGAATCCCGAGGAGATGCGAGGGTCAAACCACTGAACCCTTGAATTGGAATTAGGCATATACATTCTCCAGTCCCCAGAGCCCAGCACAGTTCTGTGTCTACTTTTAATTTAAGCTTATATCCAATTTTTTTTCTTTTAATTCTCATTGTTGACACAACTTATTTTGGCTTTGAACACCCGTTGACTAATTTATAGAGCCTGAATCACTGACTTATTCCCGTTCACCTAGATATTGTGATAACCTTTCTGTCCTAAGACTACCTGCAATAGAGTGAGCGTAGTCATCATTTTGAAAGCAGTCCTCAGTCCTAATAATACAGAACCTTTACACTTCTTTGCCCAACACTTGAGCAAGACTGTTGTGGATCTCATGGATTTTCCTCACATCTCCTATTGCAACCGTGAGAAAACACCACATTGTTATCCAAAATCAAGTCTTTGTCAGTATTGCATTCCCATTGCAAAACAGTTAGTAATTGTAGGAGTTCTGAGATTTTATCATGCTGACAGTTTTAGCAACCTAACATGTTTTTTAAATACAGATGCTGTCGGGGAGATGAGACCATCAGTCAGAGACAGTGAACTTTATATATCACAGCAAGAGAAGCCAGTTTTACATTTGTATCCATTCCCTAATCTCAGATGAATACACAGAGAGAAATTTTGATGCCTACAGAAGCAGTGGGCTTTTAACAAGAAGAAAGCATAGGGCATGGTTAAACACTAATTTTATTAATATCTTTATGTATAATTTATTAGAATTACTTATTTATTTGTAACTTTACCTAGAATAAGTATGTCATGACTCAAGTTTACTTGCTGCAAAAACAGTCATGGGAAATGACATGGGAAAAATGACCATTGACTTTACATTTTTCCTTCCGCTTTTATTGAAATATAATTGGCATAAACCATTGTGTAAGTTTAGGTGCACAGGACAGTGATTTGAATTACAAGTGTCATAAAATAAATCTCATAGCAACTTTTGGGAGAATTCATTATCTCTAGATAAAATATTAAAGAATTACTATTTGTCTTTTGCTTGTGATGAGAAACTTTACGGTCTACTATCGTAACAACATTCATATAGAACATAAAGCAGTATTAATTGTAATTTTCATGTTACTACGGGGAATCCCTAGAACACGTTTATTTTACGGCTGGAGGTTTGTAACTTTTGAGTGCATTAATCAAATTCTCTTTTCCCAAACCCTGCCTCTGTTAACGACAAATATATTTTTTTCCTATAACTATGTTTTTTTGTTTTTGAAGTGCTCTTCAATCTATTAACTGTGTTAGTTTCTCTTACACAACTAACTGCTCTTTTTAATACATTTCAAATTGATCACCAGACTATATCTAGGTATGATATGTTGCTATTTAAAGATATTTCATAGTTATTGACTATTCCCCATACCGTACATTTATTGTACCTGACTCATTTAATTTGCAACTAGAAAATTTTCTCTCTTAATTTTTCTCAACCTTTTCTTTTCTTCACCCCATTACCATCCTTCTTGTGAACAACCTGTTTCTTTGTATATTTATATCTCATTTTCTGTTTTGTTTTGTTCATTTATTTTAAATTCAAAATATGATTAAAGCAATTCTGCATTTGTCATTCACTTTCTGACTTATTTCACTTAGCATTTTACCTTCTTGGTCTACCCATTCCCTGCACATTACAAGAAATTATTCTTTTTAGAGCTGAGTAATAACCCATTGTATCTTTTTGTGTGTGTGTGTGTGTGTATATATATATATATATATATATACACAGATCATATATATATATATATACAGATCATATATATATATATACTGGGTGTGTATTTATATTTATAAATATAGATAAATCTCTAGTTAAGATGGGTAGATATATATACTATAAACATGCATCTTCATTATCCATTATTTATTAATGAGAAATTAATTTGCTTCTATATCCTGTCTATTGTGAATTATGCTGCAGTGAATATAGGGTTGAAATTACCTTTTCTAGTTAGTGTTTTTATTTTTTTGGAATAAGTATCCACATATGGAAATGTTGGATTATATTTCATTTTTAATTTTTAGATAAAGCTCCTTGTTTTTGTCCACAGTGGCAGCACATAATTACATACACTCCAGCAGTGCATCAGGGTTGTTTTTCTTACATCCTTACTAACACTTATGTTTGTTATCTTTTTGATTATAGTCATTCTGACAGGACTGACATAAAATCTCATTGTGTTTTGGACTTGCATTTTTCTGATGGTTAGTGATGTTGATCGGTTTCACATGCCTCTTGGTTACCTTTCCCCCACTGTATATTCATTTTTTGTAATGGGCTAAATGACCATAACTGATTTCATTTTCAGGTATTCTTTGTGTTCCATTATTCTGTTTGTTCTGTGCCACTACCATATTCTTTTTATTACTGTAGATTTGTATTATATTTTAAAATCAGGGACAGTGAAACATCCTCTTTGTTCTTTTTCAAAGTTGTGTTTTCAGTTTGTTTATTTTCTTTTATTTCTTATTTTTAGTGATTTCAACTCTTTTGTGTTTACATTTATATTTTAAAATTATTTATTGTAAGTGTCTGAAAATGCCCTTGCTTTTTGATAGGCACTGAATTTAATTTGTGTAATTTCTTGGCCAATACTGTCATTTAAAGAATATTTTTTACTCATATATGAACACAATATATCCTTTATCTGTTTGCATTATTTTCAATTTCTTTTATAAATATTTTATAGTTTTCTGAGTACAGGTCTTTTACCTCTTTGGTTGGAAAAATTTCTTGATTTTTTTTGTTTTGTAATGCAACTGTAAATGAGACAGTTCCCTCACTTTCTCTATATGTTAGCCTGTTGTTAGTGTGTAGAAATGCAAGATTTCTGTATGTTAATTTTACATTCTGAAATTTTACCTAATGCATTGATAAGCCCTAGTAGATTTGTGGCACCATTATTAGGATTTCTTTTAAAGTATGTCATCTGCAAACAGATTCTTTTACTCATTTTCTGAAATAGGTATATTTTATTTACTTTTATTTTGGAGAGCTATGTCAAGAATTTCCAATACTATACTGAATAAAAGAGGTAAGAGTGATCATTCTTGTCTTCTTCCTGCTCTTATTGGAGATGCTTTCAGCTTTTAATCAGTGAGTGCCATGTTAGCTGAGTTCATGTCATATATGACTTTAACTCTGTTGAGTTATATTTCCTCATGCCCACTTTGAGGAGAAATATATTTATAAATAGATACTGAATTTGTCAAAATATTTTATGACTCTATTGATCGACCATATAATTATGATTCTTCAATTTGTTAGTGTGGTGTATCTTACTGATTAGTTTGTGTGTATTGAATCTGTTTTGCATCCCTGGAATAAAATAGACAATCATATTGTATAATCTTCTTAATGTGTTGTTTGATTTGCTAACAATTTAGTGATGATTTTTGCATCTATGCTTATCAGTAATATTTAACCTATAATTTTTGAGGTATTTTTTCCAGTTTTAGTAGTAGTGTGATACAGAAATGTGGGGTAGGAAGCCTCCCTTCCTCTCGAAAATTTGGAATACTCTGAGAAGTATAGGTGATAGCTCTTCTCTAAGTGTTTGGCGGAAATCACCTGTGAAGCTGACTAGGCCTGGAATTTTGTTTCTTGGGAGATTTTGTTTAATTACTTATTCAATTTCATTAGTGATAATCTGTTCATGTTTTCTTTCTCATTCCATTCTGGAGATTAAGTCTTTCTAAGAAATTGTCCATTTCTTCTAGGGATTCCATTTTATTGGCATATAATTTGTTGTATTTGATGCTTTGTATTTCTTTGATATAAGCTGTAACTTAATATTTATTCCTGAGCTTATTAATCTGTACTCTCTTCATTGCTCATTTGTCTCGTTAACTTTTATCAACTTTATTTATCACTCAAATGCAATTATTTAGTTTGATTAAATGTTTCTATTTTAATCTTTATTTTATATCATTATGTTCTGTCCTTTCAGCTGTCTTTCCTTCTACTAACAAGTTTGTTTATTATTTTGTTACAACGTTTGGTTGTAAGAATATGTTATAAGAGAGAGATGTTTCTTATTTGTATAAGTGGGATTATTTTGCTATAAGCATCCCTATTAATACTGCTTTTGATGTACCCCATGGATTTGGTATTTGTTGTCATTTTTCTTTATATATTTTTCCTTTGATTTATACAGCAAACCATTTGTTGTAAATATTGTATGATTTATCCTCCACACTATAGTATTTTTCTCAGGTTTTTTCTTTTAGTAAATTTCTATTCTCATAAAATCCATAACTTTCTTCACAAAATAAAGAGAAAAATAATAAAACTTATAAAAACATCTGAAAGACCCAAATTTTCTAAAACTATTTTGAAAAATGAAAAAAGCTTTGTGTATTACCGTCTCTGATTTTATAACACACTACAAAGCTACAGTAATCAATACATCAATATATGGCACTTAGAGAAACACATAGAGCATTGGAACAAAATAAATAGTTGTTAAATAAACCCACACACATATGGTCAATGAGTCTACAATGAAGGAGGCAAGAGTATACAATGGAGAAAAGGCAGTCTCTTCAAGAAGTAGTTCTGAGAAACTGGACAGCACATGTAAAAGTAAGATGTAAGAGCACTTCCATCCATAGTATAAAAAATGAGATAAAAATGGATTAATTCCCTTAATGTAAAGCCTGAAACTATACAATTTCTGACCAAAAACAGGAACAGAACTGAATTTGAGATAAATCATAAGAATGTTTATTTTTGATTTGTCTCCCAATTAAACAAAAAAGGAAAACTAACATTTACAGTTTTACTTTACTAAGGAAAAAAGAGGTACTATATGATACAGGGATTCTACTTCTTGTATAAGTGTGAAGTGCAAAACCTGCAGAGCAAAGGAAACCTTCAACAAGACATATGATATCAGACAGAATAGAAGGAAAAATTTCAGACAATGTGACCAACAAGATGTTAATATCCATAATATATATATATAGCATATTAGATTCAATATTTAAAAAGCAAAGACCCCAACTTAAAACAGTTGAAGGATCTTCATGGAAATTTTTCAAAAACCGAGATGTGGATGATATTCATGCACATAAAAAGTAACATAACGTTGCTATTAATTAGGAAATCATAAATCAAAACCAGAAAGAAATATAATCTCACAGCAACCAAAATGGCTATTAACAAAATGTCTACAAATGACAAACATTAATAAGAATGTAGATAAGGGGGGACAAATATACACTGCTGGTGGAAATATAAATTGATGCACCCACTGTTATAAAAGTGTGGACAGTGCTCAGAAAACTAGAAATAGAAGCATTATATATTGCAGCAATTCCAGTTCTGGGTATAAATCTGAAAAAAATAGAAAACATTGACTTAAAGGATATATTACACACAATGTTCATCATCATTTATAGTAGCCAAGGAGAGAAGCACAACTCAACTGCCCATCAATAGATGATTGGCTGAAGTTGATGTGAGATATAGATAACATAATAAATTCTTAGTCATTGTCATATCAAAAAATAAAATTCTGCCATTTGGAAAAATGTGACTGGACCCAGAGAGTGTTGAACATAGGAAAATAACTCATACAGGGAAAAACAACCTATGTTGTCACTTAAATGAGGAAAATAAAGATATAATAGAAATAATCATAAAAAAACAGAAACAGAATCACATATATATGTGTAGTGTACCAAGTAGTGTTTTCCTGTGGGGACAGGGAAGAAGGATGAAGAAGACAGAAATGTGCAAGCTACTAGTAGTAAATTAGAGAACCAAAAGGGCTATATTTACAACACAGAGAAATATATTAATAATTTAAATGATTTTAAAGAGATTATAAGCATATATGATAGTAAAATGTGCATGTAGGTGGGAAAAACATTGAAGAAAAGAACCCAGAAAAATCAAATATTTTGTAGTACTCTGATATTAAGGGAGGTGATTTGTTCACTTACTTTAGTGTTCCTATAATGCCCTTAGTAGAATTTAAGCTTTTATTTTAAAAAGTATATACTTTTTATATTGACAGTAGTTTAAACTATTTTTGTCTCTCCCCTTACATCTACAGTCAGTAAAACTTTCACATCCCAACAAAAATAACTACAACACAAAACAATACTCCAGAACGCATGTGAATGGGTGAAGTTTGGTGGACTAAAACACACAAAAGAGGCTGAATTGAGGGAAGAGCAGATTTGGTGTCTGCTACCAAGGCCCCCTGACTAGGATATCTGAGTCCACTAGTTC
Source organism: Vicugna pacos (assembly GCF_048564905.1). Lineage (NCBI taxonomy): Eukaryota > Metazoa > Chordata > Mammalia > Artiodactyla > Camelidae > Vicugna > Vicugna pacos. The sequence goes on along the minus strand of NW_027328741.1, from coordinate 12,526,777 downwards.
AGAGAACCCAGTAGAAACAGGGTCTCAGTGGTTCACACAGCTTCGGCCACCAACTGCACCAGTACTTATGGTCAAATATAACTAGGAAGGAGTCACAATGGAGACAGAATTTCCATCTTTCAGACACTCAGACATTCATGACTCTGTAACTACTCTCCATTCACAGTGGTGGACACAAGTTACCTTGCAACACTGGACATTGCAAAGTCACTTGCCTGATACCAAATACCGACCTGTCTTTACAACTTTCTTCAATGTGTACACTGATTATCAAGGGATAACATTTAAAAGGAAGGGTTTGCCATCCCAGTGACAACAGTGGCATTAACTACCAGAGAAGTCTAAGAAGTGACAATGAAAGCACATCTTTTATCCAGACAGTAGCGACTGGAAAGTGCCATTTTGAAATACTATCAGAGGTAGCTCAGGTAAGTAAAACCAAAAATTTTGCAATATTGCAAACTACCAGAAAACAGAAGCAAGGACTCCAACTCCCAATCTTTTATTTAGTGTTATCAGAGCAATAATTTATCAAGATCATGACCAATCACAGTAACATTATAGGGCACTCACACACACAGATACACAGACACAGACACCGCCACTGACACAGACACACACGCACACGCACCTGCACATACACACACACACACACAATGTCAACCCTGCAGCAAACAAACTTAAAGTCATGGTATATTGCCATATAACTAATAGAGAATCCAAATAGGTGTCATACAGAATCTCAATACATAAAACAAAACTCAGATAGCAGTTTAGTGAGTTTAGGAATAAATTAAATTCTGATAAGCAATACATTACCAAAGAGACTGAAACTATAAAATAACCAAATATTGTTGGTGGACCAGGAGAACTTAATAAATGAGGTGAAGAATGCAATAGAATGCATTAGAAGTAGACTGTCTTTGTGGAATTGATTAGCAAACTCACAAATGCAAAACTAGAAATGATAGGGAGGGCAGAGATACAAGATATTAACAAGTGAGGAAATTAAATAATAGCCATCAGACTTCCTCAGGAAATTCACATTAGAGTGGAATCCTGGAGGGAGAAGAAATTTAGAAGACAGCTGATGGTGTATTTAAAATGTAATAGATGATAACTTCCTGAACCTGTGTAAGGAACTGATATAAAAGTCCGTGAGCCAACAAGACACCAATAACTTAAAGACGAAGGGATCTCTTTCGAGATACGTCATATGCAAATTGTGAATTCAATGACAGAGTAAAATTTTAAAGGCAGCAACAAAAATTATAATAATTTACAGAAGAACCCCCATTAGGCTATCGGCAGATAACTGTGCAGAAAACACAGGCCACGGGTAAATAAACTGACATTTTCAAACTACTCAAAAAAGAAATCACTCACCCAATAATACTTACACAGTTATCACTTAGATATAAAGTGAAAATAAAGAATTTACCAGACAAACATAACCTGAATGAGATGAAAAAATCAAACCGTGTCACCTTATAAGAGGTGTAGAAAAGACATCTTCTAAGAAATATAAAATGGCAAACATATGCTAAACATTGACCAAAATGCTAGGGAGAAACCACGAGAAATTTGTAACTGTTTCTTTGGGAATGTTTTTAAATGCTACTATACTATATTGATTAAAGAGTGAAAAATGTGAAATCAGGGGAAATAAATATAGAAACATCAATCTGTTAAGATGTTCACAAGAGTAAAAGAAATAATTTGAAACAGTAATCATAAAAGGTAAAGAGTAAAAATAAAATAATATTAAAGGAAGATGCTATCAGCAGAAAAAGCACTAAATTATACATGAGATGTTTTCATTTTAATTGAAGTACAGTAGATGTAATATATTGTGTAATTTCAGATGTACAGCATAGTTATACTAACCACTTTGTAGATTATATTTCACTATGAATTATTACACTAATTGCAACATACAATTATTTTAAGCTATTGTGTATAATTTCCTGATCTATAAAGTTTATCCTTGTTGCTTCTCTCCTTTATGTATGCTACATTTTATCTCTCAATGTCCTACCAATAAATTTTCTTTCCCTTCCTTTTTGGTAAACATAAATATTTTCCCATATCTTTGAGTCTGCTAAAGTCTTGTCTATCTAATCTCTTTACCCCTCCATTATGTCTCTATCTACCTATCTATCTCTCTATCTATCTATCCATCTATCTATCTATCTATCATGAATGTATGTATCTATCCTTCTATCTATCTACTTATCTGTCATCTATCAGTAGATAGCTATAGATAGATGTACACAGATATTTGTTAGTCTTTATATTCCACATATAAATTATATTATATACTTTTGTCTTTGTCTAAATCACTTCACTAAGCATAATATTTACTAAGTCCATTCATGATGCTGAAATTGCAATGTGTTATACTTTTTCATGGCTGAGTAATATTCAATTTCATATTTATAGAAACATCATTTCTTTTTAAGTCCATAGTCTTCTGTGGATTCTTGGATTGCTTCCCTGTGTTACATATTATAAACAGTGCTGTTGTGAACTTAGGTCCTTCTCAATTTAGGGAGTTTTCCCCAGATTTTTCCTTGGAGAGTTATTACTGGTTCAAGTGGTAGTTAACTTTTTATTTTTAAACAAATCTGAATACTGTTTTCCATAGAAATTGCACCAATTTACATTCCTACCAAGAGTATACAAGAGATTTCTTACCTCCACATCATCTCCAACACTTTCTATTTAAAGACTTTTTGATAATAGCCTTTTGAGCAGTGTGAAGTGATACCTCATTGTGGTTTTGATTTGCAATTACCTAATTAGTAATGTTGAGCAATTTTATCATTTCCCTCTTACTCATCTGTATGTTTTCTTTGGAAAAATATTAACTCAGGTACTCTACTCTTGTTTTTGATTGGGTTTTTGGTTTTCACATTGAGTTACTTAACCTAAATCCATCTTACGTCTATTAACATACATTTACTAACCCCTGGTCACTTGCATTGTTTGCCAATATGTTCTCCAATTACACAGGCAGTGTTTTCTTTTCATTGATAGTGTCCTTTGCTGTGCAGAAATTTTCAAGTTTGTTTAGGTCCCACTTGCTTTTGTTTGCTTTTATTTCTTTTGCCTTAAGAGACTGATATAAGAAAATATTACTATGATATATACTCAATATTGTATCACCTATATTCCCCTCTTGCAGTTTTATAGTATCAGGTCTTTCATTTAGGCCCTTAATACACTTGGTGTTTATTTTTGTATATGATGTCAGGGAATGCTCTCATTTCACTGTTTTACATGTAGATGTCCAACTTTCCCAACACCATCCATTGACGAGACTGTCTTTTCTCCATTGTGTACTCTTGCCTATTTTATCATAGATTCATTGCTCATAGGTGTGTGGAATAATTTCTAGGCTGTCTATCTGGTTTTCTTGATTATATCTCTGTGCCAATGCCATGCTGTTTTTATTACTGTAGGTATCTAGTATCGTAAGGTATCTGGGAGTTTTATACCTCCAGATTTGTTGTTTTTTCTCAAGATCAGATTGGCAAATTTTAATGGTTTCATGTAAAACTTAGATTTATTTATTTTCTGGTTCTGTGGAAAATACTACAGCTTTGTAACATGAATTGCTTTAAATCTGTAGGTTTCTCTGTGTAGTATGGCCATGTTAGCAATGTTAACTCTTTCAATCCAAGAGCCCAACACATCTTTCCATTTCTTTAAATCATTTTTAATTTCTTTGTCAATGTTTTATAATTTTCATTGTGTAGATCTTCCACATAAGCGGTTACATTTATTCCAAGATTTTCAGGGAATGGTATTTTAAATATTTTTGCTTCCAACGTCCATTTTATGGTATGTCATGATTAATGTGTTGAAATGCAAGAGACTTCTTTACATAAATCTTGTACCCTGCTCCCTTGAGAAAATTATTTATAGTTCATAATAGTCAATGTGGAGCCCTTAGGAGTCTCTGTATAGATATTTATGCCAGGAGTACTGGTGACAGTTTTGGGTCTTTCTTTCCATTTTGTGTTTCTTTTACATCTTTTTTTTTCCTTTTCCTTTCTTGTATTACTATTGAACAGAAGTGGTGAGAGTAGGAATCCATGATTTTTTCCCGAATTTAATAAGAAGGCTTTCAGCCTATCTGCTGAGTATTATAAATTGTTATAAATGGCCTTTTGTATGTTGAGAGAGTATTATAATTTGTTATAAAAGGCTTTTAGTATGTTGAGAGATGTTCCCATCAGAACTTTCAAGAGAGTTCTGATGTTGAATGTATGTTGAATTTTCTCAAATGCTTTTTCTCTGTTTATTGACATGGTCTTGTGAATTTTGTCCTTCCTTTATTAGACATGTGTCATGGAGATTGACTTTTGTATGTTGAACCTTTCTAGTGACTCTGGAAAGAATCCAACAGATCATCATCTATAATACTTTGTATGTATTGCTGAATTAATTTGTCAATGTTTTTCGAGAATATTTCAAAGTATATTCAGCAAGGATATTGGATTTTCATTTTCTTTTTTTTTTTTTTTTGGTATTGTCTTTGACTGGTTTTGTTATGGGTAATGGTGGCCTCATAGAATAACGTTGGGAATATTCCCTCTTCCTTCATTTTTTAAAATAGTTGGGGAAAGAGGTTTTAGGGAATGCATCCAGGCATTTTGTTCAAGGGGAGCTTTAAAATTATAGAATTTATTTAACTTATACTGATTGCTCTTTTCTAGTTCTCCATATTCTCTTTATTCAGTGTTGGCAGAATGTATGTTTCTAGAAATTTGTCCATTTTTTTAGGTTGTCCAATTGTTTTTCATGTAACAGCTCATAGTGCTTTCATAATGTTTTTGTATTTCTGTAATATCAGATGTTATTTCTACTGTTCCATTTATTATTTTGTTTGGGTCCACTCTCTGTATTTTTTCATAAGCCTGTCTAAATGCTTATCAATTTGTTAATATTTTTAAGAAAAATTAAAGCTGTTGATTTTACATATGTAATTTATTTTTCAACTTGTATTTTATTTATTTTCAACCTAATCATTAAAAATTTCTCATTCTACTGCCTTTGGGTTTTGTTTGTTCTTATTTCTTGTTATTTTGGGTGGTATGCTGCGTCCTTTGTATGAGGTTTTTCTTGTTCCTTGTGGAAGGCTTGATTTGTTCTCAACTTCCCACACATCTTTGTCTTTGCTGCATCCCATATGTTTTATGAAGCTGTGATTTCATCATAATTTTTCTCCAGGTATGATTTTATTACATCTTTGATTTCATCATTGATCTTGTTTTATTTTATTTTTTAAAGTATGTGGTTTGACTTCATATTTGTGCTTTTCCTATCCTTCTTTCTAGAGTTGATGCATAGTTTCATAATTTTGTGTATCGGAAACTACTTGCTGTAATCTATATTCGCTTAAGTTTCCTGAGTCTCATTTCATGACATAATGTGTGGTGAATTCCTCAGATAATACCCTGTTCACACTGGAAAAGCTTATGTGTTCTAATTTTCTGATGCAGTGTCCAAAAGCTCAGTTAGGTTCAAATGATCTAATATGCTATTAAGACCTCTGTTTCCTTACAGATATTCTTTCTGGATGATCTAGCCATCAGTATACTGAGGTGTTAAACTCATCTACTATTATTGTTTTATTATGAATTAATTCCTTCATGTCTACTAAAATTTCTTTTTATACTTAGGATCTATGGTGTTGGGTCAATATATAATTTAATGAGTGTAATACCCTATTTTTTTATTGATCTCTTTTTCTTTATATAATCTCATGTTTCTTTCATTTTGGCCCTTATTTTAAAATGTATTTCCTATGAGTTGAGCATTGCAATCTGCACTTTCTTGTCATTTCCAGGGAATATCGTTTCCATTTATTTCCAGACTATGTTTATCTTCCACCATAAAGAGAAACTTTGGGGTGGAGGAAATGATGTTGGAGTAGAAGGACGCTCGTAGCTCACCATTCCCACAATTGCACAAAGGGTCACATCCACAGACCCACTCAGCTAATCAGAAAACCTTCAGAACACTGACAGAGCATTGTCCTCTTCAATAGATAAAGATGTGAAATATCTGGTAGGAGAAAAGGAAGAAAGAAAGAAGAAAAGGCAAAATAGAGTGGGACAGGTCCCATGGGGTGGGAGCAGCAAAGAAGGATGGGTGCTCATTCAGTGTGTCTCCTCTCTCCAACTAAGAGGTCGGCAGGACGGAGGGGGAGCCTCCAAGGCTTGGACCTGTACAAATTATAAGTTGACTTACAGATCTTTGTTAAACAGGCACAGAATATCCCTTTGACACCCAGGTGAAGATGCAGCCCAGATGCAGGGTGCAGGGCCATGTTTCCCTAGCTGGGTGGTAGATGCAGATGGCTTCACTGTGGCAGCCTGGGGGAATGGAGTGGGCTTTGTGCCATGGCTGTGAGTGAACAGGGCAGAACAACACAGGCCCTCCATAAAACAACAGGGCAGATGTGCCCTGTGGGGGAAATGTTGAATTTCACATCTCTGAAAATCCACAAAAGTTTCTAGGTGAAGAGAGCTGGGGCTCAGACACAGCCACCACACCTTCAGGTGCTTTACACCCAAGTGGCAGTGGGGGCAAAACCTGCATCTACACCTAAGGACTTAGCAGATTCAAGGGCCAGATGGAGACTTGTCTACAGCATGATGCAGAAAGGATCCTACTGCCCTGGTTCCTCAGAGAATTTGTCCACCAAGACAAACAAGGAGATGGATTTTGGCCCAGACCAGGGACAGGGCTGTTCCTCAGTCTTCCCTGAGTCCACTTCTGGTGTGCCAACCCAAGGCAGAGCGTACAGTGGCACAGAGCATAGAGTGATTGGCACACTGATGGGGTGGATTCCCCCCCACATTTTGGGCTGGAATACAGCCCCTGACCATGTTGGTGGGAGAGGGCATGATGCCCAATCCTGCCTGGTTAGTCTGCAACATCTAACTGCAGCACCAGGCAGGGCAGTGACAAGCCAGCCCAGAGTAAATAGAGCTGCACCTGAACCAGTGTTGGATGTAGGAGCGATCAGCTTGCTGACATGCCCTGGGAGCAGCACAGATGAGGGCTCCAATGGAGGGCCTCTGGAAACAGGAAGATGAGCTTCCAAAACCAGATGAATACAGAAACACTTCACATTAAAATACAGAGTTTACAGGAGGACACTGACCACTCCATTGTTTTAATCAGTTTTTACCTGTTCCATTTTCTATTACACACTTAATTTTTACTTCTTAGGCAATTATACATACCCCCATTTTAATGCCTTTTAAATTTTTTAAAATATTTTTATTATTATTAACTGTCAAAACGCTGCTTCAAATTGCTTTTCTAGTTTTCATTATAAAATGTCTTGAAACCTTTATTTATCACTTCTGTAAAATTCTTTATCTCTCTCTTTCTTTTTTCTCTTTTACAAGTTGCATTACTTCATAGGCATTAGGTTGATAAACTCAATTAGGATGACAGTATATAACTGAAACACTATAAACCTCAGTGCCAGAGATGTAGGAGCAAGATGAAGAAGCAGAGAAACCATTCCCAATTAAAAGAATGAGAGGAATCCCCTGAAAGAATGATCAGTGAAATAGACATCAATATCATACTAGATCAAGATTTCAAAAAAGGAGTGATTAAATTACTGAAGGAAATAAAAGAGATAGCATTTAGAGATATAAAATATGTCAAAAATGAAATGGAAGCTATAAAGAAGAGACAAGAAGTATAGGTAAACACGTTGAATGAGATCAGGAATGATCTAAAGGTGTAGCAAAGCTCACTAGATAACACAGAAGTACGAATAAGTGACTTAGAAGACAGGAAAATAGAAACATCCAATCAGAAGAGCTACAGGAGAAACAATGAGAAACAAATGAAAAAAACAAAAGGGATCTATGGGATAATAGAAAGAATGCCAATCTTGGCATGATAGAAGTCCCAGAATGGGAAGAAAAATCAAAGTGGATTGCAAAGGTTTTTGTAGAAATCATAACTGAGAACTTCCCAAACTTAAAGAAGGAATCAGATATCCAACTACAGGAAGCTCAAAGTGTCCCAAACAGGAAGAACCCAAATACACCCACACCAGGACATATAATTAAGTTGGCCAGAGTCAAGGATAAAGGAATTATCCTAAAGGCAGCATGAGAATAGCAAAGAGTGAGTTACAAGGGAATCCCCATAAGGCTCCCAGCTGATTTCACTACGCAAATACTACAAGCCAGAAGGGAGTGGCAAGATATATTCAAAGTTCTGAATGATTGAAATGATATTCCATAGTATACATTGATCAGCAAGGCTATCATTTATGGTAGAAGGAGACAAAAAGAATTTCACAGACAAGAAACATCTATCTACAAGTGTTTAGAAACACTAGACCCATGCTAAAAGAAATATTGAAAGGTCCCCTCTAAAAAGAAAAGAAGCATGATGCTACAGAAATGTGAAACTCACAGCTGGAAAGGTGATAGCTCATGAAGTATAAATAAAATAAACATAAAATTTTAAAAAAATATATACAAATCATTGACAGTGGAGAGGGAGGCAGGAAAACAGAGAATTTTGTTTTTTGGTCTTTGCTTTTAAAATATTTTGTTCTCAGTAGAATGGGTTTGAGATCATGTTACTATCCATTTAATAAAAGCAGTTATATTAATGGTCTAAGGACTTATAAAAAACGGTAACAAGAAGATAAAAACTTATTAGGGAGTCACAAAAACTAAATAAAATTCAAGATAATACAAAGGAAAATGACCAAACCATAAAAGGAAGATGAAAGGAACAAAGAGGAAATAACAAATCAACTGCAAAGAGAAGGTCAAAATTGCAATAAACACTGAACTATCATCAATTATTGTAAATGTTAATGGACTAAATTCTCCACTCAAATGTCATAGAGTGGCAGGCTGGATAATAAAGCAAGAACCTTCAATATGCTGCATACAAGAGACGCACTTCAGGAAGAAGGAAACATATAGATTGATAGTGAATGGATGGAAAAGGGTATTCCATACAAATGGAAAAACAAAAAAAGCCAGTGTTGCAGTATTGATTTCAGACAAAATATTCTTTAAAACAAAGGCCATAAAGAAAGATAAAGAAGGACATTTTATAATGATTGAAGGAGTGATACATTATGAGGACAGCACACTCATTAACACATATGCAACAAATACAGGAGCATATAAGTATATAAAATAATTGCTAACAGATATAAATGGGGATTCATATTTGGAGATTTCAACACTGCATTAACATCACTGGACAGATCATCGAGACAGAAAATAAATTAGGCAACAGAGAAGTTAAATAATACAATAGAAATTTTACACTTGGTGGATATATTGAAAGCATTGCACCCACCGAAAATAGGATATAAATTCTTTTCAAGTGCATGTGGAACATTTTCCAGGATTCATGATATACTTGGGCACAAAAGAAACCTCAGCAATTTTAAGAAGATAGAAATTACCTCAAGCATTTTTACTGACCACAATGCCATTAAGGTAGAAATCAACAACAGAGAAACAAAGGAGAATAAAAGGAAAACATGGAGATTAAACAATATGTTTATAAAAAACCAATGGGTCAATGAAGAAATCAAAGCTGCAATAAAAAATTACCTTGAGACAAAAGAAAATGAGGGCAAAACCCAACAAAATTTATGGGACACAGCAAAAGAAGTGCTCAGAGGGGAGTTTATAGTGATACAGGCCTACCTCAATAAAGAAGAACAATCACCAATAAACAATTTAACCCACCAGCAGAATGAATTAAAAAAAGAAGAACAAAAAACCCCAAAAGGCAGTGTAAGGAAGGAAATCATAAATATTGGGAAGGAAATAAATAAAATAGAGTTTAAAAAGACCATAGAAAAAAATTCAACCAATCTAAAGGCTGGTTTTTCAAAAAAGTTTGTAAAATCGAAAAAACTCTGGCAAAACTCAAAAAGAAGAAAAGAGAGTGAGCACATATAAGCAAAATAAGAAAGGAGAATGTAGAAATTACAACAAATAAAATAAAAATAAAAATATCATACGAGAATATTATGAAGAGTATATGGAACCAAACTGTATAACCTAGAAGAGATGTAGAAGTTTCTGAAAACATACTGTCCACCAAGACTGACTCAAGAAGAAACTGACCCCTTGAATAAGCAGAGCACTAGACAGGAAATCAAAATAGCAATATAAAACCTCCCTACAAATAACAGTCCAGGACCGGACGGCTTCTCTGGTAAATTCTACAAAACATAAAAAGAAGATCTCATACTAGTCCTCAAATTCTGCCAGAAGATTAAAAAGTGAGGAATACTCCCAAACTCATTCTATGAAGCCAAAATCACCCTGATACAACAACCAGGCAAAGACACTACCGAAAAAGAGTATTATAGGCCAATATCACTGATGAACACAGACGACAAATTCCTCACCCAAAGAGAAGCAAATAGAATTCAACAACACAGAAAAATGATTATACACCATGACTAATTAGGGATCATGCCAGCAACACAGGGATGTTTCAACATATGCAAATCTATCAATGTAATACAGCATATCAACAAGAGAAAGGACCAAAACCACAAGATCATCTTAACAGATGCAGGAAAATCATTTGATAAAACTCAAAACCCACGTATGATAAAAACTCTCACCAAAGTGGGCATAGAGGGAACATATCTCAGCATCATGAAAGCTATAGATAACAAACCTACAGCAAGCAGAGTACTCAACAATGAGAAAGTGAAAATCCTCCTACTAAAATAGGACAATAAAAGGAAGCACACTATCATGACTCCTACTCAAGATTGCCTTGGAATTTCAAGACACAGCAATCAAAGAAGAAGATAAGTAAAAGGGATGCAAATTGGAAAGGAAGAGATAATGTCTTACTATATGCAGATAATATGTTACTATATATAGAAAACCCTACAAGATCCAGACAAAATTTACTACAGCTGATCAAAGAATTCAGCCAGGTAGCAGGTTACAAGATTAAGGTCCAAATATCAGTGGCATTTATTTACGCTAATGATTCAGATAATACTATAGAGCTACAGTCAACATGACAGCGCTGTATTGGGAGAAAAACATACATATAGGCCAATGGAACAGAATAGGGTGTCCAGAAATGAACCCACAAACTTTTGGGAAACAAATCTTTGACAAAGGAGGAAAGAAATTTCAATGGAATAGAGACAGTCCCTTCAGCAACTGGTGTTGGGAAAACTGGACAGCAACATGTAAATAAATGAAGCTAGAACACTCCCAATAAAGCTAGAACACCATACACAAACATAAACTCAGAATGGACCAAAGACTTAAACATAAGACAAGATACAATAAACCGCCTAGAGGAAAATATAGGCAAAACGTTATCTGACGTATGTCTCGAAAATTTTCCCGTAGAATAAATAAAAGCAAGAATAAACAAATGAGAACTAATGAAACTTACAAGCTTCTGCACAGTAAAGAAACCGGAAGTAAAACAAAAAGGCAACCTACGGAATGGGAAAAAATTTGCAAATGAAGCCGAGAAAGGCTTGATCTCAAGAGTATATAAGCAGCTCATCCACTGAATAAGAAAAAATAAACAACCCAATTCAAAATTGGGTAGAAGACCTAAACAAGCAATTCTCCAATGAAGACATCCATATTATCAAAAGGCACATCAGAAAATGCTCAATATCACTGATTATTAGAGAAATGCAAATCAAAACTGCAGTGAGGTATCACCTCACACCAGTCAGAATGCCCATCATTAAAAAATCCACAACTGACAAATGCTGGGAAGGCTGTGGAGAAAAGGGGACCGTCCTTCACTGCTGGTGGCAATGCAGTTTGGTGCAGCCACTGTGGAAAGCAGGATGGAGATTCCTCAAAAACCTAGCAATAGACTTAACATATGACCCAGGAATCACACTCCTGGGCATAAATCCACAAGGAACCCTAATTCAGGATGACACATACACACCAATTTTCATAGCTAGCACTATTTACAATGATCAAGACATGGAAACAGCCTAAATGTCCATCGAAAGTTGACTGCATTAAGAAGAGGTGGTATATTTATTCAATGGAATAATAGTCAGTCTTATAAACCGACAACATAATGCCATTTTCAGCAACATTGATGGTCCTGGAGAAAATCAGTCTAAGTGAAGTAAGCCAGTAAGAGAAAGAAAAATACCATATGAGATGGCTCATGTGTGGAATCTAAAAACAAAAGAAACCAAACAAAAAATGCTAAATACAAAACAGAAATAGACTCGCAGGCAGAGAATACAAATTTTTCGTAGCCAAGGGGGTAGGGGGTGGTAAGAGATAGGCTGGGAGGTCAAAATTGTAGAATAGATAAACAGGATTGTACTGTATGGCACAGTGAAATATATAAAAGATCTTGCTGCAGCTCACAGGGGAAAAAATCTGACAACAAATATATATATGTTCATGGTAACTAAAAAATTGTGCTCTACACTGGAATTTGAGACAACTTTGTAAAATGATTAAAAACCAACTAAAACAAGTTAAAAAAAGAAAAAAACATGATCCTAAATATTACAGGTGTAAATATAAATTAGAGAGAAAAAACAACTCTGCAAAAGAGTAGTAAAACCAAAGATTATGTTCTTTTTTTTTTCCCTTTTATGGTAAGCATAATCAAAAAACCTCTAGCCAGGTGCATCATGAAGAAAAGAGAGATGCTCCAAAGAAATAAAGTCACAAATAAAAGTGGAGAAATTACAATTGCTCCCTCAGATATACAAAAAACGGATCATTTTGTCAACTCTTACATGCCAATTAACTGGACAAATTAGAAGAAATAGACAAATGTCTAGAAAGGGACAGAGATAAGGAGAAACAAATAATTTGAACAAATTGATAACTAGAAGAAAGATAGAATATGCATTAAAAAAATCTTTAAATTGAAGTGCAGATATAAACAACTCCCGTGGAGAACTGCACAAAAATACAAAGCAGAACTAATACTCTTCCAACTATTCAAAAATAGTGAAGATGCGGGAAACTCCCAAGTTGATTCTATGAAGATTTCATCAACCTGATAGCAAAGCCAACAAAAAAAGTACGGGCAAAGAGAAATTCAAGCCAATATATTTCATTGACTTAGATGCAAAAATTTTACAAAATATTATTACCAAACTTAATCCAGCAATAACAAATATGAATCATACACCATGATCAACTTTAATTCATTGCAGTGTCATAAGAGAGGTTGAACATACATGAAATCAATCAGTTTGATACAGCACTTTAACAAAAGAAAAAGGAAAAACGCCATGGTCATTCCAATAAATCCTTAAAAAGCAATTCACAAAATTCAACATTTATTCTTTAAAACAGCAACAACAGCAACAACAACAACAATAACAACAACAACAAGAGCAGCAACAACAACAACAGAAACCATTACCAAAGTAGGATTCAGGAAATATACCTCAACATAAATAAAGTCATTAATTACAGAACCACAGAAAACATAAAATGCAAAAGCACAAAACTGAAAGCCAAATAAAGGAATAAGAAAAGGATGCCCACTCTCACCATTTCTATTAAACACAGTATGGGAAGTCCTAGTAACAGCATTCGGACAAGAAAAAAAGTTATTCAAGTTGGATTGAATGAAGTAAAACTGTTATTATTTTAGATGACCTGATAATCTATACAGAGAACACTAAAGATTCTGCACACCAAAACAACGAAAACTAATAAAGACATATAGCAGAGTAGCATGATTCATGATTAATATACAAACACTGTCATATTACTTTACACTAACAATGAAATATTCCATAATTTTAAAAAATCCATATGAAATCAGATCAAAAATGAAAAACCTATGAATAAACCAAGATAATAAAATCTATAGGAAACTGATAAAGAAATTTGAAGATGATGCAAATAAATGAAAAGAAATCTCAATGTCTTTGTTTAGACGAATTAATATTGTTAAAATATACATACAACAAAAGATGTCTACATATATAAAGTGATTCAGATCGAAATAAATGATATTTTCCAAAGAACTAAAAACAGTCCTAAGATTTGTATGGAACTGCTAAAGAACCAGAACTGAAAAAGGAACAATAAGGGAAAAGAACAAAGTTGAAGGCATAACCCACAACCCTCCCAGATCTCAGAATATATTACAAAAATACATTAATCAAAACAGCACAATACTGGAAAACAAACAAACATCTATATCACTGGAACAGAACACAGAGGCAGAAATAAAACATCACATGTATGGTCAACTAAACTATGACAAAGAAAACAAAAATATACAATGCATAAAAGGCAGTATTCAGCAAGAAATGATGAGAAAGCTAAACAGTTACATGTAAATAAATGAAATTAGAACACTCCCTCACACTGTATAAAAATAAACTCAAAATGTTTTAAATAGATCAATCTAATACATAACACAATAAAAGTCCTGGAAACTAACATAGGCAAAACAAGATAAAACTTATAGTGAAATATTCTTATGTCACACTCCCAAATTAAAAACATTAAAAGCAAAATAAACAAATAGGTCCTAATTAAATTTAAAAGCTTCTACACAGGAAAATAAACAATATGAAAAGATGAACTTCCAAATGAGAGAAACCATTAGGAAACAATGCAATCAACAAGAGGCTAAATTATAAAATACACAAATCGTTCCTACAGCTCCATTTCAAAAATCTACAAACAACTCAGTCAGAAAATCAGTGGAAGACAATTCTCTAAAGAAGACACACAGATGACAAACAGGAACATAAAAACATGCTCACATAGCTAATCATTTTACAAATGCAAGACAAAATTAAAATAATGTTTTACCTCAAACTACTGAGAAGGGCTGTCATCCAAATGTCTACAAATAATAAAGACTGGGGAGGTTGTGGGGAAAAAGGGACTCTCCAATGCTGTTGATGGGAATGAAAATAGGTGCAACCACTTTGGAAACAGTATGGAAGTTCCTTTAAAAAATAAAAATAGACCTATCTTATGATACTGCAATCCCACTCCTGGTCATATAAAACATAAAACTGGAAGAAAAAAACCATCCTAGTGTAAAATATAAGAAGTACAAACTGACTGGACTTAACTTGATTCTACATATGTCTCCTCTTGCAAGGGAAGCAGAAGGAAAACTAACAAAATATGATTGTATCAGTTTAAACAGATTTACACTGCAGAAGAAATGATCAATAAAATGAAAAGTCAACCAACACATTGGAAGAATATCTTTGTAAGTGATATTTTCCAATCAAGTTTTAATATCGAAATATATGCCAAAATCTTACCCCACAACAACAAAAAGACCAAACAATCTAATTTAAAAAGTTGTCCGTAGGAACTGAATAGACAGATCTGAATCAATTTTCTGTAGAAAACATACATTTGGCTAAATGACACATGAAAATATGTTCAGAGTTATAAATTATTAGGAAAGTTATAAACCAAAAATGAGACAAGACCTCACACTTGTCAGAAGGCTCGTATCAAAAAAAATTGATGTTGGTGAGATTGTGGAGAAAAAGGAACACCGTGGACACTGTTGATAGGAATGCAAAGTATTGATTCAATTGCATATATACATAAAATTTTCTACATCTATTTTTCTGTCAAGGGATGTTGTGTTTGAAGGCCCCTGTCTGAAGGCTCTAGAGAATAAGCCCATGTGCTGAACTGATAAAAAAGCTGTGAGGAATGTCACATATCCAGGCTGGATAAGAAATGGCCTACAAAATGTATCCAATATGAATGTCTGGATAGCCTATGCTGGGTAAGATCCTAAGAGAAGGGCAACCTAAGACAGGCACAGCCAGCTGATAAAGAGATGGACTACTTAATGAAGTCCCGGGATGATCTTTAAAACAATACTTGATCATTTAGCCTCCTGTGCTTACTGCAGGAGCATGGGGAAATAAATAGCATAAGAATATTAACATTGTTATAACTTAGATGATATGTGAGGCATTGTGCATGACCTATATAAATCCTTTTTCTAAGAATCAATAAACAAAACTGCTTACTTCTCTCCACAGAGTATTTGTGTGTATATGATATCATGCCACTGACAGGGTTAAACTAATTTGTTGGGAGTATCATAAAAGGATGTTGCATTATATACAATGCTCTTTCTGCACCTATTGAGATGATTATTTGAGATTTATTTCTCATTCTATTAGTGCGGCATGTCATCTTTATTGATTTCAATATTTTGAAGTATTCTTAAACCCAGGGATAAATACCTTTACTCATGTATGTGTATGATACATTAAATGTGTTGTTGAATTCATTTTGCTTGTGTTTTGTTGAGAATTTTGGTACATATGTTCATCACGCATAATATTCTATATTTTGAATATAATGTCCTTTCTAGCCTTGTTATGCAAATAAAGCTGGAATCATAAAACAAGTTTGGAATCTTTCACACCCTTCAAATTCTTGGAAGATTTGTGGAAGAATTGGTGAAAAATTGTCTTCAAATATATGACAGAATTCACCAGAAAAATTCATCTTGTAAATTTTTTCTGATTTGGGAAATTTGGAGTACTGATTTTCTCATACACACTTTTGCACTATTTAACTTTCTAATTTCCTCTTGATTCAGTTTCGGAAGACATATGTTTCTGGCAATTTGTCTTTTGCTCTAGGTCATTCAAATCGTAAGCTAGTGATAATTTCTTATGATGCTATGCATGTCTGCAACATCACTGGAAATATCTTCTCTTTTATATCTAATATTATTTGAGTCTTTGTTTTGTTAGCCAACCTAAAATTTTGTCCACTTTATGTTTAAAAGAAACAAACTTAGGCATATTTTTTTTCCCTTTTCAATTGTTTCTGTATTTCCCTTACTCTCATTGATTCAATTTCTTCTTTATTCCTTCTGTTTTCTCCTGGGTTCTTGATGTGTAAAGTTAAGTAGTGTGAATCTTTGTATTTCTTTTATCATTAAATATATTTATTTATTTATTTATTTATTTATTTATTTATTTTTATTTACATATTTATTCATTTATTTATCATTAAAGTACTGCCGTTTAGAATGTGTCAATCTGTGGTGTAGAGCACGGAGTCCCCAAAGATGCATATATTTGTGTGCCTATTAAATATTACTTCACGGTATTTAACTTACTGCCTTGTGTCATAGAAAAAAAATTTTGAAAACATCTATTTTTATATATAATGGATGACATTTATAAATGAACAGTTCCCAAATATATCCTCTACCAGACTCTTTCCGCAGTAACCATAAAATTGTTTAGTATATCTGTGAGTGTGTCTCAGTTTTGTAGATGAAATCATAGTTTCCTCATCCAAATTTTTTTTAAGGGTCCACATATGTCATGTCATGTATTATTTTTCTTTCTCTTTCTGGATTACTTCAATTAGAATGACACTTTTTGGGGAGATCTATATTGCTGAAAATGTCATTGTTTTGTCATTTTTTGTTGCAGAATATTATTCCATTGTGTAAATATGGCATGACTTCTGAATACTGTCATCAGTTGTTGGACAATTAGGTTGCTTCCATGTCGTGGGTTTTGTATATAGCACTGCTAAGAACTTTGTGGTGCAGGTGACTTTTTGAAATAGGGTTCCTTTTGATATATACCCAGAAGTGGGATTGCTGGATCATATGTTAACTCTATTTTTATTCTTTAGAGTAATCCCCATCCTGGTTTCCACAATCACTGCACCAAACTACATTACTACCAACAGTGTAGGAGGGTTCCCTTTCTCCAAAGCTTTCCCAGAAATTATTGTTTGTGAAATTTTGAATGATGGCCATTGTGACTACTGTGAGTGACACTTCATTATAGTTTGATTTGCCCTTCCCTGATAATGATAGTGAGCAATTTTTTTTCATATATCTATGTGGAATTTGTATTTCTCTATCGGGGAATTGCTTCTTTAGGGATTTTGCCCATTTTCAGATGGGGTTTCTTGTTTTTTTTATTATTATTAGGTTGTATGAAGCCTTTATATTTTGGAAATTAAGACTTTGTCAGTTGCATCAGTTCTAAATATCTTCTTGAAACCTGTAGATTTTCATTTTGCTTTGTTTATGGTTCCCTTTGCTGTGCAAAAGCTTATAAGTTTAATTAGGTCCCATTTATTAATTTTGCTCTTACATCCCTTCCCTGGGTAGTCTATTCTAGGAGATCATTTCTGAGATTTATCTCAGAGTGTTTTGCCTATGTTTTCTTCCAGGACATTTACTGTGTCTTGCCTTACATTTAAGTCTTCAAGCCATTTTGAGTTTATCCTTGTGTATGGAGTGAAGGAGTGTTCTAACTCCATTGCTCTGATGCTGCTATCCAGTTTTCCCAACACCGTTTGGTGAAGAGATGGTCTTTTCTCTGCCATATTCTTGGTTACTCTGTCAAACATTAATTGAACATAGGCCTGTAGATTTATTCCTAGGCCCTCTATTCTGTTCCATTGGTCCATATGCCTTTTTCTGTACCAATATCATGTAATTTTGATTATTGTAGCTCTGCAATAGTGTATGTAGACCTGATGGGTTATTATTCTAGCCTGTTTCTTTTTCTTTAATATTACTTTGGAAACTATGGATAGTTTATGACTCTTTGTAAATCGTAGGATCATTTGTTTAAGTCCTATAAAGAAATGTTTTGCATAATTTGATAGGAAATCAAATTTTCTTACCTGATCTTTGTGGCTAGGACTTCCAAGACTATGTTGAATTGAAATTGTGAGAATGGGAAACCTTGTCTTGTCTCAGGTTTTTCTGAAAAGGTTTTCAGTTTTTCACCGTTGAGTATTTTACTGGCTATATATTTGTCATAAATAGCAATCATTATGTTGAGATATGGTCACTCTGCACCCACTGTGATAAGAACTTTTATTGCAGATAGGTGTTAAATGTTATCAAATGCTTTTTCTGCATCTACTGAGATGATCATGTGGATTTTTGTCCTCTCTTTTGTTAATATGGTGTATCACAGTTGATTGATTGATTTGCAAATGTTAAACCATCCTTGTGTTCATGGGGTGAACCTAACTTGATCATGGTTTATGATCTTTATTTACATGTTGTTGGATTCTGTTTGTTAATAATTTTTTAAAGACTTTACATCTATGTTTATCAATGATATTGGCATATAGTTTTCTTTTGAGGTAGTGTCTTTGTCTGGTTTTGGTATCAGGTTGATGTTGGCCTTATGGTGTGAGTTTGCGTGTACTCTCTCCATATCAATATTTTGGAAGAGTTTGAGGAGAAGAGAACTGGTATGGATTTTTCTTAGTATGTTTGGTCAAATTACCCAGTGAAGCTATTTGTTTCTGAAATTTTGTTTGCAGAGATTTTTTATTGTATTGATAATTATATTCCATTTCTGGTGATCTGTCTGCTTAAATGATCAATTTCTTCTTGATGCAATAATGGTGGGCTGAATGTTTCCAGAAACTTCTCCATTTCTCTAGGTACTCCAGTGTGTTTCCTTGCAGTTGCTCATGATATTCCCTTATGATATTTTGCAAATTTGTTGTACTCTTTGAAGTTTCTCCATTTTCATTTCTTACATTATTTGTGTTCTCTGTCTTTTCTTGTTGGATAGCCTATCCTGACTTTTGTCAATTTTTCAAAAATATTTTGATTGATTTTCTCTATTTTTTAAAATTTATTTCAATTCTTTCTCCCTTGATCTTTATTATTTCCCACTTTCTGCTGATTTTTGGTTTTGTTTGCTCTTCTTTTCATGATTAGTTTACATAGAACATTGGATTATTTATTTGAAATTGCTCTTCTACATTTAGGAGTGCCTTGTCAATATGAACTTCCCTCTTAAGCCTGCTTTAATTTTATTCCATGGAATTTGTGTAGTGTTTTGTCATATTTCTCAAGATATTTTTTAATTTCTTCTTTTACTTCATTACCTCCCCTCCTTGTTTTAGTACCATTTTGTTTAATCTACATGCTGTCAATTTTTCAGCCTGTTTTTCTGTGATTGATTTCTAGTTTCATGGTATAATACTCAGAATAGAACCTTGAAATAAATTTTATCTTCTTAAATTAGTTGAGGCTTCTTCTGTGCCTGAGTACATAATCATTCCTAGAAAATATTCCAAGTGACATGGAAAAGAATGTATATCCTGTTTTTGGGAGAAGTACTGTTTTGGAAGTATCAACCATCTCCAATTATTTTATCATGTCTTTTAATATCTTTGTTCCCTTATTAATTTTCTGTGTGAAAGACCTGTCCAGTGATGGTAACAGGGTGTTACAGTCTTCTACTGTGATTGTGTTCCCAGCGATTTCTCTCTTTTTATTTATTAGTATTTGCTTTATGTATCATGGTGCTCCAATTTTGAGTGTATATATCTTAATGAGTATAATACCCTCATTTTGTATTTCTCCTTTCATCATTTTATCATGTCCTTGTTTATCTTACTCTATGGCCTTTCTTGTAACTCTATTTTGGGTGAAGTCATTACTGCTTGTCCTGCTTTTTTGTCATGTCCATTTGCATGGAATATATTTTTCGTTCTTCTGGATTTCAATTGATGTGTGCTCCTCTTACAAAAGTGGGTCTCTTGTATGCTTCATAATGTAGGGTCTTGTTATATTATCCAATCAGACAATATATATCTTTTGATTGAAGCACTAAGTCCATTAACATTTGTGATAATTATTGGTAGACTGGTGTTTATTTCCATTTTGAACTTCATTATCCATTTGATTTGGTATTTCCTTTTTGTTCATTTCTTTTTCTTTTTGTGACTTTATTAGTTTTCTTTTTTTATTTTGGTTTCTTTTTGGCTTTGTGAGTTCATTGTACGCTTTTGAATTATGGTTACCCTATTTTGTATTTATATTGACCCGTACTATGTCTGTTTATTTTAACTGATAAGAATACAAACTCAAACCCATCCTACAGAGAACAGAAACAAGAAGAAAACACTCTTTTTGCCCTGTTTCACTCTGTGACCCTTAAAATTTTTGATGTCCTGTTTTACAACATCATATTTATTCTGCTGTAAGTCATTGTAACTATTCCCTTTCTAATTATGCCTTTCTCTTTTCTATAGCATCCTGCTTCTTTTTTATATAGAGTTGATTTTTCATTATTTCTTTTTCTCTTGCTTAATTCTTTTAGTATTTGCTTCTGTGGAAGTTATTTACCTCTCCTTCTATTCTAAAAATAGCCTTGCTTGATAAATTATCTTAGATTACAGCTTTCTTTCATTCAGGAATTGAGTATGTCTTGCCACTTCCTTCTGACTGTTGTATTTGTGTAGGACACGTGTTTACAAATATAATATATATAATAATATATATATGTAAAGAATACCTAGAAATGAAGTTAACAAATAAGGAGAAAACCTATAAGTTAAAAACAGAAAACTTTGATGAAGGAAATTAAGACTGATCCAAAGAAATGAAAAGATTTCTTATGTTAATGATGTGAAACAATGGTTGAAACAACCATTCTACACAAAGGATTTTACATTTAGTGTGATTCATGTCAGAATACCCATGAGACTTTTTTGTTAAATAGAAAAAATAATTTCAAAATTAATATGCAAACACAAAGATCATGAGTTGCCAAAATAATCTTGAAAAAGAGTATTAAATCTAATGGTGTAAAGTTATCTGATGTTACAAAGCTTTAGTAATTAAAACAACATGATAGTGGCTCAAAAACAGACACCAATCAATAGAAGAGAATATTGCAACCAGATATAATCCGTCAAACCTATGATCAGTAAGCCCATGAAAAAGGAATCAAGAGTAAAATATGAAGAAAGCACATTGTCCTCAATAATTAATGCTGGAGAGATTTAACATGTAAAAGATAGAGTAGAATATTTCCTCACATTATATGCAATCTATGAGCACAGAATATTTTTCTAATTATTTTGTTTACTTATTTTTCTTGCACCTGTAATTTATAGATCTATGTTTATATCTTTTTTTTCACTTATCATATGTATTTCTATTTTATTGTTTTTGGTATAAATTTACACACAATTATTTTCCTAATTTCTATTTCTGATAATATGTTGTTACTATATAAAAATGCAATGGATATTTGTGTATTGATTTTGTATTCTGCAAGTTTACTAAGTTTGTTCATTATTTCTAACAGTCACTGGAGGGGTCTATGGAGTTTTTAACTCTGCATAATTATGTCATCTATAAAATCTTTACTACTTTTTTACAAGTTGGCTGCCTTTTTACTTTTCCTTGACTAGTTGTTCTGGCTAGGACTTCTGATAATGTAATTTAGGGCTTGTGAAAATGAACTACTTTTTCTTATTACTGGACCAGAGGGAAACCTTCCTGTATGTTAACATTGAACTTGATGTTACTCATGGGTTTTTCTTATATGGATTTTATAATGTTTAGTTACTTTCTATCTAGAGCGAATTTGGTAAGAATATTTTTATAAAAAAGTTAAGATCACATTTGTCAATAAATTTCCTACATTTTTTAAGACTGTTATTTTTGAATTATTTTTAAGGGATAGTATCACATATATTCATTTGCAAATGTGAAATAATATTTATGAACCAGGACTAAATCCAATTTAACTATAGTTTATAATACTTATAATATGCCATGAATTCAGGTTGCTAGTATTTATTTAGAATGGGATTTACAGATACTGAAGGTAAAATTTGCATTGCACCTTGAGTGTACATTTATTTATTTAAAAATTTTATCACTCATTTTGAATTTGGCTTATGTTTAATGGAATTTATTTTTAAATAAGTAATATAACTTTTGGTAGAACTAGATTTGCTACATTTTACTAATACAGAGCATAACTATTATTTACCATTAGAGCACAAAACACATGACTTATAATGCCATACTATATTAACAATGCCAACACTTTCAGGACTGAGAAACTTATTGCTTCCTAAAATGCATTACCAAGTCTTTTCCACCCCAAACCACATATAATGTTATTTCTTTGTCTTTTGATTATTTGTTTGCTTGCCCCTTAATGGAGGCACTGCTTTTTGAACCCAGGATCTTGTGCATAAATGTATTTATCAACATCATTTTGGAACACAAAACAGAAGTCCAAGAGTATGGATTATAAAGATGACCAGAATATTTATTTTCTTTTAGCGAATGAAAAACCTCTGAGTGAAAGAATGGCAAATATAAACATTTGTAAATATACAATAAGATTGTCTCTTTTGTAATTTTAAGGTAGAATATTAAATTATATTTGTTCCACTTATAGCACTTAATTATACTTTAAAACAAAAATTGCCCCCTTTGGGATTTCTTAAATTTGATTGATTATTTTAATCTAATTTTATTTCATGTATATTTACCATTTATTTATAAACTTACCAAATAAACTGATATTTATTCCTCTCATGTTTTGAATATAGAGCTACTTATTGAAAAGTACACAGATAAATACCTACTTCCATTTCTAAATCAAATTATTTTTCACTTTAATTAGAAATGATGATGAAATAATTATACATTTTCTGTACTGCCTTTACACAAATTACACTTTTAATTCCAAAACTTTAAAATTATTTTACTTATTTTGTGCATTATTTATACCCTATTCACCAATATGGAATAAATTTGTGTACAAAAGAATGGAGATTTGTTTTATTTTTAAGACCCCAAAATAATATTATTTAAAAAGATTTTGTGGGGATAATATTTGCAGATCACACCATAAATATAAGCATCATTTATGTTTCATTTTAATTTTATGAATGAAGATAAACACTGTCTGAATGTTTCACTTGAGTTCCTAGGAGACCTGACGTTTTGTTATGTCATAGCTACTTAGGTTGAGAACCATTTTGATGGCCTAGCAGTTTATCTGTGCAGGCCTGCCAAAGCAGCATTTGAAGCTGCAGTGCTCAAAATCATGCAGATTAGAAAAGTAACTGTAGAAAAAGCTATTTGATGTGGCACATGTTTCTTCCGAAATTCAAGGTATGTCTAGTTAAGATGGACCAACTGGTTCAGGAATCTCCAGTAGATCTCTATTGTGTGATCAAACATTCTCTGGGGACTTGGACTTGAGGTCTATGATTGAAGAAAATGCTTTTCAGACTTTGTCTGAAGAATCCTTGATAAAAAGACCATGTTACACACATTGTGTTTCTGAATGACATAAAGATAATGAATTTTGTTCCCTGACATTTCCAAGAAAACTCTGGAAAATGGCTGGAAGTGACCAATTTAAATCCATCTGGTGGGATGATAATGGATCTTCCATAGTGATTGATGAAGATGCCTTTAAGAAGGAAGTTTTGGAAAGAAAGGCCCCTTTCAGTATATTTGAAACAGGAATTATGAAAAGCTTAGTTAGACAGCTTAACCTTTATGGGTTTAATAAAGTGAGGCAAATATTTCAGAGATTTGCTTGTCTAGTTGACTTTCTGGCAGAAGAAAAAGAAGTCTCTGTTTTAAGAAAGGTATACATAAATTTTAGTTACCACATGGTAACTTATATATAATATTTTACTTTGTACATCAATCTATGGTAATATAAATGTAAAGCTAAATTTTGAAAATTGTATAAAATTATTAAAGCTAAAATTCATTATTTTTTCTAAAAAATGAGGACAGTGCCTTATGTATTCAAGATTATGAGAAAATTTGCTTGCAACTATGATTCTTACCAGAAATCTAAATAAAGATATAAAATCTGCTTTTGAAAAGTGGCATTCACCATTACTGCAAATGCTAACTTCTTAAATTTGATGACTATTCTATTTAAATGTGTATTTTCCAAAAAAGGAACTTCAAAATATCATTAGCAATGTTCATATTTTGATGATATTATCTTTGCATTGTAAACATGAAATCTCAGGTTTTATAGGTTAGGCTTATTTTAGTGTTGTATTTTGGTTTAAAATATTAATAAAATCTTACTCCTTTGGTTGTAGCTGCAGTTCTATCATAATCAAAATTTTAAATGAGGCTGTCCCCAGCTTTTATTGAGAATAAAAAGGAGAGTTGGGATTAAAAATGCCTCTGTGGTATCTTCATTGGCTCAAGATTTCAGAAGAAGCAATTTAAAGGAGGCAGTAATGAGGATATTCATAATTCTGATTTTGTGGCTGACACTAGTGGAGATAGTACATTTTTACCTTCTGCAAATTTAAACATCTCTCTAATAAGAAAGCACTCTGCTAGCCACATAATTGGTGATACAAATACCCCGATCAGAGATGATTTTTCTCCTCCATCATCAATGTCATTTAGACCACCAGAACAAATTGCAGTGGATCAATGTGCTATTTTAAATCAGTTGACCTCTGTCCATGGGCACTTTTAAAGCAGCTACACTGAAGCAAATGGCCGTGTTGTGAAATTAATTACAACTACAACATCTACTTCTCAGTGCAACATCTTTTCTCTGAGACAGAGCAACTAATTTGGACTGATGGCGGAGCCTTCTACTTTTCCAAATAGGTATCACAACATATCTGCCAATGAAGGTCATTTTTCTAAACTTCAACCAGGGAGCAACCCACGGATTCCAGTGCCAGTGATAGCTGATACATCAGCAACCATTCTTTCAAGGTCAACTCATCAGCCATCTTCAGTTTATGAATGTCATCCTAATTACAGCTGATCTACCAAAGGACTACCAGATTATTCAGTGAAGCAAAGATTAAAATTGATGTTGGAAAATGCCAACAAATATCTGCAATTTTCATATTTGAACAATAAACATAGATGTGTACCTGTAATTTCCTTATTATATTTTAAAAATGGTTAAGAGGTAAATGGTAGAGTAAGTTTCCATTAAAAGAAAAAAGTGATATTTGATTGATATGATCATTTGATGGAAAAATATAGGAGTAAATTTAAATAATTTCTTGTAAGGAAGAAGAGTAAATGGAAGAATTTGGAAAAAGACAAAAACATGGAGAGAGGGAAAATTACTAAGTGGTTTCTGGTTCATCCTGGAAAGTAGGAAAATGTTAAGTTAGGATAGGTTGAAACAGGAGATAAATGCAGGAACCGGCCCAGGGATCATGGTCTCTATTATGTCATCCCCGGAATCATAAAGGTCACATGATGTAGTCCCAGATGACTCATTCAGCATGTGGTTCAGGGTAAGAAGTAATTTTATTTATGGCCTTTTTGTGCTGCTCTCAAAGCATTCCAATTGGTGCTTTTACTTCCTGCCCTCAAGGTTCTACACTGTATTTTCTAGTTAATAATTTATGTTGCTTTTATTTTCCAGACAAAGTCAAGCTTATGTCCTCAGGGTGGCATTTAATGCTTTTCCAACTCTAAGCCCACAAACTCAACTTAGATTTGTCATTTCTCTATAAATCTGACATCTAACTACCTTGGCATGTCTTTATGTTTTACTGTATCTGGAGATACATCCAGGCAAATGCTTGTCATCTATGTTCACTCCAATCTCACCACTTTTGCTCCAGCTCGTCCTTTGACTTTGTGTGTCCTCCTTTTACCTACTTAGACTTTCCCAGTCTCAGTGCAGAAACCAACTCCTCCAGATGTTTTGTCTTTCCGCGTTTCCTTCTCTAACTTGGATACCAGCACAGTAAGCATAGCACATGCCACCGGATGCATTTTAGTATTTAGTGAATGAAAAATACATGTTGACTTTAAGCAAAATCTACTTTCCTGAATCAACAAAACTCTCATGGTTTTCAAATTATTTCATAATGTTCTTTACTCTTCACCACAAACTAGATCTTTTCATAGCCCAAGGACTATTCAGTCAAGACAGTAATTGGAGGTAGGTACAGGAGACAAAATATTATTTTCTTCTTTATTCATGCCTCCAGAGGCCTAAAGCATTCCATTCTCATTTGCTGGAATTTTTCCTGTCTCTTCATCACCCAACAACCCCAAAATAGCTGATTCTCTTACCCATACCAATAACAATACTGCCTTCTAATTAATTTACTTCTTAGAATCAGAGCTTTGTCCAGAAGGGACAGTGTTATTTCAAATATTTAATGTCGGTTTTTTCACCCCACATAACTTGTGCCACTTCTAAGCTTCGCACAGGAAGTATCTAAGAGATAATAGCCCCTTGGTTGGGGCGGTCATATCCAGTAACCAAATTGCAATCTAAAATGTGTGGACTAGAAAGAGGTGAGGGTGGTAGAATTAAAAATTTGTCCAGCTGCAAGAATACCAAGTTTCTGCAGATATAAAGAAATATAAAATATTCATGGAAGACTTTGACAATTTCCCATTAAATTTAAATAAAAGGTGAATCATTTTCAGAATGCAAAGTGCCCTGGAATGCTGCAAAAATTGTAGGCAAGGTCAGGGAGCTTAAGACTTCTGCTTACAATCATGCAGCCAGTGTCAGCTGATAAGAGTGGAATGGCAATATTGAGTTCTGAAAATGTGTCACCAGTTTGGAAGAAAGTCTTTGATAATCTGGAGAATGGCAAATGGGCCAGGGAAAGCTCTAGCAACATCCCATCAATATGACCTTTACCAAGAGAAGAAAAGAGCACACTTGCAGCAGGAGATCTGTGTCTGGACAGCAGTGGTTTTTCCTACAACAGAAACATCAAGCTGTTAATATTGTCAGCTCAAATCAGATGGTGTCTATGTTGTTGTTTATATTAGCAGTCTGGGGTTCAGATGGGCTGGTTCAGCAGCTATTTTCCAGCTCTCTTATCATTCAGTGGGTCTTACCGTGATCATTTTAAGAAGGTTCTATACTGATAATTCAAAAGCTAAAGTTTACTTTCAAACTTGAAATTCTGGGGAAAAATATTATTTCTTTGCCCATCTGTAGGTTCCTACCTGGTAAAAGCTAGACTATTGGCAAAAGTACAAAATTTGGCTGGTGTTTGAAAACTATACTCTGAGCTTTGCCCACTGAATTCTTCCCACTAAATACTATGAATCTGCCTACCACTGTGTGTGTGTGTGAAGATGGATTGTTAACAGTAACTAAGTTTGTCTTAGTTGAGTCATCAGTGAATTATTCCTCTACATCTGGCACAATCTCTGTGAATTTAGAGTTTCATTGAGCCACCAGATTTTCTTCCGATCAGGGTGAGGTAGATTATAATTCTCCCAGTATACTAATTGTTACCTGTTCATTGAATCCCGAGCTGATGCTATGGCCAAGCCACTGAACCCTTGAATTGGACTGAGGCATATACATTCTACAGTCCCCAGAGCCCAGCAAAGACTGTCTCTCTTTTTAACTTAAGCTTATATCCAATTTTTTTTCTTTTAATTCTCATTGTTGACACAACTTATTCTGGCTTTGAACACCCGTTGACTAATTTATAGTGACTGAAGCTATGACTTATTCCCATTCACCTAGAAATTGACATAACCTTTTTTTCTTGGACTACCTGGAATAGAGTGAGCATAGTCATCATTTTGAAAGCAGTCCTCAGTCCTAATAATGCAGAAATTTTACACTTATTTGCCCAGGAATTGAGCAATTATGTTTGTTGTGGATCTCAGTGATTATCCTCACATCCCCTAATGCAACCATGAGAAAACACCACATTGTTATCCAAAATAAAGTCTTTGTCAGTATTGCATTCCCATTGCAAAAGATTTAAGTATTGTAGGAGTTCTGAGATTTTACCATGCTGAGATTTTTAGCTGCCTAGTATGTTCATTTCTTACAGATGCTGTGGGGTTAAATGAGAACATCGTTCAGAGACAGTGAACTTTATCACTTACAGCAAGGACAGTTTTAAATTTGCATCCATTCCCTAATCTCAGATGAATACAGAGAGAGAAAATTTGATGCCTACAGAAGCAGTGGTCTGTTAATATGAAGAAAGTTTAAGGCATGGTAAAACAGTAATTTTATTAGTATCTTTATGTAAATATATTAAAATCACTTATTTATTAGTATCTTTACCTAGGATAAGTATATCATGACTCAAGTTTAATTGCTGCAAAAACAATCATGAGAAATAACATGGGAAAAAATGACCATTGACTTTACATTTTTCCTTCAGCTCTTATTGAGATATAATTGGCAAAAACCATTGTGTAAATTTAGGTGCACAGGATAGTGATTTGATTTACAAGTATCATAAAATAAATATCATAGCAACTTTAGGGAGAATTCATTATCTCTTTTAGATACAATTTGAAAGAAATACAACTTGTCTTTTGGTTGTGATGAGAAAACTTATGGTCTTCTCTCTTAACAACATTCATATAGAACCTAAAGCAGTATTAATTGTAATTTTCATGTTACTACGGGGCATCCCTAGAACACGTTTATTTTTCGGCTGCAGGTTTGTAGCTTTTGAGTGCATTAATCAAATACTCCTTTCCTAACCCCTGCCTCTGTTAACTACAAATCTAATTTTTTTCTATAGTATGTTTGTTTGTTTTTGAAGTGTAGTTTTATCTATAACACTGTGTTAGTTTCTCTTACACAACATACTGTTTTCTATCTTTAATACATTTCAAACTGATCACAAATATAAAACTAGTTTTGATATGTTGCTTTTTAAAGATATTTCATGGTTATTGACTCTTCCCCATACAATACATTTCTTGTCCCTGACTCATTTAATCTGCCAATGGAAAATTTTCTCTCTTAATTTGCCTCATATATTTCTTTTTCTTCATCACATTTCCCTTCTTCTTGTGAACAACCTGTTTCTTTCTATATCTATAACTCCTTTTCTGTTTTGTTATGTTCGTTTGTTTTAAAGTCCAAATATGAGTAAAACCATTCAGCATTTGTCATTCACTTTCTGACTTATTTCACTTAGCATATTACCCTCTTGGTCTACCAATTTGTTGCAAATGACAAGAAATTAATCTTTTCAGAGCTAAATAATAACCCATTGAACTTTTATTTTTGTTTGTGTGCATATATAAATATATATATATTTAGGGTGTCTGTATATATATGTATAAATATAGACAAATCTGCAGTTAATAGATGGGTAGATATATTTACTATAAAAACACATCTTTTTATCCATCATCTGTTGATGAGCAATTAATTTGCTTCTATATCCTGGCTATTGTAAATAATGCCATAGTGAATATAGGGCTGAATTTATCTTTTCTGATTAGTGTTTTTGTTTTCTTGCAATAAATATCCAGATATGGAAATGTTGGATAATATTTCATTCTTAATTTTTAGATAAAATTGCATACTGTTTTCCACAGTGGCAGCACAAATTTACATTCACTTAAACAGTGTATCAGAGTTCTATTTCTTACATCCCCACCAACACTTATATTTGTTATCTTTTTGATAATAGTCATTCTGACAGGACTGACATAAAGTCTCATTGTGTTTTGGACTTGCATTTTACTGATGATTTGTGATGTTGACCGATTTCATGTGCCTATTGGTTACCTTTCCCCCACTGTATATTCATTTTTGTAATGGGCTAAATGACCATAACTGTGCGATTTCATTTTTATGGATTTTGCTGTGTTCCATTATTCTGTTCATTCTGTGCCACTACCTTATTCTTTTTAATACTGTAGCTTTGTATTTTAGTTGAAAATCAGGGACTGTGTTACATCCTGTTAGTTCTTTGTCAAAGTTATTTTTGTTTTTAGTTTGTTTTCTTTGTTTTCATTTTATTTTAGTGATTTCATCTCTTTTGTGTTTACATGTAAATTTAAGAATTATTTATTGTAAGTGTCTAAAAATGCCGTTGGTATTTTAATAGGAACTGAATTTAATTTGTGTATTTTCTTGTCTAGTACTGTCACTTAAACAATATTTTTTCCTAATCTATGAACAGAGAATCTCCTTTCATTTGTTTGCATTATCTTCATTTTCTGTTATAAATATTTTATAGGTTTCTGAGCACAGATCTTTTACCACCTTGGCTGCACACATTACTTGATTTTTGGCTTTTTTTTGTAATGCAACTGTAAATGAGACAGTTCCCTCACTTTCTCTGTTAGCTTGTTGTCAGTGTGTAGAAATGCAAGATTTCTTTATGTTAATTTTATATTCTGAAATTTTACAAAATGCATTGATAAGCCCTAGAGGATTTATGCCATCTTCTTTAGGATTTCAATTTGAAATATGTCATCTGAAAACAGATACTTTTACCCCTTTTCTTAATTAGCTATATTATATTTACATTTATTTTGGATAGCTATGGCAAGAATTTCCAATACTGTACTGAATAAAAGTGGTAAGAGTAAGCATTCTTGCCTTTTTCCTGCTCTTAAAGGTGATGTTTTCTGGTTTGAATCAGTGAGTGTCATGTTTGCTGATTTCGTGTCATTTATGGCCTTAAATGTGTTGAGATGTGTTTACTTATGCCCACTTTGAGGAGAAATATAATCATAAATAGATACTGAATTTGTCAAAACATTTTATGACTCTTTTGAGGTGACCATATAATTTTTTTCAATTTGTTAGTGTGGTGTATCATATTAATTAATTTGTGGGTAATGAATCACTTTTGCATCCCTGGAATAAAATGGACTTAATCATAATGTATAACCCTTTTAATGTATTGTTTGCTAGCATTTTAATGATGATTTTTGCAACTATGCTTTTTAGTAGTATTTAACATGTAATTTTATGAGGTATTTGTTCCTGTTTTTGTAGCAGTCTGATACAGAAATGTGGGGTAGGAAGCCTTCCTTCCTCTGCAAATTTATGGAATTCTCTGAGAAGTATAGGTGATAACTCTTCTCTAAGTGTTTGGCAGAATTCACCTGTGAAGCTGCCTAGGCCTGGAATTTTGTTTCTTGGGAGATTTTGTTTAATTACTTATTCAATTTCATTAGTGATAATCTGTTCATATTTTCTAATTATCATTCCATCCTGGAGATTAAGTCTTTCTAAGAAATTGTCCATTTCTTCTACGGTTTCCATTTTAATTGTCTTATAATTTGTTGTATCTTCTTATGATGCTTTGTGTAACTTTGATATAAGCTGTAACTTCTCATTTATTTTGGAGTTTATAAATCTGTACTCTCTATTTTGCTCATGAGTCGGGTTAAATTTTATGAATTTCATTATTCTTTCAAAAGATAATATTTAGTTTGATTAGATGTTTCTATTTTTAATCTATTTTATTAATTTATATTCTGAACTTTCAGCTGTCTTTCCTTCTACTAACAAGTTTTTTTTAATTGTTTTGCTACATATTTTGTTTGTAAGATTATGTTATAATTGAGAGATAATTATTATTTGTATAAGTGGGATTATTTTGCTATAAGCTTCCCTATTAATACTGCGTCTGCTTTACCCCATGGACTTTGTTTCTGTAGTAATATTTCTTTATATATATTTCCTTTGATTTATACAGAAATCCATTTTTTGTTTAATATTGTATGATTTATCCTCCACACTTTACAATTTTCCCAGGTTTTTTCTTTTAGTAAATTTCTGTTCTACAGAATCCGTAAGTCTCTTCACAAAACAAGGAGAAAAATAATAAAATTTATAAAAAATATGAAAGACCCAAATTTTCTAAAATTATCTTTGAAAAATGAACAAAGCTGTGGGTAATATCCTCCCTGACTTTGGAACATACAACAAAGCTACAGTAATGAAAACACCTAAATATGGCACTAAAAGAGACACATAGAACAATGGCACAAAATAAAGAGTCCTAAAATAAACCCACACACATATGGTCAATAAGTCTACAATGAAGGGGGCAAGAGTATAAAATGGAAAAAAGGCAATCTCTTCAACAAGTAGTTCTGGGAAAACTAGACAGTTCATGTAAAAGGAAGATGTAAGAGCACTTCCTTCCATAGTATACAAAATAAGATAAAAATGGAATAATTTTCTAAAAGTAATACCTGATAATTAACACTTTCTGACCAAGAACAGGAGCAGATCTGTCTTTGAGATAAATCATAGCAATATTTATTTTTGATCTATCTCCTAAGTAAAAAGAAAAGGAAAATTTACAATAACAGTTTTTAATTTTACTGAGGAGAAAATAAATGTAATATGTGATACAGGGATTCTACTTCTTGTATAAATGTGAAGTGCAAAACATTTTGCAGAGCAAAGGAAACCTTCAGCAAGATATATGGCAACACACAGAATAGAAGAAAGAATTTCAGACAATGAAACCAACATTTTGTTAATATCCATAATATATTTATAGCATACTAGACTCAATATTTAAAGACCAAAGACTCCAACTTAAAAACATTTGAAGGATCTTCAAAGAAACTTTTCAAATACAGACACGTGGATGATTTTCATGCACATAAAAAGAAACATAATGTTGCTATTAATTAGGAAATTGTAAAACAAAACCACAGTGAAAAATAATCTCACAGCAACCAAAATGGCTATTAAAAAAGTCTTCAAATGTCAAACATTAATAAGAATGTCGATAAAAGTGAACCCAGATACACTGTTGGTGGAAATATAAATTGATGCATTCACTATGATAAAAGAGTGGACAGTGCCCAGAAAACTAGATATAGAAGCACTATATGTTGCAGCAAATCCAGTTTTTGATATAAATCTTAAAAAAATGAAAACATTATCTTTAAAGAAAATATTACCCCCAATGTTCTTAACATCTTCATATATAATAGTCAAGGAGAGATGCACAACTCAACCCCCCCATCAACAGATGATTGGCTGAAGTTGATGTGAGATATAGATAACATAAAAAATACTTAGTCATTGTCATATCAAAAAATAAAATTCTGCCATTCGGAGCAATGTGACTGGACCCAGAGAGTGTTGTACATAAAAAAAAAGTCATACAGAGAGAAACAATCTACGTTATCACTTATATAAGGAAACTAAAGATATAAGAGAAATAATCATAAAAAAGAGAAACAGAATCACATTTATATGTGTAGTGTACCAAGTAGTTGTTTCCTGTGACGACAGGTAAGAAGGATGGAGAAGACAGAAATGTGCAAGGAACTAGATATAATTTAGAGAAGCAACACTGTCATATTTGCAGCACAGAAAAATATTTTAATAATTTAAATGATTTTAAAGAAATTATAGGCATATATTATAGTAAAATTTGCATGTAGGTGGGAAAAACATTGAAGAAAAGAACCCAGGAAATACAAAATAGTTTGTGGTACTCTGATATTAAGGGAGGTGATTTGTTCACTTTCTTTACTGTTCTAATAATGTCCTTAGTAGAATTTAACCTTTTAAATGAAAAAGCATATGCTTTTAAAAAAGTGACATAAATTTAAACTATTCCTGTCTCTCCCTTTAAATCTACAGTCAGTGAAAGGATCACATCTCAACAAAAATAACTACAACACAAAACAATACTCAAGAGCGCATGTGTACAGCTGAAGTTTGGTGGGCTAAAACACATAAAGGAGGCTAAAATGAAGGAAGAGCAGAGGTGGTGCCTGCATCCAAGGCCCACTGACAAGGGTATCTGAGCCCAGAACTTCAGAGTACACAGCAGAAACAGTGTCTCATTGGTTCACACAGCTTCAGCCACCAACTGCACCATTACTCATGGTCACAGGTAACCAGGAGGTTGGCACAGTGAAGACAGAAATTCCATCCTTCAGACACTCAGATATTCATGACACAGTCCCTACTCCCCATTCACAGTGGTGGAGACAAGGTACCTTGCAACATAGGACATGGCAAAGGCACTTGTGTGATTCCAAATGCCCACCTGTCTTTACACCTTTCCTCAATGTGTACACTGAGTCTCAAGGGATATCAGATAAAAGGAAAGGTTCACTGGCCCAGTGACAACAGTGGCATTAACTACCAGAGATGTCTAAAAAGTGACAATGTAAGCAATCTTTTATCCAGACAGTAGCAACTGGAAAGTGCCATTTTGAATTATTATCAGAGGTAGCTCAGGTAAGTTAAACCAAAAATTGTGCAATATTGCAAAATACCAGAGAACAAAAGCAAGGACTCCAACTCCCAATCTGTTATTTAGTGTCATCAGGGCAATAATTCACCATGATCATGACCAATCACAGTAACAGTGTAGGGCACGCACACACAGAGATACTCACACACAGACATCAACACAGATGCAGACACACAAGAACACACTCACAAACCCACACTCGCACCCACACACACACACAATGTCAACCCTGCAGCAAAGAAACATAAGTCATGGAATATTGCCATATAACTAATAGAGAATCCAGACAGTTGTGATACAGAAACTCAATACAAAAAACAAAACTCAGAAAGCAGTTTAATGAGCTCAGTATTAAAATAAATGTTGATAAGGAATACATTACCTAAGAGACTGAAATTATAAAATAACCCAACATTATGAGGACCAGATGAACTTTGAAAATAAGATGAAGAATGCAACAGAAAGCATTGGAAGAAGACTGTCTTTGTGGAAGAGAGATTAGCAAACTCACCAATACAAAGCTAGAAATGATAGGAGATGGCAGAGATTCAAGATATTAAAAAGTGAGGAAATTTTACAGTAGCCTTCAGACTTCCTCAGGAAGTGAACATAAGAGTGAACTCCTGGAGGGAGATGAAAGTTAGACGGCAGCTGATGGTTTATTTAAAGAAGAAATAGTTGATAATTTCCCGAACCTATTTGAGGAACTGATATACAACTCTGTGAGCCAACAAAACACCAATAACTTTAAGACAAAGAGACCTGTTTCAAGATACATCATATGCAAGTTGGCAAGTCAATGACAGAGTAAAATTTTAAAGGCAGCCAAAGAAAGTTTTGATAATGTACAAAGAACCCCAATTAGGCTCTCAGCAGATTTCTGAGTGGAAAATATGTGCCAAGGTTAAATAAAATGACATTTTCAAACTACTGTATTTAGAAATTCCTCACCTAAGATTATTCTACCTCGCACAGTTGTCACTTCAGTATAAAATTAAAATAAAGCCTTTACCAGAAAAACAAATCCTGAATGAGATAAAAAAAAAAACCAAGACACCTTAAAAGATATGAGGAAAACTGCTATTCTAAGAAAAATAAAATGGCAGAACTATGCAAAACATTGAACAAAATACTAAGCAGAGACCACGAGAAAGTTGCAACTGATTCTTTGGGTATGTTTTTAAAGGCTGCTATTCTATATGGATAAAATAGTGTAAAATAGGAAATTAGTTGCAATAAATAAAGATACATCAATCTGGTAAGATGTTCTCAACAGTAATAGAAATAATTTGAGTCAGTATTCATAAAAGGTAACTTGTAAAAATAATACAATATTAAAGGAAGATGCTATCAGCAGAAAAAGGACTAAATTATACATGAGATATTTTATTTTTAATTGAAATAGAGTAGATGTACTCTTTTGTGTAGTTTCAGATGTATAGCATAGTGATTCCAACCACTTTGTAGGTTATATTGCATTATAAATTATTATAATAATTGTAACATACAATTATTATATGTTATTGTGCATAATTCCCTGATCTATACAGATTATCCTTGTTGCTTCTCTCCTTTATATATACTAATTTTTATCTGTCAATATCCTACCATTAAATTGTCTTTCCCTTCCCCTTTGGTAAACATAAATATTTTCCCATATGATTCAGTCTGCTTCAGTCTTGTCTATCTAATCTCTCCATCTCTCTACCATATCTCTATCTATCTATCTATCTATCTATCTATCTATCTATCTATCTATCTATCTATCATGTATCTATGTATCTATACTTCTATCTATTTATCTGTAATCTATCAATAAATAGCTATAGATAGATGTACTCAGATACTTATTATTCTTTAGATTCCACAAATAAATTATATTATATACTATTGTCTTTGTTTAAGTTACTTCACTAAGCACAATATTTACTAGGTCCATTCATGATGCTGAAAGAGAAATGTGTTGTACTTTTTCATGGCTGAGTAATATTCCATTGCATATTTATTGTAACATCATACCTTCTTAAATCCATAGTCTAATGTGGACTCTTGGATTGCTTCCCTGTCTTGCATATTATAAACAGTGCGGTTGTGAACATTGGTTTTTCTCAATTTAGTGTTTTTCCCCAGATTTTTCCTAGGAGAGATATTACTGGGTCATATGGTAGTTCTCTTTTTACTTTTAAAATATCTGAATTCTGTTTTCCATAGAAGTTGTACATTTTACATTCCTACCAAAGGATACAACAGATTTGTTTCCTCCACATCATCTTCAACACTTTCTATTTGTAGACTTTTTGATATTATCCATTTGAGCAGTGTGAAATGATATCTCATTGTGGTTTTGATTTGCAATTACCTAATAATTAGTAATGTTGAGCATTTTTATCACTTGCCTGTTACTCATCTTTTTGTTATTTTGGAAAAATATTAACTCAGGAACTCTGTTCTATTTTTTGATTGGGTTTTTGTTTTTAACATTGAGTTGGGTAACCTAAATCCATGTTACATCTATTAACCTACATCTATTAACCCCTGGTCACTTGCATTGTTTGCAAATATATTCTCCAATTACACAGGCAGTGTTTTCATTTCATTCATAGTGTCCTTAGCTGTGCAGAAGTTTTCAAGTTTGTTTAGGTCCCATTTGCTTATTTTTGCTTTTATTTCTTTTGCCTTAGGAGACTGATATAAGAAAATATTCCTATGATATCTATACAATAGTGTATCTCCTATATCCGCTTCTAGCAGTTTTTTAGTATCAGGTTTTACATTTAGGTCCTTAATACACTTGGAGTTTATTTTTGTATATGATGTCAGGGAATGCTCTAATTTCACACTTTTACATGTAGATATCCAGCTTTCCCAACACCATCCATTGACGAGACTGTCTTTTCTCCATTGTGTACTCTTGCCTCCTTTATCATAGATTCATTACTCATAGGTGTGTGGAATTATTTCTAGGCTCTCTATCTGTTTTTATTGATTACATTTCTGTGTCAATCCTATGCTGTTTTTATAACTGTAGGGTTGTAGTGTAGTAAGGTATCCGGGAGGATTATACCTCCAGATTTGTTGTTTTTTTCTCAAGATCATTTTGGCAAATTTTAATGGTTTCATGTAAAACTTAGAGTTATTTATTTTCTGGTACTGTGGGAAATACCACGGCTTCGTAACAGGAATTGCACTAAATCTGTAGGTTTCTTTGTTCGGCCATGTTAACAATATTAACTCTTTCAATCAAAGAGCACAGGACATCTTTCCATTTCTTTGAATAATTTTTAATTTCTTTGTCAATGTTTTTTAATTTTCAGTGTGTAGATCTTTCATATATGTGTTTTCATTTATTCCAAGATATTCGGGGTGATGTGATTTTAAATAGTATTGCTTTCAACATCCATGTTAAGGTATCTCATGATTAATATGTAGGAATGCAAGAGACTTCTTTACATTAATCTTGTACCCTGCTCCCTTGAGGAAATTTTTATTGTTCATAATAGTCTGTGTGGAGCCCTTAGGACTCTATGTAGATTGTTATGTCATCAGTACTGGTGACAATTTTGCCTCTTTCTTTCCATTTTGCATTTCTTTTACTTCTTTTTCTTTCCTTTTTCTTTCTTCTTTTACTATGGAACAGAAGTGCTGAGAATAGAAATCCTTGTGTTGTTCCCGAATTTACTCAGAAGGCTTTCAGCCTTTCCTCTGAGCATTATAAATTGTTATAAGTGGCCTTTAGTATGTTGAGAGATGTTCCCAATGCACTCCCTTTAATGAGATTTCGGATCATGATGTATGTTGAATTTTGTCTAATGATTTTTCTGTGTGTATTCACATGGTCCTGTGAATTTTGTCCTTCCTTTTTTATATAAGTGTCATGCTGATTGACTCGTGTATGTTGAACTATCCTTGTGAATCTGGATGGAATCAAACTGATCATCGTTTATTATCCTTCCTATCTACTGCTGGATTAGTTTGTTGATGTTGTTCGAGGATTTTTGAATGTATATTCATCAAGAATATTGGCTTTACATTTTCTTTTTTTTTTTTGTTAGTATCTTTGACTGGTTATGTTATCATGGTATTGGTGGCCTAATAGAATAACTTTGGGAATTTTCTTTCCTCCTTCATTTTTTGAAATACTTGGGAGGAAAGTGGTTTTAGTGAAGGCATCCAGGCATTTTGTTCAAGGGGTGTTTTTAAAATTATACATTTTATTTAACTTGCACAGATTGTTCTTTTCAAGTTTTCAGTTTTCTCTTTATTCAGTGTTGGCAGGCTGAGAAATTTATCCATTTCTTTAAGATCGTCCAGTTGGTTGTCATGTAACTGCTCAGAGTGCTTTCATAATCTTTGTTTGTATTTCTGTAATATCAGATGTTATTTCTACTGTTTCATTTATTATTTTTTGGGGGCCCACTCCCTGTATTTCTTGATAAGCTTGGCTAAATTTTATCAATTTGTTAAAATTTTTAAGAAAATAAAAGCTGGTTTTTTTATGATTTTTAAATTATTTTTTAATTTTATTGTATTTATTTTCAACCTAATCATTAAAGATTTCTCATTCTACTGCCTTTAGGTTTTGTTTGCTCTTATTTCACTTTATTTTGGGTGGCAAGCTTGGTCCTTTGTGTGAGGTTTCCTTTTTCCTTGTAGAAGGCCTGAATTGCTCTAAACTTCCCCCTTAGATTTGCCTTTGCTGCATCCCATAAATTTTATGAAGCTTTTTTCATTGTAATTTGATTCTACGTATGTTTTCATTACCTCTTTGATTTCATCATTGACCTTGTTTTATTTTATTTTTTTAAAGGATGTAGTTTAATCTCATGTTTGTGGTTTTCCTGTTCTTCTCTACAGATTTGATGCATAGTTTCATAATTTTGTGTATGGAAAATTACTTGCTGTAAACTATATTAGCTTAATGTTCCTGAGGCTCTTTTTATGACATAATATGTGGCGAATTCTTTAGAAATCATCCTGTGCACCCATGAGAATCTTATGTGTTCTCCTTTTCTGATGCAGTTTCCAATAACTCATTTAGATTCAAATGATCTAATTTGACATTAAGACCTCTGTTTCCTTACAGATACTCTTTCTGGATGATATGGCCATCAGAAAAGTGAGGTGTTAAACTCATCTATTATTGTTTTATAATGAATTAATTACTTCATGTCTACTAATATTTCTTTTTATACTTATGATCTACATTGTTGGGTACATATATAATTTAATGAGTGTAATACTCTATTTTTATTTTGATCTCTTTTTCTTTATGTAATCTCATATTTATCTTTCATTGTAAACCTTATTTTAAAATGTATTTTGTATGATTTGAGCTTTGCAATCTGCACATTCTTGTCATTTCCATGAAATATAATTTCCATCTATTTCCTGGCTGTGTATGTCTTCCACCATAGAGTAAGATTTTTTTGGGTGGAGGCCAAGATGTTGGAGGAGAAGGATGCTGGCATCGCACCCTTTTCCACAAATGCACCAAGACTCATCCACAGACCCACTCAGCTAACCAGAGAACCTGCAGAACTCTGATAGAGCATTGTCCTCTTCAAAAGATAAAGATGCAAAAAATCTGGCAGGAGAAAAGGAGGAAAGAAAGAAGAAAAGGTAAAGCAGATTGTGACAGGTCTCACAGGGAGGGATCAGCTAAAAAGGACTGGCGCTCTTTCACTAGGTCTCCCCACTCCCACTGAAATGTTGGCAGAACGGACGGGGAGCCTCCAAGGATTGGATCTCTGAAGTCTATAAGTTGACTGACAGTACTAAGTTAAACAGGCAGAGGATCCCTGTGACAGCCAGCCTGTGATGCATCCAGGCAGCTGAGGGCAGGGCCATGCTGCAAGACCTGGTTGGAAGATGGGGATGGGTGCACTGAGGCAGACCAGGGGAATGGATGGGGCTGTGTGCCATTGCTGTGGGTGGACAGGGCAGAAAAACCTGGGCCCTCCATAAAACAACAGGGCAGATGTTCCCTGGCAGGGGAAAGGTGCATTCCCCATCTCTGAAATTCCACAAATTTTCTTGGAGAAGAGAGCTGGGGCTCAGCCACAGCCACCATACCCTCTGGTGCTTTGCACCCAGGTGGCAGTGGGGGCAAAACCTGTATCCTCTCCTAAGGACTTAGCAGCCTCAAAAGCCAAATGGGGCTTGTCTACAGTCCGAGGCAGATAGGATACTTCTGTCATTTTTCCTCAGAATACTTGCTCTGCCTAGACAAACATGGAGATGTGTTTTGGCCCAAACAGGGACAGGTCTGTTCCTAAGTCTACACTGAGCCCAATTCCGGTGTGCA
Source organism: Vicugna pacos (assembly GCF_048564905.1). NCBI lineage: Eukaryota > Metazoa > Chordata > Mammalia > Artiodactyla > Camelidae > Vicugna > Vicugna pacos. The sequence goes on along the minus strand of NW_027328741.1, from coordinate 12,485,653 downwards.
AGCCTGAGGCGGAGCATTCAGTGGCACAGAGCAGTGGAGAGACTGGCACCCTGAGGTGGCTGGCAGCCCACCAAATTTTGGGGTTGAATGCAGCCTCTGGCCATGGTGCTGGGAGAGGGCATGACACCCACTCCTGCCTGCTCAGTCAGAAACATTTGACTGCAGCCTCAGACAGGGCAGTGAGAAGCCAGCTCACAGTAAAGATAGCTGCTCCAGAACCAGTTTTCAGTGTAGGAGCAATCTACTTGCTGATAGGCTCTGGGAGCAGCACAGATGAGGGCTCCATTGGAGGGCCTCTGGAAAAAGCAAGCTCAGCTTCAAAAACAGGATGAATACAGAAAGAGTTCACATTAAATGTACACAGTCTCCAGGAGGACACTGACCATCCCCTTGTCTTAATCTGTTTTTACCTGTTCCATTTTCTATTACCCTCTTAATTTTTACTACTAAGTCAATTATATATACCCCCATATTAATCCCTTTGAAATTTTTAAAAATATTTTTAATATTATTATTTTTCAAAACTCTGCACCAACTTGCTTTTCTATTATTCATTATACAATGTCTTCAAACTTTTATTTCTCCCTTCTTTAAAATTCTTTATGTCTCTCTCTCTCTTTTTTCTCTTTTCTTAGTTGTATTTCTACATAGGCATTGTGTAGATAAACACCTTTAAGAGCACAGTAGATAATTGATACTCCATAAACCACAGTGCCAGAGAGGTAGGAGCAAGATGAAGAAGCAAACATTCTCAATTAAAAAACAAGAGAAATCCCCTGAAAGAACGATCAGTGAAATAGATATTGATAGCCTACTAGATCAAGATTTCAAACAAGAGTGATCAAATTATTGAAGGAAATAAAAGATAGAGTTTAGAGATATAAAATATGTAAAAAATGAAATGGAAGATATAAAGAAAAGCTGAGTAGAATAGGTAAACCTATTTACTGAGATGAGAAATGATCTAAAGTGGTCACAAAGCTGACTAGACATTGCAGAGGAATGAATTATTGACTTAGAAGACAGGGCAATAGAAAGCATCCAATCAGATTGTCTACAAGAGAAACAATTGAATAAAGCATGAGACCTAAGGGATAATAAAAAGCATGCCAATCATGGCATGATAGAAATCCCAGAAGGGGAGGAATGATCAAAGGGGATTGCAAAGGTGTTTGAAGAAATAATGACTGAAAACTTCCCAAACAGATACAAGGAATCAGATATCCAAGTACACTAACCTCAGAGTGTCCCAAACAGGAAGAATGCAAATACCAACACCAAGACATAAAATTAAGATGTCCAGAGTCAAGAATAAAGAAATGATCCTAAAGGCAGCAAGAGAATAGCAAAGAGTGAGTTATAAGGGAATCCCCATAAGGCTCCCAGCTGATTTCACTACATCAATACTAAAGGCCTGAAGGGAGTGGAAAGATATATTCAATGTCCTGAATGTAAAAAAGTTGTATCCTAGGATACTTTAATCAGCATGTTTATCCTTCATGGTAGAAGGATACATAAAGAAATTCACAGACAAGAAAATGCTACAAGAGTTTAGCAACTCTAGACCCATGCTAGAAGAAATATTTAAAAGTCTACTCTAAATAGAAAAGCAGCAGGATACAACAAATATGTGAAACTCACAGCAGGAAAAGTGCTAACTCATGAATTACAAATAAAATACACTCAAAATTTTAAAACAAGTGATACAAATCATTGAGAATGGGAGAGGGAGGCAGGAAAAGAGAGAATTTTTTTTTTTGTTCTTTCTTTTTAAAATATTTTGTTCTCTGTAGGATGGGTTTGAGATCATGTTACTATAAGTTTAATAAAATCACTTATAATAATGGTCTAAAAGACTTATAAAAAAGGGTAACAACAAGACAAAAACTTATCAGGGTGTCAATAAAACTAAATAAAATACATGATAATACAAAGGAAAATGACCAAACCATAAAAGGAAGATAAAAGGAACAAAGAGGAAATACCAAATCAACTGCAAAAATAATGTCAAAATAGCAATAAACACAAACCTATAATCGATTATTTTAAATGTTAATGGACTAAATGCTCCAGTCGAATGTCATAGAGTGATATGCTGGATAATAAAGCAAGAACTTTCAAAATGCTACATACAAGAGACCCAATTGAGAGAGAAGGACACATAGAGATTGAGAGTGAAAGGATGGAAAAGAGTATTCCATTCAAATGGAAAAGCCAAAAAAGCAGGTGTTACAGTAGTCATTTCAGATAAAGTAGTCTTTAAAACTAAGGCCATAAAGGAAGGTAAAGAAGGACATTTTATTCTGATTGAAGGAGTTATACAAGATGAGGATAGCACACACGTTAATATATATGCACCAAATAGAGGAGCTCCTAAATACATAAAATAATTACTAACAGATATAAATGGGGATACTAATGGGAATCTAAACATATTTGGAGATTTCAACACTGAATTAACATCACAGGACAGATCACTGAGATAAAAAATAAATTAGGCAGCAGAGAAGTTAAATAATACAATAGAAATATTACACTTGGTGGATATTTTCAGAGCATTGCACCCCCCACAAAATAGTATATACATTCTTTTCAAGTGCACATGGGACATTTTCCAGGATTCATGATATACTTGGGCACAAAAGAAACCTCAGCAATTTTAAGAAGACAGAAATTACCTCAAGCATGTTTACTGAACACAATGCCATGAAGCTATAAATCAACAACAGAGAAACAAATGATAACAAAAGGAAAACATGGAGATTAAAAAATATATTATTAAAAAACCAATGGGAAAATAAAGAAATCAAAGCTGAAATGAAAAAGTACCTTGAGACAAAAGAAAATGAAAGCAAAACGGCACAAAATTTATGGGACACAGCAAAAGCAGTGCTGATAGGGGAGTTTAAAGCGATACAGGCCTTCCTCAAAAAAGAAGGACAATCACAAAAAAATAATTTAACTCACCAGCTGAATGAACTAGAAAAATAAGAACAAAAAATCGCCAAAGACAGCAAAAAGAAGGAAATCATAAATACTGGGGAGGAAATAAAATAGAGATTAAAAAGAGCATAGGAAAAAATTAAACCAATCCAAAAGGTGGTTTTTTAAAAAAGTAAGTAAAATCGACAAACCTCTGGCAAAACTCAAAATGAAGAAAAGAGAGAGAGCACAAATTTGCAAAATAAGATAGGAGAATGGAGAAATTACAACAAATAAAATAGAAATACAGAATATCATATGAGAATATTCTGAAGACTATATGGAATCAAACTGTATGACCTAGACGAGATGGACAATTTTCTGGAAACATACTGTTCACCAAGACTGAATCTAGAAGAAATTAACCCCTTGAACAAGCAGAGCACTAGAAATGAAATCAAAATAGCAATATAAAACCTCCCTATGAATAACAGCCCAGGACAGGATGGCTTCACTAAGGAATTCTACCAAACATACAAAGAAGGACCCATATCAGTTTTACTCAAACTCTACCAGAAGATTGAAAAGGAAGGAATACTCCCAAAGTCATTCTATGAATCCACATTCACCCTGATACCACAACCAGGCAAAGACACTACCAAACAAGAGAATTAAAAGCCAATATCACTGATGAACACAGATGCCAAAATCCTCACCAAAATAGTAGCAAATAGAATCCAAAAACACAGAAAAAAGATTATACATCTTGACCAAGTGGGGATCATGCCAGGGACACAGGTGTGGTTCACCATATGCAAATCAATCAATGTAATACAGCACATCAAAAAGAGAAAGGAACAAAACCGCATGATCATCTCAATAGATGCAGATAAAACATTTGCTATAATTCAACACACAAGTATGATAAAAATTTTAACCAAAGTGGACATAGAGGCAACATATTTCTGCATCATGAAAGCTATAGATAACAAATCTACAGACAGCATAGTACTCAACGGTGAGAAAGTCAAAATCTTCCCACTAAAAACTGGGACAAGTCAATGATGCCCACTCTCACCATTTCTATTAAACACAGTATGGGAAGTCCTAGCAACAGAATTCGGACAAGAAATAAAGTTATTCAAGTTGGATAGAATGAAGTAAAACTGTTATTATATTAACTTAGATGACCTGATCATCTATATAGAGAACCCTAAAGATTTTCCAGAACAAAACTACTAAAGCTAATAAAGACAATTCGCCAAGTAGCATGATTCATGATTAATATATAAAAACTGTCACATTTCTTTACCCTAACAGTGAAATATTCCATAATTTTAAAAAATTCATATGAAATCAGGTCAAAAAATGAAAAACCTAAGAAAAACCAAGATAAAAAAATCAATAGGATACTGATAAATAAATTTGAAGATGATGCAAAGAAATGGAATGAAATCTCAAGGTCTAGTTGAGATTAATTAATATTGTTAAAATATGCATACTACAAAAGATGTCTACAGATATAAAGTGATTCAGCTCGAACTACATGATATTTTCCTCATAACTAAAAATACTCCTAAGATTTGTATGGCACTGAAAAAGAACAAGAACTGCAAAAGTAACAATGAGGAAAAAGAAAAATTTGGAGGTATAACCCTAAACCCTCCCAGATCGCAGAATATATTGCAAATATACAGTAATCAAAACAGCACAATACTGGAAAACATACAAGCAACTATATCACTGGAACAGAACACATAGGCAGAAATGAATCATCACATCTATGGTCAACTAAACTATGACAAAGGAAACAAAAATATACAATGCCTAAAAGACCATCTTCAGCAAGTGATATTGATAAAACTAGACAGCTACATGTAAATCAATGAAATTAGAACACTCCCTCACACTGTACACAAATAAACTCAAGATGTTTTAATTATCTGAATCTAATACATGACACAATAAAACTCCTGGAAACTAACATATGCAAAACAAGAGAGAAATTGTAGTAAAATTTTCTTACGTCATTCTTCCAAGCTGAAAACAATAAAAGCAAAATAAATAAAAGCAAAAAAAATAAACTTAAAAGCTTCTACACAGCAAAATAAACAGAATGAAAAGATGAACTTAAATCTAAGAACACATTAGGAAACTACGCAATCAACAAGAGGCTAATTTCTAAGATACACACATCGTTCATTCAACTACATTTCAAAAATCTACAAACAACTCAGACAGAAAATGAGCAGAAGACAATTCTCTAAAGAAGACACACAGATGACAAATAGGAACATAAAAAAAATGTTCACATTGCTAATCATTATACAAAGGCAAGACAAAAATAAAATAATGTTTTACCTCACACTAGTGAGAAGGGCTGTCATTCAAATGTCTACAAATAACAAAGACTGTGGAGGTTGTAGAGAAAAAGGGACTCTCCAACGCTCTTGGTGGGTATGAAAATTGGTGCAATAACTTTGGTAACAGTATGGAAGCTCCTTTAAATAATAAAATTAGACCTATCATATGACCCAGAAATCCCAGTCCTGGGCATATAAAACATAAAACCTGAAAACAAAGAATCCTAGGGTAAAACATAAGAAGTACACTTGACTTAATTTGATACTTTATATGTCTCCTCTGGCAAGGGAAGCAGAAGCAAAAGTAACAAAATATGATTAGATCATTCTAAACAGATTTACACTGAAGAGGAAATGATCAATAAAACGAAAATTCAACCAAAACAATGGGAGAATATATTTTCAAGTGATATTTTCCAATCAACTGTTAATATTCAAAATATATGGCAAACACATACACCACAACAACAAAAAAGACCAAACAATCCAATTTAAAAAAATGTCCATAGGAACTGAATAGATAGATCTGAATCAATTTTCTGAAGAAAACATACAGTTGGTAAAATGACACATGAAAATATGTTCAGAGTTATAAATTTTTAGGAAAGTCATAAACCAAAAATGAGACAAGACCTCACACTTCTCAGAAGGCTCTCATCAAAAAGTAAAGAAATAGATGTTGGAGAGATTGTGGAGAAAAAGAATAACCGAGGACACTGTGTATGCAAAGAATGCAAAGTATTAATTCCATTGCATATAAACATCAAATTTTCTTCATCTAGTTTTTTTCAAGGGATGTTGGGTTTGTAGGCCCCTGTCTGAAGGCTGTAGAGATTAAGCCCATCGGCTGAACTGATAAACAAGCTGTGAGGAATGTCACATATTCAGGCTGGATAAGAAATGGCCTACTCAATGTATCCAGTATAGATGGCTGGATACCCAATGATGGGTAAGTTCCTCAGAGGAGGACAAACTACGGCAGGCACAGCCGCCGGCTGGATAAGAGATGGCCTGCTTAATGAAGTTCCGTGATGAACTTGAAAACAATCCTTGATCATTTAACATCCTGTGCTTTCTGCAGGAGCATCAGGACATAAATAGCTTAAGATTATTAACATTGTTATAACTTAGATGATATATGAGGTATTGTGCATGTCCTATATAAACCCTTCTTCTAATAATCAATGATCAGAGAACTGCTTCGCTTCTCTCCACACAGTGTTTTTGTATATATGTTATCGTGCCACTGACAGGGTTAATTTAATTTGTTGGGAGTGTCTTAAAAGGATGTTGCATTATATACAATGCTCTTTCTGCACCTATTGAGATGATTATGTGAGTTTTGCTTTTCATTCTATTAGTGTGGCATGTCACCTTTATTGATTTGAATATTTTGAAGTCTCCTTAAACCCAGGGATAAATCCCTTTACTCATGTATGTGTATGATACATTAAATGTGTTGTTGAATTCATTTTGCTTGTGTTTTGTTGAGAATTTTGGCACATATTTTCATCAGGGATAATATTCTATATTTTGCATATAATGTCTTTTCTAGCATTGTATTGCAAATAAAGCTGGCACCATAAAATAAGTTTGGAAACTTTCACCCCCTTCAAATTCTTGGAAGATTTGGGGAAGACTTGGTGAAAAATTGTCTTCAAATTTATGACAGAATTCACCAGTAAAGTCATCTACTATATATTTTCTTGTTTGGGAGGTTTGGATTTCTGATTTACTCATACACACTTTTGCTCTATTTAAATTTCTAATTTTTTCTTGATTCAGTATTGGAAGACATATGATTCTGGGAATTTGTCTTTTGTTCTAGGTCATTCAAATTGTTGGCTAGTGGTAATTTCTTATGATGCTCTGTATCTCTACACATCTACAATATCTTCTCTTTTATTTCTAATTTAATTTCAATCTTTATTTTCTTAGCCAACCTAAATGTTTGTCCAATTTATGTTTAAAAGAAACAGACTTATGTATATTTTATATCTTTTCAATTATTTCTCTTGTTATTTCCCTTACTCTGATTCATTCAATTTTCTCATTATTCTTTCTGTTTTCTCCTAGATTCTTGATGTGTAAAGATAAGTAGTGTGAATATTTGTATTTCTTTTATTATTAAATATTATTTATATAGTTATTATTTATTCATTTACTTACATAATCATTTACTTATTTACTTATTTATTCATTTATTTATCAATGAAGTACTACCATTTACAATGTGTCAATCTATGGTTTATAGCAGAATGTCCAAATTCATGCATATGTTTTTGTGCCTATTAAAATAAACTTCATGATATTTACATACAGCCCTGTGTCATACAAAAGGCATTTTGAAAAAATCTATTGTTATATATAGTTGATAACATATATAACTCTACAGCTCCCAAATACATCGTCTCTTAGCCCCTTTCTTCAGTAACCATGAGATTATTAAGTAGGTCTGCAAGTTTGTTTCACTTTTGTAAATGGAATCATAGTGTTCTCATCCAAAATTTTTTTAATGTTCTACATATGTGATGTCATGTATTATTTTTCTTTCTCTTTCTGGCTCACTTCAATTAGAATGACACTATTTGGGACATCCATTTTGCTGCATTTGTCATTGTTTTATCATTTTTTATGGCAGAATATAATTCCATTGTGTAAATATGGCATAAATTCTGCATATTGTCATCTCTTGATGGACAATTAGTGTGCTTCCATGTCGTGGCTCTTGTCTATAGCACTGCTAAGAATATTGGGGTGCAGGTGTCTTTTTGAATTAGGGTTCTCTTTGATATATACCCAGATGTGGGATTGCTGGATCATATGTTAAGTCTAGTTTTATTCTTTTGAGGAATCACCGTCCTGTTTTCCACAAAGACTGCAACAAACTCTATTCCTACCAACAGTGTAGGAGTGGTCACTTTCTCTACAGCTTCCCCAGCATTTATTGTTTGTGGAGTTTTGAATGATGGCCATTGTGACTATTGTGAGTTGATACTTCATTAAAGTTTTGAATTTCCCTTCTCTGATAAAGATAGTGAGCAATTTTTTTTTCATATTTCTATGTGGTATTTGTATGTCTCTAATGGAGATTTGCTTGCTTAGGGCTTTTGAAAATTTTCATATTGGGTTTCTTGTTTTTTTTTTATTATTATTAGGTTGTATGAACCCTTTATATTTTAGAAATTTAGCCTTTTTCAGTTGCATCACTTCTAAATATTTTCTTTAATCCTGTAGGTTGTCATTTTGACTTGTTTATGGTTCACTTTACTGTGCAAAAGCTCATAAGTTTAATTAGGTCCCATTTATTAAATTTGCTCTTACATCCATTACCTGGGTAGGCTGTTCTATAAGATAATTGCTGAGATTCATCTCAGAGTGTTTTGCGTATGTTTTCTTCTAGGAGATTTACTGTGTCTTGGCTTATGTTTAAGTCTTCAAGTCATTTTGAGTTTATACTTGTGTATGGAGTGAAGGAGTGTTCCAACTCCATTGCTCTGATGCTGCTATCCAGTTTTCCCAACACCAGTTGGTGAAGAGATGGAATTTTCTCTGTCATATTCTTGGCTACTCTGTCAAATATTAATTGAACATAGGCCTGTAGATTTACTCCTAGGCTCTCTATTCTGTTGCATTTGTCCATATGTCTGTTTCTGTACCAATATCATGTCGTTTTGATTATTGTAGCTCTGCAAAAGTGTATGGAGTCCAGGCGGGTTATTCCTCCAGCCTATTTCTTTGTCTTCAATATTGTTTTGGAAATTATGGATTTTTTTTTGATTATATATAAGTCATATAATCATTTGTTTCATTCCTAAAAAGAAATGTTTTGCATAATTTGATAGGAACTCCGATTAAGTCTGTGGATTGCCTTGGGCAGTATGGCCATTTAAACAATAGTATTTCTTCAATTATTAGACCATTGGGTATCTTTTCAATTCTTCAAATCTTTCTTGATTACCTTAATCAATGTTTTCTTGTTTTCTATGTATAAGTCATTTGCTTCCTTGGTCAGAGTTTTGATTAAACATTTTATAGTTTTGGGTGAAGTTATAAAAGGGGATGTTTCTATACTTTGTTTTCCTGTTGATTCAATGGTAGTGTAAAGAAATCTAAATGGTTTGTACATTACTATGTCTACCTTTCCCATTTCCTTTTATTGCCTAAGTTATATTTTGTGAAGCTTTTACAATTTTCTATATATAGTGTCATGTCTGAATATCGTGGCAATTTTACCTCTTCTTTCCCAGTCTGAATTTTTATTTCTTTTTCTTGCCTGATCGTTGTGGGTAAGAATTCCAAGACTATATTGAATTGAAAGTGTGAGAATGGGCATCCTTGTCTTGTCTCAGGTTTTTGTGGGAAGTTTTCCAGTTTTTCACCATTGAGTATTTTGCTGGCTATAAGTTTGTGGTAAATAGTTTTCATTATGTTGAAATATGGTCCCTCTATGCCCACTGTGATAAGAACTTTTATTGCAAATAGGTGTTAAATTATATCAAATGCTTTTTCTGCATCTACTGAGATGATCATATCGTTTTTGTCTTCTCTTTTTTTGATATGGTGTTTCATAATTTATTAATTGATTTGCATATGTTAAACCATCCTTGTGTTCCTGGGATGAACCCAACTTGTTCATGGTGAATGATCTTTTTTTTAAATGCTGTTGGATTCTGTTTGTTAATAATTTCTTAAGGACATTTACATCTATGTTTATCAATGATATTGGCCTATAGTATTCTTCTTGGGGTAGTGTCTTTGGTTTTCTTATCGGTTTGATTTTGACCTTATGGTGTGAGATTGGGAGTACTCCTCCATATCAATCTTTTGGAAGAATTTGAGTTGGAATTGTATGGATTTTTCCTTCTATGTTTGGTCAATTTCCTCAGTGAAGCTATTTGGGTCTGAATTTCGTTTGCAGAGATTTTTTTATTTAATTGATAATTCTATTCCAGTTTTGGTGATCTGTCTATTCAAATGGTTAATCTCTTCTTGATGCAATATTGCTGGGATGAATGTTTCCAAAAACTTCTCCATTTCTTCCTGGTTATCCAGTTTGTTTCCATACAGTTGCTTATGGTATTCCCTTATGATGTATTGTAAATTTGTTGTACACTTTGTAGTTTCTCCATTTTCATTTCTTATATTATTTTTGTTCTCTCTCTTTTCTTGCTGGTGAGCCTGTCCAGAGATTTGTCTATTTTGTTTACTACTTCAAAAAAGAGTTTGATTGATTTTTTTTCTATTTTTTAACTTTATTTTATTCTTCCTCCCTTCATCTTTATTTTTTCCTTCTTTCTGCTGACTTTTGGTTTTGTTTGCTCTTCTTTTCTTGATTAGTTTACATAGAAAATTAGATTATTTATTACAAAATGTTCTTCTACTTTTAGGAGGGTCTTGTCACTCTGAACTTCCCTCTTAAGAGTGCTGTTACTGTATTCCATAGACTTTGTGTAGTGTTTTGTCATATTTCTCAAGATATTTTTTAATTTATTCTTTTATTTCATCACCTACCCCCCTTGTTTTAGTACCATGTTTTTAATCTGGATGCTGTTATTTTCCTCCCTGGTTTTCCGTGATTGATTTCTAGTTTCATGCTATTATACTCAGAAAAGCTGCTTGAAATTATTATTATCTTCTTAAATTTGTTGAGGCTTCTTCAGTGCCTGAGTTCATAATCTTTCCTAGAAAATGTTCCATGTGCACAGGAAAAGAACGTATATTCTCTTTTGGGGAGAAGTACTGTTTTGAAAATGTCAACCATCTCTAATTATTTTATAATGACTTTTAGTATCTTTGTTCCCTTATTAATTTTCTGTGTGAAAGACCAGTCCAGTGGTGGTAATGGGAAGCTGTAGTCTCCTACTGTGATTGTGTTCCCAGGGATTTCTCTCTTTTTATCTATTAGTATTTGCTTTTCTTTTAGGTGCTCCTATATTGAGTGCATATATCATAATGAGTATAATATCCTCACGTTGTATTACTTCTTTAATCATTATGTCATGTCCTTGTTTATCTTTCTCTATGGCCTTTCTTGTAAATTCTATTTTGTGTGAAGTCAGTACTGCTAGTCCTGCTTTCCTGTCAAGTGCATTTGCATGGAATATAATTTTCCATCTTCTGATTTTCAATTGATGTGTGTTCCTCTTACTAATGTGGGTCTCTTGTATGCTTCATAATGTAGGGTCTTGTTATATTATCCCATCTGACAATATATATCTTTTTATTGAAGCACTAAGTCCATTAACATTTGTGATAATTATTGATAGACTGGTGTTTATTTCCATTATGAACTTCATTTCCCAGGTGATTTGGTATTTCCTTTTTGTTAATTTTTTTTCTCCTTGTGGCTTGATAAGTTTTCTTTTACTATTTTGGTTTCTTTTTTCTTTGTGACTTCATTGTTAGTATTTGATTTATGGTTACATTGTTTTGTATTTATATTGACCCGTACTATATCTGTTTATTTTAGCTGAAAAGAACACAAACTCAAATCCATCCTACAGAGAACAGAAACAAGAAGAAAACTCCCTGTATTGTCCTGTTTCACTCTGTGACACTTAAAAATTTTAATGTCCTGTTTTACAACATAATATTTATTCTGTTGTAAGTCATTGAATCTATTGCCTTTCTAATTATGCCTTTCTCTTCTTTATAGTGTCCTGCTTCTATTTTATTTAGAGTAGATCTTTCATTATTTCTTTTTCTCTTGCTAAATTCTTTTAGTATTTGCTTGTGTGCAAGTTATTTATCTCTCCTTCAATTCTCAAAGATAGCCTTGCTTCATAAAGTATCTTAGAACCCAGTTTTATTTTATTGATGACTTTGAATATGTCTTGTCACTGCCTTCTGCCTGCTGTATTTGTGTAGGAAACTAGTTTACAAATTTTATATATATAATTATATATATTTATGTAAAGAGCACCTAGAAATGAAGTTAATATATAAGGTGAAAACCTAAACATAAAAAAACAGAAAACATTGATGAAGAAATTAAAATTTATCCAAAGAAATGAAAAGATCTCTTATGTTCACGATGTGAAACAATGTGGTTGAAACAACCATACTACCCAAAGGAATCTACATTTAGTGTGATTCATATCAAAATACCCATGAGAATTTTCCATTAAATAGATCAAATAATTTCAAAATTTATATATAATCACAAAGACCATAAGTTGACAAAATAATTTTGAATAAGAGTATTAAATTTAATGGTGTAAAGTTCTCTGATGTTAAACACTCCTACAAAGCTTTAGTAATTAAAACAACATGTTACTGGCTCAAAAACAGACACCAATCAAAAGAAGAGAATAGATCAACCAGATATAATTCCTCACACCTATGATCAGTTAACCCATGGTAAAGTAAGCAAGAGTACAAAATGAAGACATTCTCCTCAATAATTAGTGCTGGAGAGATTGAACATGTAAAAGATTGATTACAATATTTCCTCACATTGTATACAATCCATGAGCAAAGAATATCATTCTATTTATTTTGTTTTCTTTTATTTCTTGCACCTGAAATTTATAGATCTATGTTAAGATCTTTTATTTCACATACCAAATGTATTCCTATATTATTCTATTTGATATAAGTTAACACACAATTGTTTTCCTAATTTCTCTTTCTGATAATGTGTTGTTACTATACAAAAATGCAATGAATATTTGTATATTGATTTTGTATTCTGCAAGTTTACTGAGTTTGTTGGTTATTTCTAACAGTCACTGGAGGTGTCTATGGAGTTTTCTATCTATGCATAATTATGTCATCTGTAAAAATTCACTGCTTTTTTACAAGTAGGATGACTTTTATATTTTTCTTGACTGATTGTTCTGGCTAGGACTTCTAGTAATGTAATTTAGGACTTGTGTAAGTGAGCTAGTTTTTCTTATTACTGGACCAGAGTAAAACATTCCTGTATGCTAATATTGAAATTGATGTTAGTCATGGTTTTTTCATATATGGCTTTTACTATGTTTAGTTACATTCTTTGTAGAGCAAATTTGTAAAGAATATTTTTATAAAATAGTTATGATCAGATCTGTCAATAATTTTCCTACATTTTTTGAGATTGTTATTTTTGAGTTCTTTGTTTTTTAAGGGATGATATCACATATATTGATTTGTGTATGTTAAATAATATTTATGTAACAGGACTAAACACAACTTAACTATAGTTTATAATACTTGTAATATGCCATGAATTCAGGTTGCTAATATTTATTTAGAATGGAATTTATAGATACTGAAGGAAAAATTTTCTTTGTAGCTTGAGTGTACATTTATTTATTTAAAAATTTTATCACTCATTTTGAATTTGGCTTCAGTTTAACGGAATTTATTACTAAATAAAAATATAAAGTTTTGTAGAACAGCATTTACTTCAGTTTACTGATACAGAACATAGCTATTATTTACAATTAGTGAACAAAACACTTGCCTTAAAATGCCGTATTATACTAACAATGCCAACTGTTTCAGAACTGAGAAATGTACTGCTACCTAAAATGAATTGCCTGGTCTTTTTCACCCCAAACCACATATACTGTTGTTTCTTTGTTTTTGATTGTTTATTTCTTTGCCCCTTAATGGAGGCACTGCTTATTGAACCAAGGATCTTGTGCATAAATGTATTTATCAACATCATTTTGGAACACATAACAGAACCCACAAGAGTATGGATAATAAACATGACAAAACATTTATTTCTTCTAGCGACTGAAAAACCTCTGAGTGAAAGAATGGCAAACATAAACATTTGTAAATATACAATAATATGTTCTCTTTTGTAATTTTAAAGTAGAATATTAAATTACATTTGTTTTACTTATAGCAATGAAATGAAATTTAAAACAAAAATTCCCCCCTTTGGGATTTCTTAAATTTGATTGCTTATTTTAACCTAATTTTATTTCATAAATATTTACCATTTATTTATAAACATACCAAATAAACAGATATTTATTCTGCTAATATTTTGAATATAGAGTTATTTATTGTAAAGTACACAGATAAATACATACTTCCATTTCCAAATCAAATTATTTTTCACCTTAATTACAACTGATCATGAAAGTGTTATAAATTTTATGTAGAGGTTTTAAACAGTTTTCACTGTAAATTCCAAAATTTAAAATTATTTTATATATTTTCTGCATTATTTATACTCTGTTCCCCAATCTGGTGTAAATTTATGTACAAAAGGATCGATATTGGTTTTATTTCATAGACCCCAAAATTAAATTATTAAAAAGATTTTGTGTGGATAATATTTGCAGATCACACTATAAAAATAAACATCCTACATGTTTCATTTTAACTGGATAAATGAGAAGTAAACACTGACTGAACATTACACTTGAGTTGCTAGGAGACCAGTCGTTTTGTGATGTCACAGCTACTCAGGTTGAGAACCATTGTGATGGCCTAGCAGTTTATCTGTGCAGGCCTACCAAAGCAGCATTTGAAGATGCAGTGCTCAAAATCATGCAGAATAAAAAGGTAGCTGTAGATAAAGTTACTTTAGATGGCATATTTTTCTTCAGAAATTCAAGTTGTGTCTCATAAAGATGGACCAATTGGTTCAGGAAACCCCGGTAGATCTCTATTGTGTAATCAAACATTCCTTGTGGACTTGGACTTGAAGACTATGATTGAAGAAAATGCTGTTCAGTATTTGTCTGAAAGATCCTTGATTAAAAGACCATGTTACATACATTGTGTCTCTGAACCAGATGAAGATAATGATTTTCGTTCTCTGTCATTTCCAAGAAAACTCTGGAAAAAAGGTGCGAGTGACAAACTTAAATCCATCTGGTGGGGTGATAATGGACCTTCCATAGTGATTGATGAAGATGTCTTTAAGAAGGAAGTTTTGGAAAGAAAGCCCCCTTTCAGAATATTTCAAATTGGAAGTATGAAAAGTTTAGTTAGACAGCTTAACCTTTATGGGTTTGGTAAAGTGCAGCAGAATTTTCAAAGATCTGCTTGTCTAGTTGACTTTCTGGCAAAAGAAAAAGAAGTCTCTGTTTTAAGAAAGGTATACAGAAATTTTAGATACCACTTGGTAACTTATATATAAAATTTTATTCTGTACATCATCCTATGGTAATATAAATGTTAAGATAGATTTTGAAAATTGTATTAAACTACTAAGGCTAAAATACTTTATTTTTTCTAAAAAATGAGGACAGTACCTTAAGAAGTCAAAATTATGAGAAACTTTGCTTGAAACTCTGAATCTTAACAGAAATCAAAATAAAGGTATTAATGCTGCTTTTAAAACGTGGCATAAACCATTACTGCAAATACTACCTTCTTAAATTTGATGACTATTCTATTTAAATGTGTAGTTTCCAAACAAGAAACTTAAAAATATCGTCAGCAATGTTCATATTTTGATGACATTATCTTTGCATTGTAAACGTGAAATCTGAGGATTTACAGGTTAGGCTAATTTTTGGCTTGTATTTTGATTTAAAATATTACTAAAAATTTTCACCTTTGGTTGTAGCTGCAGTTCTATCATAATCCAAATTTTAAATGAGGCTGTCCCCAGATTTTACTTAGAGTAAATAGAAGAGTTGGGATTAAAAATGATTCTCTGGTATCTTCATTGGCTGAAGATTTCAAAAAGAAGCACTTTAAAGCAGGGGGTAATGTGGATAATCATAATTCTGGTTTTGTGGCTAACGCTAGTGGAGAAAGTGCTTTTTAACCTACTGCAAATTTTAACATGCCTCTAATAAGAAGGCCCTCTACCACCCAGATAATTGGTGATACAACTACCCTTATCAGAGGTGATTTTTCTCCTCCATCATCAAGGTCAGTTAGACCAACAGAACAAATTGCAGTGGATCAACGTGCTATTTTAAATGAGTTGACCACTGTCCACTGGCACTATCAATGCAGCTAAACTGAAGCAAATGGCCGTGTTGTGAACTTCATTACAACTAAATATTCTACTTCTCTGTACAGCATATTGTCTCCCATACAGAGCAATTATTTTGGACTGATGGTGGAGCCTTATACTTTTCCAAATACATATCACAACATATCTGCCAATGAAGGTCGTTTTTATAAACTTCAACCTGGGAGCAACCCACGGATTCTAGTGCCAGTGATAGCTGATACATCAGCTACCTCTCTTTCAAGGCCAACTCATCAGCCATCTTCAGTTTATGAACGTCATCCTAATTACAACTGATCTACCACAGGATTACCATATTATACAGGTAACAAAGATTAAAATGATGTTGAAAAATGTCGACAAATATCTGCCAATTTCTTGTTTGAACGATAAACATAGATGTGTAGCTGTATTTTCCTTTTATTTTTTAATAGAATTAAGAGTTAAATGGGGAGTAAGTTACCATTTAAAAAAAAAGAGATATTTGATATGATCATTTGATGAAACAATATGGGAGTAAATTTAAATAATTTCTTGTAAGGAAGAAGAGAAAATGGAAGAATTTGGAATAAGACTAAAACATGGAGAGTGGGAAAAGTACTAAATGGTTTCTGGTTCATACTGGAAAGTATTAAAAGTGTTAAGTTAGGATAGGTTGGAACAGGAGATAAATGCAGGTATCGGCCCAGGGATCATGGTCTCTATTATGTCATCCCTGGAATCATAAAGGTCACATGATGTAGTCTCAGATGGCACATTCAGCACGTGGTAGAATTTAAGAAGTAATTTTATCAATGGTCTTCTTTGCGCTGTTCTCAAAGCATTCGAATGGGTGCTTTCATTCCCTGCCCTCAAGATTCTACACTATATTTTCTAGTCAATAATTTATATTGCTTTTCTGTTCCAGCCAAAGGCCAGCTTACATCCTCAGGGTGGCACTTAATGCTTTTCCAACTCTAAGCCCACAAACTCAACTTAGTTTAGTCAGTTCTTTATAAATTGGCATCTGACTACCTTGGCATATCTTAATGTTTCACTGTATCTGGAGATACATCCAGGCAAATGCTTGTCAACTATTTTAGCTCCAACCTCACCACTTTTGCTCCAGCTCATCCTTGGAAGTTGTGTGTCCTCCTTTTACCTACTTACACTTTTCCAGTCTCAGCACAGAAACCACCTCCTCCAGATGTTTTCTGTCTATCCCACTTTCCTTGTCTAACTTGTATACCAGCAAAGTAAGCACAGCACATGCCAAAGGATGAATTTTACTATTTAGTGAACGAAAAATACATGTTGACTTTAAGCAAAATCTACTTTCCTGAAACAACAAAACTCTCATGGTTTTCAAAATATTTCGTTATGGTCTTTACTCTTCACCACAAACTAGTTCTTTTCATAGTCCAAGGACTAATAACTCAAGAGAGTAAGTGGAAGTAGGTACAGGAGAAAAAGTATTATTTTCTTCTTAATTCATGCCTCCAGAGGCCTAAAGCATTCCATTCCCATTTGCTGGAATTTTTCCTGTCTCTTCATCACCCACCCACCCCAAAATAGCTGATTCTCTTCCCCTTACCAATAACTATACTGACTTCTAATTAATTTACTTCTTAGAATCAGAAATTTACACAGAAGAGACAGTGCCATTGCAAATATTTAATGTATGTTTATACACCCCACATAAATTGTGCCCCTTCTAACTTTCACACAGGAAGCATCTTAGAGGTACTAGCCCGTTGGTTGGAGTGGTCATATTCAGTAACCCAATTGCAATCTAAAATGTGTGGAGTAGGAGGAAGTGAGGGTAGTGGAATTAAAGATTTATCTAACTGCAAGAACACCAAATTTCTGCAGATATTAGAAATATAAAATATTCATGGAAGACTCTGACTTTTTCCCATTATTTTAAAATTAAAGGTGAAGCATTTTCAGAATGTGAAATGCCCTGAAATGCTGGAAAAATTGTAGGCAAGTTCAGGGAGCCTAAGGCTTCTGCTCATAATCATGCAGCCAGTGTCAGCTGATAAGACTGAAATGGCAAGATTCAGTCCTGAAAATGCGTCACCAGTTGTGAAGAAAGCCTTTGATAATCTGGAGAAAAGGCAAATGGGCCAGGGTAAGCTGTAGCAACATCCCACCAATATGAAATTTACCAAGAGAAGAAAATAGCCCACTTGCAGCAGGAGAACTTTGTCTGGACGGCAGTGGTTTTTTCCTACAACAGAAATTTCAAGCTTTTAAGTTTGTGAGCTCAACTCTGATGGTGGCTATGTTTTTGCTTACATTAGCAGTCTGGTGTTCAGATGGGCTGGTTCAGCAGCTAGTTTCCAGCTCTCTTATCAGACAGTGGTTCTTACCACGATCATATTAACAAGGTTCTATAATGAAAAGTGAAAAGCTACAGTTTACTTTCAAAATTAGAAATCCTAAATAAGAATATTGTTTATTTGTCCATCTGTAGTATTCTACCTTGCAAAAGCTAGACTATTGGCAAAAGTAGAAAAGTAGTCTGGTGTTTGAAAACTATTATCTGAGACCTGCCCACTGAATTCTTCCCACTAAGTACAACAAATATGTCTACCATTGTGTGTGTGTGTGTGAAAATGGATTGTTAAGCAGCAACTGTTTGTCTTATTTGAGTCATCAGCGAATTATTCCTCTGCATCTAGCAGAATCTCTGTGAGTTTAGAGTTTCATTGAGCCACCAGATTTTCTTCCAATCAGGGATAGGTAGTTTTTATTTCTCCCAGTATACTAATTGTTACCTGTTCATTGAATCCCAAGCTGATATTAGGGCCATTATAATGAACCCTTGAATTGGACTGAGGTATATACATTTTCCTGTCCCCAGAGCCCAGCACAGGACTGTGTCTCCTTTTTAATTTAAGCTTATGTCTAATTTTTTTCGTCTTATTCTCATTGTTGACACAATTTATTATGGCTTTGAACAGCCGTTGTCTTATTTATAGCAACTGAGCCACTGACTTATTCCCGTTCAACTAGAAATTGCAATAACCTTTCTTTCCTTGGACTACCTGGAATAGAGTGAGTGTAGTCATCATTTTGAAAGCAGTCCTCAGTCCTAATAATGCAGAACCTTTACAGTTCTTTGCCCAGCACTTGAGCGAAAATGTTTGTTGTGGATCACAGGGATTATCCTCACATCCCCTTTTGCAACCATGAGAAAACACCACATTGTTATCCAAAATCAAGTCTTAGTCAGTATTGCATTCCCATTGCAAAACAGTTAAGAAATCTAGGAGTTCTGAGATTTTACCATGCTGAGATTTTTAGCAACCCAGCAGGTTCCTTTATTACAGATGCTGTCGTGGAGATGAGACTTTCGGTCAGAGACAGTGAACTTTATCACTCACAGCAAAAGCAGCCAGGGTTACCATTTGTTTCCATTCTCTAATCTTAGATGAATATACAGAGTGATATTTTGTTGCCTACAGAAGCAGTGGGCTTTTAACATGAAGAAAGTTTAAGGCATGACAAAACACTAATTTTATTAGTATCTTTATGTATAATTTATTAGAATAACTTATTTATTAGTATTTTTACCTAGGATAAGTATATCATGACTCAAGATTTCTTGCTGCAAAAACAATCATGAGAAATGACATGAGAAAAAATGACCATTGGTTTTCCATTTTTTCTTCCACTTTTTTTTGAGATATAATTGGCATAAAACATTGTGTAAGTTTAGGTGCACAGGATAGTGATTTGATTTACAAGTATCATGAAATAAATATCATAGCAACTTTAGGGAGAATTCATTATCTCTTTTAGATACAATTTGAAAGAAATACAACTTGTCTTTTGGTTGTGATGAGAAACATTATGGTCTACTCTCTTAACAACATTCATTTAGCACATAAAGCAATATTAGTTGTAATTTTCATTTTACTATGGGACATCCTTACAACACGTTTATTTTATGGCTGGAGGTTTGTAGATTTTGAGTGCATTAATCAAATTCTCCTTTCCCAACCTCTGCCTCTGTTGACTGCAAGTCTAATTTTTTTCTATAAAAATGTTTCCTTGTTTTTGAAGTGTACTTTAATCTAAACACTGTGTTGGTTTCTCTTACACAACATACTGTTTGCAGTTTTTAATACATTTCAAGCTGCTCACCAGAATATACCTAGTTATGACTTGTTGCTATGTAAAGAAGTTTTATTGTTAATTACTAATACCCATACAGTATATTTCTTGTCCCTGACTCATTTAATTTGCAATTGAAAAATTTTCTCTCTTAATTTCCCTCAACTTTTTCTTTTCCTTACCCCATTTCCCTCCTTCTTGTGAACAACCTGTTGCTTTCTATAACTATAACTCCTTTTCTGTGTTGTTATGTTCATTTGTTTTAAATTCCACATATGAGTAAAATCATTCAGCATTTGTCATTCTGTTTCTGACTTATTTCACTTAGCATATTACCCTCTTGATCTACGAATTTGTTGCAAATGACAAGAAATTATTCTTTTTAGAGCTGAGTAATAACTCATTGTATTTTTATGTGTGTGTGTGCATATATATAGTGCATATAAATATATATTGTGTGTATGTATATATAAATATTGATAAATCTGCATTTAAGTTGGGTAGATATATATACTATAAACACACATGTTCTTTATCAATCATCTATTGATGAGCAATAAATATGCTTCTATATCCTGTCTAATGTGAATAATGTTGCAGTAAATATAGGTTTGAATTTATCTTTTCTAATTAGTGTTATCATTTTCTTGAAATAATTATCCAGATATGGAAATGTTGGTACATATTTCATTTTTAATTTTCAGATATATCTCCATGTTGTTTTCCACAGTGGCAGCACATATTTACATTCACTCCAGCAGTGCATCATGGTTGTTTTTCTTACATCCTCATGAACACTTATGTTTGTTATCTTTTTGATAATAGTCATTCTGACAGGAGTGACATAAAATCTCATTGTGTTCTGGACTTGCATTTTTCTGATGGTTAGTGATGTTGATCGGTTTCATATGCCTGTTGGTTGCCTTTCCCCCACTGTATATTCAATTTTTGTAATGGGATAAATGACCATAAGTGTCTGATTTCATTTTGAAGCATTCTTTGTGTTCCATTATTCTGTTTGTTCTGTGCCACTACCATATTCTTTTAATTCTGTAGCTTTTAATTGTAGTTTAAAATGAGGGACAGTGATACACCCTCTTAGTTCTTTGTCAAAGCGTTTGTGTTTTTAGTTTGTTTTCTTTTCTTTCTTTTTTTTAATTGATTTCAACTATTTTGTGTTTACATGTAAATTTTAGATTTATTTATTGTAAATTCTGAAAATGCCCTTGGTATTTTGATAGGCACTGAATTTAATTTGTTTATTTTCTTGGCTAGTACTGTCATTTAAAGAATTTATTTTCTCATCTACCAACACAGTATATCCTTTCATCTGTTTGCATTATCTTCAATTTCTTTTGTAAATATTATACAGTTATCTGAGAACAGGTCTTTTAACTCCTTGGTTGGAAACATTTCTTGATTTTTTTTTGTTTTTTGTAATCCAGCTGTAAAAGTGATATTTCTCTCACTTTCTCTATCTATTAGCTTGTTGTTAGTGTGTAGAAATGCAAGTTTTCTGTATGTTAATTTTACATTCGGAAATTTTACCAAATGCGTTGATAACTCCTAGAAATTTTGTGGCACCAATTTTAGGATTTCTGTTTAAAGTATTTCATCTGCAAACAGATACTTTTACTCCTTTTCTTAATTAGTTATATTTTATTTACTTTTATTTTGGATAGCTATGGCTAGAATTTCCAGTACTATACTGAATAAAAGTGGTAAGAATGAGCATTCTTGTCTTCTTCCTTCTCTTATTGGGGATGCTTTCAGCTTTTAATCAGTGAGTGTCATGTTAGCTGAGTTCTTGTCATATATGACCTTAACTATGTTGAGGTATGTTTCTTTATACCCACTTTGAGGAGAAATATATTCTTAAAAAGATACCAAATTTGTCAAAACATTTTATGACTCTATTGATGTGACCATATAATTTTTATTCTTCAGGTTGTTAGTGTGGTGTATCATACTGATTAATTTGTGGGTATTTAATCAATTTTGCATCCCTAGAAAAAAATGGACTTATTCATATTGTATAATCCTCTGAAAATATTGTTTGATTTGCTAACAATTTAGTGATGATTTTGCATCTATGCTTATCAGTAGTATTTAATCTCTAATTTTTTGAGGTATTTGTTCCAGTTTTACTAGTGGTGTGATACAGAAATGTGGGGTAGAAAGCCTTCCTTCCTCTCGAAATTTTTGGAATACTCTGTGAAGTATAGGTGAAACCTCTTCTCAAAATGTTTGGCAGAAATCACCTGAGTATCTGTGTAGGCCTGAAATTTTGTTTCTTGGAAGATTTGGTTTAATTACATATTCAATTTCATTAGTGATAATCTGTTCATATTTTCTTTCTCATTCCATTCTGGAGATTAGTTCTTTCTAAGAAATTGTCCATTTCTTCTAGGCTTTCCATTTTATTGGCATATAATTTGTTGTATCATCTTATGATGCTTTGTATTTCTTTGAAATAAGATGTAACTTCTCATTCATCTCTGAGCTTATTAATCTGTAACTATCTTTTTTGCTCTTGTGTCTGGTTAAAGTTTATCAACTTTATTTATCTTTCAAAAGGCATTATTTAGTTTGATTATATGTTTCTATTTTAATCTTTATTTTATTTAATTATGTTCTGTCCTTTCAGCTGTCTTTCCTTCTAGCAAAAAGTTTGTTTATTATTTTCTACAACATTTGCTGGTAACTATATTTTATAAGAGAGAGATATTTCCTATTTGTATAAGTGGGATTATTTTGCTATAAGCATCCCTATTAATACTGCTTGTGCTATACCCCATGGATTTTGTTTTGGTTGTCATGTTTTATATATATTTTTTCTTTCAATTATTCAGCAATCCATTTGTTGTTAATATTGCATGATTTATCCTCCACACTTTAGTATTTTTCTCAGGTTTTTTCTTTTAGCAAATTTTCATTCTCACAGAATCCATAAGTTTCTTCAAAAAACAAGGAGAATAATACTAAAATTTATACATAAATCTGAAAGACCCAAATTTTCTAAAAGTATTTCGAAAAATGAACAAAACTGTGGGCATTACCCTCCCTGACTTTATAACATACTACAAAGCTACAGCAATCAATACATCAAAATATGGTACTTAAAGAAACACATAGATCAGTAGAACAAAATAAAGAGTCCAAAAATAAACCCAGACACCTAAGGTCAATTAGTCTACAATGAAGGAGGCAAGAGTATACAATGGAAAAAAGGCAGTCTCTTCAACAAGTAGTTCTGAGAAAAGTAGACAGTACATGTAAAATGAAGATGTAAGAGCACTTCCTTCCAAAGTATAAAAAATGAGGTAAAAATGGATTAATTTCCCAAATGTAAACACAAATTTATACAATTTCTGACCAAGAACAGGAGCAGAAGTGACTCTGAGATAAATCATAGCAATGTTTATTTTTGATTTGTCTTCAAATTTCAAGCATAAAGGAAAACTAACAATTACAGTTTTTAGTTTACTGAGGAAAAAATAGATGTATTATGCGACACAGGGATTCTAATTCTTGTATATGTGTGATGTGCAAAACCTTTTCCAGAGCAAAGGAAACCTTCAACAAGACATGATATCAGACAGAATAGAAGGAAAAATTTCAGACAATGAGACCAACAAGATGTTAATATTCATAATATATATATAGCATATTAGACAAAATATTTAATAAACAAAGACCCCAACTTAAAAACAGTTGAAGGATCTTCATGGAAACTTTTCAAAAACAGACATGTGGATGATTTTCATGCACATAAAAAGAAACATATTGTTGCTATTCATTAGGAAATTAAAAATCAAAACCAGAATGAAACATAATCTCACAACAACCAAAACGGCTTTTAATAAAAACTCTACAAATGACAAATATTAATAAGAATATCAATAAGAGGGAACCCAGGTGCACTGTTGGTGGAAATATAAATTGATGCATCCACTATTATAAAAGTGTGGACAGTGCTAAGGAAACTAGAAATAGAAACATTATATGTAGCCACAATTCCAGTTTTTGTTATAAATCTGATAAAAATGAAAACATTAACTTTAAAGGATAAATTACCCACAGAGTTCTTAACATCATCATTTATAGTAGCCAAGGATAGAAGCACAACTCAACTGCCTATCAACAGATGATTGGCTCAAGTAGATGTGAGATATAGATAACATAATAAATACTAAGTCATTGTCATATTAAAAAATAAAACTCTACAATTTGGAAATATGTGAGTGGACCCAGAGATTATTGCACATAGTAAAATAAGTCATACAGAGAAAAACACACTATGTTGTCACTTAAATGAGGAAAATAAAGATATAAGAGAAATAATCATAAAAAAACAGAAACAGAATCACGTATATATGTGTATTGTACCAAGTAGTGGTTTCCTGTGGGGACAGGGAAGAACGATGGAGAAGACAGAAATGTGCAAGATACTGGTAATAAATTAGAAAACCAAAAGGGCTATATTTACAGCACAGAGAAATATTTTAATAATTTAATTGATTTTAAAGATGTTATATGGATATATTATAGTAAAATGTGTATGTGGGTGTAAAAAACATTGAAGAAAAACCCCAGGAAAAACAAAATATTTTGTAGTTCTATGATATTAAGGGATGTGATTTGTTCACTTTCTTTACTGTTCTTATAATGTCCTTAGTAGAATTTAAGCTTTCATTTGAAAAAGTATATACTTTTAAAAGTGACATAAGTTTAAATTATTTTTGTCTCTCCCCTTACATCTACAGTCAGTAAAGCATTCACATCTGAAGAAAAATAACTACAACACAAAGCAATAATCCAGAAGGCATGTGAACAGGTAAAGTTTGATGGACTAAAATACACAAATGAGGCTGAACTAAGGGAAGAGCAGATTTGGTGTCTGCAACCAAGGCCCACTGACTAAGATATCTTAGTCCACAAGTTCAGAGAACCCAGTAGAAACAGAGTCACAGTGGTTCGCACAGATTCGACCTCCAACTTCACCAGTGCTCATGGTCACATGTAATTAGGAGGGACTCACAATGGAGACAGAATTTCCATCCTTCAGACGCTCAGACATTCATGACACTGTCCCTACTCCCCATTCACAGTGGTGGAGACATGTTACCTTGCAATACTGGACATGGCAAAGGCACTTGCCTGATTCCAAATACCCACCTGTCTTTACATGTTTCCTCACTGAGTACACTGAGTTTCAAGGGATATCAAATAAAAGGAAGGGTTCACAGTCCCAGTGACAAGAGTGGCATTAACTACCAGAGAAGTCTAAGAAGTGACAATGAAAACATATCTTTATCCAGAAAATAGTGACTGGAAAGTGCCAGTTTGAAATATTATCACAGGTAGCTCAGGTAAGTAAAACAAAATCTGTGCAATATTGCAAACAACCAGAAAACAAAAACAAGGACTCCAACTCAAAATCTGTTATTTAGTGTCAACAGAGAAATAACTTATCAAGACCATGACAAATCACAGTAACATTATAGGGCGTGCACACACACAGATAGACACACAAAGTCACCGACACAGACACAGTCAAACACGCACATGCAACTGCACACACACACACACACACAATGTCAACCCTGCAGCAAACAAACTTAAAGTCATGGTATATTGCCACATTACTAATAGAGAATCCAAATAGGTGTCATACAGAATCACAATACAAAAAACAAAACTAAGAAAGCAGTTTAGTGAGCTCAGGAATAAATGAAATGATGATAAGGAATACATTATCAAAGAGACTGAATCTATAAAATAACCAAATAGTATTGGAGGACCAGGAGAATTTAATAAATGAGATGAAGAAAGCAACAGAAAGCATTGGAAGTAGACTGTCTTTGTGGAAGAGAGATTAGCAAACTCACCAATACAAAACTAGAAATGATAGGAGAGGGCAGAGATTCAAGATATTAAAAAGTGAGGGAATTCTACAATAGCCATCAGACTTCTTCAGGAAGTACACATTAGACTGGAATCCTGGAGGGAGAAGAAATTTAGAAGGCAGCTAATGGTTTATTTAAAGAAGTAATAGTTGATAACTTTCCGAACCTGTGTAAGAAGCTGATATACATGTCCGTGAGCCAACACCAATAACTATAAGAAAAAGGGACCTCCTTCAAGATACGTCATATGCAAATTGGCAAGTCAATGACAGAGTAAAATTTTAAAAGCATCCAAAAAAGTTATGATAATCTACAAATGAACCCCCATTAGGCTATCAGCAGATTTCTGAGAAGAAAACATAGGCCAAGGGTAAATAAAATTACATTTTCAAATACTAAAATACAAAATGTCTCACCCATTAATACTTACACAATTATCACTTAGAGATACAGTGAAAATAAAGACTTTAACAGACAAACAATACCTGAATGAGGTAAAATAAACAACCGAGATAACTTATAATAGGTGTAAAAAAGAAGCTTTCCAAGAAATATAAAATGGCAAAAATATGCAAAACATTGACCAAAATGCTAAGGAGAGACCACGAGAAATTTGCAACTGTTTCTTTGGGTATGTTTTTAAATGCTACTATAATATATGGATTAAAGAGAGAAAAATAGGAAATCAGTTGCAATAAATATAGATACTTCAAACTGGTTACATGTTCATAGCAGTAAAAGAAATAAATTGAAACAGTAATCATAAAAGGTAAAGATTAAAAATAAAATAATATTTAAGGAAGCTTCTATCAGCTGATAAAGGACTAAATTACACATGAGATGTTTTATTTTTAATTGAAGTACAGTAGATGTATTATATTGTGTAGTTTCAGAAGTAAAGCATAGTTATTTTTACCAGTTTGTAGATTTTATTGCATTATGAATTATTAAAATGATTGTAACATACAATTATTTTAAGCCATTGTGTATAATTCCCTGACCTATGCAGATTATTCTTGTTGCTTCTCTCCTTTATTTATACTAGTTTGTATCTGTCAATGTCCTACCATTAAATTCTCTTTTCCTTCCGCTTTGGTAAACATAAATATTTTCCCATATCTTTGAGCCTGCTTAAGTCTTGTCTATCTAATCTCTTTACCTCTCCATCATGTCTCTGTCTATTTATCCATGTATCTATCTATCTATCTATCTATCTATCTATCTATCTATCTATCTATCTACCTACCATGTATGTATGTATCTGTCCATCTATTTATCTGTCATCTATCAAAAGATAGCTATAGATTGATGTAAACTGATAATTGTTATTCTTTATATTCCACATATAAATTATGTTATATTCTTTTGTCTTTTTCTAAGTTACTTCACTAAGCAGAGTATTTACTAGGTTCATTCATGATGCTGAAATAACATAGTGTTATACTTTTTCATCACTGAGTAATATTCTATGGCATATTTATAGAAACATCATATCTTCTTAAGTCCATAGTCTATTGTGGACTCTTGGATTGCTTCCCTGTCTTGTATATTATAAACACTGCTATTGGGAACATTGGTTCCTCTCAATTTATGGTGTTTCCCCAGATTTTTTCTATGAGAGGCATTACTGGGTCATATGGTAGTTAACTTTTTAGGTTTTAAAGAAATCTGAATACTGTTTTCCATAGAAGTTGTAGCAATTTACATTCCTGCCAAGAGTATACAAGAGATTTGTTACCACAACATCATCTCCAACACTTACTATTTGTAGACTTTTTGATAATAGCCATTTGACCTATGTGAAGTGATAACTCATTTCAGTTTTGATTTGCAATTACCTAATAATTAGTTATGTTGAGCAATTTTATCACTTGCCTGTTACTCATCTGTAAGTTTTCTTTGGAAAAATATTAACTCAGGTACTCTGCTCTTGTTATTGATTGGGTTTTTGTTTTTCACCTTGTGTTGTGTAATCTAAATACATCTTACATCTATTAACATACATCTATTAACCCCTGGTCACTTGCATTGTTTGCAAATATGTTCTCCTATTACACAGGCAGTGTTTTCATTTCATTGATATTGTCCTTAGCTGTGCAGAAATTTTCAAGTTTGTTTAGGTCCCACTTGCTTATTTTTGCTTTTATTTCTTTTGCCTTAGGAGATTGATATAAGAAAATATTCCTATGATATATATCCAATAGGGTTTCACCTACATTCCCTTCTAGACGTTTTATATTATCAGGTCTTATATTTAGGTCCTTAATATACTTGGAGTTTATTTTTGTATATGATGTCAGGGAATGCTCTCATTTCACTGTTTTACATGTAGATGTCCAGCTATCCCAACACCATCCATTGATGAGACTGTCTTTTCTCCATTGTGTACTCTTGCCTCTTTTATCATAGATTCATTGCTCATAGGTGTGTGGAATTATTTCTAGGCTCTCTATCTGTTTCTAATTGATTATATCTCTTTCCCAATGCCATACTGTTTTTATTACTGTAGGTTTGTAGTATAGTAAGGTGTCCGGGAGGGTTATACCTCCAGATATGTTGTTTTCCTCAAGATCATTTTGGCAATTTTTAATGGTTTCATGTAAAACTTAGAGTTATTTAATTTCTGGTTCTGTAGAAAATACTACAGCTTCGTAACAAGAATTGCACTTGATCTGTAGGTTTCTTTGTGTAGTACGGCCATGTTAACAAGACATCTTTCAATCCAAGAGCACAAGACAACTTTCCATTTCTTTGAAACATTTCAATCCAAGAGCACAAGACATCTTTCCATTTCTTTGAAACATTTTTAATTTCTTTGTCAATGTTGTGTGATTTTCAGTGTGTAGATATTTCACATATGTTGCTACATTTAATCCAAAATATTCTGGGGAATGGGGTTTTAAACATTATTGCTTTCAATGTCCATTTTATGGTATCTCTTCATTAATGTGTAGAAATGCAAGAGACTTTTTTATGTTAATCTTGTACCCTGCTCCCTTAATGAAATTATTTATTGTTCATAATAGTCAGTGTGGAGCCCTTAGGACACTCTATGTAGATTTTTATGCCATCAGTACTGGTGAAAATTTGGCCTCTTTTTCCATTTTGCATTTCTTTTACTTTTTTTCTTTTCCTCTTCCTTTCTTGTATTAGTGTGGAACACAAGTGGTGACAGTAGGAGCCCTTGTCTTGTTCCCGAATTTACCCAGAAGGCTTTCAGCCTTTCCCCTGAGTATTATAAATTGTTATAAATGGCCTTTAGTATGTTGAGAGATGTTCCCATTTTACTCACTTTCATGAGAGTTCTGAAGGTTAATGTATGTTGAATTTTCATGTGCTTTTTCTTTGTGTATTGACATGGTCTTGTGAATATTGTCCTTCCTTTATTAGATAATTGTCATACTGATTGAATTGTGTATGTTGAACCATCCTTGTGTCTCTGGAAGGAATCCAACTGATCATAATGTATAATCTTTTCTATGTATTGCTGGATTAATTTGTTGATGTTTTTTGAGGATTTTTGAATATATATTCATCTAGGATATTGGATTTTCATTTTCATTTTTTTTTGGTATTTTCTTTGACTGGTTTTGTTATCAGTGTAATGGTGGCCTCATAGAATAACTTTGGGAATTTTCCTTCTATCTTCATTTTTTAAAATAGTTGGGGGGAAAGTGGTTTTAGGGAATGCATCCAGGCATTTTGTTCAAGGGGTGTTTTTAAAATTACAGATTTTATTTAACTTATACTGATTGCTCTTTTCAAGTTCTCAGTTTTCCCTTACTTCACTGTTGGCAGGCTGTACATTTCTAGAAAATTGTGCATTTCTTTTAGGTAGTCCAGTTTGTTGTCATGTAAAAGCTCATAGTGCTTTCATAACCTTTTTTTTTTTGTATTTCTGAAATATCAGATGTTATTTCTACTCTTTCATTTCTTATTTTGTTTTGGTCCAGTCTCTGTATTTCTTGATAAGCCTGGCTAAATGCTTACATGTTTGTTAAATTTTTAAGAAAAATTAAAGATGTTGATGATATGAATTGTAATTTATTTTTCAACTTTTACTTTATTTATTTTCAACTTAATCATTAAAGATTTCTCTTTCTATTGCCTTTGGGTTTTGTTTCTTTTATTTCTTGTTATTTTTGGTGGTATGCTTTGTCCTTTCTATGAGGTTTTTCTTGTTCCTTGTAGAAGCCCTGGCTTCTTCTCAACTTCCCTCTTAGATTTGTCTTTGCTGCAACCCATACATTTTATGAAGCTGTGTTGTCATTGTAATTTGTCTCCAGGTATGATTTTATTACCTCTTTGATTTCATCATTGAACATGTTTTATTTTATTTTTTTAAAGGATGTGGTTTGACCTCATGTTTGTGCTTTTCCTATTCTTTCAACAGTTGATTCATAGTTTCATACTTTTGTGTATGTAAAAATACTTGCTGTAATCTATATTTGCTTAAAGTTCCTGAGGCTCATTTCATGACATAATGTGTGGTTAATTCCTTAGACAACATCCTGTGCACACTTGAAAAGTTTATGTGTTCTGCTTTTCTGATGCAGTGCCTAACATTTCAGTTAGGTTCAAATGATCTAATATGCTATTAAGACCTCTGTTTTCTTACAGATATTCTTTCTGGATGATCTGGCCTTCATTATAATAAGGTCTTAAACTCATCTACTATTATTGTTTTATAATGAATTAATTCTTTGTTGTCTACTAAAATTTCTTTTTATACATAGGATCTATGGTGTTGGGTCCATATATAATTTAATGAGTGTAATACCCTATTTTTTATTGATCTCTTTTTCTTTATATAATCTCATGTTTCTTTCATTTTGGCCCTTATTTTAAAATATATTTCCTATGAGTTGAGCATTGCAATCTGCACTTTCTTGTCATTTCCAGGGAATATCATTTCCATTTATTTCCAGACTATGTTTATCTTCCACCATAAAGTGAGACTTTTTTGGGGGGGAGGCAAAGATGTTAGAGCAGAAGGATGCCCGTAGCTCACCCTTTCACACAAATGCACCAAGACTCACATCCACAGACCCACTCAGCTAACCAGAGGACCTGCAAAACTCTGCCAGAACATTGTCCTCTTCAATAGATAAAGGTGCGAAAAATCTGGTAGGAGAAATGAAGAAAGAAAGAAGAAAAGGCAAAACATAGTGGGACAGATCCCATGGGGAGGGAGCAGCAAAGAAGGACTGGTGCTCATTCACTGTATCTCCCCTCTACAACTTAGAGTTTGGCAGGACGGAAGGGGAGCCTCCAAGGTTTGACCTTTACAAAGTATAATTTGACTGACAATTCTAAGTTAACAGGCACAGAGGATCACTCTGAAACACAGCCAAAAATGCACCCCAGATGCAGGGGGCAGGGCCTTGCTGCCCGAGCTGGGAGGAAGATGGGGATGGCTGCACTGAGGCATCCCAGTGGAATGGAAAAGGCTTTGTGCCATTGCTGTGGGTGCAAAGGGCAGAACAACCTGGGCCTTCCATAAAACGACAGGGCAGATGTGCCCTTTTGGGGGGAAGGGTACTATCCCCATCTCTGGAAATCTGCAAAGAGTTCTAGGTGAAGAGAGTTGGGGCTAAGACACAGCCACCATAACCTCTGGTGTTTTGCACCCAGGTGACAGTGGGGGCAAAACCTGCATCTACACCTAAGAACCTAGATGCCTCAAGAGCCAGATGGAGACTTGCCTGCAGCCTGAAGCAGATAGGATACTACTGTCCTGGTTTCTCAGAGATCTTGTCCACCAAGACAAACAAGGAGCTGGATTTTGGCCCAGAACAGGGACAGGGCAGATACTCAGTCTACCCTGAGCCCACTTCTGTTGTGCAAACCCGAGGCAGAAAGTACAGTGTCACAGTGCAGCAAAGTGACCGGCACCCTGAGGGTGCATGTGGCCCCCTACATTTTGGGCTGGAATGCAGCCCCTGAAAATGGTGTTGGGAAAGGTTGTGATGCCCAATCCTGCCTTGTCAGTCTGCAACATCTGACTGCAGCATCAGGCAGGGCAGTGATAAGCCAGCCCATAGTAAAGAGAGCTGAACCTGACCCAGTGTTGGGTTTGGGAGCTATCTGCTTGCCGACATGCCCTGGGAGCACCACAGATGAGGGCTCCAATGGAGGGTCTCAGGAAACAGCAGGCTGAGATTCCAAAACAGGATGAATACAGAAAAGTTTCACAGTCTCCAGGAGGACACTGACCACCCCCATGTTTTAATCTGTTTTACCTATTCCATTTTCCATTACCCTCCTAATTTTTACTTCTTATGCAATTATATATACCCCCATTTAAATCCCTTTGAAATTTTTAAAAATATTTTTATTATTATTATTTATCAGATTTCTGCTTCAACTTGCTTTTCTATTATTCATTATACAATGTCTTCAAAGCTTTTGTTCTCCCTTCTTTAAAATTCTTCATCTCTCTCTCTCTTTTTTCCATTTTCTAACTTGTATTACTACATAGGTATTAGGTAGATAAACTCTTTTAGGACCGCAGTAGATAACTGATACTCCATAAATCACAGTGCCAGAGAGGTAGGTGCAAGATGAAGAAGCTGAGAAACCATTCACAATTAAAAGAACAAGAGATATCCCCTGAATTAATGATCAGTGAAATAGACATCAATATCCTACAAGATCAAAATTTCAAAAAAATAGTGATCTTATTATTGAAGGAAATTAAAGATAGTGTTTAGAGATATAAAATATGTTTAAAATGAAATGAAAGGTATAAAGAAGAGCCGAGTAGAATTAGTAAACCCATTGACTGAGATGAGGAATGATATAAAAGCATCACAAAGCTGACTAGACAATGCAGAGGAAAGAATTATTGACTTAGAAGACAGGACAATAGAAAGCACACAATCAGAATAGCTACAAGAGAAACAATGAGAAACAAATGAAAAATGCATGAGATCTATGGGATATTATAAAGCATGCCAATCTTGGTATGATAGAAGTCCAAGAAGGGGAGGAAAGATCAAAGGTGATTGCAAAGCCGTTTGAAGAATTCATGACTGAGAACTTCCCAAACATAAAGAAGGAATCAGATACTCAGGTAGAGTAAGCTCAGAGTGTCCAAAACAGGAAGAACACAAATATACCCACACCAAGACATATAATTAAGATGGCCAGAGCCAAGGATAAAGAAATGATCCTAAAGGCAGCAGGAAAATAGCAAAGAGTGAGATACAAGGGAATACCCATAACTCTCCCAGCTAATTTCACTACACAAGTACTACAGGCCTGAAGGGAGTGGAAAGATATATTCAAAGGCCTGAGTGAAAAAAGATATACCCTAAGATACTTTAATAAGCAAGTCTATCCTTTTTGGTAGAAGGAGACATAAAGAATTTCACAGGCAAGAAAATGCTTCAAGAGTTTAGCAACACTAGACCCATGCTAGAAGAAATATTGAAAAGTCTACTCTAAATAGAAAAGAAGCAGGATGCTTCAGAAATGTGAAATTCACAGCTGGAAACGTGATAACTCATGAATTACAAATAAAATATGCACAAAATTTTAAAATAAGATATCCAAATCATTGAGAGTCGGAGAGGGAAGCAGGAAAATAGAACATTTTTTTTTTTAGTCTTTAAAAATTCTTTTGTTTTTGGTTAAATGGGATTGAGATCATGTTACTATCAGTTTAATAAAAGCAGTTATAATAATGGTCTAAAAGACTTATAATGAAGGGTGACAACAAGACTAAAACATATCAGGGAGTCACTAAAACAAAATAAAATTCATGAAAATACAAAGGAAAATGACCAAACCATAAAAGGAAGGTGATATGAACAAAGAGGAAATAACAAATCAACAGCAAAGATAAGGTAAAAATGGCAATAAACAGAAACCTATCATTGATTACTGTAAATGTTAATGGAATAAATGCTCCAGTAGAAAGTCAAAGAGTGGCATGCTGTATAATGAAGCACGAACCTTCAATATGCTGCATACAAGAGAACCACTTCAGATAGAAGGACACATATACATTGAGAGTGAAAGGATGGAACAGGGAATTACATTCAAATAGGAAATCCAAAAAAGCAGGTGTTACAGTACTGATTTCAGACAAAATATTCTTTAAAACAAAGGCCATAAAGAAAGATAAAAAAGGACATTTTATAATGATTGAAGGAGTGATTAAAAAATGAGAATAGCCCACTCGTTAATACATATGCATGAAAAAAAGGAGCACCTAAGTACATAAAATTATTACTTACAGATATAAAGGGGGATAGTGATGGGAATCTAATCATAGTTGGAGAATTCAACACTGCATTAACATCACTGGAAAGATCACTGAGACAGAAAATGAATAAGGCATCAGAGAAGGTAAATAATACAGTAGAAATATTACACTTGGTGGATATTTTCAGAGCATTGCAACCACAAAAAATAGAATAAAGTGCACATGGGGCATTTTCCAGGATTCATGATATACTTGGGCACAAAAGAAACCTCAGCAATTTTAAGAAGATAGAAATTATCTCAAGCATCTTTACAGACCACAAACCCATGAAGCTAGAAATCAACAACAGAGAAACAAAGGGGAACAAAAGGAAAACACGGAGATTAAAAAATATGTTAATAAAAACCAATGGGTCAATGAAGAAATCATAGCTGAAATGAAAAATACTTTGAGACAGAAGAAAATGAAAGCAATACCACACATAATTTATGGGTCACATCAGAAGCAGTGCTCAGAGGGGTGTTTACAGCAATACAGGCCTTCCACAAAAAGAAGAACAATTTCAAAAAAAATTTAAACCACCAGCAGAATGCACTGGAAAAAGAAGAACAAAAAACAACAAAAGGCAGCAGAAAGAAGGAAATCATAAATATTGGGGAGGAAATAAATAAAATAGAGATTAAAAACACCATAGAAAAATATCGACAAATCCAAAAGCTGGTTTTTCGAAAAAGTAAGTAAATTCAACAAATCTCTGTCCAAACTCGAAAAGAAGGAAAGAGAGAGACCACAAATTAGCAAAATTAGGAAGGAGAATAGAGAAATAACAACAAATAAAAAATACAGAATATCATACGAAAGTATTATTAAAAGTATATGGATAACCTAGAGGGGATGGACAATTTTCTGGAAACATACTGTCCACCAAGACTGAATCAAGAAGAAACTGACCCCTTGAACAAGGAGAGCACTAGAAATGAAATCAAAATAGCAATATGAAAGCTCCCTACAAATAAAACTCCAGGACAGGACGGATTCAGTGCAGAATTCTACCAAACATACAAAGAAGAACTCATACCAGTCCTTCTCAAACTCTTCCAGAAGATTGAAAAGTAAGGAATACTCCCAAAGTCATTCTATGAAGCCACAATCACCCTGATACCACAACCAGGCAAAGACACTACCAAAAAAGAGGATTCTAGATCAATATCACTGATGAACACAGATGCAAAACTCCTCACAAAAATTGTAGCAAATAGAATCCAACAACACAGATGAAAGGTTATACATCATGACCAATTGGGGATTATGCCAGGGACACAGGGGTGGTTCAACATATGCAAATCAATCAGTGTAATACAGCACATCAACAAGAGAAAGGAACAAAACCACATGATCTTCTCAATAGATGCAGGAAAATTATTTGATAAAATTCAACACTCAAGTTTGATAAAAAATCTCACCAACATATCTCAGCATCATGAAAGCTAAAGATAAACCTACAGCCAGCATAGTACTGAATGGTGAGAAAATTAAACCTTCCCACCAAAATCTGAGACAAGACAAGGATGCACACTATCACCACTCCAACTCAATATAATCATGGAATTCCTAGCCACAGCAGTCAAACAAGAGAGAGAAGTAAAAGGGATGCAAATTGGAAAGGAAGAGGTAAAATTCTCACTATATGCAAATAATATGTTACTATATAGAGAAAACCCTGCAAGATCCAACCAAAAACTACTACAGCTGAACGGAGAATTAAGCAAGGTAGCAGTTTACAAGATTAAGGTTCAAAAATCAGTGGCATTTCTTTACGCTAACGATTCAGATAATGCTAAAGAGCTACAGTAAAAATGACAGCACTGTATTGGTAGGAAAACAGACATATAGGCCAGTGGAACATTATAGAGAGCCTAGAAATGAACCCACAAACTTTTAGTCAATTAATCTTTGACAAAGGAGGCAAGAAAATACAATGGAATTGAGACAGTCCCTTCAGGAAATGGTGTTGGGAAAACTGGACAGCAGCAGGAATATCAATGAAGCTAGAACACTCCCAATGAAGCTAGAATACCATACACAAAAATAAACTCAGAATGGGTCAAAGACTTAAACATAAGACAAGATACAAGAAACCTCCTAGAGGAAAATATAGGCAAAACGTTATCTAACTTACGTCTCCAAAATTTTCTTGCAGGTGAAATAAAAACAAGAATAAACATGTGAGACGTAATGAAACTTACAAGTTTCGGCACAGTTAGAAATCGGAAGTGAAACAAAAAGACCACCTACGGAATGGGAAAATAATTTGCATATGAAATCTATAAAGGCTTGATCTCCAAAGTATATAAGCAGTTCATCCAACTGAATAAGAAAAAATAAACAACATAATACAAAAATGGGCAGAAAACCTAAACAAGCGATTCTCCAAGGAAGACATACAAATGACCAAAAGACACATCAGAAAATGCTCAATATCTCTGATTATCAGAGAAATGCAAATCAAAACTACAGTGAGGTATCACCTCACACTACTCAGAATGGCCATCATTCAAAAATCCACAAATGACAAATGCTGGAGGAGCTGTGGATAAAAGGGAACAGTCCTTCACTGCTGGTGGCAATGCAGTATGGTGAAGCCACTGTGGAAAACAGGATGGAGATTCTTCAAAAGCCAAGGAATAGACTTATCATATGACACAGGAATCCCGCTCCTGGGCATAAATCCAGAAAAAACCCTATTGTAGGATGACACCTGCACCCCAATGTTCATAGCCAGCATTATTTACAATAGCCATGATGTGGAAAAGTCCAAAATGTCCATCAACAGTTTATTGAATAAAGACGAGGTGGTATATTTATACAATGGAATGCTATTCAGGCTTATAAACTGACAGCATAATGCCATTATCAGCAACATGGATGCTCCTGGAGAAAACCAGTCTAAGTGAAGTAACCCATATATAGAAAGAGAAATACCATATGAGATGGCTCATCAGTGGAAACTAAAAACAAAACAAAACAAAAAACAAAAAAAAACAGAAATTCAAAACAGAAATAGACTCATAAATATAGAATACAATGTTTTGGTTGCCAAGGGGGCACGGGGCAGGGAGAGATAGACTGGGAATTCAAAATTGTAGAATTGATAAACAGGATTGTACTATATAGCACAGGGAAATATAGAAAACATCTTACGGCAGCTCACTGAGGAAAAAATGGGAAAACAAATGTGTTATGTTCATTGTAACTGAAAGATTGTGCTCTTCGCTGGAATTTGAGTCAACTTTGTAAAATGAATATAAACGAATAAAAAAAGTTAATAATAGAAGAAAACATGATCCTAAATATTACAGGTGTAAATATAAATTAGAGAGCAAAAACACTATGCAAAAGAGTAGTAAAACACCAGATTTTGTTTTATGTTTTCTTTTTAAGGTAAGCAAAATCAAAAATCCTCTAGCCAGGTGCACCAAGAAGAAAAGAGAGATGCTCCAAAGAAATAAAATAAGAAATAAAAAGAGAAATAATAATTGTTACCTCAGATATACAAAAAAAGGATCATTTTGTCAACACATACATGCCAATAACCTGGACAACTTAGAAGAAATAGGCAAATGTCTAGAAAGAGACAGAGATAAGGAAAAACAAATAATTTGAACAAACTAATTACTAGAAGAAAGTTAGAATCTTCATTTAAAAAAATCGTTAAACATTAGTGCAGATATAAACAGCTGTCTTGGAGTACTGTACAAACATACAAAACAGGACTTATACTGTTCAAACTATTCAAACATAGTGAAGATGTGGGAAACTCCCAAATTAATTCAATGAAGACTTCATCAATGTGATAGCAAAGCCAACAAAGTACAGGCAAAGAGAATTTCAAGCCAATATATTTGATTGATTTAGTTGCAAAAGTTCTACCAAATATCATTAGCAAACTGCATGCAACAATAGCTAAAATGAATCATGCACTATGATCAACTTGGATTTATTGCAGGGTCACAAGAGAGGTTCAACATACACAAATCAGTTTGATACACCAAATTAACAAAAGAAAAAGTGAAAATGATGTGGTCACCCCAATAAATCCATAAAAAGCATTTCAAAAAATTCAACATTTATTCATTAAAACAACAACAACAGCAACAACAACAACAGCAACAACAACAACAACAACAGCAACAACAACAACAGAAACCTCTTACAAAAGTAGGATTCAGGAAATAAATCTCAACATAACTAAAGTCATTAATTACAGACCCACAGAAAATATAATATGTAAAAGTGAAAAACTGAAAGCCAAAATAAGAAATAAGACAAGGATGCCCACTCTCAAGATTTCTATTAAACACAGTATGGGATGCCCTAGCAACAACAATTGGAATAGAAAAAAATGTATTCAAATTGGATTGAATGTAGTACAACAGTCATTATTTTAGATGACATAATAATCTATATAGAGAACTCTAAAGATTCTCCACATCAGAACAACTAAAACTAATAAAGACATTTACCAATGTTGCATGATTCATGATTAATATAAAATACTGTCACATTTCTTTAACAATGAAATATTCCATAATTTAAAAAACCATATGAAATCAGATGAAAAATGAAAAACCTATTAAAAATCAAGATAAAAAATCATTAGGACACTGATAAAGAAAATTGAAGATGATGCAAGAAATGGAAAGAAATCTCAAGGTCCTAGCTTAGAGGAAATAATATTGCTATAATATACATACTACAAAAATGTCTACAGATATAAAGTGATTCAGATCGAAATACATGATATTTTCCATAGAAATAAAAACAGTCCTAAGATTTGTAAGGAACTGCAAGAGAACCAGAACTGCAAAAGGAACAATGTGGGAAAAGAACAAAGTTGGAAGCATAACCCATAACCCTCCCAGATCTCAGACAATATTACAAAAATACAGTAATCAAAACAGCACAATACTGGAAAACAAACATCTATATCACTGGAACGGAACACAGAGGTAGAAATAAAACATCACACCCATGGTCAACTAAACAATGACAAAGGAAACAAAAATATACAATGCCTAAAAGACAGTCTTCAGCAAGTGATGTTGAGGCAATTAGACAGCTACATGTAAATCAATGAAATTTGAACACTCCCTCATACAGTACAAAAATAAACTCAAAATGATTTAATTATCTGAATCTAACACATGACACAATAAATCTCCTGGAAACTAACATAAGGAAAACAATAGATAAATTGTACTGAGATTTTCTTATCTCACTCTCCCAAGCTGAAAACAATAAAAGCAAAATAATCAAATTAGTCTGAATTAAAATTAAAAGCTTATACACAGCAAAATAAACAGAATGAAAACATGAAATTCCAAATGGGAGAAAACATTTGGAAAAAATGCAATCAACAAGAGGCTAATTTCTAAAATACACACATCGTTTATAAAACTCCATTTCAAAAATCTACAAACAACCCAGCCAGAAAATGAGCAGAAGACAATTCTCCAAAGAAGACACACAGATGACCAACAGGAACATAAAAACATGCTCATATTGCTAATCATTATACAAAGGAAAGACAAAAATATAATAATGTTTTACCTCACACTAGTGAGAAGGGCTGTCATCAAAATGTCTACAAATAATAAAGACTGTGGAGGTTGTAGAGAATAAGGGACTCTCCAACGCTGTTGGTGGGAATGAAAATTAGTGCAACCACTTTGGAAACAGTACGGAAGTTCCTTTTAATAATAAAAATAGACCTATCTTATGACACAGTAATCCCACTCCTGGGCATATAAAACATAAAACCTGAAAACAACGAATCCTAGGGTAAAACAAAAGAAGTACACTTGACTTAATTTGATTTTTCATATGTCTCCTCTGGCAGGGGAAGCAGAAGCAAAATTAACAAAAGATGATTGTATCAGTCTAAACAGATTTACACTGCAGAAGAAATGATCAATAAAATGAACAGTCAACCAAGACAATGGGAGAAAATATATGCAAGTGATATTTTCCTATCAAGTGTTAATATCCAAAATATATGGCAAACTCATACACCACAACAAAATAAAGACCAAACAATTCAATTAAAAAAAGTCCATTGGTACTGAATAGATAGATCTGAATCAATTTTCTGTAGAAAACATACAGTTTGCTAAATGACACATGAAA
Source organism: Vicugna pacos (assembly GCF_048564905.1). Taxonomy (NCBI): domain Eukaryota; kingdom Metazoa; phylum Chordata; class Mammalia; order Artiodactyla; family Camelidae; genus Vicugna; species Vicugna pacos. The sequence continues at coordinate 12,445,039 of NW_027328741.1, read as the reverse complement.
ATATGTTCAGAGTTATAAATTATTAGGAAAGTCATAAACCAAAAATGAGACAACACCTCACACTTGTCAGAAGGCTCTCAACAAAAGGAAAAGAAATAGATATTGGTGAGATTGTGGAGAAAAGGGAACACCATGGAAACTGTTGATAGGAATGCAAAGTATTGATTCCATAACATATAAACATCAAATTTTCTTCATCCAGTTTTCTGTCAAGGGATGTTTGGTTCGTAGGCCCCTGTCTGAAGGCTCTAGAGAATAAGCCCATGGGCTGAACTAATAAACAAGCTGTGAGGAGTGTTACATATCCAGGCTGGAAAAGAAATGGCCTATTCAATGTATCCTGTATGGTTGGCTGGATAGCCTATGCTGGATAAGATACTCATAGGAGGACAACGTAAGACAGGCAGAGCCGGCTGGATAAGAGATGGCCTACTTAATGAAGTTCTGTGATGAACTTTTAAACAATCCTTGATCATTTAACATCCAATGCTTACTGCAGGAGCATGGGGACATAAATAGCTTACGATTATTAACATTGTTATAACTTAGATGATATGTGAGGCATTGTGCATGATGTATATAAACCCTTTTCCTAAGAATCAATAAACAGAGAACTGCTTCGCTTATCTCCACACAGTGTTTGTGTGTATATTATATCGTGCCTCTGACAGGTTTAATTTAATTTGTTGGGAGTAACTTAAAAAGATGTTGCATTATATACAATACTCTTTCTGCACCTATTGAGATGATTATGTGAGTTTTATTTCTCATTCTATTAGTGTGGCATGTCATCTTTATTGATTTGAATATTTTGAAGTTTCCTTAAACCCAGGGATAAATCCCTTTACTCATGTATGTGTATGATACATTAAAAGTTTTATTGAATCCATTTTGCTTGTGTTTTCTTGAGAATTTTGGCTTATATGTTCATGAGGGTTATATTATATATATTGCATATAATGTCCTTTCTAGCATTTTATGCAAATATAGCTGGCATCATAAATCTAGTTTGGAAACTTTCACCCCATCAAATTCTTGGAAGATTTGGGGTAGAATTGGTGAAAAATTGTCTTCAAATATATGACAGAATATACCAGTAAACACTTTTTGTAAATATTTTCTGGTTTCAGAGGTTTGGATTACTGATTTGCTCATACACAGTTTTGCTATATTTAACTTTCTAATTACTTCTTGATTCAGTATTGGAAGACATATTTCTGGGAATTTGTCTTTTGTTCTAGGTCATTCAAATTGTTATCTAGTGGTCATTTTTTATGATGCTATGCATCTCTACAACATCAGTGTTAATATCTTCTCTTCTATTTCAAATTTTATTTGTCTTTATTTTCTTAGCCAACCTAAACTTTTGTCCAGTTTATGTTTAAAAGAATCACACTTAGGTATATTTTTTGTTATCTTTTCAATTGTTTCTCTTGTTATTTGCCTTACTCTCATTCATTCAATTTTCTTCTTCATTCTTTCTGTTTTCTCCTAGGTTCTTGATGTGTAAAGTTAAGTAGCGTGAATCTTTGTATTACATTCATTATTAAATATTATTTATTTATTTATTTATTTATTTAATTTGTCTATTTATTTACTTATTTATTTTCTTATTTACTTATATATTCATTTATTTATCATTGAACTACTTCCATTTACAACGTGTCAATCTGTGGTGCATAACACAGTGACCCACTTCATGCATATGTTTGCATGCCTATTAAATTTAACTTCAATATATTTAACATACTGCCCTGTGTCATACAATAGACATTTTGAAAATATTTATTTTTATATATAGTGGATAACATTTATAAATCTACAGCTCCCAAATATATCCTATCCTTGACCATTTCGGCAGTTACCATAAGATTATTATGTAGATCTGCAAGTGTGTTTCATAGTTGTAGATGAAATCATAGTGTTCTCATCCAAATTTTTTTTTTTAGGTTTCTCCATGTGTCATGCCATGTATAATTTTTCTTTCTCTTTCTGGCTTACTTCAATTAGAATGACACATTTTGGGAGATATATTTTGCTGCAAATGTCATTGTTTTATCAATTTTTATGGCAGAATATTATTCCATTTTGTAAATAAGGCATAAATTCTGTATACTGTCATCTGTTGATGGACATTTAGGGTGCTTCCATGTCATGGCTTTTGTATATAGCACTGCTAAGAACATTTGTGTGCAGGTGACATTTTGAATTAGGGTCCTCTTTTATATATACCCAGGAGTTGGATTGCTGGATAAGTTAAATATATTTTTATTCTTTTGAGGAATACCCATCCTGGTTTCCACAATGACTTCAACAAACTACATTCCTACCAACAGTGTAAGAGGGTTCCATTTCATCATAGCTTCCCCAGCATTTATTGTTTTTGGACTTTTTATTGACGGCCATTGTGACTAATGTGAGGTGATAATTCATTATAGTTTTGAATTGCCCTTCTCTGATAATGAGAGTTAGCAATTTTTTTTTCATATTTCTATGTGGCATTTGTATGTCTCTAATGGATAATGTATTGTTTAGGGCTTCTGTGCATTTTCAGATTGGGTTTCGTTTTTTTTGTATTATTATTAGGTTGTATGAACTCTATATTTTGGAAATTTAGCCTTTGTCAGTTGCATCATTTCTAAATATTTTCCTTAATCCTGTAGTTAGTCATTTTGCTTTGTTTATGGTTCCCTTTGCTGTGCAAAAGCTTATAAGTTTAATTAGGTCCAATTTTAATAATTTTGCTCTTACATCCATTACTTGGGTAGACTGTACTAGGAGATCATTGCTGAGATTTATCTCAGAGTGTTTTGCCTATGTTTTCTTCTTGGAGATTTACTCTGTCTTGCCTTACATTTAAGTATTCAAGCCATTTTGAGTTTATTCTTGTGTATGGAGCGAAGGAGTGTTCTAACTCCATTGCCCTGCTTGCTGCTATCCTGTTTTCCCAACACCAGTTGGTGAAGAGATGGTCTTTTCTCAGTCATATTCTTGGCTACTCTGTCAAAGATTAATTGAACATAGGCCTGTAGATTTATTCCTAGTCTCTCAATTCTGTTGCATTGGCCATATGTCTATTTCTGTACCAATATCATGTCGTTTTCATTATTGTAGGTCTGCAATAGTGTATGGAGACCAGGAGGGTTATTCCTCCAGCCTCTTTCTTTGTCTTCAATATTGTTTGGAAAATTATAGATCTTTAGTGTATCTATATAATTCTTATGATCATTTGTTTCAGTCCTAAAAAGAAATGTTTTGAATAATTTGATAGGAAATCACATTAAGCCTGGGGATTGCCTTGGGCAGTATGGCCATTTTAACAATATTATTTCTTCCATTACAAGACCATTGGTTATCTTTTCAATTCTTAAAATCCTTTTTGATTTCCTGAAACAATGATTTCCTGTTCTCCATGTATAAGTCATTCACCTACTTGGTCAGAGTTTTTTTAAGCATTTTATAGTTTTGGGTGCAGTTATAAAAGGGGTTGTTTCTATACTTTTTTTTTCCTGTTGATTCAATGGTAGTGTAATGAAATCTAATTGGTTTTTGTACATTACACTGGCTACCTTGCCCAATTCCTTTTTTACCCTAAGTATTTTTTGTGAAGCTTTTACAGTTTTCTATATATAGTGTCATATCTGCATATCATGACAGTTTTAACTCTTCTTTTACAGTCTGAATCATTTTATTTATTTTTCTTGCTTGATAGTTGTGGCTAGGAATTCCAAGACTATATTGAAATTGTGAGAATGTGCATCCTTGTATTGTCTCAGGTTTTTGTGGAAAGGGTTCCAGTTTTTCACCATTGAGTATTTGCTGGCTAAATATTTGTCATAAATAGCTTTCATTATGTTGAGATATGGTCCTTCTATGCCCACTGTGATAAGAACTTTTATCACAAATAGGTGTTAAATTTTATCAAATGCTTTTTCTGCATCTACTGAGATGATCATATCATTTTTGTCTTCTCTTTTGTTGATATGGTGTATCACAATTGTTTGATTGATTTGCAAATGGTAAACCATCCTTGTGTTCCTGGGATGAACCTAAAGTGTAAATGGTGCATGATCTTTTTTTACATGCTGTTGGATTCTGTTTATTAATAATTTCTTAAGGACATTTACATCTATGTTTATCAATGATATTGGCCTATAGTTTTCTTTTTGGGGTAGTGTCTTTTTCTGCTTTTGGTATCAGTTTGATATTGGCCTATGGTGTCAGTTTGGGAGTACTCTCTCCATATCAATCTTTTGGAAGAGTTTGAGGAGGACTGGTATGGATTTTTCTTTGTATGTTTGATCAAATTCCCCAGTGAAGGTAATTGGGTCTGGATTTTGTTTGCAGAGAATTTTATTTTATTGATATTTCTATTCGATTTCTGGTGATCTGTCTGTTCAAATGGTTAATTTCTTCTTGATGCAATATTGGTGGGCTGAATGTTTCCAAAAACTTCTCCATTTCTTCCTGGTTGCCCAGTTTGTTTACATACAGTTGCTCATGGTAATCCCTTATGATATTTTGCAAATTTGTTGTACTCTTTGTATTTTCTCCATTTTCATTTCTTATATTATTTGTGTTCTCTCTCTTTTCTTGTTGGTGAGCCTGTACAGAGATTTGTCAATTTTGTTTACTATTTTAAAAAATAATTAGATTAATTTTTTTCTATTTTTTAATCTCTATTCCAAATCTTCCTTCCATGGTCTTTATTTTTTACATCATTCTGTTGACTTTTGGTTTTGTTTGCTCTTCTTTTCTTGATTAGTTTACATAGAATGTTAGATTATTTATTTGAAATTGTTCTTCTTCTTTGACGAAGGCCGTTTCACTATGAACTTCCCTCTTAAGACTGCTTTAAGTTTTCCATAGAATTTGTGCTGTGTTTTGTCATATTTCTCAAGATATTTTGTAATTTCTTCTTTTACTTCATCAACTCTCCCCCTTGTTTTAGTACCATGTTTTTTATTCTGGATGGTGTCATTTTTTCTCCCTGTTTTTCTGTTTCATGGTATTATACTCAGAAAAGATGCTTGAAATATTTTTTATCTTCTTAAATTTGTTGAGGCTTTTTCAGAGCCTGAGTTCATAATCTTTCCTAGAAGATGTTCCATGTGCACAGAAAAGAGTGCATATTCTGTTTTGGGGAGAATTACTGTTTTAAAAATATCAACCATCTCCAATTATTTTATAATGTCTTTTAGTATCTTTGTTCCCTTATTAATTTTCTGTGTGAAAGACCAGTCCAGTGATGTAATGGGGAGTTATAGTCTCCAACTCTGATTGTGTTCCCAGGGATTTCTGTCTTTTTATCTATTTGTATTTGCTTTATATATTTAGGGGCTACTATATTGAGTGCATATACATTAATGAGTATAATACCCCCATTTTGCATTGTTCCTTTAATCATTATATCATGTCCTTGTTTATCTTTCTCTATGGCCTTTCTTGTAAAGTCTCTATTGTGTGAAGTCAGTACTGCTAGTCCTGCATTCTTCATATGTACATTTGAATGGAATATATTTTTCCATCTTCTGACATAAATTTGATGTGTGTTCCTCTCGCAAAAGTGGTTCTCTTGTATTCGTCATAATGTAGGGTCTTGTTATATTATCCCATCTGACAATATATATCTTTTGATTGAAGTACTAAATCCATTAACATTTGTGATAATTATTAATAGACTAGTGTTTATTTCCATTTTTAACTTCATTTTCCAGTTGATTGGTATTTCCTTTTTGTTCATTTCTTTTTCTTTTTGTGGCTTGATAAGTATTCTTTTATAATCTTGGTTTCTTTTTTGCTTTGTGAATTCATTGTAAGCTTTTGACTTATTATTACGTTGTTTTATATTTATATTGACCTATGATATTTCTGTTTATTTTAACTGATAAGAATATAACTCAAACCCATCCTGCAGAGAAGAGAAACAAGAAGAAAACACTCTGTATTTTCATGTTTCAGTCGGTGACGCATAAAATTTTGACGTCCTGTTTTACAACATCATATTTATTCTGTTGTAAGTCATTGTAGCTATTTCCTTTCTAATTATACCTTTCTCTTTTCTATAGCTTCCTGCTTGTTTTTTATTTAGAGTATATCTTTCATTATTTCTTTTTCTCTTGCTTAATTCTTTTAGTATTTGCTTGTGTGGAAGCTATTTATCTCGCCTTCTACACTAAAAGGTAGCCTTGCTTGATAAAGTATCTTAGATTACAGCTATTTTCATTCAGGACTTTGAATATGACTTGCCACTGCCTTCTGCCTGTTGTATTTGTGCAGGAAATGTATTTACAAATACAATGTATTTAATTATATATATGTAAAGAAAACCTACAAATAAGTTAACAAATAAGGAGAAAACCTATACATTAAAAAACAGAAAATATTGATGAATGAAATTAAAACTGGTCCAAAGAAATGAAAAAAATCTCTTGTGTTAATAATGTGAAACAATGTGGTTGCAACAACCCTACTACCCAAAGCAATCTACATTTAGTGTGATTCATGTCAAAATACCCATGATATTTTTCCATTTAATAGAACAAATAATTTCAAAATTTATATGTAACCACAAAGAACATGAGTTGCCAAAATAATCTTCAAAAAGTGTATTAAATATAATGGTGTAAAGTTCTCTGACGTTAAATAGTCCTACAAAGCTTTAGTATTTAAAACAACATGATACTGGCTCAAAAACAGACACCAATGAATTGAAGAGAATAGAGCAACCAAATATAATCCCTCACACCTATGATCTTTTAACCCATGATAAAGGAAGCAAGAGTATAAAATGAAGAAAAGACATTCTCCTCAATAATTAGTGCTGGGAGATTGAACATGTAAAAGATAGATTAGAATATTTCCTCACAATGTATACAATCCATGAGCACAGAATATCTTTGTATTTATTTTGTTTGCTTTTATTTCTTGCACCTGTAATTTATACATCTATGCTTAGATCTTTTATTTCACTTATCAAATTTATTCGTATTTTAATATTTTTGGTATTAATTTACACACAATTGTTTCCCTAATTTCTCTTTCTGATAATGTGTTTTTAGTATACATAAATGCAACGGATATTTGTATATTGATTTTGTATTCTGCAAGTTTACTAAGTTTGTTCATTATTTCTAACAGTCACTGGAGGAGTATATGGAGTTTTCTATCTATGCATAATTATGTCATCTGTAAAAATTTTACTGCATTTTTACAAGTTGGATGCCTTTTATAATTTTTCTTGACTACTTGTTCTGGCTAGGACATCTAGTACTGTAATTTAGGACTTCTGAAAATGAGCTACTTCTTCTTATTACTGGGCCAGATGAAAACATTACTGTATGTTAATATTGAACTTGATGTTAGTCATGGGTTTCCCATATATGGCTTTTATTATGTTTAGTTACATTCAATCTAGAGCAAATTTGTTAAGAATATTTTTATAAAAAAAGGTAATATCCAATCTGTGAATAATTTTCCTACATATTTTCAGATTGTTATTTTTGAATTCTTTGTTTTCTAATGGACGGTATCACATATATTCATTTACATATGTTAAGTAATATTTATGAATGAGGACTAAACCCAACTTAACTATAATTTCTAATACTTATAACGTGCAATAAATTCAGGTTGCTATTATTTATTTAGAATGGAATTTACAGATACTGAAGGAAAATTTTACATTGTAGCTTGAGGGTACATTTATTTATTTAAAAATTTTATCTCCCATTTTGAATTTGGCTTATGTTTAACGGAATTTATTTCTAAATAAGTATATAAGTATTGGTAGAACTGGATTTACTACAGTTTACTGATACAGAACATAGCTATTGTTACAATTAGTGCACAAGACACTTGCCTTAAAATGCCGTATTATACTTACAATGACAAATGTTTCAGGACTGAGAAATATGTTGCTTCCTAAAATGCATTACCTGGTCTTTTCCAACCCAACCCACATACACTGTTATTTCTTTGTTTTTTGATTGTTTGTTTCCCCCTTAATGGAGGCACATTTATTGAACCCAGGATATTGTGCATAAGAGTATTAATCAACATCATTTTGGAACACATAACAGAAGCCCCAAGGGTATGTATTATATAGATGACAAGAAAATTTATTAGTTCTATGCACTGAGAAACCTCTGAGTGAAAGAATGGCAAAAACAAACATTTGTAAATATACAATAAGATTGTCTCTCTTGTAATTTTAAAGTAGTATATTAAATTACATTTGTTTTACTTATAGCACTGAATTACAATTTAAAACAAAAATGCCACCCTTTGGGATTTCTTAAATTTTAATGATTATTTTAATCTAATTTTATTTCATAAATATTTATCATTTATTTATAAACATAAAAAATAAACATATTTATTCTTCACGTTTTGAATATAGAGATACATATTGTAAAGTACACAGATAAATAACTACTTCCATTTCCAAATCAAACTAAGTTTCACTTTAATTACAAATGATGATGAAATCATTATACCATTTCTTTACAGTTTTTACACAAATTTCACTTTAAATTCCAAAACTTTAAAATTACTATAGATATTTTGTGCATTATTTATACTCTGTTCACCAATCTGGTATAAATTTGTGTACAAAAGGATGGAGATAGGTTTTATTTCATAGACCCCAAAATTAAATTATTTAAAAAGATTTTGTGGGAATAAGATTTGCAGATAACACTATAAACATAAGCATCCTATATGTTTCATTTTAACTGGATGAATGAGAAGTAAACAGTGGCTGAATGTTACTCTTGGGTTGGTAGGAGATCAGTCGCTTTGTGATGTGACAGCTACTCAGATTGAGAACCATTGTGATGGCCTAGCAGTTTATCTGTGCAAGACTGCCAAAGCTGCATTTGTAGCTGCAGTGCTCAAAATCATGCTGATTAGAAAAGTAGCTGTGGAAAAATTTATTTGAGATGGTACATGTTTCTTCAGAAATTCAAGATGTGTCTCGTAAAGATGAACAAACTGGTTCAGGAAACCCCGGTAGATCTCTATTGTGTGATCAAACATTCTCTGGGGACTTGGACTTGAGGTCTATGATTGAGGAAAATATTTTCCAGACTTTCTCTGAAGAATCCATGATAAAAAGACCATGTTACACACATTGTGTCTCTGAACCAGATGAAGATAATAATTTTCATTCTCTGACATTTCCCAGAATACTCTGGAAAATGACTGGGAGTGACCAATTTAAATCCATCTGTTGGGATGATAATGGAACCTCTGTAGTGATTGATGAAGATGTCTTTAAGAAGGAAGTTTTGGAAAGAAAGTCCCCTTTCACTATATTTGAAACTGGAAGTATGAAAAGTTTAGTTAGAGAGCTTAAGCTTTATGGGTTTAGTAAAGAGTGGCAGAATTTTCAAAGATCTGCTTGTCTAGCTGACATTCTGGCAGAAGAAAAATTAGTCTCTGTTTTAAGCAAGATATTCAGAAATATTAGTTACGACTTGGTAACTTATATATAAAAGTTTATTTTGTACATCAATCTATGGTAATATAAATGTAAAGCTAGATTTTGAAAATTGTATAGAACTACTAAGACTAAAATCCTTTATTTTTTCAAAAAAATGAGGACAGTGCCTTAAGTAGTCAAGATTATGAGAAACTTTGCTTGCAACTATGAATCACACCAGAAATCTAAATAAAGGTATTAAAGTTGCTTTAAAAATTGGAATTCACCGTTGCTGCAAATGTTAACTTCTTAAATTTGATGACTATAAAATTTAAATTTCTATTTTCCAAATAAGGAACTTCAAAATATCATCAGCATTGTTCATATTTTGATGATATTTTCTATGCACAGTAAACGTGAAATCTGAGGTTTTATTAGTTAGGCTTATTGTAGTCTTGTATTTTGGTTTAAAATATTACTAAAATTTTTCTCCTTTGGTTGTAGCTGCAATTCTATCATTATCCAAATTTTAAACGAGTCTGTCCCCAGCTTTTAGTGAGAATAAAAAGAAGAGTTGGGATTAAAAATGCCTCTCTGGTATCTTCATTGGATGAAGATTTCAAAAAGAAGCACTTTAAATCAGGTGGTAATGTGGATAATCTTAATTCTGGTTTTGTGGCTGACACTAGTGGAGAAAGTCCATTTTTATCTCCTGCAAATTTAAATATGAATCTAATAAGTAAGCCCCCTACTAGCCACATTATTGGTGATACAAATACCCCGATCAGAGGTGATTTTTCTCCTCCATCATCAATATCAGTTAGACCACGAGTGCAAATTGCAGTGGATCAACGTGCTATTTTAAGTCAGTTTACCACTGTCCACGGGCACTCTCAAAGCAGCTTCAATGAAGCAAATGACACTGTTGTGAACTTCATTACAACTACAACTTCTAATTCTCAATACAGCATCTTGTCTCCCATACAGAGCAATTGTTATGGACTGATGTTGGAGCCTTCTACTTTTCCAAATAGATATCACAACAAATCTGCCAGTGAAGGTCGTTTTTCTAAACTTCAACCAGGGAGCAACCCACGGTTTCCAGTGCCAGGGATAGCTGATACATCAACTACCTCTCTTTCAAAGCCAACTCATCAACCATCTTCAGTTTATCAACGTCATCCTAATTAAAACTGATCTACCAGAGGACTACCAGATTATGCAAGATAACAAAGATTAAAATTGATGTTGTCAAATGTCCACAAATATCTGCAAATTTCTTTTTTGAACAATAAACATAGATTTGTACCTGTATTTTCCTTATTTGTTTTAAATGGAGTTAAAATTTAAATGTGAGACTAAGTAACCATTTAAGAAAAAAAATATTTGATTGATTTGATCATTTGATGGAACAATATGTAAGTAAATTTAAATAATTTCTTGTAAGGAAGAAGAGAAAATGGAAGAATTTGGAAAAAAACTAACACATGGAGAGAGACAAATGTACTAAATGGTTTCTGGTTCATCCTTGAAAGTATTAATAGTGTTAAGTTAGGATAGGTTGGAACAGAAGGTAAATGTAGGACAAGCCCAGGGATCATGGTCTCTATTGTGTCACTCCTGGAACCATAAAGTTCACATAATGTAGTCTCAGATGGCATATTAAGCATGTGGTAGAATTTAAGAAGCAATTTTATCTATGGTCTTCTTTGTGCTGTTCTCAAAACATTCCAATTGGTGGTTTCATTTCCTGAACTAAAGAGTCTACAGTATATTAACAAGTCAATAATTTATGTTGCTTTTACGTTCCAGCTAAAGACAAGCTTATGTCCTCAGGTTGGCACTTAATGCCTATCCATCTCTAAGCCCAGAAACTCAACTTAGTTTAGTCATTCCTTAATAAATCTGGTATCTGACTTCCTTGGAATATCTTTATGTTTCACAGTATCTGGAGATATATCCAGGCAAATGCTTGTCAACAATGTAAGCTCCAACCTTACCACTTTTGTTCCAGCTCATCCATGGACTTTAGGTATCCTCCTTTTACCTTCTTAGACTTTCCCAGTCTCAGCATGAAACCACCTCCTCCAGATGTTTTCTGTCTATCCCCCTTTCATTGTCTAACTTGGATACCAGCACTGTAAGCACAGCACATGCCACAGGATGCAATTTAATAATTAGTGAATGAAAGATACATGTTGACTTTAAGGAAAATCTACTTTCCTGAAACAACAAATCTCTCATGCTTTTCAAACTATTTCGTTATGGTGTTTACTCTTCCCCACAAACTAGCTCTTTTCATAGCCCAAGGACTAGTCACTCAAAACAGTAAGTGGAAGTAGGTAAAGTAGACAAAGTATTATTTTCTTCTTAATTCATGCCTCGAGAGGCATAAAGTATTCCATTCTCATTTGCTGGATTTCTTCCTATCTCTTCATCACACACCCACCCAAAATAGCTGATTCTCTTCCCCATACCAATAACTATACTGCCTTCTAATTAATTTACTTCTTAGAATCAGAGCTTTGTCCAGAAGAGACAGTGCCATTTCAAACTTTTAATGTAGATTTATACACCCCACATAATTTGTGCCCCTTCTAACCTTAACACAGGAAGTATCTAAGAGGTACTAGACCCTTGGTTGTGGTGGTCGTATTCAGTAACGAAATTGCAATCTAATATGTGTGGAATAGTAGGAGGTGAGGGTGGTGGAATTAAAATTTGTCCAACTGCAAGATTACCAAATTTCTGCAGATATTAGGAAATATAATATATTCCCGGAAGACTTTGAGTATTTCCCATTTATTTAAAATAAAAGGTGAAGCATTTTCAGAATGTGAAATGCCCTGAAAGGCTGGAAAAATTGTAGGCAAGGTCAGGGTGTCTAAGGCTTCTGGTCATAATCATGCAGCCAGTGTCAGCTGATAAGACTGGAATGGTAAAATTGAGTCCTGAAAATGTGTCACCAGTTGTGAAGAAAGTATTTGATTATCTGGAGAATGGGCAAATGGTCCAGGGTAAGCTCTTGGAACATCCCACCAATATGACCTTTATCAAGAGAAGAAAGAGACCACTTGCAGTAGGAGATCTGTGTATTGACAGCAGTGGTTTTTCCTACAACAGAAACATCACGCTTTTAAGTTTGTCAGCTCAAATCTGATGGTGGCTATGTTTTTGCTTACATTAGCAGTCTGGGGTTCAGATGGGCTGGTTCAGCAGCTAGTTTCCAGCTCTCTTATCAGACAGTGGGTCTTACCGTAATCATCTTAACAAGGTTCTATACTTATAAGCCAAAAGCTACAGTTTACTTTCAAAATTAAAATCCTAAAGAAGAATATTGTTTGTTTGTCCATCTGTAGTTTTCTCCCTGGTAAAATCTAGACCATTGGCAAAAGTACAAAAGTTGGCTGGTGCTTTGAAAACTATTCTCTGTGCACTGCCCACTGAATTCTTCCCAGTAAATACTACAAATCCGTCTACCACTGTGTGTGTGTGAAGATGGATTGTTAAGTTTGTCTTAGCTGAGTCATCAGTGAAATATTCCTCTGCATTTGGCAGAATATCTGTGTATTAAGAGTTTCATTGAGCCACCAGATTTTCTACCGATCAGGGAGAGGTAGATTATATTTCTTCCAGTATACTAATTGTTAACTGTTCATTGAATCCCGAGCTGAAGCTAGGGCCAAGCCTCTGAACCCTTGAATTGGACTGAGGCAGGTACATTCTTCAGTCCACAGAGCCCAGAACAGGATTGTGTCTCCTTTTTAATTTAAGCTTACATCTAAGTTATTTTTCTTTTAATTCTCATTGTTGTCACAACTTATTTTGGCTTTGAACACCCGTTGACTAATTTATAGAGACTGAACCACTGACTTATTCCTGTTCACCTAGAAATTGCAATAATCTTTCTTTCCTTGGACTACATGGAGTAGAGTTTGCATTGTCATCATTTTGAAAGCAGTCCTCAGTCCTAATAATGCAGAACATTTACAGTTCTTTGCCCAGCTCTTGAGCGAGAATATTTGTTGTGGGTCTCAATGATTATCCTCACATTCTCTAATGCAACCATGAGAAAACACCACATTGTTATCCAAAATCAAGTCTTTGTCAGTATTGACTTCCCATTGCAAAACAGTTAAGAATTGTAGGGGTTCTGAGATTTTCCCATGCTGAGATTTTTAGCAACCTAGCATGTTCCTTTCTTACTGATGCTGTCATGGAGATGAGACCATCGGTCAGAGACAGTGAACTTTATCACTCAGCAGAAGAGCATCCATTTCCTAATCTCAGATGAATACACAGAGTGAAATTTTGATGCCTACAGAAGCAGTGGGCTGTTAACATGAACAATGTTTAAGGCATGGTAAAACTAATTATATTAGTATCTTTATGTATTATTTATTAGAATCACATATTTATTAGTATCTTTACCTAGGATAAGTATATCATAACTCAACTTTACTTGCTGCAGAAACAATCATGAGAAATATCATGGGAAAAATGAATATTGTCTTTCCATTTTTCCTTCTGCATCTATTGAGATATAAATGGCATAGAACATTGTGTAAGTTTAGGTGTCCAGGATATTGGTTTGATTAACAAGTATCTTGAAACAAATATCATAGCAACATTAGGGAGAATTCATTATCTCATTTAGATTCAATATTAAAGAAATACGATTTGCCTTTTGGTTGTGATATAAAACCTTATTGTCTACTTCCTTAACAACATTCATATATAACATAAAGCAGTATTTATTGTAATTTTCATATTACTACGGGGCATCCCTTGAACACGTTTATTTTATGGCTGGAGGATTATAGCATTTGAGTGCATTAATCAAATTCTCCTTTCCCAACCCCTGCCCCTGTTAACTACAAATCTAATTTCTTTCTAAAAGTATGTTTCTTTACGAAGTGAACATTAATTTATAAACTGTGTTAGTATCTCTTAAACATCAAACTCTTTGCAACTTTTAGTACACTTCAAACTGATAACCAGAATATATCTAGATATGATATGTTGCTATTTAAAGATATTTAGTAGTTATTTACTATTCCCCATACAGCACATTTCTTGACCCTGACTCATTTAATTTGCAACTGGAAAATTTTCTCTCTTAATTTTCATGAAATATTTCTTTTTCCTCACCCCATTTCCCCCATTCTTGTGAACAACCTGTTTCTTTGTATATCTATATCTCCTTTTCTGCTGTGTTATTTTCATTTGTTTTAAATTACAAATATGAGTAAAATCATATATCATATGTCATTCTATTTCTGAATTATTTCACTTAACATATTACCCTTTTGGTCTACAAATTTGTTGCAAATGAAAAAATTATTCTTTTTATAGATGAGTAATAACCCATTGGAATTTTATCTGTGTGTGTGCATATATATATACATATATATTTATATATACATGTAAATATAGATTAATCAATAAAATCAAAGATAAAAATATAGCTGTGTAGATATATATATTATAAACACACATTATCTTTATCCATCATCTATTGATGAGCAATTAATTTGCTTCTATATCCTGTCTATTGTATATAATGCTGCAGGGAATATATGTTTGAATTTATCTTTTCTGGTTAGTGTTTTTATTTTCTTGGAATAAGTATCCAGATATGGAAATGTTGGATTATATTTCATTTTTAATTTTTCGAGAAAAATGCATACTGTTTTCCACAGTGGCAGCACAAATTTACATTCACTCCAGCAGTGCATCAGGTTTGTTTTTCTTACATACTCACCAACACTTATATTTGTTATCTTTTTGATTATATTCTTTCTGACAGGGCTGACATAAACTCTCATTGTGTTTTGGACTTGCATTCTTCTGATGATTAGTGATGTTGACCGGTTTCATATGCCTGTTGGTTACCTTTTCCCCACTGTATATTCATTTTTTGTAATGGTCTAAATGACCATAACTGTCTGATTTCATTTTTAGGCATTCTTTGTGTGCCATTATTCCCTTTGTTCTGTGCCACTACCAAATTCTTTTTATTACTGTAGCTTTGTATTATAGTTTTAAATCAGGGAAAGTGATACATCCTCTTTGTTGTTTATAAAATAAATTTGTATTTATGGTTTGTTTTTTTCTTTTGTTATTTGTTTTAGTGATTTCAACAATTTTGTGTTTACATGTAAATTTTAGAATTATTTATTGTAAATTATGAAAATGCCCTTGGTATTTTGATAGGCACTGAATTTAATTAGTGTATTTTCTTTGCTAATACTGTCATTGAAACAATATTATTACCTCATCAATGAACACAATATATACTTTCATCTGTTTGCATTATCTTCAATTTCTTTTATAAATATTTCATAGTTTTCTGTGTACAGTTCTTTTACCTCCTTGATTGGATATATTTCCAGGTTTATTTCTTTTGTAATGCAACTCTAAGTGAGACAGTTCCCTCACTTTCTCTATCTGTTAGCTTGTTGTTAGTGTGCAGAAATGCAAGATTTCTGTATGTTAATTTTACAATATGAAATTTTATCAAATGCATTGATAAGCCCTAGTAGTTTTGAGGTGCCATCTTAAGGATTTCTGTTTAAAGTATGTCATCTGCAATCAGATACTTTTATTCCTATTCTAAATTAGCCATATTTTATTTACATTTATTTTGGATAACTATGGCTAGAATTTCCAATACTATTCAGAATAAAAGTTGAAAGAGTGTGCATTCTTGTCTTTTTCCTGTCCATAAAGGAGATGATTTCAGCTTTTAATCAGTGAGTGTCATGTTAGCTGAGTTCTTGTAATATATGATCTTATCTGTGTTGAGGTATGTTTCCTCATGCCCAATTTGAGGAGAAACTTACTCATAAATAGATACTGAATATTTCAAAACATTTTATGACTCTTTTGAAGTGAGCATATTATTTTTTTCTTCAATTTGTTAGTGTGGTGTATCATATTAATTAATTTGTGGGTAATGAATCGCTTTTGCATCCCTTGAATAAAATGGACTAATCATACTGTATAATCCTTTTACTGTATTTTTTTCATTGCTAACATTTTAGTGATGATTTTTACACCTATGCTTATCAGTAGTATTTAACCTGTAATTTTTTGAGGTATTTGTTCCAGTTTTAATAGTAGTGTGATACAGAAAGTTGGGGTAGGAAGCCTTCCTTCCTCTGCAAATTTTTGGAATTCTCTGAGAAGTATAGGTGATAGCTCTTCTCTAATTGTTTGTCAGAATTCACCTGTGAAGCTGTCTAGGCCTGGAATTTTGTTTCTTGGAAGATTTTGTTTAATTACTTATTCAAATTCATTAGTGATAATCTGTTCATATTTTCTCTTTCTCATTTCATCCTGGAGATTATGTCTTTTTAAGAAATTGTCCATTTCTTCTTGGGTTTCCATTTTATTGACATATAATTTGTTGTATCTTCTTATAATGTTTTGTATTTCTTTGATATAAACTGTAACTTCCATTTATTTATGAGCTTATTTA
Source organism: Vicugna pacos (assembly GCF_048564905.1). Classification (NCBI taxonomy): domain Eukaryota; kingdom Metazoa; phylum Chordata; class Mammalia; order Artiodactyla; family Camelidae; genus Vicugna; species Vicugna pacos. The sequence continues at coordinate 12,428,132 of NW_027328741.1, read as the reverse complement.
TCTGTATTCTGGTTTTACTCATGAGTCTGGTTAAATTTTATCAATTTTATCTATCTTTCAATAGCCATTATTTAGTATGATTGAATGTTTCTATTTTTAATCTTTTTATTCGTGTATCTTATGATCTTTCAGCTGTCTTTCCTTCTACTAACAAGTTTGTTTCATATTTTGCTACATCATCTGTTTGTACGATTATGTTATAAGAGAGAGATATTTCTTATTTGAATAAGTGGGATTATTTTGCTATATTCATCCCTATTAATACTGCTTTTGCTATACCCCATGGACTTTGTTTTTGTTGTCATTTTCTTTATATATATTTCCTTTGATTTATACAGCAATCCATTGGTTGTTTAATATTGTATGATTTATAATCTAAATTTTAGTATTTTTCTTTTGTTTTTTCCTTTAGAAAATTTCTATTCTCCCAGAATCCATATGTTTCTTCACAAAACAAGGAGAAAAATAATAATATTCAAAATCAGAAGACACAAATTTCCTAAAATTATTTTTGAAAAATGAACAAAGCTGTGGGTATTACCCTCCCTGACTTTAGAACATATTACAAAGCTACAGTATTCAAAACATCAAAATTTAACACTAAAAGACACACATAGATCAATGGAACAATATAAAAAGTCCAGAAATAAACCCACACACATATGGTCAATTAGTCCACAATGAAGGAGGCAAGAGTATACAATGGAAAATTGGCAATCCCTTCAACAAGTAGTTCTGGGAAAACAGGACAGTACATGTAAAAAGAAGATGTATGAGCATTTCCTTCCATAGAATACAAAAAAAATGGATTAATTTCCTTAATGTAAAACCTGAAACTATACAATTTCTGACCAAGAACATGAGGAGAACTGACTTTGAGATAAATCATAGCAATATTTATTTTTGATATGTCTCCTAATTAAAAAAAGGAAAATTAATAATAGTTTTAAGTTTACTAAGGAAAAATTAGATTTTCTACGTGATACAGGGATTCTAATTCTTGTATAAGTGTGAAGTGCAAAACCGTTTTCAGAGCAAAGGAAACCTTCTACAAGAAATATGACAACACATAGAATAGAAGGAAAAACTTCAGACAATGAGACCAAGATGGTGTTAATAGCCATAATATATATGTAGCATATTAGACCCAATATTTTAAAACACATGCCCCATCTTAAAAACAGTTTAAGGGTCTTCATGTAAACTTTTCAAAAACAGACATGTGGATGATTTTCATGCACATAAAAAGAAACATAATTTTGCTATTCATAAGGGAATCATAAATCAAAACCAGAATGAAATATAATCTCACAGCAACCAAAATGGCTATTAGAAAAGTCTTCAAATGACAACCATCAAAGGATAAAATGGAACCCAGGTACACTGTTGGTGGAAATAAAAATTGATGCATCCACTTGTATAAAAGTATAAACAGTGCACAAATAACTAGAAATAGAAGCATTATATGTTGCAGCAATTCCAGTTTTTGGTATAGATCTGTAAAAACATGAAAACATTAACTTTAAAGGATATTTTACCCCAATGTTCTTTACATCATCATTTATAAAAGCCAAGGATAGATGCACAAATCAACTGCCCATCAAGAGATGATTGGCTGAAGTAGATGTGAGATATAGATAACATAATAAATAGTCATTGCCATATCAAAAAATAAAATTCTTCAAATTGGAACAATGTGACTGGACCCAGAGAGTGTTGTATATATGAAAATAAATCATACAGACAAAAACACTTTAAGTTATAACTTACATGAGAAAATTAAAGATATAAGTGTAATAATCATAAAGAAACAGTAACATAATCACATATATATGTGTACTGTTCCAAGTAGTGGTTTCCTTTGGGGACAGACAAGAAGGATGGGGAAGACAAAAATATGCAAGCTACTAGTTATAAATTAGAGGAGCAACAGTGCTATATTTACAGCACAGAAATATTTTAATAATTTAAATGATTTTAAAGAAATTATAGGCATATATTTTAGTAAAATGTGCATGTATGTGGGAAAAATATTGAAGAAAAGAACCCAGGAAAATAAAATATTTTGTAGTACTATGACATTAAGGGGGGTGATTTGTTCAATTTCTTTATTCTTCTTATAATGTCCTTATTATAATTTAAGCATTTAAATGAAAAAGTATATGCTTTGAAAAAAGTGACATAAGTTTAAATTATTTCTGTCTCTCCCCTTAAATCTACAGTCAGTAAAACGTTCACATCTCAACAAAAATAACTACAACACAAAACAATACTCCAGAACGCATATGTACAGCTGACGTTTGGTGGGCTAAAACACATAAAGGAGGCTCTACTGAGGGAAGAGAAGATTTGGTGCCAGCAACCAAGGACCACTGACTAGGGTATCTGAGCCTACAGGTTCAGAGAACCCAGTAGAAACAGGGTCTCAGAGGTTCACACAGCTTCAGCCTCAAACTGCACCAGTACTCATGGTCACAGGTAACTAGGAGGGAGCCACAATGGAGACAGAAATTCCATCCTTCAGACACTCAGACATTCATGACATTGTCCTAACTCCCAATTCATATTGGTGGAGACAAGTTACCTTGCAAAACTGGTCATGGGAAAGGCACTTGCCTGATTCCAATTACCCACCTGTCTTTGCATGTTTCCTCAATGTGTACACTGAGTCTTAAGGCATATCAGATAAAAGGAAGTGTTCACCATACCAGTGACAAGAGTGGCATTAACTACTGGAGAATTCTAAGAAGTGACAATGAAAGCACATCTTTTATCCAGACAGTAGCGACTGGAAAGTGCCATTTTGAAATATTATCAGAGGTAGCTCAGGTAAGTAAAACCAAAAATTGTGCAATATTGCAAACTACCAGAAAACAAAAGCAAGGTCTTCAACTCCCAATCTGTTATTTAGTGTCATCAGAGCAGTAAATTACCAAGACCATGACCAACCACAGTAAAATTATACGGCATGGTAACATACAGATACACAGACACAGACACCAAAACAGACACAGTCACACATGAGCACACACACGCACACACACACAATGTCAACCCTGCAGCAAACTTAAAGTCATGGTATATTGCCATATAATTAATAGAGACTCCAAATAGGTGTCATACAGAATCTCAATACATAAAACAAAACTCAGATAGCAGTTTAGTGAGCTTAGGAATAAATTAAATGCTGATAAGCAATACATTACCAAAGAGACTGAAACTATAAAATAACCAAACATAATTGGAGGACGAGATGAACTCAAAAACTGAGACGAAGAATGCAACAGAAAGCACTGGAAGCAGACTGCCTATGTGGAAGAGAATTTACCAAGCTGACCAATACAAAACTAGAAATGATAGAAGAGGGCAGAGATACAAGATATTAAAAAGTGAGGAAATTCTACAATAGCCATCAGACTTCTTCAGGAAATGCACTTTAGTGTGAAATCCTGGAGGGAGAAGAAAGTTAGAATGTAGCTGATGGTTTATTTAAAGAAGTAATAGTTGATAACTTCCCAAACCTGTGTAAGGAACTGATATACAAGTCCGTGAGCCAACAAAACACCAATAACTTTAAGGCAAAGAGACCTTCAAGATACGTCAGATGCAAATTGACAACTCAATGACAGAGGAAAATTTTAAACGCAGCCAAAAAATATTATAATAATCTACAAAGGAACCTCATTAGGTTTTCAGCAGATTTCTCAGCAGAAAACATTGGCCAAGGGTAAATAAAATGACATTTTCAAACTCCTGAAATAATAAACCTCTCACCCAAGAATACCCTACCTTGCACAGTTATCACTTAGGTATAAAGTGAAAATAAAGTCTTTACCAGACAAAAAAAACCTGAATGAGATGAAAAAACAAAACTGAGACACCTTATACGGGGTGCAGAAAAGAGCTCTACTAAGAAAAATAAGAGAGCAAAAATATGCAAAACATTGAACAAAATGCTAAGTAGACAACATGAGATATTTGCTACTGTTTCTTTGGGTATGTTTTTAAAAGCTTCTCTACTATATGTATTCAAGAAAGAAAAATAGGAAATCAGGGGCAATAAATATATATACATCAATCTGGTAACACCTTCACAAGAATAAATGAACTAATTTGAGACAGTAATATTAAAAGTTAAAGAGTAAAAATAAATCAATATTAAAGGAAGCTGCTATCAGCGGAAAAAGGGCTAAATTATACATGAGATGTTTTATTTTTAATTGAAGTACAGTTGATGTAGTATATTGTGCAGTTTCAGATGTACAGTTAAGGGATACCAACCTCTTTGTGGATAATATTGCATTATAAATTATGACAATATTTTTAACATTAAATTATTCTAAGTTATTGTGTATAATTCCCTGATCTATACAGATTATCTTGTTGCTTCTCTCCTTTATGTATTTTATATTATATCCCTCAATATCGTACCATAAAATTGCACTTCCCTTCCACTTTGGTAAAGATAAATGTTTTCCCATATATTTCAGTCTGCTTCAGTCTTGTCTATCTAATCTCTCTTTCTTTCTACCATATCTCTATCAATCATTCAATCAATCAATCAATCTGTCTATCTGTCTATCTATCTATCTATCTATCTTTCTATCTATCATCTATCTATATATCTATCTATCTCTCTATCATTTATTATCCTTCTATCTATCTATTTATCTGCCATCTATCAATAGATAGCTATAGATAGATTTACATAGATATCTGTTATTCTTTAGATTCCAAACATAAATTATATTATATAGTTTTGTCTTTGTATAAGTTACTTCACTAAGCACATTATTTACTAGGTCCTTTCATGACGTTGAAATAGCAATGTGTTATACTATTTCATGGCTGCATTTTATACCATTGCATATTTATAGAAATATCATATCTTCTTAATTCCATAGTCTACTGTGGACTCTTGGATTGCTTCCCTGTCTTGCATATAATAAACAGTGCTGTTTTGAACATTGATTCTTCTCAATTTAGGGTGTTTTCCCCAGATTTTTCTGAGGAGAGTTATTAATGTTTCATATGGTATTTGTCTTTTAGGTTTAAAGAAATCTGACTATTGTTTTCCATAGAAGTTGTTCAAATTTACATTCCTACCAAGAGAATTCAAGAGAATTCTTACCTCCACATGGTCTCCAACACTTTCTATTTGTAGACTTTTAGATAATAGCCATTTGAGAAGTGTGAAGTAATACCTCTTTGTAGTTTTGTTTTGTAATTACCTAATAATTAGTAATGTTGAGCAATTTTATCACTTGCTTGTTGCTCATCTTTATGTTTTCATTGGAAAAATATTAGCTCAGTTACTCTGCCCTTGTTTTTGATTGGGTTTTTGCCTTTCACATTGAGTTGTGTAACCTAAATATATGTTGCATCTATTTACCTACATCTATTAAACCCTGGTCATTTGCATTGTTTACCGATATGTTCTCCAATTACACAGGCAGCGTTTTCATTTCATTGATTGTGTCCTTAGCTGTGCAGAAGTTTTCAAGTTTGTTTAGGTCCCACTTGCTTATGTTTGCTTTTATTTCTTTTACCTATGGAGACTGATATAAGAAAATATTCCTATGATATATATCCAATAGGGTATCACCTATATTCCCTTCTAGCAGTTTTATAGTATCAGGTCTTATATTTAGGTCCTTAATAAACTTGGAGTATATTTTTGTATATGATGTCAGGGAATGCTCTAATTTCACTGTTTTACATGTAGATGTCCAGCTTTCCCAACACCATCCATTGACGTGACATTTTATCCATTGTGTACTCTTGCCTCTTTTATCATAGATTCATTACTCATAGGTGTGTGGAATTATTTCTAGACTGTTTTTATTGATTGTATCTCTGTGCCAATTCCATGCTGTTTTTATTCCTGTAGGTTTGTAGTATAGTAAGGTATCTGGGAGGGTAATATCTACAGATTTGTTGTTTTTCTCAAGATCATTTTGGCAATTTTTAATGGTTTCATGTAAAACAGTTATTTTTTTCTACTTCTACGGAAAACACTATAGCTATCTAACAGGAATTTGCTTAAATCTGCAGGTTTCTTTGTGTAGTACGACTATGTTAACAATACAAACTCTTTCAATCCAAGAGCACAAGACATATTTCCATTTCTTTGAATAATTTTTAATTTCTTTGTCAATGTTTTATAATTTTCAGTGTGTAGACCTTTCCCATATGTGGTTACATTTATTCCAAGATATTCGAGGGGATGGGATTTTAAATAGTATTGCTTTCAACGTCCATTTTAGGGTATCTCATGATTAATGTGTAGAAATGCAAGAGACTTCTTTACATTAATCTTGTACCCTGCTCCTTTGCTGAAATTATTTATTATTCATAATAGGCAGTGTGGATCCATTAGGACTCTCTATGCAGATTGTTATGTCATCAGTACTGGCGACAGTTTTGCCTCTTTCTTTCCATTTTGCATTTCTTTTACTTCCTTTTCTTTTCCTCTTCCTTTATTGTTTTACTGTGGAACAGAAATGGTGAGAGTAGGAGCCCTTATATTTTACCCTAATTTACCCAGAAGGCTTTCAGCTTTTCCCCCTGAGAATTATAAATTGTTTTAAATGGCCTTTATTATGCTGGGAGATGTTCCCATTATACTCACATCCATGAATGTATGTTGAATTTTGTCAAATGCTTTTTCTGTGTGTATTGACATGGTCCTGTGAATTTTGTCCCTCTTTTGTTAGATATGTGTCATGCTGATTGACCTGTGTATGTTGAACCATCCTTGTGATTCTGGAAGGAATCCAACTGATCATCGTGTATAATCCTTTCTATGTATTGCTGGATTAATTTGTTGATGTTCTTTTGAGGATTTTTGAATGTATATTCATCAAGGATATTGGATTTTCATTTTTTTTTTTGGTAGTGTCTTTGGTTTTGTTATCAGGGTAATGGTGGCCTTATAGAATAAATCTGGGAATTTTCCTTCCTCCTGCATTTTTTGAAAGAGTTGGTGGGAAAGAGGTTTCAGTGAAGGCACCCAGGCATTTTGTTCAAGGGGTGTTATTAAAATTAAAGATTTTATTTAACTTATACTGATTCTGCTTTTCAAGTTTTCTTTTTTGTCTTTATAAAATGTTTGTAGGCTACACGTTTCTAGAAATGTATCCATTTCTTTAAGGTCGTCCAGTTTTTTGTCACGTAACTTCTCACAGTGCTTTCATAATCTTTTTTTGTATTTCTGTAATATCAGATGTTATTTCTACTCTTTCATTTCTTATTTTGTTTGGGTCCATTCTGTGTATTTCTTGATAAGCCTGGCTAAATGCTTACCAGGTTGTTTATATTTTTAAGAAAAAACTCTTGATTTTAGGACATTTAATTTATTTTTTGATTTTTATTTCATTTATTTTCAAAGTACTCATTAAAGAATTCTTATTCTAATGCCTTTGGGTTTTGCTTGTTTTTATATCATGTAATTTTGGGTGTTATGCTTGGTCCTTTGTGTCAGGTTTTTATTGTTCCTTGTAAAAGGTCTTAATTGTTCTAAACTTACTTGATAGATTTGTCTTTGCTGCATCCCGTACATTTTATGAAGCTGTGCTTTCATTGTAATTTGTCTCTAGGTATGATTTTATTACCCCTTTGATTTCATAATTGATGTTTTATTTTTTTAAAGGGTGTGGTTTAATCTCATGTTTGTGCTTTTCCTGTTCTTCTTTCTAGAGTTGATGCATTTTTTCATAATTATGAGTATGAAAAAATACTTGCTGTAATCTATATTTGCTTAAAGTTCCTGAGGCACTTTTCATGACATAATTTGTGGTTAATTCCTTAGATAACATCCTGTGCACACTTGAAAAGTTTATGTGTTCTGATTTTCTGATGCTGTGACCAATAAACCAGTTAGGTTCAAATGATCTAATATACTATTAAGACCTCTGTTTCCTTACAGATATTCTTTCTGGTTGAACTGGCCTTCAGAATAAAGAGGTGTTAAATTCATCTACTATTATTGTTTTATAATCAGTTAATTCCTTCATGTCTACTAATATGTCTTTATATAATTTGGATCTGTGGTGTTGGGTCCATATATAATTTAATGAGTGTAATACCCTATTTTAATATTGATCTCTTTTTCATTATATAATCTCATATTTATCTTTCATTGTGGCCCTTATTTTGAAACGTATTTTGTATGAGTTTATCATTGCAATATGCACTTTCTTGTAATTTCCATGAAATATCTCTTCCATCTATTTCCAGGCTGTGTTTATCTTCCACCATAAAGTGAAACTTTTTGGGGGCAGAGGCCAAGATGGTGGATTAGAAGGATGCTCGTTACTCACCATTTCCCACAAATGCACCAAGACTCACACACACAGACCTACTCAGCTAAGCAGAGAACATGCAGAACTCTGCCAGAACATTGTCCTCTTCACTATGTAAACATGTGGAAAATCTGGTAGGAGAAAAGGAAGAAAGAAAGAAGAAAAGGCAAAACAGAGGGGGTCAGGTCCCCCAGGGAGGGAGCTGCAAAGGAGGGCTGGTGCTCATTCACTGGGTCTCCCCTCTCCAACTGAGAATTCGGAAGGATGGAGGGTGAGCCTCCAAGGCTTGGGTCTGTACAGAGTATAAGTAGGCTGACAGAACTAAGTTAAACAAGCAGAGACACCCAGATCAAAATGCAGTCCAGAAGCTGCGGGCAGGGCCATGCTGCACAAGCTGGGTGGTAGATGGGAATGGCTGCACTGTGGCAGCCAGGGGAAATGGAGGGGGCTGTGTGCCATGGCTGTGGGTGCACAGGGCAGAAAAATCTGGGCCCTCCATAAAACAATAGGGCAGATGTGCCCTGTGTGGGGAAGGGTGCATAACCATGTCTGAAAACCCAGAAAAGTTTCTAGGTGAAGATAACTGGGGATCAGATACAGCCACCATACCCTCTGGTACTTTGCACCCAGGCAGCAGTGGGGGAAAAATCTGCATGCACCTCTGAGGACATAGCAACCTTAAGGGCCAGACGGAGACTTCTTTACAGCCTGAGGCAGATAGGACACTTCTGTCCTGGTTCCTCATAAAACTTGATTCACCAAGACAAACAAGGAGCTGGGATTTGGGCCAGACCAGGGACAGGGCTGTTCCTCTGTCTTCCTGGAGCCAACTTCTGGTGTGCAAACCTGAGGCAGACAGTACAGTGACACAGAGCAGTGAAGTGACCAGCACCCTGAGGGGGAGTGTGGCCCCTCACTTTTTGGGCTGGACCGCAGCCCCTGAACATGGTGCCAGGAGATGGTGTGATGCCCACTTCTGTCTGGTCAGTCTGGAACAGCTGACTGCAGCATCCAGCAGGAGAGTGACAAACAAGCCCAAGTCAAAGAGAGCTGCTCCAGATGCAATGTTGGGGGTAAGAGTGATCAGCTTGCCGACAGACACTGGTAGCAGCAGAGTGAGGGCTCCAATGGAGGGCCTCTGATAAAATGAAGATGAGATTCCAAAACAGGATGAATACAGAAAGATTTCACATTAAATATACACAGTCACCAGGAGGACACGGACCACCCCAAAGTTTTAATCTGTTTTTAACTGTTCCATTTTTTATTAACCTCTTAATTTTTACTTCTAAGGCAATTATATACACACCCATTTTAATCCCTTTGAAATTTTTAAAAAATAATTTTATTATTATTGTTTTTCAAAACTCTGCTTCAACTTGATCTTCTATTATGAATTATACAATGTTTTCAAACTTTTGTTTATCCCTTCTTTAAAATTCTCTGTCTCTCTTTCTCTTTTTTTTTCTAAGTTGTATTACCACATAGACATTAGGTAGACAAACTCCTTTAAGACCACATTAGATAACTGATACTCCATACACCACAGTGCCAGAGAGGTAGGAGCAAGATGAACAAGCAGAGAAACCATTCCCAATTAAAAGAACAAAAGAAATTCCCTGAAAGAATGATCAGTGAAATAGACATCAATATCCTACTAGATCAGGAGTTCAGAAGAGGAGTGATCAAATGACTGAAGGAAATAAAGTATTTAGAGATACAAAATATGTCAAAAATGAAATGGAAGCTATAAAGAAGAAATGAGTAGAATATGTAAACTCGTTGACTGAGATGAGGATTGATCTAAAGGTGTTGCAATATTGACTAGATAACGCAGAGGAAAGAATTAGTGACTTAGAGGACAGGACAATTGACAGCACCCAATTAGAAGAGCTACAAGAGAAACAATGAGAAACAAATGAAAAAAGCATAAGGAATATATGGGATAATAGAAAGCATGCCAATCTTGGCATGATACAAGTTCCAGAATGGGGGAAAGATTAAAGGGGGTTGCTAAGGTGTTCATAGAAATAATGACCGAGAACTTCCCAAATTTAAATAAGGAATCAGATATCCAAGTATAGGAAGCTCAGAGTGTCCCAAAAAGGAAGAACCCAAATACACCCACACCAAGACATATAATTAAGTTGGCCATAGAAAAGGATAAAGGAATGATCCTAAAGGCAGTAAGAGAATAGCAAAGAGTGAGTTACAAGGGAATCCCCATAAGGCTCCCAGCTGATTTCACTACAGAAATACTACAGGCCAGAAGGTACTGGCAAGATATATTCATAGTCCTGAATGAAAAAAATGATATATCGTAGGATACTTTAACCAGCAATGGTATCCTTTCTGGTAGAAGGAGATATAAAGATTTCACAGACAAGAAAATGCTACAAGATTTTAGCAATACTAGACCCATGCTAAAAGAAATATTGAAAGGTATACTCTAAAATCAAAAGAAGTAGGATACTGCAGGAATGTTAAACACACAGCTGGAAAGGTGATAACTCATTAATCATAACTAAATTAAACATAAAATTTTTAAAAAAGACATATAAATAATTGAGAGTGGGAGAGAGAGGCAGGAAAATAGAGAATTTTTTTGTCTTTCTTTTAAAATTTTTCTTTCTCAGTAGAATGGGTTTGAGATCTTGTTACTATCAGTTTAATAAAAGCAGTTATAATAATGGTATAAAAGACTTCTATAAAAGGGTAACAAAAAGACAAAAACATATCAGGGAGTCAGTGAAACTAAATAAAATTCATGATAATTCAAAGGAAAATGACCAAACCATAAAAGGAAGATGAAACGAACAAAGAGGAAATATCAAATCAACTGCAAAGATAAGGTCAAAATGGCAATAAATAAAAACATATCATCGATTATTGTAAATTTAATGGACTAAATGCTCCAGTCAAATGTCATTGAGTGGCAGGCTGCATAATAAAGCAAGAACCTTCAATATGCTGCATACAAGAGACCCACTTCAGGGAGAAGTATACATATAGATTGAGAGTGAAAGGATGGAAAAGGGTATTCCATACAAATGGAAAAGCCAAAAAAGCAGGTGTTGCAGTACTGATTTCTGACAAAAGAGTCTTTAAAACATAGGCCATAAAGAAAGATAAAGAAGGACATTTTATAATGATTGAAGGAGTGATACAAGATGAGGTTAGCACACCCGTTAATACATATGCACCAAATAGAAGAGCACCTAAGTACATAAAATAATTACTAACAGATGTAAAGGGGGATTGTGATGGGAATCTAATCATAGTTGGAATTTACAACACTGAATTAACATCACTGGACCTATCACTGAGACAGAAAATGAATAAGGCAACAGAGAAGTTAAAAAATACAATAGAAATATTACACTTTGTGGATATTTTCAGAGCATTGCCCCCCCCACAAATTAGTATATACATTCTTTTCAAGTACACATGGGACATATTCCAGGATTCATGATGTACTTGGGCACAAAAGAATCCTCAGCAATTTTAAGAAGATAGAAATTACCTCAAGCATCTTTTCTGAACACAATGCCATGAAGCTAGAAATCAACAACAGAGAAACAAATGAGAACAAACGGAAAACACGGGGAGTTAACAATATGTTACTAAAAAACGAATGAGTCAAAGAAGAAATCAAAGCTGAAATGAAAAAGAACCTTGAGACAAAAGAAAAGGAAAGCAATACCACACAAAATTTATGAGACACAGCAGAAGCAGTGCTGAGAGGGGAGTTTATAGCCATACAGGCCTTCCTCAAAAAAGAAGAACAATCACAAATTAACAATTTAACCCACCAGCAGAATGAACTAGAAAAAGAAGAACAAGAAATCCCAAAGGGCAGCAGAAGGAAGGAAATCATAAATATTAGGGAGGAAATAAACAAAATAGAGATTCGAAAAATAATTGGAAAAAAATCAACCATTCCAAAAGCTGATTTTTTGAAAAAGTAAGTAAAAGCAACAATCCTCTGTCCAAACTCAAATAGAAGAAAAGAGAGGGAGCACAAATTATCAAAATAAGATAGAATGGAGAAATTACAACAAATAAAATACAAATACAGTATGTCATACGAGAATATTATGAAAAGTTTATGGAAACAAACTGGATAACCTAGAGGAGATGGAAAGTTTTCTGGAAACATACTGTCCACCAAGACTGATTCAAGACATAACTGATCCCTTGAAAATGCAGAGAACTAGAAATTAAATCAAAATAGCAATATAAAGCCTCCCTAAAAATAACAGTCCAGGACCGGATGGCTTCACCGAGGAATTCTACCAAATATAGAAAGAAGAACTCATACCAGTTTTTCCCAAACTCTTCCAGAATAATGAAAAAGAAGGAGTACACCCAAAGTCATTCTGTGAAGCCACAATCACCCTGATACCACAACAAGGCAAAGACACGACCAAACAAGAGAATTATAGGTCAATATCACTGATGAACACAGACACCAAAATTCTCACCAAAATAGTAGCAAGCAGAATCCAACAACACAGAAAAAAGATTATACATCATGACCAAGTTGGGATCATGCCAGGGACACAGGGGTGGTTCAACATATGCAAATTAATCAATGAACACAGCACATCAACAAAAGAAAGTAGCAAATCCACATGATCATCTCAATAGATGCAGGAAAATCATTTGATAGGATTCAACACACACTTATGATAAAAACTCTCACCAAAGTGGGCATAGAGGCAACATAACTCAGCATCATGAAAGCTATAGATAACAAACCTACAGCTAGTATAGTACTCAATGATGAGAAAGTTAAATCCTTCCCACTAAAATCTGGGACAAGGATGCACAGTAACACCACTCCAACTCAATATAAACTTGGAAGACCTAGCCACAGCAATCAAACTAGAGAGAGAAGTAAAAGGGATGCAAATTGGAAAGGAAGTGGTAAAATTATAACTATATGCAGATAATATGTTATTATATATCGAAAACCCTGCAAGATCCAGACAAAAATTACTACAACTGATGGAATAATTCAGCAAGGTAGCAGGTTACAAGATTAAGGTTCAAAAATCAGTGATATTTCTTTACGCTAATGATTCAGATAATACTATAGAGCTACAGTCAACATGACAGCACTGTATTGGTAGGAAAACAGACATATAGGCTAATGGAATAGAACAGAGAGTCCAGAAATAAACCCACAAAATTTTGGTCAATTAATCTTTGACAAAGGAGGCAAGAAAATACAATGGAAAGGAGACAGACTCTTCAGCAAATGATGTTGGGAAAACTGGACAGCAGTATGTAAATCAATGAAGCTAGAACACTCTCAATGAAGCTAGAACACCATACACAAAAATCTCAGAATGGATCAAAGACTTAAACATAAGAGTAAATACAATAAACTTCCTAGAGGGAAATGTAGGCAAAACACTATCTGATATAAGTCTCGAAAATTTTCTCATAGAAAAAATAAAAGCAAGAATAATCAAATGAGACCTAATGAAACTTACAAGCTTCTGCACAGTAATGAAACCAGAAGTAAAACAAAAACACAACCTACGGAATGGGAAATAAAATTTGCATATGAAACCAACAAAGGCTTGATCTTTAGAGTATATATGCAGCTCATCCAACTGAATAAGAAAAAATAAAAAAAACAATCAAAATGGGCAGAAAACCTAAACAAGCAATTCTCCAAGGAAGACATACAAATAATCAAAAGGCACATCAAAAAATGCTCAATATCACTGATTATCAGAGAAATGAAAATCAAAACTACAGTGAGGTATCACCTCACACCAACAACGACAAGAACAACATTAAAAACGACAGAATCCTCTTAGCAAATTAGGATTCAGGAAATATATGTCAACATAACTAAAGTCATTAATTACAGACCCACAGACAATATAATATGCAAAAGTGAAATACTGGAAGCCAAATTAAGGAATAAGATAAGGATGCCCACTCTCACCATTTGTATTAAACACAGTACGTGAAGACCTAGCAACAGAATTCGGACAAGAAAAAAAGTTATTCATGTTGGATTCAATGTCGTAAGTCTGTTATTATTTTAGATGACATGATAATCTATATAGAGAACCCTAAAGATTCTCCACACCAAAACAACTAAAATTAATAAAGACATTTAGCAAAGTAGCATGATTCATGATTAATATACAATAACTGTCACATTTCTTTACACTAAGAATGAAATATTCCATAATTTTAAAAAATCCATATGAAATCAGATCAAAAAATGATAAACCTATGAAAAAACCAAGATAATAAAATCAATAGGACACTGATAAAGAAATTTGAAGATGATGCAAAGAAATGGAAAAAAATCTCATGGTCTTAGTTTAAAGGAATTTATATTGTTAAAATATTCATACTACAAAAGATGTCTACAGATATAGAGATTCAGATTGAACTACATGATATTTTCCACAGAACTAAAAACAGTCCTATGATTTGTATGGAACTGCAAAAAAACCAGAACTGCAAAAGTAACAATGAGGGAAAAGAACAAAGTTGGAGGCATAGCCCATAACCCTCCCAGATCTCAGACTATATTACAAAAATACAGTAATCAAAAGAGCACAATGCTGGAAAACAAAGAAATATCTATATCACTGGAACGGAACACAGAGACAGAAATAAAAATCACACCTATGGTCAACTAAACTATGACAAAGGAAACAAAATTATACAATGCCTAAAAGACAGTCATCATCAAGTGATGTTAAGAAAGCTAGACAGCTACATATAAATCAATGAAATTAGAACACTCCCAGAAGAGGCAAGATGGCGGAGTAGAAGGACGCTCGTAAGTCACCATCTCCCACAAATATAGCAATACCCACATCTACAGACCCAATCAGCCAACCAGAGTGCCTGCGGAAATCCGACAGAACATCGCCCTCTTCAAAAGATATAGACGCCAAAAATCTGGTAGGGGAAAAGGAAAAAAGAAAGAACAAAAGGCAAAGCAGCACGGGACGGGTCCCGCGGGGAGGGAGCGGCAAAGGAGGGCAGGAGCTCGCTCACTGGGTCTCCCCTCTCCAACTGAGAGGCCAGCGGGACGGAGGGGGAGCCTCTGAGTCTCGGACCTGTACAGAGTAGACCTTGTCTGACAGAACTAAGTTAAACGGGCACAAAGCGTTCTCCCGACACCCAGCCTGAGACGCGGGCAGGCAGCGGTGGGCAGGGCCAGGCTGCACAAGCCGGGCGGAGGACGGGGGCGGCTGCACGGAGGCAGCCCCTGGGAACTGCAAGTGGCTGGGGGCCGTGGCTGTGGGTGTACAGGACAGAACAACCTGGGCCCTCTAAAACGGCAAGATTGATGTGCTCTCGGGGGAAGGGTGCCTACCCCCATCTCTGAAAACCCGCAGAAACTTTTCAGGGGAACAGAGGTGGGGCTCAGGCACAGCCGCCATATTCTCCGGTGCTGAACCCTCAGGCGGGGGCGGGGGCGAAACCTTCATCCGCATTGAAGGGTTTAGCAGCCTCAAAGGCCAGACTGAGACTCGCCTACAGCCCGGGGCAGATAGGATCCTTCCATCCTGGACCCTCAGAGAACTTGCTCCACAAAGACAAACAAGGAGCTGGGTCTTGGCTCGGAGCAGGGATGAGGCTGTCCCTCAGTCTTCCCTGAGCCACCCACGGAGCGCCGACCAGGGCGGAGCGCGCAGCCGCACAGAGCAGCGGAGCTACCAGCGGTGCAGGTAGAGGGAGAGCAGCCCCCGCCTGTCGGGCAAGAACACAGCCCCTGACTGAAGTGCTGGGAGGGGGCACGACCCGCCCTCCTACCTGTCCAGTCTACAACATCTGACTATGGCATCCGGAGGGGCAGTGACCCGCCCGCCCACAGCAGAGGAAAGCTGCATCTGACCCTGTGTTAGGAGGAGGAGCGATCTGCTTGCTGACAGGTGCTGGGAGCAGTACAGAAGAGGGCGCCAACAGAGGGCTTATGAAAACAAGCTGAGCTACCAAAACAGGACGAAGACAGAAAGACTTCACATTAAAAGCACACAGACTCCAGGAGAACACCGACAACCCCCTTTTTTTTAAATCTGTTTTTACCTGTTGTATTTTCAATTACACCCTTAATTTTTACTTCTTAATTCATTTCTATTTCTCTTGGGTTTTGATGTCCTGTTATTGATTAGACACAGGTTTCAAATACATCTATTCATTTCCCCACCGCTTCTTTTTTTTTTTTTTAGGTTTAAAAGGACGTCTCAACCCGATTAATACTCTTCTTCACCTTGCTCTTCTATTATTCATTATACACTGTTTTCAAACCCTCTCTCTCCCTTCTTTTAAAAATCTTTCTCTCTCTCTCTTATTTTTTTTCTTTTTTTCTAAGTTCTATTCCTAAATAGGCACTAGACAGATAAAATCCTTAAGATCCAAAATAGACAACTGATACTCCATAAAGCACAATACCAGAGAGGTATGAACAAGATTAAAAAGCAGAGAAACTTTTCCCAATTAAAAGAACAAGAGGAATCCCCTGAAAGAAAGATCAATGAACTAGACATTGATAGCCAACTAGATCAAGATTTCAAAAAAGGATTGATCAAATTGCTGAAGGAATAAAAAGAGATAGTGTTTAGAGATATAAAATATGTCAAAAATGAAATTGAAGCTATAAAGAAGAGCCAAGAAGAATGGGTAAACTCATAGACAGAGACAAAGAATGACCTAATAGCTGTGCAATGCTGAGTAGTTAATGCAGAGGGACGAATTGGTGATCTAGAAGACAGAGCAATAGAAAGCACCCATTCAGAAGAACTACTAGATAAGCAAAAAAAAAATAATGATAATAGCATAAGGGACCTATGGGATAATATAAACAATCCCAATCTTCACATAAGAGGATTCCCAGAAGGGGAAGAAGAATCAAAGGGGATTGAAAAAGGTTTTTGAAGAAATCATGACTGAAAACTTCCCAAACTTAAAGAAGGAATCAGATATCCAAGTACAGGAAGCACAGAGGGTCCCAAACAGGAAGAATCCAAATAGACCCACACCAAGACATTTCATAATCAAGATGGCCAGAGTCAAGGTTAAAGAAATGATTCTTAAGGCAGGAAGAGAAAAGCAAAGAGTGAATTACAAGGGAACCCCCAAAAGGCTCTCAGCTAATTTCTCTACAAAAACACTACAGGCCAGAAAGGAGTGGAAGATATATTCAAAGCCCTGAATGAAACAATGATGCAGTCTAGGATACTTTATCCAGCAAGAGTATCCTTTAGGATAGAAGGAGAAATAAAGAGTTTCACAGACAAAAAAAAAAAAAAAAGCTGCAGGAGTTTAGCAACACTAAACCCATGCTAAAAGAAATATTGAAAGGGCTATTCTAAATAGAAAAGCAGCAGGATGCTACAGAAATGAGAAACTGACCACTGGAAAGGTAATAATTCATGAATTACAAATAAAGAAAACATACAAATCACTGAGAGTGGAAGAGAGAGGCAGGGAAATATAGAATATTTTTTCTTTCTTATTTAAATTTTCTAAAGAGTAAGATGGGATTGAGATCATGTTACTAACAGTTTAATAAAAACAGTTATAATAATAGGTTAATAGATTTATAAAAAAGGGTAACCACAAGTCAAAAATTTACAAGGGAGTCACAAAAATTAAATAAAATCCATGATAATACAAAGGAAAATTACCAAACCATAAAAGGAAGAAGAAAGGAACAAAGAGGATATACCAATTCAACTGCAAAGATAAGTTCAAAATGGCAATAAACACACATCTATCATTAATTACTGCAAATGTTAATGGACTAAATGCTCCAGTCAAAAGATATAGAGTGGCAGACTGGATAATAAAGCAAGAACCTTCAAAATGCTGCCTACAAGAAACCCAATTTAGGGAGAAGGACACATATAGATTGAGAGTGAAAGGATGGTAAAGAATATTCCATGCAAATGGAAAAGCCAAAAAAGCAGGTGTTGCAGTACTAATTTCAGACAAAATAAACTTTAAATCAAAGGCCATAAAGAAAGAGAAAGAAGGACATTTAGTACTGATTAAAGGAGTGATACAAGATGAAGATATTACACTCATCAATATATATACACCCAATATAGGAGCATCTAAGTTCATACAAGAATTACTAACAGAGATAAAGGGGGATATTGATGGGAATACAATCATAGTTGGAGATTTTAACACTGCATTAACATCACTAGACAAATCTTCCAGACAGAAAATAAACAAGGCAACAGAGAAATTAAATACTACAATAGAAAAACTAGATTTGGTGGATATTTTCAGAGCATTACACACCAAAAGAATAGGATATACATTCTTTCCAAGGGAACATGGAACATTTTCCAGGATTGATCATGTGCTTGGGCACAAAAGAAACCTCAACAATTTTAAGAAGATAGAAATTATCTCAAGCATCTTTACTGACCACAATGCCATGAAACTGGAAATCAATAACAGAGAAACAAAGGAGAAAAAAAGGAAAGCATGGAGATTAAACAATATGTTATTGAAAAACCAATGGATCAATGAGGAAATTAAAGCTGAAATTAAAAAATACCTTGAGACAAATGATAATGTAAGCACAACCACTCAAAACCTATGGGACACAGCAAAGGCAGTGCTAAGAGGGAAGTTTATAGCGATACAGGCTTTCCTCAAAAAAGAAGAACAATCTCAAATAAACAAGTTAACCCACCAAAGAACAAAAAGCCCCAAAAAGCAGCAGAAGGAAGGAAATAATAAAGATCAGAGAGAAATTAAATACAATTGAGATTAACAAGACCATAGAAAAATCAACCAAACCAAAAGCTGGTTTTTTGAAAAAGTAAATAAAATCGACAAACATCTGGCCAAACTCACATAGAAGAAAAAAGAGAGAGCACAAATTACAAAATAAGAAAGGAAAACTGAGAAATTACAACAAACAAAATAGAAATAAAGAATATCATACGAGAATATTATGAAAAACTATATGGAACCAAACTGGATAACCTAGAGGAGATGGACAAGTTTCTGGAAACATACTGTCCACCAAGACTGAATCAAGAAGAAACTGAACACTTGAACAATCCGATCACTAGAAAGGAAATAGAAATAGCAATTAAAAACCTCCCTACAAATAAAAGTCAAGGACCAGATGGCTTCAACGGGGAAATCTACCAAACATACAAAGAAGAACGCATACCAGTCCTTCTCAAATTCTTCCAGATGATTGAAAAGGAGGGAATACCCCCAAATACATTCTATGAAGCCACAATCACACTGATACCAAAACCAGGCAAAGACACTACAAAAAAAGAGAATTATTGGCCAATATCACTGATGAACATAGACGCCAAAATCCTCACCAAAATTTTAGCAAATTGAATCCAACAACACATAAAAAAGATTATACATCATGACCAAGTGGGGTTCATCCCAGGGACACAAGGCTGGTTCAACATATGCAAATCAATCAATGTAATACATCACATCAACAAGAGAAAGGACAAAAACCACATGATCATCTCAATCAATGCAGAAAAAGCATTTGATAAAATTCAACACTCATTTATGATAAAACTCTCGCCAAAGTGGGTATAGAGGGAACATATCTCAACATAATAAAAGCTATATATGACAAACCTACAGCCAGCATAGTACTCAATGTTGAAAAACTCAAAAGCTTCCCACTAAAATCTGGGACAAGACAAGGATGCCCATTATCACCCCTCCTATTCAACATAGCCCTGGAAGTCCTACCTAGAGCACTGAGGCAAGAGAAAGAAATAAATGGATCCAGATTGGAAATGAAGTGATAAAAGAGTCATTATATGCTAATGACATGTTTCTATATATAGAAAACCCTAAAAGGTCCACACAAAAGCTACTAGATTTGATTGAAGAATTCAGGAAGGCAGCTGGTTACAAAATTAACTTTCAAAAATCAGTTGCATTTCTTTATACTAACGATAAATCAACAGAAAAAGAAAGTAAAGAAACAATGCCCTTTAAAATAGCACCCAAAATAATAAAATATCTGGGAATAAATCAAACCAAGTAGATGAAAGAATTATACACAGAAAACTATAAACCGTTGATGAAGGAAATAAAAGAAGACTTTAAAAAATGGAAAGATATTCCATGCTCCTGGATTGGAAGAATCAATATTGTTAAACTGGTCACACTGCCCAAGGCAATCTACAGATTTAATGAAATTCCTATCCAGTTACCCAGGATATATTTCATAGAAGTAGAACAAATCATAATAAAATTTATATGGAACCATCAAAGACCTAGAATTGCCAAAGCATTGCTGAAGAGAAAGAAAGAGCCTGGAGGAATAACTCTCCCAGACTTCAGACAATACGATAGAGCTACAGTCATCAAGACAGCATGGTACTGGTAACAAAACAGACATATAGACCAATGGAACAGAATAGAGAATCCAGAAATGAACTCACAAACATTTGGTCAACTCATATTCGACAAAGGAGGCAAGAATATACAATGGAAAAAAGACAGTCTCTTCAGCAAATGTTGGGAAAACTGGACAGCAGCATGTAAAACAATGAAGCTAAAACACTCCCTTAAACCACATACAAAAATCAACTCAAAACGGATTAAAGACTTAAACATAAGACAAGATAAAATAAACCTCCTAGAGGAAAATATAGGCAAAACATTATCTGACATGTATTTCAAAAATTTTCTCCTAGAAGAAATAAAAGCAAGAATAAAGAAATGGGACTTAATGAAACTTACAAGCTTCTGCACAGCAAAGTAAACCAGAAGTAAAACAAGAAGAAAACCTACAGAGTGGGAGAAAATTTTTGCAAGTGAAACTGACAAAGGCTTGATGTCCAGAATATATAAGCAGCTCGTACGACTCAAAAAGAAAATAATAAACAACCCAATCCAAAAGGGGGCAGAAGACTTAAACAAGCAATTCTCCAAGGAAGACATACAAATGATCAAAAGGCACATGAAAAAATGCTCTATATCACTAATTATCAGAGAAATGCAAATCAAAACTACAATGAGGTATCACCTCACACCAGTCAGAATGGCAGTCATTCAAGAATCCAAAAATGACAAATGCTGGAGAAGCTGTTGAGAAAGAGGAACCCTCCTACACTGCTGGTGGGAATGCAGGTTGGTGCAGCCACTGTGGAAAACATTGTGGAGATTCCTCAAAAGACTAGGATTAGATTTAACATATGAGCCAGGAATCCCACTCCTGGGCTTGTATCAACAAGGAAATCAACTTCAGGATGACACCTGCACCCCAATGTTCATAGCAGCACTATTTACAATAACCAAAACATGGAAACAGCTTAAATGTCCATCAACAGGTGACTGGATAAAGAAGATATGATATATTTATACAATGGAATACTACTCAGTCATAAAATCCAACAACATAATGCCATTTGCAGCAACATGGTTGCTCCTAGAGAATGTCATTCTAAGAGAAGCAAGCCAGAAAGAGAAAGAAAAATACAATATGAGATCGCTCATATGTGGAATCTAAAAAACAAAAACAAAAACAAACAAACAAACAAAAACAAAGCAAAAATACAGTTCAGAAATAGACTCATGGACAGAGAATACAGAATTGTGGTGAGGAGGGTGGTAGAGGGTGGGAAGGGATAGATGGGGATTTCAAAATTGTAGAGTAGATAAACAAGATTACACTGCATAACACAGGAAAATATACACAAAATGTTATGCTAAATCACAGAGAAACAAATGTGACAATGAGTGTGTATATGTCCATAAATGACTTAAAATTTGTGCTGAACATTGGAATTTGACCCAAAATTGTAAAATGATTATAAATCAATACAAAATGTTAAAAAAAAACCCAAAAAAGAACACTCCCACACACTGTACAAATATAAACACAAAATGATTTAAATATCTGAATCTAATATATGACAAAATATAACTCCAGGAAACTAACATAGGCAAAACAAGACATAAATTGTAGCAAAATTTTCTTATGTCCCTCTCCCAAGCTGAAAACAATAAAAGCAAAATAAACAAAAAGGTCCTAATTAAACTTAAAAGCTTTTAC
Source organism: Vicugna pacos (assembly GCF_048564905.1). Lineage (NCBI taxonomy): Eukaryota > Metazoa > Chordata > Mammalia > Artiodactyla > Camelidae > Vicugna > Vicugna pacos. The sequence goes on along the minus strand of NW_027328741.1, from coordinate 12,405,767 downwards.
GCAGCAAAGTAAACAAAATGAAAAGATGAAATTCCAAATGGGAGAAAACATTCGGAAACAATTCAATTAACAAGAGGCTAATTTCAAAAATACACACATCGCTCATAGAACTCCATTTCAAAAATCTACAAACAACTCAGCCAGAAAATGAGCAGAAGACAATTCTCCAAAGAAGACACACAAATGACAAACAGGAACATAAAGTTATGCTCACATTGCTAATCATTATACAAAGGGAAGACAAAAATAAAATAATGTTTTACCTCACACTAGTGAGAAGGGCTGTCATGCAAATGTCTACAAATAATAAAGACTAAGGTGGCTGTGGAGAAAAAGGGACTCTCCAACGCTGTTGGTGGGAATGAATATTGGTGCAACAACATTGGAAACTGTATGGAAGTTCTTTAAAAAATAAACATAGACCTATCATATGATGCAGCAATCCCAATCCTGGGCATATAAAAGATGAAACCTGAAAACAAAGAATCCTAGGGTAAAACATAAGAAGTACACTCTGACATTGGACTTAATTTGATTTTACATATGTTTCCTCTTGCAAGGGAAGCAGAAGCAAATCTAACAAAATATGATTGTATCACTGTAAACAGATTTACACTGCTGAAGAAATGATCAATAAAATGAAAAGTCAACCAACACAATGGGAGAATATATTTTCAAGTGATATTTTCCAAACTAGTGTTAATATCCAAAATATATGGCAAACTCTTACCCCACAACAACAACAAAAAATACCAAACAATCCAATTAAAAAAAGTTCATAGCAATGAACAGATAGATCTGAATCAATTTTTTGTAGAAAAAATATGGTTGGCTAAATGACACATGAAATTATATTCAGATTTATAAATTATTAGGAAAGTCATAAACCATAAATGAGACAAGAACTGACAATTGTCAGAAGGCTCTCATCAAAAAGAAAGGAAATAAATGATGGTGAGATTGTGGAGAACAAGGAACACCGTGGACACTCTTGATAGGAATGCAAAGTATTGATTCCAATGCATATATACATCAAATTTTTTTCATCCAGTTTTCTATCAAGGGATGTTGGGTGTAGGCCCCTGTCTGAAGGCTCTAGAGAATAAGCCCATGGGCTGAAATGATAAACAAGCTGTGAGGAATGTCATATATCCAGGCTGGATAATAAATGGCCTAATCAATGTATCTAGTATGGATGGCTGGATAGCCTATGCTGGGTAAGATCCTCAGATGAGGACAAACTAAGACAGGCACAGCCGGCTGCATAAGAGATGGCCTACTTAATGAATTTCCGTGATGAACTTTAAAACAATCCTTGATTATTTAACATCCTGTGCTTACTGCAGGAGCATGGGGACATAAATAGTTTATGTTTATTCACATTGTTATAACTTAGATGATATGTGAGGCATTGTGCATGTCCTATATAAAACCTTCTTCTAAGAATCAATAAACAGAGAACTGCTTCGCTTCTCTCCACACAGTGTTTGTGTGTATATGATATCGTGCCACTGACAGGGTTAATTTAATTTGTTGGGAGTATCATAAAAGGATGTTGCATTATATACAATGCTCTTTCTGCACCTATTGAGATGATTATGTGTTTTATTTCTCATTCTATTAGTGTGGCATGTCACCTTTATTGATTTGAATATTTTGAAGTATCCTTAAACCCAGGGATAAATCCCTTTACTCATGTATGTGTATGATACATTAAATGTGTTGTTGAATTCATTTTGCCTGTGTTTTGTTGAGAATTTTGGCACATATGTTCATCAGGGATAATATTCTATATTTTGCATATAATGTCCTTTCTACCATTGTTATGCAAATAAATCTGGCATCACAAAACAAGTTTGGAATCTTTCACCCCCTTCAAATTCTTGGAAGATTTGGGGTAGAATTGGTGAATAATTGTCTTCAAATGTATGACAGAATTCAGCAGAAAATTCGTCTTGTAAATTTTTACTAGTTTGGAAAGTTTGCATTATTTTTGTACTCTTACACTCTTTTGCCCTGTTTAATTTTCTTATTTCTTCTTGATTCGGTATTGGAAGACATATGTTTCTGGAAATATGTCTTTTGTTCTAGGTCATTCAAATTGTTGGCTAGTGGTAATTTCTTATGATGATTTGCATCTCTACAACATCAGTGGTAATATCTTCTCTTTTATTTCTAATATTATCTGAGTCATTATTTTCTTAGACAACCTAAACTTTTGTCCACTTTATGTTAAAAAGAAACAGAGTTAAGTATATTTTTTTATCTTTTCAACTGTTTCTCTTGTTATTTGACTTACTCTCATTCATTTAATTTTCTTCTTTATTCTTTGTTTTCACCTAGATTCTTGATGTGTAATGTTAAGAAGTGTGAATCTTTGTATTTCATTTATTATTAAATATTTTTTATTTAGTTATTATTTATTTATTTATTTACATATTTATTCATTTATTTATCATTGAAATACTGCCATTTACAATGTGTCAATCTGTGATGTATAGCACAGTGTTCCCATACATGCATATATTTGTGTGCCTATTAAAGTTTACTTCACGATATTTAACTTACTGCCCTGTGTCATAGAAAAGAAATTTTGAAAAAATCTATTTTTATATATAGTGGATAGCTTTTATAAATCTACAGCTCCCAAATATATACTCTCGCAGCCCTTTTTGGAAGTAATCATAAAATTGTTTATTAGATCTGCGACTGTGTTTCAGTTTTGTAGATAAAATTGTAGTGTTCTCATCCAAATTTTTTTTTAAGGTTCCACATATGTCATGTCATGTATTATTTTTCTTTCTCTTTCTGGCATTTTTCAATTAGATTGACACTTTTGGGGACATCCATTTTGCTTCAAATGTCATAGTTTTACCATTTTTCATTGCAGAATATTATTCCAATGTGTAAATACGGCATAACTTCTGAATACTGTCATCTGTTGTTGGACGATAAGGTTGCTTCCATGTCTTTTGTATATAGCACTGCTAAGAACATTGGGGTGCAGAAGTCTTTTTGAATTAGACTTCCCTTTGATATATACCCAGAAGTGAGATTGCTGGATTGTATCTTAATTCTGTTTTTATTCTTTTGAGGAATCCCCATCCTGGTTTCCACAATGACTGCACCAAACTACATTCCTACCAACAGTGTAGGAGGGTTCCCTTTCTCCACAGCTTCCCCAGCATCTGTTGTTTGTGGACTTTTGAATGATGGCCACTGTGAGTATTGTGAAGTGATAATTCATTATAATTTTGAATTGCCCTTCTCTGATAATGAAACTGAGCAATTTATTTTTTCATATATCTATGTATCATTTGTATGTCTTTATTGGAGAATTGCTTTTTTAGGGCTTCTGCCCATTCTCAGATTGGGTTTCTTTTTTTTTTATTATTATTATGTTGTATGAAGTCTTTGTATTTTGGAAATTAAGACTTTGTCAGTTGCATCATTTCTTAATATTTTCTTTAATCCTGTAGGTTGTCATTTTGCTTTTTGTCTGGTTTGCTTTGCTGTGCAAAAGCTTATAAGTTAAATTAAGTCCCATTTACTAATTTTGCTCTTACATCCATTACCTGGGTAGGCTGTTCTAGGAGGTCATTGCTGAGATTTATCTCAGAGTGTTTTGCGTATTAACTCTTCTAGGAGATTTACTGTGTCTTGCCTTTCATTTGAAACTTCAAGCCATTTTTTGGTTATTCTTGTGTATGGAGTGAAGGAGTGTCCTAACTCAATTGCTCTGCATGCTGCTATCCAGTTTTCCCAACACCATTTGGTGAAGAGATGGTCTTTTCTCTGTCATATTCTTGGCTACTCTGTCAGAGATTAATTGAACATAGGCCTGAAGATTTATTCCTAGGCCCTCTATTCTGTTCCAATGGTCCATATGACTTTTTCTGTATCAATATCATGTTATTTTGTTTATTATAGCTCTGCAATATTGTTTGGAGACCTGGTGGTTTATTCCTCCAGCCTCTTTCTTTTTCTTGAATATTGCTTTGGAAATGATGGATATTTTATGACTCTGTGTAAATCTTAGGAGTATTTGTTTCAGTCAAAAAAAATGTTTTGAATAATTTGATAGGAAATCAAATTAAGTCTGTGGATTGCCTTGGGCGGTATGGGCATTATAACAATATTGTTTCTTCCATTACAAGTTCATTGGGTATCTTTCCACTTCTTCAGATCTTTTTTGAATTCCTCAATCAATGTTTTCTATTTCTCCATGTATAAGTCATTCACCTACTTGGTCAGATTTATTCTTAAACATTTTATAGTTTTGGGTGCAGTTAAAAAAGCGGTTGTTTCTATACTTTGTTTTCCTGTTGATTAAATAGTAGCATAAATAAATGCAATTGGTTTTCCTACATTACACTGGGTACCTTGCCCAGTTCCTTTTTTAGCCTAAGTAATTTTTTTGTGAAGCTTTTTCGGTTTTCTATATATAGAGTCATGTCTGCTTATCATGGCCATTTTACCTCTTCTTTTCCAGTCTGAATGCTTTTATTTCATTTTCTGGCCTGATCGTTGTGGCTAAGATTTCCAAGACTATATTGAATAGAAATTGTGAGAATGGGCAAACTTGACTTGTCTCAGGTTTTTCTGGGAAGGGTTTTGGTTTTTCACCATTTAGTATTTTGTTGGCTATATGTTTGTCATAAATAGCTTTCATTAGCTGAGATATGGTCCCTTTGTGCCCACTGTGATAAGGACTTTTATAGCAAATAGTGGTTAAATTTTATCAAATGCTTTTTCTTTATCTACTGAGATGATTATGTGGTTTTTTGTCCTCTCTTTTGTTGATATGTTGTATCAAAATTGATTGACTGATTTGCATATGTTCAACCATCCTTGTGTTCCTGGGAAATACCTAACTTGACCATGGTGTATAATCTTTTTTTACATGCTGTTAGATTTTGTTAGTTAATAATTTCTTAAAGACATTTACATCTGTGTTTATCAATGATATTGACCTATAGTTTTGTTTTGGGGTAGTGTCTTTGTTTGGTTTTCGTATCAGGTTGATGTTGGCCTTATGGTTTCAGTTTGGGTGTACTCTCTCCATATCAATTTTTGGAAGAGATTGAGGAGGAGTGCTATGGATTTTTTCTCTCTATGTTTGGTCAAATTCCCCAGTGAATCTATTTGGGTCTGAATATTTGTTTGCAGAGATTTTTTATTTTATTGATAATTCTATTTCATTTCTGGTGATCTGTCTTTTCAAATGGTCAGTTTCTTCTTAATGCAAAAATGGTGGGCTGAATATTTCCTGAAACTTCTCCACTTCTTCCTGGTTATCCCATTTGTTTCCATATAGTTGCTCATGGTATTCCCTTATATTTTCCAAATTATTTGCAGAATTTATAGTTTCTCCATTTTCATTTCTTATGTTATTTGTGTTCTCTCTCTATTCTTGTGATGAGTCTGTCCAGAGTTTTGTCAATTTTGTTTACTATTTCAAAGAATTGTTTGATTTTTTCTATTTTTAATCTCTATTTCAATTGTTTCTTCCTTGATCGGTATTTCCCTCTTTCTGTTGACTTTTGGTTTTGTTTGTTCTTCTTTTCATGATTAGTTTACATAGAACATTAGATTATTTATTTGAAATTGCTCTTCTACTTTGAGGAGAGCCTTGTCACTATGAACTTCCCTCTTAAGCCGGCTTTAACTGTATTCCATAAACATTGCATAGTGTTTTGTCATATTTCTCAAGGTTTTTTTTAAATTTCTTATTTTACTTCATCAGCTCCCCCCCTTGTTTTAGTACCATGTTGTTGAATCTACATGCTGTCATTTTTTCTCTCTGTTTTTCTGTGATTGAATTCTAGTTTCATGTTATTATACTCAGAAAAGATACTTGAAATAATTTTTATCTTCTAAAATTTGTTAAGGCTTCTTCTGTGCCTGAGTACATAATCTTTCCTAGAAAACATTCCATGTGCACTGGAAAAGAATGTATATTCTGTTTTGGGGAGAAGTACTGTTATGAAAATATAAACCAAATCCAATTATGTTATCATATCTTTTAGTATCTTTGTTCCCTTATTAATTTTCTGTCTGAAAGACCAGTCTGGTGATGATAATGGGGTGTTATAATTTCCTACTGTGATTGTATTCCCATCAGTTTCTCCCTTTTCATCTATTAGTATTTGCTTTATGTATTTAGGTGCTCCTGTTGTGAGTGCATGTATCTTAATGTGTATAAAACCCTCATTTTGTATTTCTCCTTTAATCACCATATCATGTCCTTGTTTATCTTTCTCTATGGCCTTTCTTGTAAAGTCTCTTTTGTGTGAAGTCAGTACTGCTAGTCCTGCTTTCTTGTCATGTCCATTAGCATGGAATATATTTTTCCATCTTCTGACATTCAATTGATGTGTATTCCTCTTACAAAATTGGGTCTCTTGTATGCTTCAAAATGTAGGGTCTTGTTATATTATCCCATCTGACAATATATATCTTTTGATTGAATCACTAAGTGCATTAACATTTGTGATAATTATGGAGAGACTGGTGTTTATTTCCATTTTGAACATTTTCCATTTGATTTTGTATTTCCTTTTCGTTCACTTCTTTTTCTTTTTGTGGTTTGATAAGTTTTCTTTTATTATCTTGGTTTCTATTTGTCTTTGTGACTTCATTGTAAGCTTTTGACTTATGGTTAACCTCTTTTGTATGTATATTGACCAGTTATTGTATCTGTTTATTTTAACTGATAGGAATACAAATTCTAACCCATCATAAAGAGAACAGAAACAAGAAGAAAATACTCTGTATTTTCCTATTTCACTCTCTAACCCTTAAAAATTTTGATGTCCTCTTTTTAACATCATGTTTATTCTATTGTAAGTCATTGTAGCTATTACTTTTTTAATAATGCCTTTCTCATTTCTATGGCATACTGCTTCTTTTTTTCTTAGAGTAGATTTTCATTATTTCTATTTCTGTCGCTAATTTCTTTTAGTATTTGCTTTTGTGGAAGTTATTTATCTCTCCTACTATTCTAAAGGATAGCCTTGCTTGATAAATTATTTTAGATTACAGCTTTCTTTCATTCAGGACTTTGAATATGTCTTGTCACTGCCTTCTGACTGTTGTATTTGTGCAGGAAATGTGTTTACAAATATAATGTATATAATTATATATATATATGTAAGGAATACATACAAATGAACTTAACGAATAAGATGAAAAACTATACGTTAAAAAATAGAAACCATTGATGAAGGAAATTAAAACTGATTCAAAGAAATGAAAAGATCTCTTATGTTAATGATGTGAAACTATATGGTTGAAACAACCATACAACCCAAAGCAATCTACATTTAGTGTAATTCATGTCAAAATACCCATGAGATTTTTGCATTAAATAGAAAAAATAACTTCAAAATATATATGTAACTACAAAGATCATGAGTTGTCAAAATAAACTTGAAAAAGAGTATTAAATCAATTAGTGTAATATTCTCTGATGTTAAACAGTCCTACAAAGCTTTAGTAATTTAAACAACATGATTCTGGCTCAAAAACAGACACCAATCAATAGAAGAGAATTGAGCAACCAGATATAATCCCTCACACCTATGATCAATTAACCCATGAAAAATGAAGCAAGAGTATAAAATGAAGAAAACACATTCTCCTCAATATGTAGTGCTGGGGAGATTGAAAATGTGAAACATAGATTAGAGTATTTCCTCACATTGTATGCAATCCATGAGCACAGAATATCTTTTATTTCTTTTGTATACTTATATTTATTACACCTTTAATTTATAGAACTATGTTTAGATCTTTTATTTCACTTATCAAATTTATTCCTATTTTATTCTTTTTGGTATAAATGTACACACAACTGTTTTCCTAATTCCTTATTCTGATAATGTGATGTTAGTGTATAAACATGCAACATATATTTGTATATTGATTTTGTATTCTGCAAGTTTGCTAAGTTTGTTCATTATTTCTAGCATTCACTGGAGGAGTAAATGGAGTTTTCCATCTGTGTATAATTATGTCATTTGTAAAAATTCTACTGCTTGTTTACTAGTTGGAAGCCTTATATAATTTTTCTTGATTAGTTTTTCTGGCTAGGACTTTGAGTAGTGTAATTTAGGACTTGTGACAATGAGCTACTTTTTCTTATTACTTGACCAGAGGAAAACCTTCCTGTATGTTAACATTGAACTTGATTTTTGTCATGGGTTTTTCATATATGGCTTTTATTATGTTTAGTTATATTTTATTTAAAGCAAATTTGTTAAGATTTTTTTGTATACAAAAGTTAAGATCAGTTCTGTCAATAATTTTCCTACATTTTCTGAGATTGTCACTTTTGAATTCTCTGTTTTTTAATTGATGGTATCACATATATTGATTTGCATTTGTTAAATAATACTTATGAAACAGGACTAAATCAAACTTAACTATAGTTTATAATACTTATAATATGCCATGAAATCAGGTTGCTAATATTTATTTAGAATGTAATATACACATACAGAAGGAAAAATATACATTGTAGCTTGAGTGTACATTTATTTAAAAATTTTATCTCTCATTTTGAATTTGGCTTATGTTTAATGGAAATTATTTCTAAATAAAGAATATAACTCTTGGTAGAACTGAATTTACTACAGTTTACTGATACAGAACATAGCTATTATTTACAATTAGTGCACAAATCACTTGTCTTAAAATGCCATATTATATTAACAATGCCAACTGATTCAGGACTGGGAAACATAATGCTTCCTAAAATGCATTATGTGGTGTTTTCCACACCAACCCACATATACACTTATTTCTTTGTTTTTTTGATTGTTTGTTTGCCCCTTAATGGAGGCACTGCTTATAGAACCCAGGATCTTGTGCATAAGTGTATTTATCAACATCATTTTGGAGCACTTAACAGAATCCAAAAGAGTATGGATTATAAAGATGACAGGAAAATTTATTCCTTCTAGGGACTGAAAAACCTCTGAGTGAAAGAATGGTAAAAATAAACATTTGTATGTATACAATAAGATTTTCTCTTGTGTAATTTTAAAGTAGAATATTAAATTACATTAGTTTTACATATAGCACTGAAGTACAATTAAAAACAAAATTTCCCCACTTTGAGATTTCTTAAATTTGATTGATTAAAGTTTTATAATTTTAATTCATAAATATTTACCATTTATTTATAAACATACCAAAGAAATTGACATTTATTCTGCTCATGTTTTGAATATAGAGCTACTTTTTTAAGGTACACAGATAAATAATTACTTCCATTTCCAAATCAACTTATGTTTCACTTTAATTACAAAAGATAATGAAATAGTTATAAATTTTCTGTACAAGTTTTACACAAATTTCACTTTAAATTCCAAAACTTTAAAATTATTTTATTTATTTTGAGCATTATTTATACTCTGTTCACCAAACTGGTATAAATTTGTGTACAAAAGGAAGGAGAATTTTTTTATTTCATAGACCCCAAAATTAAATTATTTAAAAAGATTTTGTGGGGATAATATTTGCAGATCACACTATAAAAATAAGCATCTTATATGATTCATTTTCACTGGATGAATGAGAAGGAAACACTGGCTGAATGTTAATCTTGGGTTGCTAGGAGACCAGACGTTTTGTGATGTCACAGCTACTCAGGTTGAGAACCATTGTGATGGCCTACCAGTTTAAATGTGCAGGCTTGCCAGAGCAGCATTTGAAGCTGTAGTGCTCAAAACCATGCAGAATAGAAAAGTAGCTGCAGAAAAAGTTATTTGAGATGGCACTTGTTTCTTCAGAAATTCAAGATAAGTTTCCTAAAGATGGGTCAACTGGTTCAGGAAACTCCAGTAGATCTCTATTTTGTGATCAAACATTCTCTGGGGACTTGGACTTGAGGTCTATGATTGAAGAAATTGATTCTCTGACTTTGTCAGAAGGATCCTTGATAAAAAGACCATGTTACACACATTGTGACTCTGAACCAGTTGGAGATAATGATTTTCATTCTCTGAAATTTCCAAGAAAACTCTGGAAAATGTATGGGGGTGACCAATTTAAATCCATCTGGTGGGATGATAATGGATCTTCCATAGTGATTGATGAAGATGTCTTTAAGAAGGAAGTTTTGGAAAGAAAGGCCCCTTTCAGAATATTTGAACCTGGAAGTATGAAAAGTTTAGTTATACAGCTAAAGCTTTATGGGTTTAGGTAATTGCAGCAGAATTTTCAAAGATCTGCTTGTCTAGCTGTCTTTATGGCAGAAGAAAAAGAAGTCTATATTTTAAACAAGGTATTCACAAAGTTTAGTTACCACTTGGTAACTTAGATATAAAATTTAATTTTGTACATCAATCTATGGTAACATAAATGGAAAGCTTTTTTGAAAATTGTATAAAACTACTAAGGCTATAATTCTTAATTTTTTATAAAAATGAGGATAGTGCCTTAAGTAGTCAAGATTATGATAAACTTTGCTAGCAACTATGAATCTTAACAGAAATCTAAATAAAGGTATTAAAGCTGTTTTCAAAAGTGGCTTTCACCGTTACTGCAAATGCTAACTTCTTAAACTTGATGACTGTATTATTTAAATGTGTATATTCGAAATAAGGAATTTCAAAAAATAGTCAGAATTGCTCATATTTTGATGATATTATCTTTGCATTGTAAACGTGAAATCTGAGGTTTTATAGGTTAGGCTTATTGTAGTCTTCTAATTTGGTTTAAAATATTACTAAAATCTTTCCACTTTGATTGTAGCTGCAATTCTACCATATTTCAAATTTTAAACGAGGCTGTCCCCAAATTTTAGTGAGAATAAAAATAAGAGTTGAGATTAAAAATGTCTCTCTGGTATCTTCATTGGCTGAAGATTTCAACAAGAAGCACTTTATAGGAGGGGGTAATATAGATAATCATAATTCTGATTTTGTGGCTGACACTAGTGGAGAAAGTGCATTTTTACCTTCTCCTAATTTAAACATGCCTCTTAACAGAAAGCCCTCTACTAGCCATAAAATTGGTGATACAAATACCCCGATCAGAGGTGATTTTTCTCCTTCATCATCAGTGTCAGTTAGACCACGAGAACAAATTGCAGTGGATCAATGTGCTACTTTAAATCAGTTGACCACTATCCACAGGCACTCCCAAAGCAGCTAAACTGAAGCAAATGGCTGTGCTGTGAACTTCATTACAACTACAACTTCTATTTCTCATTACAGCATCTTGTCTCCCATACAGGGCAATTATTTTGGACTGATGGTGGAGCCTTCTACTTTTCCAAATAGATATCACAACATATCTGCCCATGAAGGTCGTTTTTCTAAACTTCAACCAGGGAGCAACCCACGGTTTCCATTGCCAGTGATAGCTGATACATCAACTACCTCTCTTTCAAGGCCAACTCATCAGCTATCTTCAGTTTAATAACGTCATCCAAATTACAATTGATCTACCAGAGGACTACCAGATTATGCAGGATAGCAAAGATTAAAATTTATGATGGCAAATGTCGACATATATCTGCAATATTCTTATTTGAACAATAAACATAAATGTGTACCTGTATTGTCCTTATATTTTTTAAAATAGAGTAAAGATTTAAACTCGAGACTAAGTTAGCATTTAAAGAAAAAAAGAGATATTTGATTGATATGATCATTTGATGGAACAATATGTGAGTAAATTTATATAATTTCTTGTAAGGAAGAAGAGAAAATGGAAGAATTTGGAAAAAGACAAAAACATGGAGAGAGGGAACAGTACTAAGTGGTTTCTGGTTGATCCTGGAAAGTATTTAAAGTGTTAAGTTATGATAGGTTGGAACAGGAGATAAATGCAGGAACCGACTCAGGAGTCATGGTCTCTATTATGTCATCCCTGGAATCATAACAGTCACGTGATGTAATCTCAGATGGCACATTCAGCATGAGGTAGAATTTAAGAAGTAATTTTTTCTATGGTCTTCTTTGTGCTGTTCTCAATGCATTTCAATTGGTGCTTTCTTTTCCTCCCTCAAGGGTCTGCACTATATTTTCTAGTGAAAATTTAATGTTGCTTTTATGTTCCAGCCAAAGATATGCTTACATCCTCAGAGGGGCACTTAAAGCATTTCCAAATCTAAGTCCACATCTCAACATAGTTTAGTCATTTCTTTATAGATCTGGCATCTGGCTACCTTGGAATATCTTTATGTTTCACTGTATCTGGAGATATATCCAGGCAAATGCTTGTCAACCATATTAACTCCAACCTCAAAACTGTTGCTCCATCTCATCCTTGGACTTAGGATGTCCTCCATTTACCTACTTAGATTTTCCCAGTCTCAGAACAGAAACCACCTCCTCCAGATGTTTTCTAACCAACTTTCCTTGTCTAACTTGGATACCAGCACTGTAAGCACAACACGTGCCACAAGATGCATTTTATTATTTAGTGAATGAAAAATACATGTTGACTTTAAGCAAAATCTACTTTCCTGAAGCAACAAAACTCTCATGGTTTTCAAACTATTTCGTTATGGTCTTTACTCTTCACCACAAACTAGCTCTTTTCATAGCCCATGGACTAGTCATTCAAGACAGTAGTGGAGGTAGGTACAGGAGACAAAGTATTATTTTCTTCTTAATTCATGCCTCCAGAGGCCTAAAGCATTCCATTCTCATTTGCTGGAATTTTTCCTGTCTCTTCATCACCCACCCACCCCAAAATAGCTGATTCTCTTCCCCATACCAATAACTATACTGCCTTCTAATTAATTTACTTCTTAGAATCAGAGCTTCGTCCAGAAGAGACAGTGCCATTGCATATATTTAATACAGGTTTATAGACACCACACAAATTTTGCCACTTCTAACCTTAACACAGGAAGTATCTAAGAGGTACTAGAACCTTGGTAGTGGTGGTCATATTCAGAAACTAAATAGCAATCTAAAATGTGTGGACTAGAAGGAGGTGAGGGTGGTAGAATTTAAAATTTGTCCAACTGCAAGAATATAAAATTTCTGCAGATATTAAGAAATATAAAATATTCATGGAAGACTATGAGTAATTCCCTTTTACTTAAAATAAAAGGTGAAGCATTTTCAGAATGTGAAATGCCCTGAAATGCTGGAAAATTTGTAGGCAATGTCAGGGTATCTAAGGCTTCTGGTCATAATCATGCATCCAGTGTCAGCTGATAAGACTGAAATGGCAATATTGAGTCCAAAAATGTGTCACCAATTGGGAATAAAGCCTTTGATAATCTTGAGAATTGGCAAATGGGCCAGGGTAAGCTCACGCAACATTCCGCCAATATGTCCTTTACCAAGAGAAGAAAAGAGACCACTTGCAGTAGGAGATCTGTGTATGGACAGCAGTGGTTGTTCCTACAACAGAAACATCAAGATTTTAAGTTTGTCAGCACAAATATGATGGTGGCTATGTTGTTGTTTATATTAGCAGTCTGGGGTTCAGATGGGATGGTTCAGCAGCTAGTTTCCATCTCTCTTATTAGACAGTGGGTCTTACCGTGATCATCTTAACAATGTTCTATACTGATAAGTCAAAAGCAACAGTTTATTTTCAAAATTAGAAATCCTAAAGAATATTATTTGTTAGTCTATCTGTTGTTTTCTACCTGGGAAAAGCTAGACTATTGGCAAAGTACAAAAGTTGGCTGGTGTTTGAAAACTATTCCCTGAGCTCTGCCCACTGAATTCTTCCCACTAAATACTACAAATCTGTCTACCACTGTGTGTGTGTGAAGATGGATTGTTAAGCATTAACTAAGCTTGTCTTAGTTGAGCCATCAGTGAATTATTCCTCTGCATCTGGCAGAATCTCTGTGAATTAAGAATTTCACTGAGCCATCAGATTTTCTACCGATCAGGGAGAGGTAGATTATAATTCTCCCAGTGTATTAATTATTACCTGTTCATTGAATCCTGAGCTGATGTTAGGGTAAAACCACTGAAACCTTTAATTAGACTGAGGCATATACATTCTCCAGTCCCCAGAGCCCAGCATAGGACTGTGTGTCCTTTTTAATTTAAGCTTATATCTTAGTGTTTTTTCTTTTAATTCTCATTGTTGGCACAACTTAGTTTTGCTTTGAACACACGTTGACTAATTTATAGAGACTGAACAACTGACTTATTCCTGTTTTCCTAGAAATTGCAGTAACATTACTTTCCTTGGACTACCTGGAATAGAGTGAGTGCAGTCATCATTTTGAAAGCAGCCCTCAGTCCTAATAATGCAGAACCTTTACACTTCTTTGCCCAGCACTTGTGCAAGATTGTTTGTTGTGGATCTCAGGGATTTTCCTCACATCCCCAAATGCAACAATGAGAAAACACCACATTGTTATCCAAAATCAAACATTTGCCAGTATTGCATTCCCATTGCAAAACAGTTAAGAATTTTAGGAGTTCTGAGATTTTACCATGCTGAGATGTTTACCAACCTAGCATTTTCCTTTCTTACTGATGATGTCATGTAGATGAGACAATATTTCAGACACAGTGAACTTTATCACTCACCGCAATAGCAGCCAGGGTTAAATTTTGCATACATTCCCTACTCTCAGATTAATACACAGAGTGAACTATTCAAACCTACAGAAGCAGTGGGCTGTTAACAAAAAGAAAGTTTAAGGCATGATAAAACACTAATTATATTGGTATCTTTATGTATTATTTATTAGAATCACTTGTTTATTAGTATCTTTACCTAGGATAAGTATATCATGACTCAACTTTACTTGCTGCAGAAACAATCATGAGAAATGACATGGGAAAAAATGAACATTGACTTTCCATTTTTCCTCCTGCTTCTATTGAGATATAATTGGCGAAGATCATTAAGTTTAGGTGCACATGAGAGTGGTTTGATTTACAAGTATAATGAAATAAATATCATAGCAACTTTAGGGAGAATTCATTATTTAATTTAAGTACAATATTAAAGAAATACAATTTGTATTTTGGTTGTGATGAAAAACCTTAGGGTCTACTCTCTTAACAACATTCATATATAACAAAAAGCAGTATTAATTGTAATTTTTATGTTACTATGGGGCATCCCTAGAACATGTTTATTTTACAGCTGGAAGTTTGTTGCATTTGAGTGCATGAATCAAATTCTCCTTTCCCAACCCCTGCCTGTGTTAGCTACAAGTCTATTTTTTTTCTATAAGTATGTTTCTTTTGAAGTGTACATTTATCTACAAACTGTATTAGTTTCTCTTACACATCATACTCTTTGCTATTTTTAGTACATTTCAAACTGATCACCAGAATATATCTAGTTATGATATATTGCTATTTAAAGATATTTCATAGTTATTTACTATTCCCCATACAGCACATTTCTTGTCCCTGACTCATTTAATTTGCAACTGGAAAATTTTCTCTCTTAATTTTTGTCAAATATTTCTTTTTCCTCAACCCATTTCTCCCCTTCTGGTAAACAACCAGTTACTTTGTATATCTATATCTCCTTTTATGCTGTGTAATTTTCATTTGATTTAAATTCCAAATACGAGTAAAATCATACAGCATTTGTCATTCTCTTTCTGACTTATTTCAATTAGCATATTACCCTCTTGGTCTAACCATTTGTTGCAAATGAAGAAGTTACACTTTTTATAGCTGAGTAATAACCTATTGTATTTTTATCTGTTTGTGGGCATATATATGCATATATATTTATATATATTTATATATATAAATATAGATAAATCTATGAAATATAAAAATAAAAAATAGATGGGTAGTTATATATACTATGAACACGCATTTTCTTTATCCATCATCTATTGATGAGCAATTAATTTGCTTCTATATCCTGTCTATTTTAAATAATGCCGCAGTGAATAAAGGTTTGAATTTATCTTTTCTAGTTAGTGTTTCTATTTTCTTGGAATAAGTATCCAGATATGGATACGTTGGATTATATTTTTAATTTTGAGAGAAAACTGCATACAGTTTTCCAGTGTCAGCGCCAATTTACGCTCAGTCCAGCAGTGCATCAGGTTTGATTTTCTTACATCCTCACCAACACTTATATTTGTTATCTTTTGGATTATAGTCATTCTGAAAGGACTGATATAAAATCTCACTGTGTTTTGGACTTGCATTTTTCTGATGGTTAATGATGTTAACCGGTTTCATATGCCTGTTGGTAATCTTTCCCCAACTGTATATTCATTTTTTGTAATGGGCTAAATGACCATAACTGTCTGATTTCATTTTTAGGCATTCTATGTGTTCCATTATTCCCTTTGTTCTGTGCCCCTACCATATTCTTTTTAT
This sequence comes from Vicugna pacos, assembly GCF_048564905.1. NCBI lineage: Eukaryota > Metazoa > Chordata > Mammalia > Artiodactyla > Camelidae > Vicugna > Vicugna pacos. The sequence continues at coordinate 12,389,466 of NW_027328741.1, read as the reverse complement.
TACTGTAGATTTGTATTATAGTTTTAAATCAGGGAAAGTGATACATCCACATATTTCTTTGTAAATTATGTTTGTGTTATTGTTTCTTTTCTTTTCTTTTCTTTTCTTTTTTTAGTGATTTCAAGTCTTTTGTGTTTACATGTAAATTTTAGAATTATTTATTTTTAAATTCTGAAAATACCCTTGGTATTTTGATAATCACTGAATTTAATTAGTGTATTTTCTTGGCTAGTACTCTCATTTAATCAATATTTTGTTCCTCATCAATGAACACAGTATATCTTTTCATCTGTTTGCATTATCTTCAGTTACTTTTATAAATATTTAATAGTTTTCTGTGTACAGCTCTTTTACCTCCTTGGTTGGATATATTTCCAGGTTTTTTTTTTTTTTGTAATGCAACTGTAATGAGACAGTTCCCTTACTTTGTCTATCTGTTAGCTTGTTGTTAGTGTGCAGAGATGCAAGCTTTCTGTATGTTAATTTTACATTCTGAAATTTAATCAAATGCATTGATAAACCCTAGTAGTTTTGAGGTGCCATCTATGGATTTCTGTTTAAAGTATGTCATCTGCACACAGATACATTTACTCATATTCTTCATTTTCTATATTATATTTACATTAACTTTGGATAGCTATGGCTAGAATTTCCAATATTGTTCTGAATAAAAGTGGTAAGAGTGAGCATTCTTGTCTTCTCCCTGCCCTTAAAGGAGATGCTTGCAGCTTTTAATCAGTGAGTGTCATGTTAGCTGAGATCTTGTCATGTATTACCTTATCTGTGTTGAGGTATGTTTCCTCATGCCCAATTTGAGGAGAAACTTAGTCACAAATAGATACGGAATTTTTCAAAACATTTTATGTCTCTATTGATTTGACCATATAATTTTTATTCTTCAATTTGTTAGTGTGGTGTATCATATTAATTAATTTGTGGGTAATGAATCACTTTTGCATCCCTGGAATAAAATGGACTTAATCATAATGTATAATCCTTTAAATGTATTTTTTGCTTTGCTAACAATTTAGTGATGATTTTTAAAACTATGCTTGTCAGTAGTATTTAACCTGTTGTTTTTTGAGGTATTTGTTCAGTTTTAGTAGTAGTGTGATACAGAAAGTTGGGGTAGGACGCCTTCCTTCCTCTGCATATTTTTGGAATTCTCTGAGAAGTATAGGTGATAGCTGTTCTCTAAATGTTTGGCACAAATTACCTGTGAAGCTGTCTATGCCTGGAATTTTGTTTCTTGGGAGATTTTGTTTAATTACTTATTAATGTCATTAGTGGTAATCTTTTCATATTTTCTATTTCTCATTCCATCCTGGAGATTATGTGTTTCTCAGAAATTGTATATTTCTTCTAGGGTTTCCATTTTATTTACATAAAATTAGTTGTATCTTCTTATAATGCTTTTTATTTCTTTGATATAAGCTGTAACTTCTCATTTATTTCTGAGCTTATTAATCTGAACTCTTTTATTACTCATGAGTCTGGTTAAATTTTATCCATTTTATTTATCTTTGAAAAGACATTATTAATTTGATTGAATATTTGTATTTTTAATCTTTATTTTATTTATGAATGTTCTGACCTTTCAGCTGTCTTTCCTTCTACTAACAAGTTTGTTTCATATTTTGCTACATCTTCAGTTTGTATGATTATGTTATAAGAGAGAGATATTTCTTATTTATATAAGTGGGATTATTTTGCTATAAGCATCCCTATTAATACTGCTTTTGCTATACCCCATGGACTTTTTTTTGTCATTTTTCTTTATATATATTTCCTTTGATATATACAGCAATCCATTGTTTGTTTAATATTATATGATTTATCCTCGATATTTTAGTGTTTCTCTTAGGTTTTTTCTTTTAGTAAATTTCTATTCTCACAGAATCCATATGTTTCTTCACAAAACAAGGAGAAAAATAATAAAATTTATACAAAAACTGGAAAGAACCATTTTTCTAAAATTATCTTTGAAAAATGTACTAAGTTGTGGGTATTATCCTCCCTAACTTTAGAACATACTACAAAGATACAGTAATCAAAACATCAAAATATATCACTAAAAGAGACACATAGATTAATGGAACAAAATAAAAAGTCCAAAAATATGCCCACACACATAAGCTCAATTAGTCTACAATGAATGAGGCAACAGTATACAAAGGAAAAAAAGGCAATCTCTTCAAAGACTAGTTCTGGGAAAACAGAATATTACATGTAATAGAAAGATGTATGAGCACTTCCTTCCATAGAATACACAGTAACATAAAAATGGATTAATATCCTAAATGCAAAACCTGAAAATATACAATTTCTGACCATGAACAGGAGCAGAACTGCCTTTGAGAAAAATCATAGCAAAATTTATTTTTGATCTAACTCGTAAGTTAAAAAAGGAAAAATAACAATAACAGTTTTTACTATTACTGGGAAAAAATAGATATAGTATGTGATACAGGGATTCCACTTCTTGTATAAGTGTGAAGTGCAAAACCTTTTGCAAAGCAAAGGAAACCTTCAGCAAGATTTATGACAACACACAGAATAGAAGGAAGAGTTTCACACAAGGAAACCAACATTTAGTTAATATCCATAATATATATATGTAGCATATTAGACCCAATATTTAAAAAACAAAGACCCCAAAATAAAAACAGTTTAAGGATTTTCATGGAAACTTTTCAAAAACAGACATGTGGATGATTTTCATGCACATAAAAAGAAACATAACATTGCTATTAATTAGGAAATCATAAATCAAAACCAGAATGAAATATAATCTCACAGCAACCAAAATGGATATTAAAAATATTCTTCAAATGACAAACATTAATAAGAATGTTGATTAAAGGGAACCCAGGTACACATATGGTGGAAATATAAATTGATGCATCCACTATTATAAAAGTGTGGACACTGCTAAGAAAACTAGAAATAGAAGCATCATATTTTCCAGCAATTCCAGTTTTTGATATAAATCTGAAAAAAATGGAAGCATTAAATTTAAAGGATATATTACCCCCAATGTTCATATCATCATCATTTATAATAGCCAAGGTATGTAGCACAACTCAACTGCCCATCAACAGATGATTGGCTGAAGTAGATGTAAGATATAAATAACATAATAAATACTTAGTCATTGTCATATCAAAAAATAAACTTATGCCTTTTGGAACAATGTGACTGGACCCAGAGACTGTTGCACACAGGAAAACAGGTCATACAGAGAAAAACACTCTACATTACCACTTACATGAGGAAACTAAAGATATGAGAGAAATAATCATTAAAAAAATAGAAACAGAATCATATATATATGTGTAGTGTACCAAGTAGTGGTTTCCACTGGGGACAGGAAGATGGATGGGGAAGACAGAAATATGCAAGCTACTAGTTATAAATTAGAGAAGCATCAGGGCTATATTTACATCACAGAGAAATATTTTAATAATTTAAATGATTTTAAAGAGTTTATAGGCATATATTATAGTAAAATGTGCATGCATGAGGGAAAAACATTGAAGAAAAGAACCCAGGACAAACAAAATATTTTATAGTACTCTGATATTAGGAGGTGATTTGTTCACTTTCTTTACTGTTCTTGTAATTTCCTTATTAGAATTTAAGCTTTTAAATGAAACAGTATAGACTTTGAAAATAGTGACATAAGTTTAAATTATTTCTGTCTCTCCCCTTAAATCTACAGTCAGTGAAACTTTCACATTTCAACAAAAATAACTACAACACAAAACAATACTCCAGAGCACACGTGTGCAGCTGAAGTTTGATGGGCTAAAACACATAAAGGTGGCTGAACTGAGGGAAGAGCAGAGCTGATGCCTGCGACCAAGGACCACTGACTGCGGTATCTGAGCCCACAGGTTAAGAGTACCCAGTAGAAATAAGGTCACAGTGGTTCACACAGCTTCAGCTACCAAGTGCACCATCACTCATGGTCACAGGTAACTAGGAGGGAGCCACAATGCAGACAGAATTTCCATCCTTTAGACACTCAGACATTCGTGACACTCTCCCTACATCCTATTCACAGTGGTGGAGACAAGTTTCCTTGAAACATTGGACACGGCAAAGACACTTGCCTGATTTCAAATTCCCACATGTCTTTACAACTTTCCTCAATGTGTGGACTGAGTCTCAAGGGATATCAGATAAAAGGAAGGGTTCACCATACCAGTGACAACAGTGGCATTAACTACCAGAGTTGTCTAAGAAGTGACAATGTAAGCAATCTTTTATCCAGACAGTAGAAACTGGAAAGTGCAATTTTGAAATATTGTCAGAGGTAGCTCAGGTAATTAAAACCAAAAATTGTGCAATATTGCAAAATACCAGGAAACAAAATCAAGGACTCCAAATCCCATTCTGTTTTTTAGTGTCATCAGAACAATAATTTACCAAGTTCATGACCAATCTCAGTAACATTATAAGGCAAGCACACACACAGATAGACAGAAACAGACACTGACACAGACACACACGTGCACGCACACGCACACACGCATGTACACACACACACAGAAAATATCAACCCTGCAGCAAACAAACTTAAAGTCATGGAATATTGGCGTATAACTAATAGAGAATCGAAAGAGATGTCATACAGAAACTCAATACAGAAAACAAAACTCAGAAAGCAGTTTAGTGAGCTCAGGAATAAAATAAATGGTGATAAGGAATACATTACCTAAGAGACTGAATCTATAAAATAACCTAACATTATTGGAGGACCAGATGAACTAAGTAAATGAGATGAAGAATACAACAGAAAGCACTGGAAGAAGACTGTCTTTGTGGAAGAGAGATAAGCAAACTCACCAATACAAAACTAGAAATGATAGGAGAGGGCAAAGATACAAGATATTAAAAACTGAGGAAATTCTACAATAGCCATCAGACTTCTTCAGGAAGTGCACATTAGCATGAAATCCTGGAGGGAGAAGTAACTTAGAAGGCAGCTGATTGTTTATTTAAAATATTAATGGTTGATAACTTCCCGAACCTTGGTAAGGAACTGATAAACAAGTCCATGAGCCAACAAAACTCCAATAACATTAAGACAAAAATACCTCCTTCAAGATACGTTATATGCAAATTGGCAAGTCAGTGATGCAGTAAAATTTTAAAGGCAGCCAAAAAAATTTTGATAATCTACAAAGGAACCCCCATTAAGCTATCAGCAGATTTCTGAGCAGAAAACATATGCCAAGGGTAATTAAAATGACATTTTGAAACTACTGAAGTAAGAAATCTCTCACCCAAGAATACTCGAACTTGCACAGTTATTACTTATATATAAAGTGAAAAAAAAGACTTTACCAAACAAACCTGAACAAGATGAAAAAAAACAAAACCAAGACACCTTAAAAGAGGTGCATGAAAGAGCTATTCTAAGAAAAATAAAATGGCAAATATACGCAAAACATTGAACTAAAGCAGAGACCACGAGAAAGTTGCATCAGTTTCTTTGGGTATGTTTTGAAATGTTACTATTCTATATGTATTAAAGAGAGTAAAATAGGAAATCAGATGCAATAAATATAGATACATCAATCTGGTAACATGTTCACAAGAGTAAAAGAAATAATTTGAGTCAGTAATCATAAAAGTTAAAGAGTAAAAATAAAACAATTTTAAAGGAAAATGCTATCAGCCGAAAAGAAACTAAATTACACATGAGGTGTTTCATTTTTAATTGAAGAACAGTAGATGTAATATATTGAATAGTTTCAGATATACAGCATAGTGATTCCAACCACTTTGTAGATTATATTGCATTGTAAATTATTACAATAATTGTAACATAAAATTATTAAAAGTTATTGTGTAAAATTCCTTGATCTATACAGATTATCCTTGTTGCTTATCTCCTTTATGTATACTACTTTGCATCTGTTAATGTCCTACCATTAAATTGACTTTCCCTTCCACTTTGGTAAATATGAATTTTTTCCCATATCTTTCAGTCTGCTTCAGTCTTCTCTATCTAATCTCTCTATCTCTCTACCATGTCCCTATCAAACTATTTATCTATCTATCTATCTATCTATCTATCTATCTATCTATCTATCTATCTATTTATCTATCTTGTATGTATGTATCTATCCTTCTATGTATCTATTTATCTGTCACCTATGGATAGATAGCTATAGATAGATGTACACAGAGATTTGTTATACTTTAGATTCCACATATAAATTATATTATATTCTTTTGTCTTCGTCTAAGTTAATTCACTAAGCACAATATATACTAGGACAATTCATGATGCTAAAATAGCAATGTGTTATACTTTTTCATGGCTGAGTAATATTCCATCGCATATTTATAGATATTTCATATCATCTTAAGTCCATAGTGTACTGTGGACTCTAGAATTGCTTCCCTGTGTTGCATATTATAAATAGTGCTGTTGTAAACATTGGTTCTTCTCAATTTATGGTTTTTTTCCCCAGATTTTTCCTAGAAGAGATATTACTCTTTCATATGGTAGTTCTCTTCTGGTTTTAAATAAATCTGAATACTGTTTTCCATAGAAGTTGTAACAATTTACATTTCTACCAAGAATATACAAGAGATTTCTTACCTCCACATCGTCTCAAACACTTTCTATTTGTAGACTTTTTGATAATAGCCACTGACCAGTGTGAAGTGATAATTCATTGTGGTTTTGAAATGCAATTAACTAATAATTAGTAATGTTGAACATTTTTATCACTTGCCAGTGACTCGTCTGTATGTTTTCTTTGGAAAAATATTAACTCAGGTACTCTGCTCTTTTTTTTAATTGGGTTTTCTTTTTCACATTGAGTTGTGTAACCTAAATCCATGTTACAACAATTAAACTTCATCTATTAACCCCTGCCCTCTTGCATTGTTTGCAAATATGTTCTCCAAACACACAGGCAGTGTTTCCATTTCATTCATAGTTTCCTTACGTATGCAGAATTTTTCAAGTTTATTTAGGTCCCACTTGCTTATTTTTGCTTATATTTCTTTTACCATAGGAAACTGATATTAGAAAATATTCCTATGATAGATATCCAATAGAGTACCACCTGTATTCCCTTCTAGCAGAATTAAATTATCAGGTCTTACATTTAGGTTCTTAATACACTTGGGGTTTATTTTTGAATGTGATGTCAGGGAATGCTCTAATTTCACTGTTTTACATGTAGAAGTCCAGCTTTCCAAACACCACCCACTGACGAGACTGTCTTTTCTCCATTGTGTACTCTTGTCTCTTTTATCATTGATTTATTGCTCATAGGTGTGTGGAATTATTTCTAGGCTCTCTATCTGTTTTTATTGATTATATCTCTGTGTCAATGTCATGCTATATTTATTACTGTAGGGTTGTAATATAGTAAGGTATCCAGGAGATTTATACCTCTAGATTTGTTGGTTTTTCTCAAGATCATTTTGACAATTTTAAATGGTTTCATGTAAAACTTAAAGTTATTTATTTTCTGGTTCTGTGGGAAATACTACAGCTTTGTAATAGGAATTGCACTAAATCTGTAGGTTTCTTTGTGTAATACGGCCATGTTAACAATATTAACTCCTTCAATCCAAGATCACAAGACATCATTCCATTTCTTTGAATCATTTTTAATTTCTTTTCCAATGTTTTTTAATTTTCAGTATTTAGATCTTTCATATATGTGGTTACATTTATTCCAAGATATTCGGGGGGATGGGATTTTAAATAGTATTGCTTTCAACGTCCATTTTAGGGTATCTCATGATGAATGGGTAGAAATGCAAGAGAATAACTTACATTAATCGTGTACCCTGCTCCTTTGCTGAAATTATTTATTGTTCATATTAGTCTGTCTGGAGCCCTTAGGACTCTATGTAGATTGTTATGTCATCAGTACTGGTGACAATTTTACCTCTTTTTTTCATTTTGCATTTATTTTATTTCTTTTTATTTCCTTTTCCTTTCTTCTTTTACTATGGAACAGAAGGGCTGAGAGTAGGAATCCTTGTCTTGTTCCTGAATTTATCCAGAATCCTTTCAGCTTTTCCCCTAAGTATTATAAACTGTTATAAATGTCCTTTAGTATGTTGAGAGATGTTCCGATTTTACTCACTTTCATGAGAGTTCTGATCATGAATATATGTTGAATTTTGTCTAATGCTTTCTCTGTGTCTATTGACACGGTCCTGTGAATTATGTCCTTCCTTTATTAAATATGCGTCATGCTGATTGCTATGTGTATGTTATACCATCCCTGTGACTCTGGAAGGAATCCAACTGATCATCGTGTATAACCCTTTCTATGTATTGCTGGATTAATTTGTTGATTTTTTTTGAGGATTTTTGAATGTACATTCATCAAGGATATTGTGTTTACATTTTCTTTTCTTTTTTTTTTTTTGGTAGTGTCTTTGGCTGGTTTTTTTAACATGGTATTCATGGCCTCATAGAATAACTTTGGGAATTTTACTTCCTCCTACATTTTTTGAAATAGTTGAGAGGAAACAAGTTTTAGTGAATTCATCCAGGCATTTTGTTCAAGGGATGTTTTTAAAATTATAGATTTTATTTAACTTATACTGATTGCTTTTTTCAAGTTTTCAGTTTTCTCTTTATTCACTTTTGGCAGACTGTACGTTTCAAGAAATATGTCCATTTCTTTAAGGTTGTCCAAATGGTTGTCATGTAATTGCTCAGAGTGCTTTCATAATCTTTGTTTGCATTTCTGTACTATCAGACATAATTTCTACTGTTTCGTTTCTTTTTTTGTTTGGGTCCACTCTTTATTTGTTGATAAGCCTTGCTAAATGTTTATCAATTTGTTAATATTTTTAAGAAAAAATGCTGTTGATTTTATGATTTTTAATTTATTTTTTAACTTTTATTTTATTTATTTTCTACTGAAACATTAAAGATTTCTCATTCTACCACCTTTGGGTTTTGTTTGTTCTTATTTCTGGTTATTTTGTTTGGTAAGATTGGTCCTTTGTGTGAGGTTTTCCTTTTCCTTGAAGAAGGCCTGAATTGTTCTAAACTTCCCTCTTATGATTGCTTTTGCTGCATCCCATACATTTTATGAAGCTGTGTTTTCACTGTAATTTGTTTCCAGGTATGATTTTATTATCTCTTTGATTTCATCATTGACCTTTTTTTATTTAATTTTTTAAAAGGATATGGTTTAATCTCATGTATGTGCCTTTCCTGTTCTTCTTTCTATAGTTGATGCATAGTTTCATACTTTTGTGTATTGAAAAATTCTTGCTGTAAACTATATTTGTTTAAATTTCCTGAGGCTCTTTTCATGACATAGTATGTGGTTAATTCCTTAGAAAACATCCTGTACACACTTGAGAAGCTTATGTGTTCTCCATTTCTGATGCAGTGTCCAATAACTCATTTAGGTTCAAATGATCCAATATGTCATTAAGACCTCTGTTTCCTTACAGCTATTCTTTCTGGATGATATGTCCATCAGAATAGCGAGGTGTTAAACTCATAAACTATTATTTTTTATAATGAATTAATTACTTCATGTCTACTAATATTTCTACTTATAATTAGGATCTACAGTATTGGGTCCATATATAATTTAATGAGTGTAATACTCTATTTTTACATTGATCTCTTTTTCTTTATTTAATCTCATATTAATCTTTCATTGTGAACCTTATTTTAAAATGTATTTTGTATGATTTGAGCATTGCAAGGTGCACTTTCTTGTCATTTCCATCAAATAACTTTTACTTTTATTTCCTGGCTGTGTTTATCTTCCACCATAAAGTGACAATTTTTTGTGGGGGAAGACAAGATGTTGCAGGAGAAGGATACTCATAGCTAACCCTTTCCCTCAAATGCACCAAATCTCATCCACAGACCCACTCAGCTATCCAGAGAATCTGCAGATCTCTGATATAACATTGTCCCCTTCAAAAGATAAAGATGCAATAAATCTGGCAGGAGAAAAGGAAGAAAGAAAGAAGAAAATGCAAAACAGATTGGGACAAGCTCCACAGGGAGGGAGCAGCTAAGAAGGACAGGCATTCATTCACTGTGTCTCCCCTCTCCAACTGAGAGTTTGGCAGGATGGAGGGGGAGCTTCCAAGCCTTAAATCTGTACAGAGTATAAGTTGACTGACAGAACTAAGTAAACAGGCACAGACACCCAGCCAAAATGCAGCCAAGAAGCTGGGGGCAGGGCCATGCAGCATGAGCTGGTTGGAAGTTGGGGATGGCTGCACTGAGGCAGTCCTGGGGAATGCATGTTGCTGTGTGCCATTGCTGTGGCTGTACAGAGCAAGACAACCTGGGCCCTCCATGAAGCAACAGGGCAGATGTGCCCTGTAGGGGGAAGGGTACTTAGCCATCTCTGAAAATCTGCAAACGTTTCTAGGTGAAGAGAGTTGGGGTTCAGACACAATACCTTCTGGTGCTTTGCACCCAGGCAGCAGTGGGTGCAAAATCTGCATCCATGTCTAAGGATTTAGAAGCCTTAAGAGCCAGATGGAGACTTCTCTACATCCTGAGGCAGATAGGATTCTTCTAACCTGGTTTCTCAGAGAACTTGCATCACCAAGGCAAACAAGCAGCTGGCTTTTGGGCCAGATCAGGGACAGGGCTGTTCCTCAGGCTTCCCTGAGCCCACTTCCGGTGTGCAAACCCAAGGCAGATCGTACAGTGGCTCACAGCAGCGGAGCAACTGGCACCCTGATGGGGTGTGTGGCCCCCCAAATTTTGGGCTGGAATTCAGCCCCTGACCATGGTGCTAGGAGAGGGCATGATGCACACTCCTGCCTGGTCAGTCTGCAACATCTGACTGCAGCATCGGACAAGGCAGTGACAAGCAGCCCACAGTAAAGAGAGCTGCTCCAGATGCAGTGTTGGGTGTAGGAGTGATCGGCTTGCAGACAGGCACTGGGAGCAGCACAAATGGGGGCTCCAATGGAAAGCCTCTGAAAACAGGAAGATGAACTTCCATAGCAGGATGAATAAAGAAAGACTTCACATTAAATGTACCCAGTATCCAGGAGGACACAGACCACACCCTTGTTTTAATCTGTTATTACCTCTTCCATTTTCTATTACCCTCTTAATTTTTACTACTTATTCAATTATATATACACCCATTTTAATCCCTTTGACATTTTTAAAAAATATTTTTATTACAATTATTTTTCAAAACTCTGCTTCAACTTCCTCTTATATTATGCATTATACATTGTCTTCAAACATTTATTTCCCCTTCTTTAAAATTCTTTATCTCTCTCTCTCTTTTTTCTATTTTCTAAGTTGTATTACTACATAGGCATTAGGTAGATAAACTCCTTTAGGACCACATTAGATAACTGATACTCCATAAGCCACAGTGCCAGAGAGGTAGGAGCAAGATGAAAAAGCAGTCAAACCATTCCCAAATAAAAGAACAAGAGAAACCCGCTGAAAGAACGATCAGTGTAATAGACATCAATAGCCTACTAAATCAAGATTTCAAAAAAGGGGTGATCAAATTACTGAAGGAAATAAAAGATAGTGGTCAGAGATATAAAATATGTCAAAAATGAAATGGAAGCTATAAAGAAGAGCCAAGTAGAATAGGTAAACCCGTAAACTGAGATGAGTAATGATCTAAAAGTATCTCAAAGCTGACTAGATAATGCAGAGGAATGAATTAGTGACTAAGAAGACAGGATAATAGAAAGCACAGAATCAGAACAGCTACAAGAGAAACAATGAGAAACAAATGAAAAAAGCATAAGGGACCTATGAGAGAATAGAAAGCATGCCAATCTTGGCATGATAAAAGTCCCAGAGGGGAGGTAAGATCAAAGGGGATTGCAAAAGTGTTTGAAGAAATCATGACTGAGAACTTCCCAAACTTAAAGAAGGTATCAGATATCCAAATACAGGAAGCTCAGAGTGTCCCAAACAGGAAGAACCCAAATACACTCACACAAAGACATATAATTAAGATGGCCAGAGTCAAGGATAAAGAAATGATCCTAAAGGCAGCAAGAGAATAGCAAAGAGTGAGTTACAAGGGAATCACTATATGACTCACAGCTGATTTCACTACACAAATACTAAAGGCCAGAATGGAGTGGCAAGATTTATTCATAGTACTGAATGAAAAAAATGTATACCCTAGAATACTTTAAATAGCAAGGTTTTCATTTATGGTAGAAGGAGACAAAAAGGATTTCACAGACAAGAAAAAGCTACAACAGTTTTGCAACACTAGACCCATGCTAAAAGAAATACTGAAAGTTCTACTCTAAAAAGAAAAGCAGCAGGATGCTACAGAAATATGAATCTCACAGCTGGAAATGTGATAACTCATTAATTATAAATAAAATAAACACTAAATTTTAAAACAAGATATACAAATAATTGAGAGTTTGAGAGGGAGGCAGGATAATGGAGAATTTACTTTTTTGGTCTTTCTTTTACAAAATTTTGCTCTCGGTAGGATGGGTTTGAGATCATGTTACTATCCGTTTAATAAAAGCAGTTATAGAAATGGTCTAAAAGACTTATATAAAAGGGTAACAACAAGACAAAAACTTATCAGAGTGTCACTAAAACTAAATAAACTTCATGATAATGCAAAGTAAAATGACCAAACCATAATAGGACGATGAAAAGAACAAAGAGGAAATAACAAATCTACTGAAAAGATAAGGTCAAAATGGCAATAAACACAAACATATCATCGATTATTGTAAATGTTAATGGGCTAAATGCTCCAGTCAAATGTCATAGAGTGGCAGGCTTGATAATAAAGCAAGAACCGTGAATATGCTGCATACAAGAGACCTACTTCAGGGAGAAGGACACATATAGTTTGAGAGTAAAAGGATGGAAAAGGGTATTCCATACGAATGGAAAAGCCAAAAAAGTAGGTGTTGTAGTATTGATTTCAGACAAAATAGTCTTTAAACAAAGGCCATAAAGAAAGATAAAGTAGGACATTTTATAATGATTGAAGGAGTTATACAAAATGAGGATAGCACACTCATTAATACATATGCACCAAATTGAGGAGTACCTTAGTACATAAAATAATTACTAACAGATACAAAGAGGGATAGTGATGGGAATCTAATCATTGTTGTAGATTTCAACACTGCATTAACTTCACTAGAGAGATCATCGAGACAGAAAATAAATTAGACAACAGAGAAGTTAAATAATACAATAGAAATATTACTTGGTGGATATTTTCAGAGCATTACACACCCCACATAATATTATATACATTCTTTTCAAGTTCACATGGGACATATTCCAGGATTCATGATGTATTGGGCACAAAAGAATCCTCAGCAATTTTAAGAAGATAGAAATTACCTCAAGCATCTTTTCTTAACACAATGACATGAAGCTAGAAATCAACAACAGAGAAACAAATGAGAACAAACGGAAAACATGGGGAGTTAACAATATGTTACTAAAAAATGAATGAGTCAAAGAAGAAATCAAAGCTGAAATGAAAAATTACCTTGAGACAAAGAAAATGAAAGCAAAACCACACAAAATTTATGGGACACAGCAAAAGCAGTGCTCAGAGGGGAGTTTATAGTGATACAGGCCTACCTCAAAAAAGAACAAACAGAAATAAACAATTAAACCCAATAGCAGATTGAACTAGAAAAACAAGAAGAAAAAAACCCAAATGGCAGCAGAAGGAAAGAAATCATAAATATTGCAGAGGAAATAAATAGAGATTGAAAAAACCATAAGAAAATAATCATCCATTCCAAATTGTGGTTATTTGAAAAAGTAAGTAAAATCGACAAACCTCTGGCAAAACTCAATAAGAAGAAAAGAGAGAGAGCACAAATTAGCAAAATAAGATAGGAGAATGGAGAAATTACAACAAATAAATTAGAAATACAGAATATCATATGAGAATATTATGAATAGTTTATGGAAACAAACTGGATAACCTAGAGGAGGTGGACAAGTTTTTGGAAACATACTGTCCACCATGACTGAATCAAGAAGAAACTGACCCTTTGAACGAGCAGAGCACTAGAAATGAAATCAAAATAGCAATAAAAAATGTCCCTACAAATAAAAGTCCAGGACTGAATGGCTTCACAGTGGAATTCTACCAAACATACAAAGAAGAACTCATACCAGGATTTCTCACACTCCTCCAGAAGATTGAAAAGGAAGGAATATTCCCAAAGTCATTCTATGAAGCCACAATCACCCTGACACCACAACCAGGAAAAGACAATACCAAAAAAAATAATTATTGTCCAAAATCACTGATGAACACAGACGCCAAAATCCTCACCAAAATAGTAGCAAGCAGAATCCAACAACACAGAAAAAAGATTATACATCATGACCAAATGGGGATAATACCAGGGACACTGGGGTGTTTCAACATATGCAAATCAATCAATGTAATACAGCACATCAACAAGAGAAAGGACCAAAACCACATGATCATCTCAATAGATGCAGGAAAAGCATTTGATAAAATTTAACACCTATGTATGGTAAAAACTCTCACTAAAGTGGGCATAGAGGGAACATATCTCAGCATCATGAAAGCTATAGATAACAAACCTACAGCTAGCATAGTACTCAATGGTGAAAAAGTTAAAATCTTCCCACTAAAATCTGGGAAAAGACAACGATGCACACTATCACCACTCCAACTCAATATAAACTTGGAAGTCCTAGCATCAGCAATCAAACAAGAGAGAGAATTAAAAGGGATGCAATTTGGAAACGAAGAGGTAAAATTCTCAGTATATGCAGATAACATGTTACTATATATAGAAAACCCTTAAAGAACCAAACAAAAACTACTATATCTGATCAAAGAATTCAGCAAGGTAGCAGGTTACAAGATTAAGGTTCAAAAATCAGTGGTAATTCTTTATGCTAATGATTCAGATAATACTATCGAGCTACAGTCAACATGACAGCACTGTATATGTAGGAAAACAGACATATAGGCCAATGGAACAGAATAGAGAGCCCAGAAATGAACCCACAAACTTTTGGTCAATTAATCTTTGACAAAGGAGGCAAGAAAATACAATGGAATAGAGACAGACACTTCAGCAAATGGTGTTAGGAAAACTGGAGAGCAGCATGTAAATCAATGAAGCTAGAACACTCCCAATGGAGCTAGAACACCACACACAAAAATAAACTCAGACTGAATCAAAGACTTAAACATAAGACAAGATAAAATAAACCTCCTTGAGGAAAATATAGGCAAAACACTATCTGAAATAAGTCTCAAAATTTTTCTCATAGAAGAAATAAAAGTAAGAATAAACAAATGAGACCTAATGAAACTTACAAGCTTCTGCACAGTAAAGAAACATGAAGTAAAACAAAAAGACCACCTACGGAATGGGAAAAATAGTTTGCATATGAAACAGACAAAGGCTTGAACTTCAGAGCATATAAGCAGTTCATCCAACTGAATAAGAAAAAATAAACAAGCCAATGCAAAAATGGGCAGAAAACCTAAACAAGCGATTCTCCAAGGAAGACATACAAATGGTCAAAAGGCACATCAGAAAATGCTCAATATCACTGATTATCAGAGAAATGCAAATCAAAACTACAGTGAGATATCACCTCACACCAGTCAGAATGGCCTTCATTCAAAAATCCACAAATGACAAATGCTGGAGAGGCTGTGGAGAAAAGGGAATAGTCCTTCACTGTTGGTTGCAATGCAGTTTGGTGCAGCCAATGTGGAAAGCAGGAGATTCCTCAAAATCCTAGGAATAGAATACCATATGACCCAGGAATCCTTAAATCCAGAAGGAAATCTATTTCTTGATGACACCTGCAGCCCAATTTTCATAGCCAGCACTATTTACAATAGCCAAGACATGGAAACTGCCTAAATGTCCATCGACAGTTGACTGCATAAAAAAGAGGTGGTATATTAATACAGTGGAATACTAGTCAGCCATATAAACCATCAACATAATGCCATTTTTAGCAACAAGGATGCTCCTGGAGAAAATCAGTCTAAGTAAATTAAGACAGAAAGAGAAATAAAAATGCCATATGAGATGGCTCTAAAAAAAAAACCAAAACAAAACAAAAAAAGCACAAATAAAAAAAGGAATAGACAGCAGACATACAATACAAAGTTTTGTTTGCCATGGAGTGTGGGGTGTGAAGAGATAGACTGGGATAGCAAAATTGTAGAATAGATAAACAGTATTGCACTGTATAGCACAGGGAAAAGTACAAAAGTTCATACAGCAGTTCAAAGACGATAAATTGGGACAACAAATGCACATATGTTCATTTTAAATGAAAAATTGTGCTCTACTCTGGAACTGGAGACAACTTCGTAAAATGACTGTAAATCAATAAAAAAGGTAAAAATGAAAAAAAATTATCCTAAATATTACAGGGGTAAATATAAATTATAGAGAAAAAAAATCTATTCAAAAGAGTAATAGAACCAAGATTTTGTTTTATGTTTTCTTTTGAGATAAGCAAATTAATAAACCTCTAGCCAGGTGCATCATGAAGAAAAGGTAGATGATCCAAAGAAATAAATTAAGAAATAAAAGAAGAGAAATAACAATTGTTACCTCAGGTATACAAAAAAGGGATCATTTTGTCAAAAATTACACGCATAAAAACTGGACAACTTAGAAGAAATAGACAAATGTCTAGAAGGAGACAGAGATTAGGAGAAACAAATAATTTGAACATTCTGTGTGCTACAAGAAAGATAGAATCTGCATTTAAAAAAAATCAATGAATAGAAGTGCAGATTTAAACAACTCCCGTGGAGAACTGTACAAAAATACAAATCAAAACTTATACTCTTCAAACTATTCAAACTTAGTAAAGATGTGGGAAACTCCCAAATTAATTCTATGAAGCTTTCATCACCCTGATATCAAAACCAACATAAAAATAATGGGCAAATGCAATTTCAAGCCATTATATTTGATAGAATTACATGCAAAAATTCTACAAAATATTATTAGCAAACTAAATCCAGCAATACATACACCATGATGTACTTGGATTCATTGCAGGGTCAGAAGAGATGTTCAACATTTACAAATCAATCAGTTTGATACACCAAATTAACAAAAGAAAAAGAGAAAAAGAAATGGTCATCCCAATAAATCCATAAAAAGCATTTCATAAAATTCGACTTTTATTCATTAAGACAGCAAATACAGTAACAACAACAACAGCAACATCAGCAACAATGACAGAAACCTCTTAGCAATGTAGGATTCAGGAAATATATCTCAACATAACTAAAGTCATTAATTACAGACCCACAGACAACATAATATGCAAAAGTGAAAAACTGAAAGCCAAATTAAGGAATAAGACAAGGATGTCCACTCTTACAATTTCTATTAAACACAGTATGGGAAGTTCTAGCAACGGCAATTGGACAAGACAAAAAGCTATTCAAGTTGGATTGAATGAAGTAAAACTTTTATTATTTTAGATGACATAATAATTTATATAGTGATCCCTAAAGATTCTCCAAACTAAAAGAACTAAAACTAATAAACACATTTAGCAAAGCAGCATGATTCATGATTAATATACAAAAACTGTCACATTTCTTTACACTAAAAATTAAATATTCCATAATTTTATAAGATCCATATGAAATCAGAACAAAAAATGAAAAACCTATAAAAAAATAATAAAATGAAGATAAAGAAATTTGAAGTGGATGCAAAGAAATGGAAAGAAATCTCAAGGTCTTAGTTAAGAGGAATAAATATTGTTTAAATATACATACTACAAAAGTTGTCTACAGATATAAAGTGATTCAGATCGAGCTGCATGTTATTTTCCACAGAACTAAAAACAGTCCTATGATTTGTATGGAAATGCAAAAGAACAAGAACTGCAAAAGTAACAATGAGGTAAAAGAACAAAGTTAGAGGCATAACCCATAACTCTCCCAGATCTAAGACTATATTAAAAAATACAGTAATCAAAACAGCACAATGCTGGAAAACAAATAAACATCTATATCACTAGAATGGAACACAGAGGCAGAAATAAGACATCACACCTATGGTCAACTAAACTATGACAAAGGAAACAAATATATACAATGCCTTTAAGACATTCTTCAGTAAGTGCTGTTGAGAAAGCTAGACAGCTACATGTTAATCAATGAAATTAGAACATTCCCTCACACTGTACAAAAATAAACTCAAAATTATTTATATATCTGAATCTAATGCATGACAAAATAAAATTCCTGGAAACTAACATAAGCAAAACAAGACATATACTGAAGTAAAATTTTCTTATGTCACTCTCCCAAGCTGAAAACTTTAAAAACAAAATAAGCAAATAGGACCTAATTAAATTTAAAAGCTTCTAAGTAGCAAAATATATAAAATGAAAAGATGAACTTCCAAATGGGAGAAAACATTAGGAAACAATGCAATCAACAAGAGGCTAATTTCTGAAATACACACATCTTTCATACAACTCCATTTCAAAACTCTACAAACAACTCAGACAGAAAATGAGCAGAAGACATTTCTGTAAAGAAGACACACAGATGACAAACAGGAAAAGTAAAACATGCTCACATTGCTAATCACTATACAAAGCGAAGACAAAAATAACATAATATTTTACCTCACACTATAGAGAAGGCCTGTCATCAAAATGTCTTCAAATAATAAAGAATGGGGTGGTTGTGGAGAAAAAGGGACTCTCCATCGCTGTTGGTGGGAATGAAAATTGGTGCAACCACTTTGGGAACAGTATGGGAATTCCTTTACATAATAAAAATAGACCTATCATGTGACACAGCAATCACACTCCTGGGCATATAAAACATAAAACCTGAAAACAAAGAATACTAGGGTAAAATATAAGAATTACACTGTGACATTGGATTTAAAATGATTCTTCATATGTCTCCTCTGGCAAGGGAAGCAGAAACAAAACTAACAAAATACGATTGTATCACTCTAAACAGATTTACACTACAGAAGAAATGATCAATAAAATGAGAACTCAACAAACACAATGGGAGAATATATATGCAATTAATAATTTCCAATCTAGTGTTAATATCCAAAATTTATGGCAAACCCTTACCCCACAGCAACAACAAAAATACCAAATGAACCAACTAAAAAAAGTCCATAGGAACTGAAGAGATAGATCTGAATCAATTTTCTGTAGAAAACATACAGTTGGCGAAATGACACATGAAATTATGTTCAGAGATATAAATTATTAGGAAAGTCATATACCAAAAGTGAGACAAGACCACACACTTGCCAGAAGGCTCTCATCAAAAAGAAAATAGATGATAGTGAGATTGTGGAAAAAAGATACCCCATGGACACTGTTGATAGGAATGCAAAATATTGATTCCATTGCATATATACATCAAATTTTCTCCATATATTTTTTCTGTCAAGGGATGTTGGGTTAGTAGGCCCCTGTCTGAAGGCTCTAAAAAATAAGCCCTTGGGCTGAACTGTTAAAAAAGCTGTGAGGAATGTCACATATCCAGGCTGGATAATAAATTGCCTAATCAATGCATCCAGTATGGATGGCTATATAGCCTATGCTGTGTAAGTTCCTCATAGAAGGACAACCTAAGACAGGCACAGCCGGCTGGATAAGAGATGGCCTACTTAATGAAGTTCCATGATGAACTTTAAAACAATCCTTGATCATTTAACATCCTGTGCTTACTGAAGGAGCATGGGGACATAAATAGCTTAAGATTATTAACATTGTTATAACTAAGATGATATGTGAGGCATTGTGCATGTCCTATATAAACCCTTCTTCTAAGAATCAATAAACAGTGAACTGCTCCACTTTTGTCCACACAGTGTTTGTGTGTATATGATATCGTGCCACTGACAGGGTTAATTTAATTTGTTGGAAGTAACTGAAAAGAATGTTGCATTATATACAATGTTTTTTCTGCACTTATTGAGATGATTATTGAGTTTTATTTCTCATTCTATAAGTGTGGCATATCACCTTTATTGATTTGAATATTTTCCAGTATCCTTAAACCCAGGGATAAATCCCTTTACTCATGTATGTGTATTATACATTAAATGTGTTGTTGAATTCATTTTGTTTTTGTTTTGTTGAGAATTTTGTCACATATGTTCATCAGGGATAATATCCTATATTTTGCATATAATGTCCTTTCTAGCATTGTTATGCAAATAATACTGGCTTCATAAATCATGTTTCGATTCTTTCACACCCTTCAAATTCTTGGAAGAATTGTGGAAGAATTGGTGAAAAATTGTTTTCAAATGTATCGCAGAATTCACCAGTAAAGTCATCTTGTAAATATTTTCTTGTTTGGGGAGTTTGGATTATTGATTTACTCATGCACACTTTTGCTCTATTTATCTTTCTTAATTCTTCTTGATTCAGTATTGGAAGACATATGTTACTGGAAATTTGTCTTTTGTTCAAAGTCATTCAAATCTTTGGCTTGTGGTAATTTCTTATGATGCTTTGCATCTCTACAAAATCAGTGTTTATATCTTCTCTTTTATTTCTGATTTTATTTGAGTCTTATTTTCTAAGTCAACCTAAACGTTTGTCCACTTTATGTTTACAGACTTAGGTTTTTTTTTATCTTTTCAATTATTTCTCTTATTTGCCTTACTCTGATTCATTCAATTTTATTCTTTATTCTTTCTGTTTTCTCCTAGATTCTTGAGGTGTAAAGATAAGTAGTGTGAATTATTGTATTTCATTTATTATTAAATATTTTCTATTTAGATACTATTTATTTATTTATTTATTTACATATTTATTCATTTATTTATCATTCAATTATTGCCATTTACAATGTGTCAATCTGTGGGGTATAGCACAGTTTTCCCGTGCATGCAAACATTTGTGTGCATATTAAAGGTTTCTTCACGTTATTTAAGTTACTACCCTGTGTCATACGAAAGAAATTTTGAAAAAAATCTATTTTTATATATAGTGGATAACATGTATAAATATACAGCTCCCAAATGTATCCTCTCACTGCCCCTTTCTGCAGTAATCATAAAATTGTTCAGTAGATCTGCATGTGTGCTTCAGTTTTGTAGGTGAAATCACTGTGTTCTCATCCAAAATTTTTTTAAGTTTCCACATATGTCATGTAATGTATTATTTTCCTTTCTTTTTCTGGCTTACTTCAATTAGAATGACACTTATTGGGGACATACATTTTGCTGCAAATGCCATTGTTTTTTCATTTTTTATTGCAGAATAGTATTCCATTGTGTAAATATGGCATAACTTCTGATTACTGTCATCTGTTGTTGGACAATTAGGTTGCTTCCATGTCATGGCTGTTGTATATAGCACTGCTGAGAACATTGGGGTGCAGGTGTCTTTTTGAATTAGAGTTCTCTTTGATATATACCCAGAAGTGGGACTGCTGGATTGTATGTTAAGTCTATTTTTATTCTTTTGAGGAATCCCCATTCTGGATTCCACAATGACTGCACGAATCTACATTCCTTCCATCAGTGTAGGAGGGTTCAAATTCTCCACACCTTCCCAAGCATTTATTGTTTGTGAACTTTTGAATAATGTCCATTGTGATTATTGTGAGGTGATACTTCATTATAGTTTTGAATTGCCCTTCTCTGATAATGATAGTGAGCAATTTTTTTTTTCATGTATCTGTGTGGCATTTGTATGTCTCTATTGGAGAATTGCTTGTTTAGGGCTTCTGCCCATTTTCAGATTGGGTTTCTTGCTTTTTTTATTATTATTATTAGGTGGTATGAAGTCTTTATATTTTGGAAATTTAGCCTTTGTCAGTTGCATCACTTCTAAATATTTTCTTTAATCGTGTAGGTTGTCATTTTGCTTTGTTTATGGTTCCCTTTGCTGTGCAAAAGCTTATAAGTTTAATTAGGTCCCATTTATTAATTTTGCTCTTACATCCATTACCTGGGTAGGCTGTTCTAGGAGATCATTGCTGAGATTTATGTCAGAGTGTTTTGCCTATGTTTTCTTCTAGGAGATTTACTGTGTCTTGACTTACATTTAAGTCTACAAGCCATTTTGAGTTTATTCTTGTGTATGGGGTGAAGGAGTGTTCTAACTCCATTGCTCTGCATGCTGCTATCCAGATTTCCCAACACCAGTTGGTGAAGATATCGCCTTTTCTCTGTCATATTCCTGGATACTCTGTTAAAGATTAATAAAACATAGGCCTGTAGATTTATTCCTAGTCCCTGTATTCTGTTCCATTTGTCCACATGCCTGTGTCTGTACCAATATAATATAGTTTTGATTATTGTATCTCTGCAATAGTTTGTGGAGACCTGGTGGTTTATTTCTCCAGCCTCTTTTTTTTTCTTGAATATTGCTTTGGAAATTATGGATCTTTTATGACCCTGTGTAAATCTTTGGATCATTTGTTTCAGGCCTAAAAAGAAATGTTCTGCATAATTTGATAGGAAATCACATTAAGTCTGTAGATTGCCTTTGGCAGTATGGCCATTTTAACAATGTTGTTTCTTCCATTACAAGTCCATTGGGTAACTTTTCAATTCTTCAAATCTTTTTTGATTTCCACAATCAATGTTTTCTAGTTGTCCATGAATAAGTTATTTACCTCCTTGGTCAGATATATTCTTAAGCATTTAATAGTTTTGGGTGCACTTATAAAAGTGTTTGTTTCTATACTTTGTTTCCCTGTTGATTTTTTGGTAGTGTAAAGAAATGCAATTTGTTTTTGTACATTACTCTGAGTACCTTGCCCAGTTCCTTTTTTAGCCTAAGTAATTTTTTGTGAAGCTTTAACAGTTTTCTCTATATAGGGTCATGTCTGCATATCGTGGCAATTTTACCTCTTCATTTCCAGTCTGAATACTTTTATTTCTGTTTCTTGCCTGATCATTGTGGCTAGGTCTTCCAAGACTATATTGAGTTGAAATTGTGAGAATGGGCAACCTTGTCTTGTCTCAGGTTTTTATGGGAAGGGTTTCAGTTTTTCACTATTGAGTATTTTGCTGGCTATATATTTGTCATAAATAGCTTTCATAATGTTGAGATATGGTCCCTCTGTGCCCACTGTGATAAGAGCTTTTATTGCAAAAAGGTGCTAAATATTATTAAATGCTTTTTCTGTATCTACTGAGATGTTCATGTGGTTTTTTGTCCTCTCTTTTGTTGATATGGTGTATCACAATTGATTGATTGATTTGCATATGTTGAACCATCCTTGTGTTCCTGATATGCACCTAACTTGTCCATGGAGTATAATCTTTTTTTGCATGCTGTTCGATTCTCTTTGTCAATAATTTCTTAAAGACTTTTACATCTATGTTTATCAAGGATATTGGCCTATAGTTTTCTTTTGAGGTATTGTCTTTGTCTGGTTTTGGTATCAGTTTCATGTTGGCCTTATGGTGTGAGATAGGGAGTACTCTCTCCATATCAATCTTTTGGAAGAGCTTGAGGAGGACTGGTATGGATTTTTCCTTGAATGTTGGGTCAAATTCCCCAGTGAAGCTATTTGTGTCTGAATGTTTGCTTGCAGAGATTTTTTATTTTATTGATAATTCTATTCCATTTCTTGTGATCTTTCTGTTCAAATGGTCAATTTCTTCTTGATGCAAAAATGTTGGGCTAATATTTCCAGAAACTTCTCAATGTCTTCTTGGTTATCCAGTTTGTTTCCATACAGTTGCTCATGGTATTCTCTTATGATATTATGCAAATTTGTTGTGCTCTTTGTAATTTCTCCAATTTCATTTCTTATGTTATTTGTGTTCCCCCTTTTATCTTGTTGGTGAGCCTGTCCAGAGATTTGTCAATTATGTTTACTATTTCAAAAAATTGTTGATTGATTTTTTTCTATTTTTAATCTCTATTTCAATTCTTTCTTCCTTGATCTTTATTATTTCCCTCTTTCTGCTTACTTTTGGTTTTGTTCTACTTTTCATGATAGTTTACAAAGAACGTTAGATTATTTTTTTGGAAATTGCTCTTCTTATATAAGGAGGGCCTTGTCACTATGAAATTCCCTCTTAAACCTGTTTTAACGGTATTCAATTGACTTTGTGTAGTGTTTTGCCATATTTCACAAGATATTTTTTAATTTATTCTTTTAAATCTTCACCTCCCTCCCTTGTTTTAGTAGCATGTTTTTTAATCTACATACTGTCATTTTTTCTCCCTGTTTTTCTTTCATTGATTTCTAGTTTCATGTTTGTATACTGAGAAAGATGCTTGAAATAATTTTTATCTTCTTAAATTTGTTGAGGCTTCTTCTGTGCCTGATTACATAATCTATCCTAGAAAATGTCCCATGTGCACTGGAAAAGAATATATAATCTGTTTTGGGGCCAAGTACTGTTTTGAAAATATCAACCAACTGCAATTATTTTATTGCATCTTTCAGTGTCTTTGTTCCCTTATTAATTTTCTGTCTGAAAGACCAATCTAGTGATGATAATGGGGAGTTATAATCTCCTACTGTGATTGTGCTCCCATCGATTTCTTCCTTTTCATCTATTAGTGTTTGCTTTATGTATTTAGGTGCTCTAATATTGAGTGCATATATATTAATGAGTATAATATCCTAATTGTGTGTTGCTCCTTTAATCATTATATCATGTCCTTGTTTATCTTTCTCTATGGCCTTTCTTGTAAAGTCTATTTTGAGTGAAGTCAGTACTGCTAGCCCTGCATTCTTGTCATGTCCATTTGCATGGTATATATTTTTCCATCTTCTGACATT
Source organism: Vicugna pacos (assembly GCF_048564905.1). Lineage (NCBI taxonomy): Eukaryota > Metazoa > Chordata > Mammalia > Artiodactyla > Camelidae > Vicugna > Vicugna pacos. The sequence continues at coordinate 12,364,696 of NW_027328741.1, read as the reverse complement.
CAAATGATATTTGTTCCTCTTACTAAAGTGGGTCTCTTGTATGCTTCATAATGTAGGGTCTTGTTATATTATCCCATATGACAATATATAACTTTTGATTGAAGCACTAAGTCCATTAACATTTGTTATAATTATTGATAGACTGCTGTTTATTTAAATTTTGAACTTCATTTTCCAGTTGACTTGGTATATCTTTTTTGTTCATTTCTCTTTCTTTTTGTGGCTTGATATGTTTTCTTTTTTATTATCTTGGTTTCTTTTTTGCTTTGTGAATTAATTGTAAACTTTTGACTTACGGTTACCCTGTTTTGTATGTATATTGACCCGTTATTATATCAGTTTGTTTTAACTGATAAGAATCCAAATTCTAACCCATCATACAGAGAACAGAAACAAGAAGAAAATATTCTGTATTGCCTGTTTCACTCTCTGATATTTAAAAATTTTGATGTCCTGTTTTACATCATGTTTATCCTATTGTAAGTCATTGTAGCTATTGCCTAAGTATGCCTTTCTCCTTTCTATAGAAACCTGCTTTTTTTTTTAGAGTAGATCTTTCATTATTTCTTTCTCTGTTGCTAAATTATTTTAGAATTTGCTTGTGTGGAATTTATTTATCTCTCCTTCTATTCTAAAGGATAGCCTTGCTTGATAAATTATCTTAGATTACAGCTTTCTTTCATTCAGGACTTGAATATGTTTTGCCACTGCCTTCTGTCTGTTGTATTTGTGTAGGACACATGTTTACAAATATAATATATATAATAATATATATATGTAAAGAATACCTAGTAATGAAGTTAACAAATTAGGAGAAAATCTATTAGTTAAAAAACAGAAAACATGGATGGAGGAAATTAAAAATGATCCAAAAAAGTGAAAAGATCTCTTATGTTAATGATGTGAAACAATGTGGTTGAAACAACCATACTACTCAAAGGAATCTACATTTAGTGTGATTCATGTCAAAATACCCATTAGATATTTCCATTTAATACAAAAGATAATTTCATAATTTATATGTAACAACTAAGATCATGAGTTGCATAAATAATCTTGAAAAAGTTTATTAAATCTAATGGTGTAAATTTCTCTGATGTTTAACAGTCGTACAAAGCTTTAGTAATTTTAACAGCATGATACTGGCTCAAAAACAGACACCAATCAATAGAAGAGGATAGAGCAACCAGATATAATCCCTCACACCTTTGATCAATTAACCCATGAAAATGGAAGCAAGAGTATAAAATGTAGAAAAGACATACTCCTCATTAAGTAGTGCTGGAGAGATTGAACATGTAAAAGACAGAATAGAATAATTCCTCAAATTGTATACAATCCATAAGCACAAAATATCTTTCTATTTATTTTGTTTACTTATATTTCTTTCACCTGTAATTTATACATCTATGATTTGATCTTTTATTTCATTATCAAATGTATTCCTATTTTATTCTTTTTGTTATAAATATACACACAATTGTTTTCCTAAATTCTCTTTCTGATAATGTGTTGTTACTTTTTAAAAAGGCAACGGATATTTGTACATTGATTTTGAATTCTGCAAGTTTACTAAGTTTGTTCATTATTTCTAATGGTCAATGGAGGAGTATATGGAGTTTTCCATCTATGTATAATTATGTCATCTGTAAAAATTTTACTGCTGTTTTACAAGTTGGATGCCTTTTTGTTTTTTCTTAAGTAGTTGTTCTGGCTAGGACTTCTAGTAGTTTAATTTAGGACTTGTGAGAATGAGCTACTTTCTCTTATTACTGGACCAGAGGAAAACCTTCCTGTATGTTAACATTGAACTTGATGTTAATCATGGGTTTGTCATGTATGGCTTTTATTATGTTTAGTTACATTTTATCTGAAGAGAATTTGTTAAGAATATTTTTATAAAAAGGATATGATGAGATCTGTCAATAATTTTCCTACATTTATTGAGATTTTTAAATTTGAATTCTCTGTTTTTTAAGGGATGGCATCACATATATTGATTTGCATACTTTATATAATATTTATGAATCAGGACTAAATCAAACAACTATTGTTTACAATACTTAAAATATGCAATGAATTCAGGTTGCTAAAATTTGTTTAGAATGGAATTTACAGATATTGAAGGAAAAATTTACATTTGTAGCTTGAGTGTACATTTATTTAAGTAAAATTTTATCAATCATTTTGAATTTGGCTTATGTTTAATGGAATTTATTTCTAAATATAGAATAAGAGTTTTGGTAGAACTTGTGTTACTACAGTTTACTGATACACAACATAGCTTTTATTTACAATTAGTGAACAAAACTCTTGCCTTAAAATACCGCATTTTACTAACAATGGCAACTGTTTCAGGACTGAAAAACATAATGCTTCCTAAAATGCATTACCTAGACTTTTCCACCCCAACCGGCATATACTGATTTTTTTGTTTTTTGATTGTTTATTTGCCCCTTAATTGAGTCACTGCTTATTAAACCCAGGATCTTGTGCATAAGTTTATTTACCAACATCATTTTGGAACACTTAACAGAAGCCACAAGAGAATGGATTATAAAGATGAAAAGAAAATTTATTCCTTCTCTAGGGACTGATAAACCTCTGAGTGAAAGAATAGCAAAAATAAACTTTTGTAAGTATACTATAAGATTTTCTCTTTTGTAATTTTAAAGAAGAATATTAAATTTCATTTCTTTTATTATAGCACTCAAATACGATTTAAAAAAAATTGCCACATTTGGGATTTCTTAAATTTGATCCATTATTTCAATCTAATTTTATATCATAAATATTTACCATTTATTTATAAACATACCAGATAAACTGATATTTATTCTGCTGATGTTTTGAAGATAGAGCTACTGATTTTAAAGTACACAGAAAAATACCTACTTCCATTTCCAAATCAAATTAAGTTTCGCATAAATTACAAATGATAATGAAATTGTTATATATTATCTTTACATGTTTTACACAAATTTCACATTAAATTCAAAAACTTTAAAATTATTTAATATATTTTGTGTATTATATATACTCTGTTCACCCATCTGTCATAAATTTGTGTAAAAAAGGATGGAGATTGGTTTTATTTCATAGACCTCAAAATTAAATTATTAAAAAGATTTTGTGGGGATAATATTTGCAGATCACACTATAAAAATTAACATCTTATGTTTCATTTTAACTGGATTAATGAGAAGTAAGCATTGGCTGATTGTTACACTTGAGTTGCTAGGAGACCAGGCGTTTTGTGATGTCACAGCTACTCAGGTTGAGAACCATTTTGATGGCCTAGCAGTTTATCTGTGCAGGCCTGCCAAAGCAGCATTGGAAACTGCAGTGCTCAAAATCATGCAGATTTGAAAGTAGCTGTAGAAAAAGTTATATGAGATGACACATGTTTCTCAGAATTTGAAGATGTGTCTAATAAAGTTGGACGAACTGGTTCAGGAATCTGCGGCAGATCTCTATTGTGTAACAAAACATTCTCTGGGGACTTGGACTTGAGGTCTATGATTGAAGAAAATGCTTTTTAGAATTTGTTTGAAGAATCCTTGATAAAAAGACCATGTTACACACATTGTGTCTGAAAAAGATGAAAATAATAATTTTCGTTGTCTGACATTTCCAAGTAAACTCTGAAAAATGGCTGGGAGTGACCAACTTAAATCCATCTGGTGGGACGATAATGGAACTTCCATAGTGATTGATGAAGATGTCTTTAAGAAGGAAGTTTTGGAAAGAAAGGCCCCTTTCAGTATATTTGAAACTTGAAGTATGAAAAGCTTAGTTACACAGCTTAACCATTATGGTTTTAGTAAATTACGGCAAAATTTTCAAATGTCTGCTTGTCTAGCAGACTTCCTGGCAGAAGAAAAAATGTCTCTGTTTTAAGCAAGTTATTTAGAAATTTTAGTTACTACTTGGTAACTTACATATAAAATTTTATTTTGTACATCAATCTATGGAAATATAAATGTAAAGATAGATTTTGAATATTGTATAAAAGTACTAATGTTAAAATATTTTTTCTAAAAAAAGGACAGTGACTTAAGTATTCAAGATTATGAGAAACATTTCTTGCAACTATGAATCTTATCAGAAATCAAAATAAATGTATTAAAGCTGCTTTTGAGAAGTGTCATTCACCATTACTGCAAATGCTAACATCTTAAATCTGATGACGATACTGTTTAAATGTTTGTTTTCCAAATAAGGAACTTCAAAGTATCGTTAGTAATGTTCATATTTTCATGATATTATCTTTGCGTGGTAAACGTGAAATCTGAGGGTTTTATTATGCTTATTGTAGTGTTGTATTTTGTTTTAAAATATTACTAAAACCTTTCTCTTTGGTTGTAGCTGCAGTTCTATCATAATACAAATTCTAAACGAGGCTTACCCCAGGTTTTAGTGAGAATAATAAGAAAAGTTGGGATTAAATATGCCTCTCTGGTATCTTCATTGGCTGAACATTTCAACAAGAAGCAATTTAAAGCAGAGGGTAATGTGGATAATCATATTTCTTGTTTTGTGGCTGACAGAAGTGGAGAAAGTGCATTTTTACCTTCTGCAAATTTAAACATTCCTCTAATAAGAAAGCCCTCTACTAGCCACATAATTGTTGATAAAACTATCCCGATCAGAGGTGATTTTTCTCCTACATCATCAATGTCAGTTAGACCACCAGAACAAATTGCAGTGGAACAATGTGCTATTTTAAATGAGTTGACCACAGTCCACAGGCACTACCAAAGTAGCTACACTGAAGCAAATGGCCGTGTTGTGAATCTCATTACAACTACAACTTCTACTTCTCAGTACAGCAACTTGTCTTCCATAAAGAGCAATTATTTTGGACTGATGGTGGAGCCTTCTACTTTTCCAAATAGATTTCACAACATATCTGTCAATGAAGGTATTTTTCTAAACTTCAACCAGGTAGAAACCCACGGTTCCAGTGCCAGTGATAGCTGATACATCAGCTACCTCTTTTCCAAGGCCAAATCATCAGCCTCTTCAGTTTATGAACGTCATCCTATTACAACTGATCTACTAGAGGACTACCCGATTATGCAGGATAACAAAGATTAAAATTGATGTTGGCAAATGTCGACAAATATATGCAATTTTCTTATTTGAACAATAAACATAGATGTGTAACTGTAATTTCCTTATATTTTTTAAATAGAATTAAGAGTTAAACAGGAGACTAAGTTAACATTTAAAGAAAAAAAAGATATTGGATTGATATGATCATTTGATGGAACAATATGGGAGTAAATTTAAATAATTTCTTGTAAGGAAGAAGGCAAAATGGAAGAATTTGGAAAAAGACTAAAACATGGATAGAGGGAAAAGTACTAAGAGGTTTTTGGTTCATCATGGAAAGTATAAAAAGCGTTAAGTTAGAATAGATTGGAACAGGAGATAAATGCAGAAACCGGCCCAGGGATCATGGTCTCTATTATGTCATCCCTGGAATCATAAAAGTCACATGATATAGACTCAGATGGCACATTCAGCATGTGGTAGAATTTAAGATGTAATTTTATCTATGGTCTTCTTTGTGCTGTTATCAAAGCATTCCAATTGGTGCTTTCATTTCCTACCCTTAAATGTCTACACTATATTTTGTAGTCAACACATTATGTTGCTTTTATGTCCCAGCCAAAGACAAGATTACGTCCTCAGGGAGGCACTTAATGCCTTTCCAACTCTAAGAGCACAAACTCAACTTAGTTTAGTCATTTCTTTATAAATCTGGCATCTGACTACCTTGGAATATCTTTATGTTTCACTGTATCTGGAGATACATCCAGGCAAATGCTTGTCAACAGTGTTAGCCCCAACCTCACCACTTTTACTCCAGCTCATCCTTGGACTTTGGGTGTCCTCCTTTTACCTACTTAGATTTTCCCAGTCTCAGAACAGATACCACCTCCTCCAGATATTTTCTGTCTATCCCCCTTTACTTGTCTAACTTGGATACCAGCACAGTAAGCACAGCACATGCCACAGGATGCATTTTAGTATTTAGTGAAAAAAATACATGTTGACTTTAAGCAAAATCTACTTTCCTGAAACAACAAAACTCTCATGGTTTTCAAACTATTTCGTTATGCTCTTTACTATTCACCACATACTAGCTCTTTTCATAGCCCAAGGACTAGTCACACAAGACAGTAAGTGGAGGCAGGTACAGGAGACAAAGTATTATTTTTTTCTTTATTCATGCCTCCAGAGGCCTAAAGCATTCCATTCTCATTTGCTGGAATTTTTCCTGTCTCTTCATCACCCTCTCACCCCAAAATAGCTGATTCTCTTCCCCATACCAATAACTATACTGCCTTCTAATTAATTTACTTCTTAGAATCAAAATTTTGTCCAGAAGAGACTGCCAGTGCAAACATTTAATGTAGGTTTATACAACCCACATAACTTTTGCCCATTCTAACTTTCACAGAGGAAATAATTAAGGGGTACTAGCCCATTGGTTGGGGTGGTAATATTCAGTAACCAAATTGCAATCTAAAATATGTGGACTACAAGGAGGTGAGGGCTGTAGAATTAAAAATTTGTCCAACTGCAAGAATACCAAATTTCTGCAGATATTAGGAAACAAGAAATATTCATGGAAGTCTTTGAAGATTTCCCATTAATTTAAAATAAAAGGTGAATCATTTTCAGAATGTGAAATGCCCTGAAATGCTGGAAAAATTGTAGGCAATTTCAGGTAGCCAGAGGATTCTGCTCACAATCATGCAGTCAGTGTCAGCTGACAAGACTGGAATGACAATATTTAGTCCTGAAAATGTGTCACCAGTTGTGAAGAAAGCCTTTGATAATCGGGAGAATGGGCAAATGGGCCAGGGTATATTCTTGCAACATCCCACCAATATGACCTTTACCAAGAGAAGAGAAGAGCCCACTTGCAGTAGGAGAACTGTGTCTGGACAGCAGTGGTTTTCCTACAACAGAAACATCAAGGTTTTAATTTTTTCAGCTCAATTCTAATGGTGGCTATATTTTTGCTTATATTGGCAGTCTGGGTGTTCAGATGGGCTGGTTCAGCAGCTAGTTTCCAGCTCTCTTATCAGACTGTGGGTCTTACCGTGATCATCTTAACAAGGTTGTATGCTAATAAGTCAAAAGCAACAGTTTATTTTCAAAATATGAAATCCTAAAGAAGAATATTGTTTGTTTATCCATCTGTAGTTTTCAACCTGAGAAAAGCTAGACTATTGGCAAAAGTACAAAAGTTGTCTGGTGCTTTGAAAACTATTCTCTGAGCTCTGCCTAGTGAATTCTTCCCACTAAATACTACAAATCTGTCTACCACTGTGTGTGTGTGTCAAGATGGACTGTTAAGCAGTCACTAAGTTTGTCTTAGTTGAGTCATCAGTGAATTTTTCCTCTGTATCTGGCAGAATCTCTGTGAATTAAGGATTTCAATGAGCCCCAGATTTTCTTCCGATCAGGGAGAGGTAGATTATATTTCTCCCAGTATATTAATTGTTAACTGTTCATTGAATCCCGAGCTGATGTTAGGGTAAAACCACTGAAACCTTTAATTGGACTGAGGCATTTACATTCTTCAGTCCCCAGAGCCCAGCACAGGCCTATGTCATCATTTTAATTTAAGCTTATGTCCAAGTTTTTTTTTTTCTCATTGTTAACACAACTTATTTTGGCTTTGAACACCCGTTGACTAATTTATAGAGACTGAACCACTGACTTACTCACGTTCAACTAGAAATTGCAATAAACTTTCTTTCCTTGGACTACCTGGAATAGGGTGAGCATAATCATAATTTTGAAAGCAGCCATCAGTCCTAATAATGCAGAACCTTTACACATCTTTGCCCAGCACTTGAGCAAGAATGTTTGTTTTGGATCTCAGTGATTTTCCTCACATCCACTAATTCAACCATGAGTAAACACCACAATTGTTATCCAAAATCAAGTCTTTATCAGTATTGCATTCCCACTGCAAAAGAGTTCGGAACTGTAGGAGTTCTGAGATTTTACCATGCTGGTTTTTTAGCAACCTAGCATGTTGTTTTCTTACAGATGCTGTCGGGAGATGAGACCATCTGTCAGAGACAGTGAACTTTATCAATCACAGCAAGAGCAGCCAGTTTTAAATTTGTATCCATTCCCTAATCTCAGATGAATACACAGAGTGAAATTTTGATGCCAACAGAAGCAGTGGGCTGTGAAAATGAAGAAAGATTAAGGCATGTTAAAACACTAATTTTATAATTATCTTTATGTATACTTAATTTAAATCACTTATTTATTAGTATCTTTACCTAGGATAAGTATATCATCACTCAGGTTTACTTGCTGCAAAAACAGTCATGAGAAATGACATGGGAAAAAATAACCATTGACTTACCATTTTTCCTTCCGCTTTTTTGAGATATAACTGGCATAAAACATTTTGCAAGTTTAGGTGCACAGTATAGTGATTTGATTTACAAGTATTATGAAATAAATGTCATAGCAACTTTAGGGAGAATTCATTATTTCATATAAATACAATTTTAAAGAAATACAATTTGTCTTTTGATTGTGATGAGAAAACTTATGGTCTACTATCTTAACAACATTCATATTGAACATAAAGCAGTATTAATTGTAATTTTCATGTTAGTACGGGGCATACCTAGAACACGTTCATTTTTCGGATGGAGGTTTGATTATTTTGAGTGCATTAATCAAATTCTTCTTTCCCAACCCCTGCCTCTGTTAACTACAAATCTAATTTTTTTTCTTTAAGTATGTTTGTTTGTTTTTGAAGTGTAATTTAATCTATAACACTATGTTTATTTCTCTTACACAAATAAATGTTTGCTATTTTTAATACATTTCAAACTGATCACAAGAAAAAATCTAGTTTTGATATGTTGCTATGTAAATATATTTCATAGTTATTGACTATTCCCCATACAGTACATTTCTTGCCCCTGACTGATTTAATTTGCAACTGGAAAATTTTCTCTCCTAATTTTCCTCAACTTTTTCTTTTCCTCACCTCATTACCCTCCTTCTTGCTAACAACCTGTATCTTTGTATATCTATATCTCCTTTTCTGTTTTGTTATGTTCATTTGTTTTAAATTCCAAATATGAGTAAAATCATACAGCATTTGTCATTCTCTTTCTGATTATTTCACTTAGCATATTACCCTATTGGTCTACCCATTTGCTGCAAATGAAAAGAACTTATTCTTTTCAGAGCTGAGTAATAACCCATTGTATTTTTATGTGTGTGTGTGCATATATATATATATATATAGTTCTTATATATATATATTTAGTGTGTGTGTGTATATATAAATATAGATAAATCTGTAGTTATTAGATGGGTAGATATATATACTATAAACACACATCTTCATTATCCATCATCTATTGATGAGCAATTAGTTTGCTTCTATATCCTGTCTATTGTGAATAATGCTGCAGTGAATATAGGGTTGAGTTTATCTTTTCTAATTAGTGTTACAATTTTCTTGGAATAAGTATCCAGATATGGAAATGTTGGATTATATTTCATTTTTAATTTTTATATAAAGCTCCATGTTGTTTTCCACAGTGGAAGCACAAATTTACATTCACTGCAGCAGTGCATCAGGGTAGTTTCTCTTACATCCTCACCAACACTTATATTTGTTATCTTTTTGATAATAGTCATTCTGATAGGAGTGACATAAAATCTCATTGTATTTTGGACTTGCATTTTTCTGATGTTTAGTGATGTTGATCGGTTTCATGTGCCTCTTGGTTACCTTTCCCCAACTGTATATTCATTTTTTGTAATGGGCAAAATGACCATAACTGATTTCACTTTCAGGCATTCTTTGAGTTCCATTATTCTGTTTGTTCTGTGCCACAACCATATTGTATTTATTACTATAGCTTTTTATTATAATTTAAAATCAGTGACAGTGACACATCCTCTTTGTTCTTTGTCAAAGTTGTTTGTGTTTTTAGTTTGTTTTCTTTTCTTTCTTTTTCTTTTTGTGATTTCAACTCTTTTGTGTTTTCATGTATATTTTAGAATTATTTATTCCAAGTATCTGAAAATGCCGTTGGGATTTTGATAGTCACTGCAATTTTTCTGTGTATTTTCTTGGCTAATACCGTCATTTAAGCAATATTTTTTTCCTCATCTACGAACACAGTATATACTTTATCTGTTTCCATTATCTTCAATTTCTGTTATAAATATTTAATAGATTCCTTAATACAGGTGTTTTACCTCCTTGTTTGGATACATTTCTTTTTTTTTTTTTTGTAATGCAACTGCAAATGAGACAGTTCCCTCACTTTCTCTATCGGTTAGCTTGTTGTTAGTGTGTATAAATGCAAGATTTCTGTATGTTAATTTTACATTCTGAAATTTTAGCAAATGCATTGATAAGCCCTAGTGGTTTTATGGTACCGTTATTAGGATTTTTGTTTTAAGTATGTCATCTGCAAGCAGATTCTTTTACTCCTTTTCTGAAAAAGCTATATTTTATCTACTTTTATTTTGGATAGCTATGGCTTGAGTTTCCAATACGATACTGAATATAATTGGTAAGAGTGAGCATACTTGTCTTCTTCCTGTTCTTATTGGAGATGCTTTCAGCTTCTAAACAGTGAGTGTCATGTTAGCTGAGTTCATGTCATATATGACCTTAACTGTGTTGAAGTATGTTTCCTCATGCCCACTTTGAGGAGAAATATATTCATAAATAGATACTGAATTTGTCAAAACATTTTATGACACTATTGAGGCGACCATATAATTATTATTCTTCAATTTGTTAGTGTGGTATATCATACTGATTAATTTGTGGGTACTGAATCACTTTTGCATCCCTGGATTAAAATGGACTTAATCATAATGTATAATCCTCCTAAAGTTTTGTTTTATTTGCTAACAATTTAGTGGTGATATTTGCATTTATGCTTAACAGTATTATTTCACCTGTTATTTTTTTTCCTGTTTTAGTAGTAGTGTGAAACAGAAATGTGGGTTAGGGAGCCTTCCTTCCTCTGCAAATGTTTGGAATTCTCTGAGAAATATAGGTGATAGCTCTTCTCTTAATGTTTGACTGAATTCACCTGTGAAGCTATCTAGGCCTGAAATTTTGTTTCTTGGGTGATTTTGTTTTATAACTTATTCAATTTCATTAGTGATAATCTGTTCATATTTTCTCTTTCTCATTCCATCCTGGAGAATATGTCTTCTAAGAAATTGTCCATTTCTTCTAGGGTTTCCATTTTAATTGTCATAAAATTTGTTGTATTTTCTTATGATGCTTTGTGTTACTTTGATATAAGCTGTAACTTCTCATTTATTATAGAGCTTATTATTCTGTACTCTCTATTATGCTCATGAGTCTGGTTAAATATTATCAATTATATTTTTCTTACAAAAGCCATTATTTAATTTGATTAGATGTTTCTATCTTTAATCTTTATTTTATTTATTTATGTTCTGACCTTTCAGCTGTCTTTCCTTCTGCTAACAAGTTTGTTTATTGTTTTGCTACATCTTTTGTTTGTAAGATTATGTTTTAAGAGAGAGGTATTTCTTATTTGTATAAGTGGGATTATTTTGCTATAAGCATCCCTATTAATACTGCTTTTGCTATACCCCATGGACTGTGTTTCTATAGTCATATTTCTTTATATATATTTCCTTTGATTTATATGGCAATCCATCTGTTGTTTAATATTGTATGATTTATCCTCCACACTTTTCTATTTTTCCCAGGTTTTTTCTATACATAAATTTTTATTCTCACAGAATCAATGTTTCATCACAAAACAAGGAAAAAATAATAAAATTTATACAAAAATATGAAAGACACAAATTTTCTAAAATTATCGTTGAAAAATAAACATAGTTGTGGGTATTATCCTCCCTGACTTTAGAACATACTGCAAAGCTACAGTGATCAAAACATCAAAATATTCCAAAAAGAGACACATAGATTAATGGAACAAAATAAAGAGTCCTAAAATAAACCAACACACATATGGTCTATTAGTCTACAATGAAGGAGGCAAGAGTATAAAATGGAAAAAATGCAGTCTCTTCAACAAGTAGTTCCTGGAAAACTGGACAGTACATGTGAAAGGAAAATGGAAGAGCACTTCCTTCCATAGTATAGCAAATAAGGTAAAAATGGATTAAGTTTCTAAATGTAAAACTTGATACTAAAGAATTTCTGACCAAAAACAGGAGCAGAACAGCCTTTGAGATAAATGATAGCAACATTTATATTTGATGTATCTCCTAAGTAAAAAAAAGAGGAAAATTAACAATAACAGATTTTAATTTTACTGAGGAGAAAATAGAAGTACTATGTGATACAGGGATTCCACTTCTTGTATAAGTGTGAAGTGTAAAACCTTTTGCAGAGCAAAAGAAACCTTCAGCAAGACATATGACAACACACAGAATAGAAGGAATAATTTCAGACAATGGAACCAACATTTTGTTAATATCTGTAATATATATGTAGCATATTAGACAAATTATTTAGAAATCAAAGACCCCAACTTAAAAACAGTTTAAGGATCTTCTTGGAAACTTTTCAAAACAGACCTGTGGAAGATTTTCATGTGCATAAAAAGAAACATATCATTGCTATTCATTAGGAAAATGTAAATCAAAACCAGAATGAAATATAATCTCACAGCAACAAAATGGCTTTTAAAAAAACTCTTGAAATGACAAAAATTAAAAAGAATGTTGATAAAAGGGAACCCAAGTACACTGTTGGTGGAAATATAAATTGATGCATCCACTATTATAAAAGTGTGAACAGTGCCCATAAAACTAGATATAGAAGCATCGTGTGTTGCAGCAATTCCAGTTTTTGGTATTAATCTGAAAAAAAATGAAAGCATTAAATTTAAAGAATATATTACCCCCAATGTTCTTAACATCATCATTTATACTAGCGAAGCATTGATGCACCACTCAACTTCCCATCAACAGATGATTGGCTGGAGGTGTTGAGAGATATAGATAACATAATAAATACTTAGCCAATGTCATATAAAAATAAAATTCTGCATTTGGAGCAATTGGACTGGACCCAGAGTGTGTTGCATATAGGAAAATAAGTCATACAGAGAAAAACACTATACATTATCACTTACATGAGGAAACTAAAGATATAAGAGAAATAATCATAAAAAACAGAAACAGAATCATATATATATGCGTAGTGTACCAAGTAGTTGTTTGCTGTGGGGACAGGAAGAAGGATGGAGAAGACAGAAATGTGCAAACTACTAGTTATAATTTAGAGAAACAACTCAGCTATATTGTCAACAGAAAAATATTTTAATAATTTAAATGATTTTAAAGAAATTATAGGCATATATTATAGTAAAATGTGCATGTATGTGGGAAAAACATTGAAGAAAAGAACCCAGGAAATACAAAATAGTTTCTGGTACTCTGATATTAAGGTAGGTGATTTGTTCAATTTCTTTAATCTTCTTATAATGTCCTTAGTAGAATTTAAGCTTTTAAATGAAAAAGTATATTCTTTTTAAAAAGTGACACAAGTTTAAATTATTTCTGTCTCTCCCCTTAAATCTACAGTCAGTGAAACGATCTCATCTGAACAAAAATATCTACAACACAAAACATTACTGCAGAACGCATGTGTACAGCGGAACTTTGGTGGGCTAAAACACATAAAGAATACTGAACTGAGGGAAGAGCAGATTTGGTGTCTGCAACCAAGGCCCCCTGACTAGGATATCTGAGTCCACAAGTTCAGAGAACCCAGTAGAAACAGGTTCTCAGTGGTTCACACAGCTTTGGCCTCAAACTTCACCAGTACTCATGGTCACATTTAACTAGGAGGGAGCCACAATGGAGACAGAAATTCCATCCTTCAGACACTCAGACATTTATGACACTGTCCCTAATCCCCATTCACAGTGGTGGAGACAAGATACCTTGCAACACTGGACATGGCAAAGGCTCCTGTGTGATTCCAAATACCCACCTGTCTTTACACCATTCCTCAGTGTGTACACTGAGTCTCAAATGATATAAGATAAAAGGAAGGATTCACCAGCCCAGTGACAACAGTGGCATTAACTACCAGAGATGTCTAAGAAGCGACAATGTAAGCAATCTTTTATCCAGCCAGTAGAAACTGGAAATTGCCATTTTGAATTATTATCAGAGGTAGCTTAGGTAAGTAAAACCAAATATTGTGCAATATTGCAATCTACCAGAAAACAAAAACAAGAACTCCAACTCCCTAGCTGTTATTTAGTGTCATCAGAGCAATAATTCCCCAAGAGCATGACCAATTTCAGTAGCAGTATATGGCACACACACACACTGATACACACACACAGGCACCGACACAGATGCAGACACACACGCACATGCTCACGCACCCACACACGCACACATACACACACACAATGTCAACCCTGCAGCAAACAAACTTAAAGTCATATAATATTGCCATATAACTGATAGGAATCCAGAGAGATGTCATACACAAACTCAATATAAAAAACAGAACTCAGAAAGCAGTTTAGTGAACTCAGTATTAAAATAAATGATGATAAGGAATACATTACTGAAGAGACTGAAACTATAAAATAACCCAACATTATTGGAGGACCAGATGAACTTAGTAAATGAGATGAAGAATGCAACAGAAAGAATTGGAAGAAGACTGTCTTTGTGGAAGAGAGATTAGCAAACTCACCAATACAAAACTAGAAATGAAAGAAGATGACAGAGATACAAGATATTAAAAAGTGAGGAAATTCTACAGTAGCCATCAGACTTCTTCAGGAAGTGCACATTAGAGTGAAATCCTGGAGGGAGAAGAAAGTTAGAAGGCTGTTGATGGTTTATTTAAAGAAGTAATAGTTGATAACTTCCTGAACATGTGTAAGGAACTTATATACAAGTCTGTGTGTCAACAAAACACCAATAACTTTAAGACAATGAGACCTGATTTAAGATATGTCATATGCAAATTGGCAAGTCAATGACAGAATAAAATTTTAAAAGCAGCCAATAAGTTATGATAATCTACAAAGGAATCCCCATTAGGCTATCAGCAGATTTCTGAGCAGAAAACATATGCCAAGGTAAATAAAATGACATTTTCAAACTACTGAATTAAGAAATTTCTCACCTAAGAATACTATACCTAGCACAGTAATCCCTTACATATAAAGTTAAAGCCTTTACCAGACAAACCAAACCTGAATGAGATAAAAAAACAAAACCGAGACACCTTAAAAGAGGTACAGAAAAATGCTATTCTAAGAAAAGTAAAATGGCAAAAATAAGCAAAACTTTGAACAAAATACTAAGCAGAGACCACGAGAAAGTTGCAACTGTTTCTTTGGGTATGTTTTTAAATGCTACTTTACTATATGGATTGAACAGTGAAAAATAGGAAATCATTTGCAATAAATATAGATACATCAATCTGGTAAGGTGTTCACAACAGTAAAAGAAATAATTTTAGTCAGTATTCTTGAAACATAAAGAATAGAATTAAAACAATATTAAAGGAAGATGCTATCAGCAGAAAAAACACTAAATTATACATGAGATGTTTTATTTTTATTTGAAGTACAGTAGATGTACAGTTTTGTGTAGTTTCAGATGTACAGGATAGTGATAGAAACCACTTTGTATATTATATTGCATTATAAATTTTTACAATAATTGCAACATTATTTATTATATGTTATTGTGTATAATTCCCTGATCCATACAGATTATCCTTGTTGCATCTCTCCTTTATGTATACTACTTTGTATCTGTCAACGTCTTACCATTAAATTGTCTTTCACTTCCAATTTGCTAAACATAAATTTTTCCCCATATCTTTCAGTCTGCTTCAGGCTTTTCTATCTAATCTCTCTATCTCCCTACCATGTCTCTATCAATCTATCTATCTATCTATCTATCTATCTATCTATCTATCTATCTATCTATCTATCTATCTATCATGTATCTATGTATCTATCCTTCTATTTAACTATTTATCTGTCATCTATCAATTGATAGCTATAGATAAATGTACACAGATATGTGTTATTCTTTATATTCCACATATAAATTTTATTATATACTTTTGCCTTTGTCTAAGTTACTTCTCTAAGCAGAATATTTACTAGGTCCTTTCATGATGCTGAAATAGCAATGTGTTGTACTTTTTCATGGCTGAGTTATATTCCATTATATATTTATAGAAACATCATATCTTCTTAAGTCCATAGTCTACTGTGGACCCTTGGATAGATTACCTGTCTTGCATAATATAAACAGTGCTGTTGTGAACATTGGTTCTTCTCAATTTAGTGTTTTTCCCCAGATTTTTCCTAGGAGAGGTATTACTGGGTCATATGGTAGTATTACTGGGTCATATGGTAGTACTCTTTTTACTTTTTAAATAATCTGAATACTGTTTTACATAGCAGTTGTACCAATTTACATTCCTACGAAAGTATAAAAGAGATTTGTTTCCTCCATATACTCTCCAACACTTTCTATTTGTACTTTTTGATAACAGCCATTTGACCAGTGTGAAGTGATACCTCATTGTGGTTTTGATATGCAATTACAAATAATTATTAATGTTGAACATTTTTAACACTTGCCTGTTACTCATCTTTAAGTTTTCTTTGGAAAAATATTAACTCAGGCACTCTGCTCCATTTTTTTATTGGGCTTTTGTTTTTCACTTTGAGTTGGGTAACCTAAATCCATGTTACATCTATTAACCTACATCTTTTAACCCCTGGTCACTTGCATTGTTGGCAATTGTATTCTCCAATTACACAGACAATGTTTTCATTTCATTGATAGTGTCCTTAGCTGTGCAGAACTTTTCAAGTTTGTTTAGGTCCCATTCACATATTTTTGCTTTTATTTCTTTTGCCTTAGGAGGCAGATATAAGAAATTATTCCTATGATATATATCCAATATGGTATCACCTATATCCCCTACTAGAAGTTTTTTAGTATCAGGTTTTACATTTAGGCCCTTAATAAACTTGGAGTTTATTTTTGTATATGATGTCAGGGGATGCTCTCATTTCACTGTTTTACATGTAGATGTCCAGCTTTCCCAACACAATCCATTGACGAGACTGTCTTTTCTCCATTGTGTACTCTTGCCTCTTCTATAATTGATTCATTACTCATAGGTGTGTGGAATTATTTCTAGGCTCTCTATCTGTTTTTATTGATTATATATCTCTGTCAATGCCATGCTGTTTTTATTACTGCAGGGTTGTAGTATAATAAGCTATTGGGGAGTTTTATACCTCCAGATTTCTTGTTTTTTCTCAAGATCATTTTGGCAATTTTTAAAGGTTTCATGTAAAGCTTAGAGTTATTTATTTTCTGGTTCTGTGGGAAATACTACAGCTTCGTAACAGGAATTGCACTAAATCTATAGGTTACTTTGTGTAGTACGGCCATGTTAACAATATTAACTACTTCAATCCAAGAGCACAAGACATCTTTCCATTTCTTTGATTCATTTTTAATTTCTTTGTCAACGTTTTTTAATTTTCAGTGTTTAGATCTTTCATATATATGGTTACATTTATTCCAAGATATTCGGGGTGATGTGATTTTAAATAGTATTGCTTTCAACGTCCATTTTAGGGTATCTCATGATTAATATGTAGAAATTCAAGAGAATTCTTTAAATTAATCTTGTATCCGGCTCCCTTGATGAAATTTTTATTGTTCATAATACTCAGTGTGAAGACCTTAAGACTCTATGTAGATTGTTATGTCATCAGTACTGGTGACAATTTTGCCTCTTTCCACTTTGCATTTCTTTTACTTCTTCTTCTTTCCTTTTCCTTTCTTCTTTTACTATGGAACAGAAGTGCTGAGAGTAGAAATCAATATGTTGTTCCCTAATTTACCAAGAATGCTTTCAGCCTTTCCCCTAAGTATTATAAATTGTTATAAATGGCCTTTATTATGTTGAGAGATGTTCCCATTGTAGTCCCTATTATGAGAGTTGTGATCATGAATGATTGTTGAAATTTGTCTAATGATTTTTCTGTGTGTATTGACATGGTCCTGTGAATTTTGCCCTTATTTTATTAAATATGTGTCATGCTGATTGACTTGTGTATGTTGAACCATCCTTGTGACTCTGGAAGGAATCCAACTGATCATCGTGTATTATCCTTTCTATGTACTGCTGGATTAGTTTGTTGATGTTTTTCGTGGATTTTTGAATCTATATTCATCAAGAATATTGGCTTTACATTTTATTTTTATTTTTTGTTAGTGTCTTTGACTGGTTTTGTTATCATGGTATTGGTGGCATCATAGAATAACTTTGGGAATTTTCTTTCCTCCTTCATTTTTTGAAATAGTTGGGAGGAAAGTGGTTTTAGAGAAGGCATTTAGGTATTGTGTTCAAAGGGTATTTTTAATATCATAGATTTTATTTAACTTATACTGATTGCTCGTTTCAAGTTTTCAGTTTTATCTTTATTAAGTGTTGGCAGGAAGTACGTTTCAAGAAATTTGTCCATTTCTTTAAGGTCGTCTAGTTGGTTGTCATGTAACTGCTCAGAGTGCTTTCATAATCTTTTTTTGTATTTCTGTAATATCAGATTTTATTTCTACTCTTTCATTTATTATTTTGTTTGGGTCAGCACTCTGCATTTCTTGATAAACCTGACTTTATGCTTGTCAATTTGTTAATGTTTTTAAGAAAAAAAAGTTGTTGATTTAATGATTTTTAATTTATTTTTTAATTTTTTATTTATTTTCAACCTAATCATTAAAGATTTCTCTTTCCACTGCTTTTGGGTTTGTTTGTCCTTATTTCTAGTTATTTTGGGTAGAAAGCATGGTCCTTTGTGTGAGGTATTTTTTTTCCTTGTAGAAGGTCTGAATTGTTCTAAACTTCCCACTTAGATTTCCTTTTACTGCATCCCATACTTTGTATGAAGCTATTTTCATTGTAATTTGTTTGCAGGTATGATTTTATTACCTCTTTGATTTCATCATTGACCTTGTTTTATTTTAATTTTTTAAAGGATGTGGTTTAATCTCATGTTTGTGGTTTTCCTGTTCTTGTTTCTAGAATTGATGCATAGTTTCATAATTTTGTGTATGGAAAAATATTTGCTGTAAACTATATTTGCTTAAAGATCCTAAGGCTCTTTTCATGACATAATAAGTGGCTAATTCCTTAGAAAACATCCTGTGCACACTTGAGAAGCTTTTGTGTTCTCCTTTTCTGATGCACTGTCCAATAGTTCATTTTGGTTCAAATTATCTAATATGTCATTAAGACCTCTGTTTCCTTACAGATATTCTTTCTGGATGATATGGCCATCAGAATAGTGAGGTGTCACATTCATCTGCTATTATTGTTTTGTAATAAATTAATTACTTCATGTCTACCAATATTTCTTTTTATACTTAGGATCTACAGTGTTGGGTCCATATATAATTTAATGAGTGTAATACTCTATTTTTACATTGATCTCCTTTTTTTAAGTAATCTCATATTAATCTTTCATTGTGAACCTAATTTTGGAACATATTTTGTATGATTTGAGCATTGCAAACTGCACTTTATTGTCATTTCCATGAAATATCTTTTCCATCTATTTCCTGGCTGTGTTTATCTTCCACCATAAAGTGAGATTTTTTGGGGGGAAGGCCAATATGTTGGAGGGGAAGGATGCTTGTAGCTCACCCTTTCTCACAAATGCACCAAGACTCATCCACAGACCCACTCAGCTAAACAGAGGACCTGATGAACTCTGATGGAACATTGTCCTCTTCAAAAGATAAAAATGCAAAAAATTTGGAAGAAGAAAAGGAGGAAAGAAAGAAGAAAAGGCAACACAGATAGGGACAGTTCCCACGGTGAGGGAGCATCTTTGAACCACAGGTGCTCACTCACAGTGTCTCCCCTCTTCAACTGAGAGTTCTGCAGGATGAAAGGGGAGCCTCCAACGATTGGATCTCTACAGAGAATAAGTTGACTGACAGATCTAAGTTAAAAAGGAACAGGGGATCCCTGTGTCACCAACCCCAAGATGAATCCTGGCAGCTGAGTGCAGGGCCATGCTGCACGAGCTTGATGGCAGATGGAGATGGCTGCACCGAGGTAGCTTGGGGAAATGGAGGGGGCTGTGTGTCATTGCTGAGGGTGCACAGGGCAGAACAATCTGGGCCCTCCATAAAACAACAGGACAGACGTGCCCTGGGAGGGGAAAGGTGCATTCCCCATCTTTGATAATCCACAAAAGTTTCTAGGTGAAGTGAGCTGGGGTGCAGACACAGCCACCATACCCTCTGGTGCTTTGCATGCAGGTGGCAGTGGGAGCAAGACCTGCATCCATTCCTAAGGACTTAGCAGTGTCAAGTGACAGATGGGGCTTGTCTACAGTCTGAGGCAGATAGGATACTTCTGCCCTATTTCCTCAGAGAACTTGCTCTGCCAAGACAAACAAGGAGCTGTGTTTTGGCCTAAACAGGGACAGGTCTGTTCCTCAGTCTACCCTGAGCCCAATTCAGGTGTGCAAACCCGAGGCAGAGCATACAGTGGCACAGAGCAGTGGAGAGACCAGCACCATGAGGGGGCTGGTGGCCTCCCACCTTTTGAGCTGGAACGCAGCCCCTGACCATGTGGCTGCGAGTGAGCATGATGTCCAATCCTGCCTGGTCAGTCTGAAACATCTGACTGCAGCTTCGGGCAGGGCAGTGACAAGCCAGCCCACAGTAAAGAGAGCTGCTCTGGAACCAGTGTTTGGAATAGGAGCAATCTGCTTGCTAACAGGCCCTGGGAGCAGCACATATTAGAACTCCAATGGAGGGCCTCTGGAAAAAGTAAGCTGAGCTTCCAAAACAGGATCAAGACAGAAAGACTTCACATTAAAAGTACACAGTCACCAGGAGGACACTAATCACCCCCTTGTTTTAATCTGTTTTTACCTGTTTCATTTTCTATTACCCTCTTAATTTTTACATCTCAGGCAATTATATATACCCCCATTTTAATCCCTTTGAAATTTTTTAAAATATATTTATTATTATTTTTCAAAACTCTGCTTTAACTTGCTTTTCTATTATTCATTTACAATGTCTTCAAACCTTTATTTCTCCCTCCTTTAATATTCTTTATCTCTCTCTCTCTCTTTTCTCTTTTCTAAGTTGCATTCTACATAACATTAGTTAGATAAAAACCTCTAGGACCACAGAAGATAAATAATAATCCATAAACCACAGTGCCAGAAAGGTAAGACCAAGATGAAAAAGCAAAGAAACAAGTCCCAATTAAAAGAAAAAGAGAAATTCCTTAAAGAACAATCAGTGAATTAGACATCAATAACCTACTAGATCAAGATTTCAAAAAAAGAGTGATCAAATTATTGAATGAAATAAAAGATAGTGTTAAGCGATATAAAATATGTTAAAAATGAAATGAAAGCTATAAAGAAGAACTGAAAAGAATATGTAAAACCGTTGACTGAGCTGAGGAATGATCTAAAGGTGTTGCAAATCTGAGTAGAGAACTCAGGGGAACAAATTAGTGACTTAGAAGATAGGACAATAGAAAGCACACAATCAGAATATCTACAACAGAAACAATGAGAAACAATTGAAAAAGGCATAAGAGACTTATGGGATAATAGAAAACATGCCAATCTTGCCATGATAGAAGTCCCAGAAGGGGAGGAAAGATCAAATGGGATTACAAAGGTGTTTGAAGAAATCATGACTGAGAACTTCCCTAACATATGGAAGGAATCAGATATCCAAGTAAAAGAAGCTCAGAGTGTCCCAAACAGGAAGAACAAAAATACACACAAACCAAGACATATAAGTAAGATCGCCAGAGTAAGGATAAAGAAATAATCCTAAAGGCAGCAAGAGAATAACAAAGAGTGAGTTACAAGGGAATCCTCATAAGGCTCCCAGCTGATTTCACTACACAAATACTACAGGCCTGTAGGGAGTGGAAAGATATATTTAAAGTTCTGAATGAAAAAAAGATATACCCTAGGATATTTTAACCAGTAAGCCAATAATTTATGCTAGAAGGAGACATAAAGAATTTCACAGACAAGAAAGAGCTACAAGAGTTTAGCAAAACTAGACCCATGCTAGAAGAAATATTGAAAGGTCTACACTAAATATAAAAGCAGCAAGATGCTTCAGAAATTTAAAAGTCACAGCTGGAAAGGTGATAACTCATGAATTACAAATAAAATACACAAAAAATTTTAAAAGAAGACATACAAATCATTGAGATAGGGAGAGGGAGGAAGGAAAATAGAGAATTTTTTTTTTTTGGTCTTTCCTTTTAAAGTTATTTGTTCTCGATAGGATGGGTTTGAGATCATATTACTAGCAGTTAATAAAAGCAGTTACAATAATGGTCAAAACACTTATAAAAGTGGTAACAACAAGACAAAAACTTATCAGGGAGTCACTAAAACTAAATAAAATACATGACACTACATAGGAAAATGACCAAACCATAAAAGAAAGATGAAAGGAACAAAGAGGAAATACCTAATCAACTGAAAAGATAAGGTCATAATGGCAATAAACACAAACCTATCATCGATTATTTTAAATGTAAATGTACTAAATGCTCCAGTCGAATGTCATAGAGTGGCATGCTAGATAATAAATCAAGAATCTTCAATATGCTGCATACAAGAGACCCAATTAAGAGAGAATGACACATATAGATCAAGAGTGAAAGGATAGAAAAGTTATTCCATTCAAATGGAAAAGCCCAAAAAGCAGGTGTTACAGTACTAATTTCAGACAAAATAGTCTTTAAAACAAAGGCCATAAAGAAAGATAAAGAAGGACATTTTATAATGATTGAAGGAGTGATACAAGATGAGGATATCACACTCGTTAATACATATGCACCAAATTGAGGAGCACCTAAATATATAAAATAATTACTAACAGATATAGAGGGGGATAGTGATGGGAATCTAATACTAGTTGGAGATTTCAACACTGCATTAACATCACTGGACAGATCATCACGACAGAAAATAAATTAGGCAACAGAGAAGTTAAATAGTACAATAGAAATATTAAACTTGTTGGATTTTTCAGAGCATTGCAGCCCCCACAAAATAGGATATACATTCTTTTCAAGTGCACATGGGACATTTTCCAGGATTCATGATATTTTTGGGCACAAAAGAAACCTCAGCAATTTTAAGAAGGAAGAAATTACCTCAAGCATCTTTACTAACCACAATGCCATGAAGCTAGAAATCAACAACAGAGAAATAAAGGAGAACAAAAGAAATCATGGAGATTAAACAATATGTTATTAAAAACGAATGAGTCAATGAAGAAATCAAAGCTAAATTGAAAAAGTACCTTGAGACAAAAGAAAATGAAAGCAAAACCAAACAAAATTTATGGGACACAGCAAAAGCAGTGCTGAGAGGGGAGTTTATAGCAATACAGGCCTTCCTGTATAAAGAAGAACAATCACAAATAAACAATTTAAACCACCAGCAGAATGCACTAGAAAAAGAAGAACAAAAAACCCCAAATGGCAGCAGAAGGAAAGAAATCATAAATATTGGGGAGAAAATAAAATAGTAATTAAAAAGAATATAGGAAAAAATCAACCAAAACAAAAGCTTGTTTTTTGAAAAAGTAATTAAAATCAACAATCCTCTGTCCAAACTAAAAGAGAAGGAAAGACAGAGAGCACAAATTAGCAAA
The DNA here is from genome assembly GCF_048564905.1 of Vicugna pacos. Classification (NCBI taxonomy): domain Eukaryota; kingdom Metazoa; phylum Chordata; class Mammalia; order Artiodactyla; family Camelidae; genus Vicugna; species Vicugna pacos. The sequence continues at coordinate 12,340,906 of NW_027328741.1, read as the reverse complement.
ATAAGAAAAGAGAACGGAGAAATTACAACAACTAAAAATGAAATACAGGATGTCATATGAAAATATTATTAAATCTATATGGAAACAAACTGGATAACCTAGAGGAGATGGACAATTTTCTGGAAACATACTGTCCACCAAGACTGAATCAAGAAGAAACTGACCCCTTGAACAAGCAGAGCACTAGAAATGAATTCAAAATAGCAATATAAAACATTCCTACAAATAAAAGTCCAGGACTGGAAGGTATCACTGAAGAATTCTACTAAACATACAAAGAAGAACTCATACCAGTACTTCTCAAAATCTTCCAGAAGATTGAAAAGGAAGGCATACTCCCAAATTCATTCTATGAAGCCACAATCACCCTGATACCACAACCAGGCAAAGACACTACCAAAAAAGAGGATTATAGGCCAATATCACTGATGAACACAGACGCCAAAATCCTCATCAAAATAGTAACAAATAGAATCCAACACAGATAAAACATTATACATCATGACCAAGGGGGATCATGCCAGGGACAAAGGGGTGAATCAACATATGCAAATCAATCAGTGTAATACAGCATATCAACAAGAGAAAGGACCAAAACAAAATGATCTTCTCAATAGATGCAGGAAAAGCATTTGTTGAAATTCAACACCCACATATGATAAAAACTCTCACCAAAGTGGGCATAGAGGGAACATATTTCAGCATCATGAAAGCTATAGATAACAAACCTACAGCCAGCCCAGTACTCAATGGTGAGAAAGTTAAAATTTTCCCACTAAAATCGAGACAAGTCAAGGATGCACTCTATCACTACTCCAATTCAATATAAACATGGAAGTCCTAGTCACAGCAATCAAATGAGAGAGAAGTAAAAGGGATGCAAATTGGAAAGGAAGAGGAAAAAGTCTCACTATATGCAGATAGTATGTCACTAAATATAGAAAACCTTGCGAGGTCCAGACAAAAAATTCTACAGCTGATAGAAGAATTCAACAAGGTAGCAGGTTACAAGACTAAGGTTCAAAAATCAGTGGCATTATTTATGCTAATGATTCAGATAATATTATAGAGCTACAGTCAACATGACAGCAATGTATTGGAAGGAAAACAGACATATAGGCCAATGGAACACTCCCAATGAAGCTAGAGCACCATACACAAAAATAAAATGAGAATGTATCAAAGACTTAAACATAAGACAAGATACAATATATCTCCATGAGAAAAATATAGGCAAAATATTATCTGACATAAGATTCGAAAATTTTCTCAAAGAAATAAAAGCAAGAATAAACAAAAGAGACCTAATGAATCTTACACGCTTCTGCATAGTAAAGAGACCGGAAGTGAAGCAAAAAGACAACGTACGGAATGGGAAAATAAATGTGCATATGAAAGCTACAAAGGCTTGATCTCCAGAGTATATAAGCAGTTCATCCAACTGAATAAGAAAAAATAAACAATGCAACCCAAAAATGGGCTGAAAAACTAAACAAGCAATTCTCCAAGGAAGACATACAAATGATCAAAAGACACGTCAGACAATGCTCAATATCACTGATTATCAGAGAAATGCAAATCAAAACTACAGTGAGTTAACACCTCACAATAGTCAGAATGGCCATCATTCAAAAATCCACAAATGACAAATGCTGGAGAGGCTGTGGATAAAAGGGTACCGTCCTTCACTGCTGGTGGCAATGCAGTTTGGTTCAGCCAGTGTTTAAAACAGGATGGAGATCCTTCAAAAGCCTAGGAATAGACTTACAATATGATCGAGGAATCCCGCTCCTGGACATAAATCCAGAAGGAACCCTATTTCAGGATGACACCTGCACCCCAATGTTCATAGCCAGCACTATTTACAATAGCCAAGACATGGAAACAGACTAAATGTCCATCGACAGTTGGATGGATAAAGAAGAGGTAGTATATTTATACAATGGAAGATCAGTCAGCCATATAAAACAACAACGTAATGCAATTTTCAGAAACAAGGATGCTCCTGGAGATAATCAGTCTAAGTGAAGTAAGCCAGAAAGAGAAAGAAAAATACCATATGAGATGGCTCATCAGTGGAATCTAAAAATAAAAACAACAAAACAAAAAAAGCACAAAATTAAAAGAGAAATAGACTCACAGACATAGAATACAGTGTTTTGGTTGCCAAGGGTGTAGGGGTCGGGGAAAGATAGACTGGGAGGTCAAAATTGTAGAATAGATAAACAGGATTGTACTTTATAGCACAGGGAAATATATAAAAGTTCTTACGGCAGCTCAGAGAGGAAAAAATGGGACAAAAATGTATATATGTTCATTGTAACTGAAAAAGTGTGTTCTACGCTGGAATTGGAGAGAACTTTGTGAAATGAATGTAAACCAATAGAAAAAAGTTAAAAAAAGAAAAAAGCATGATCCTAAATATTACAGGTGTAAATATAAATTTGAGAGAAAAAAACTATGCAAAAAAGTAGTAAAACCAAAAATTCTGTTTAATGTTTTCTTTTTAAGATAAGCAAAATCAAAAAACCTCTAGCCTGGTGTGTCATGAAGAAAAGAGAGATACTCCAAAGAAATAAAATATGAAATAAAAGAAGAGAAATAACAATTGTTAACTCAAATATACAAATAAGGGTTCATTCTGTCAACAATTACATGCCAAAAAACTGGACAAATTAGAAAAAATAGAGAAATGTCTAGAAAGAGACCAGGATAAGGAGAAACAAATAATTTGAAAAAACTGATTACTAGAAGAAAGATAGAATCTGCATTAAAAATTATCGTTAAATATCAGTGCAGATTTAAACAGCTCCCGTTGAAAACTGTACAAAAATACAAAGCAGGACTCATACTCTTCAAACTATTCAAAAATAGTGAAGATGTGGGAAACTCCCAAATTAATTATATGAAGATTTCATCACCCTGAGAGCAAAGCCAACAAACAAAGTACGGGCAAAGGGAAATTCAAGCAAATATATTTGATTGAATTAGATGCAAAAATTCAACAAAATATTATTAGCAAACTAAATCCAGCAATACCTAAAATGAATCATACACCATGATCTACTTGGATTCAATGCAGGGTCACAAGAGAGGTTCAACATACAAAAATCAATTAGTTTGAAACACCACATTAACAAAATGAAAAGGGAAAACGATGTGGTCATAAATCCATCAAAAGTATTTCACAAAATTCAACATTTATACATAAAACATCAACAACTGCAACAACAACAACAACAAAAACAACAACAGCAACAACAACAACAGAAACCTCTTATCAAAGTAGGATTCAGGAAATATATCTCAACATAACTAAAGTCATTAATTACAGACATACAGACAAAATAATATGCAAAAGTGAAAAACTGAAAGCCAAATAAAGGAATAAGACAAGGATGTCCACTCTTACCATTTCTATTAAACACAGTATGGGATGTCCTAGCAACAGCAATCGGACTAGAAAATAATTTACTCTTGTTGGACTGAATGAAGTAAAACTGTTGTTATTTTAGATGACATGATAATCTATATAGAGATCCCTGAAGAATCTCCACATCAGAACAACTAAAAAAATTAAAGACATTTAGCAAAGTTCATGATTAATATACAAAAAATGTCACATTTCTTTACCCTAACAGTGAAATATTCCAAAATTTTAAAAAATTCATATGAAATCAGATCAAAAAATGAAAAACCTGTGAAAAAACCAAGATAATAAAATCAATAATACACTTATAAATAAATTTGAAGATGATGTAAAGAAATGGAAAGAAATCTCAATGTCTTAATTTAGAGGAATTATTATTGTTAAAATATACATACTACAAATAATGTCTACAGATATAAAGTGATTCAGATCGAACTACATGATATTTTCCACAGAAATAAAAACAGTCCTAAGATTTGTAAGGAACTGCAAAAGACCCAGAACTGCAAAAGGAACAATGAGGAAAAAGAACAAGTTGGAGGCATAACCCATAATCCTCCCAGGTCCCAGAATATATTACAAAAATACAGTAATCAAAACAACACAATACCAGAAAGCATACAAACATCTATATTACTGGAAAAGAACACAGAGGCAGAAATTAAACATCACACCTTTGGTCAACTAAACTATGACAAAGGAAACAAAAATATACAATTCCTAAAAGACAGAGATTGTGGAGAAAAAGGAACATCATGGACACTGTTGATAGGAATGCAAAGTATTGATTACATTGCATATATACTACAAATTTTCTTCATCCATTTTTCTGTCAAGGAATGTTGGGTATGTAGGTCCCTATCTGAAGGCTCTAGAGAATAAGCCCATGGGCTGAACTGATAAACAAGCTGTGAGGAATGTCACATATCCAGGCTGGATAAGAAATGGCCTAAACAATGTATCCAGTATGGATGGCTGGATAGCCTATGCTGGATAAGTTTCTCAGAGGAGGACAACCTAAGACAGGCACAGCTGCCTGGATAAGAGATGGCCTACTTAATGAAGTTCCATGATGAACTTTAAAACAATCCTTGATAATTTAACATTCTGTGCTTACTGCAAGAGCATGGTGACATAAATTGCTTAAGATTATTAACATTGTTATAAATTAGATGATACGTGAGGCATTGTGCATGTCCTATATAAACCCTTTTTCTAAGAATCAATAAACAGAGAACTGCTCTGTTTCTCTCCACACAGTGTGTGTATATGATATCGTGCCACTGACAGGGTTAATTTAATTTGATGGGAGTATCTTAAAAGGATGTTGCATTATATAGAATGCTGTTTCTGCACATATTGAGATGATAATGTGAGTTTTATTTCTCATTCTATTGGTGTGGCATGTCACCTTTATTGATTTGAATATTTTGAAGTATCCTTAAACCCAGGGATAAATCCCTTTACTCATGAATGTGTATCATACATTAAATGTGTTGTTGAATTCATTTTGCATGTGTTTTGTTGAGAATTTTGGCACATATATTCATCAGGGATAATATTGTATATTTTGCATATAATGTCCTTTCTAGCACTGTTATACAAATAAAGCTGGCATCATAAAATAAGTTTAGAATCTTTCAACCCCTTCAAATTCTTGGACGATATGGGGAAGAATTGGTGAAAAATTGTCTTCAAATGTATGACAGAATTCACCAGTAAAGCCGTCTTGTAAATTTTTTCTGGTTTCAGACGTTTGGATTATTGATTTACTCATACACCCTTTTGCTCTATTTAAATTTCTAATTCCTTCTTCATTAAGTATTAGAAGACATATGTTTCTGGGAAATTGTCTTTTCTAGGTAATTCAAATCGTTGACTAGTGGTAATATCTTATGATGCTTTGCATCTCTACAACTTCAGTTGTAAAATCTTCTCTTTCATTTCTTATTTTATTTGAGTCTTTATTTTCTTAGACAATCTAAAGGTTTGTCCAGTTTATGTTTAAAAGAAACAGACTTTGGTATTTTTTTTTTATCTTTTCAATTGTTTCTCTTGTTATTTGCCTTATTCTCATTCATTGAATTTTCTTCTATATTCTTTCTGTTTTCTCCTGGATTCGTGAGGTGTAAAGATAGTGTGAATATTTGTATTTCATTTATAATTAAATATTTTTTATTTCTTTATTATTTATTGATTAATTAATTAATTTATTCATTTATTTATCTTTGAATTACTGCAATTTACAATGTGTGAATCTGTGGGTTTATCACAGTGTTCCCATACATGCATATATTTGTGTGCCTAGTAAATATTACTTCAAGATATTTAACTTACTGCCCTGTGTCATAAAAAATAATTTTGAAAAAATATATCTTTATATATATTGGATAACATTTATAAATCTACTGATCCCAGATTTATCCTCTCGCAGCCCATTTCCGCAGTAATTATAAATTTGTTTAGTAGATCTGCGACTGTGTTTCAGTTTTGTAGATGAAGCCATAGTGTGCTCAACCAAATTTTTTTTTAAGGTTCCACATATGGCATGTCATGTATTATTTTTCTTTCTCTTTCTGGCTTACTTCAATTAGAATGACACTTTTTGGGGACATCCATTTTTCTGTAAATGTCATTGTTTTATTTTTTATTGCAGAATATTATTCCATTGTGTAAATATGGCATAACTTCTGAATACTGTCATCTGTTGTTGGACAATTAGGTTGCTTCCATGTCTTGGCTGTTGTATATAGCCCTGCTAAGAACATTTTGCTGCAGATGTCTTTTTGAATTTGAGTTCCCTTTGATATATACCCAAAAGTGGGATAGTTGGGTTGTATGTTGTCTATTTATATTATTTAGAGGAATCCCCATCCTGGTTTCAACAATGAGTGAACCAAACTACATTCCTTCCAACAGTGTAGGAGGGTTCTCTTTCTCCACAGCTTCCCCAGCATTTATTGTTTGTGGAGTTTTGAATGATGGCCATTGTGACTATTGTGAGCTGATACTCCATTATTCTTTTGAATTGCCCTTCTCTGATAATGATGGTGAGCAACTATTTTTTCATATAGCTATGTGTCATTTGTATGTCTTTATTTGAGAATTGCTTCTTTAGTGCTTCTGCCCATTTTCAGATTGGGTTTCTTGTGGTTTTTTTATTATTATTAGGTGGTATGAAGTCTTTATATTTTGAAAATTTAGCCTTTGTCAGTTGCATCACTTCGAAATATTTTCTTTAATCCTGTAGGTTGTCATTTTGCTTTGTTTATGGTTAAATTTGCTGTGCAAAACTTATAAGTTTAATTAGGTCCCATTTATTAATTTTGCTCTTACATCCATTACCTGGGTAGGCTGTTTTAGGACATCATTGCTGAGAATTATCTCAGAGTGTTTTGCATATATTTTCTTCTACTCTGTCTTGCCTTACATTTAAGTCTCCAAGCCATTTTGAGTTTATTCTTGTGTATGGAGTGAAGGAGTGTTCTATCTCCATTGCTCTGCATGCTGTTATCCACTTTTCCCAATACCAGTTGGTGAAGAGATGGTCTTTTCTCTGTCATATTCTTGGCTACTCTGTCAAATATTAATTGAACATAGGCCTGTAGATTTCTTCCTAGGCCCTCTATTCTGTTCCATTGGTCCATATGCCTGTTTCTGTACCAATATCATGTCATTTTGATTATTGTAGCTCTGCAATAGTGTATGGAGACCTGGTTGTTTATTCCTCCAGCCTGTTTCTTTTTCTTGAATATTGCTTTGGAAATTATGGATCTATTATTACTCTGTTAAATCTTAGGATCATTTGTTTCAGTCACAAAAAGAAATGTTTTGCAAAATTTGATAGGAAATCATATTAAGTTTGTGGATTGCCTTGGACAGTATTGCCATTTTAACAATATTGTTTCTTCTATTTCAAATCCATCGGGTATCTTTTCAATTCTTCTAATCTTTTTTGATTTCCTCAATCAATGTTTTCTAATTCTCTATGTATAAGCCATTCACCTCCTTGGTCAGATTTATTCTTAAGCATTTTATAGATTTGGGTGCAGTTATAAAAGCGGTTGTTTCTATACTTTGTTTTCCTGTTGATTAAATGTTAGTGTAAAGAAATGAAATTGTTTTTTTAAATTAATCTGGGTAGCTTGACCAGTTCCTTTTTTAGCCTAAGTATTTTTTGTGAAGCTTTTACAGTTTTCTATATATAGTGTCATGTCTGCATATCGTGGCAATTTTACCTCTTCTTTTCCAGTCTGAATACTTTTATTTCTTTTTCTTGCCTGATCATTGTGGCTAGGACTTCCAATACTATATTGAATTGAAATTGTGAGAATTGGCAACCTTGTCTTGTCTCAGCTTTTTGTGGGAAGGGTTTCAGGTTTTCACCATTGAGTAATTTGCTGGTATATGTTTGTCATAAATAGCTGTCATTATGTTGAGTTATGGTCCCTCTATGCACACTGTGATAAGAACTTTTATTGCAAATAGGTGTTAAATTCTATCAAATGCTTTTTCTTTACCTACTGAGATGATCATGTGTTTTTTTGTCTTCTCTGTTGTTGATATGGTGTATCACAATGGATTGATTGATTTGTATATGTTCAACCATCTTTGCGTTCCTGGGTTGAACCTAAATTGACCATGGTGTATAATCTTTTTTTTCATGTTGTTGGATTCTGTTTGTTAATACTTCCTTAAAGACTTTTACATCTATGTTTATCAATGATATTGGCCTATAGTTTTCTTTTGGAATAGTGTCTTTGTCTGGTTTTGGTATCAGGTTGATGTTGGCTTTATGATGTGAGTTTGGGTGTACTCTCTTCATATCAATCTTTTGGAAAAGCTTGAGGAAGTGTGGTATGGATTTTTCTTTCTATTTTTGGTCAAATTCCCCAGTGAAGATATTTGGGTCTGAATTTTTGTTTGCAGAGATTTTTTATTTTATTGATAATTCTATTCTATTTCTGGTGATCTCTCTGTTCAAATGGTCAATTTCTTCTTAATGCAAAAATGGTTGGCTGAATGTTTCCAGAAACTTCTGCATTTCTTCCTGGTTATCCAGTAAGTTTCCATAGAGTTGCTCATGGTATTACTTTATGATATTTTGCAAATTTGTTGTACTCTTTGTAGTTTCTCCAATGTCATTTCTTATGTTATTTGTGTTTTCTCTCTATTCTTGTTGATGAGTCTGTCCAGAGTTTTGTCAATTTTGTTTACTATTTTAGAAAAGAGTTTGATTTTTTCTATTTATTAATATCTACTTCAATTCTTCCTTCCTTTATCTTTATTATTTCCCTCTTTCTGCTGACTTTTGGTTTTGTTTGCTCTTCTTTTCATGATTAGTTTACATAGAACATTAGATTATTTATTTGAAAATGCTCTTCTTCTTTGAAGAGGGCCTTGTCACAATGATCTTCCCTCTTAAGCCTGCTTTAATTGTATTCCATAAACTTTGCATAGTGTTTTGTCATATTTCTCAAGATATATTTTAATTTCTTATTTTACTTCATCAACTCCCCTCTTGTTTTAGTACCATGTTGTTTAATCTTCTTGCTGTAATTTTTTCTCCCTGTTTTTCTGTGATTGATTACTACTTTCATGGTATTATACTCAGAAAAGATGCTTGAAATAATTATTAGCTTCTTAAATTTTTTGAGGATTCTTCTGTGCCTGAGTACATAATCTTTCCAAGAAAATGTTTCATGTGCACTGGGAAAGAATGCATATTCTGCTTTAGGGAGAAGTATTGTTTTGAAAATATCAGCCAACTCCAATTATTTTATCTTATCTTTTAGTGTCTTTGTTCCCTTATTAATTTCCTGTCTGAAAGACCAGTCTAGTAATGGTAATGGGGAGTTATAATCTCCTACTGTGATTGTGTTCCCATCCATTTCTCCCTTTTTATCTATTAGTATTTGCTTTCTGTATTTAGGTGCTCCTATATTGAGGATGTATAACTTAATGAGCATAACACCCTCAGTTTTTATTGCTTCTTTAATCATTATATCATGTCCTTATTTATCTTTCTCTATGGCCTTTGTTGTAAAGTCTATTTTGTGTGAAGTCAGTACTGCTAGTCCTGCTTACTTTTCATGTCCATTTGCATGGAATACATTTTTCAATCCTCTGACTTCATTTATGTGTGTTCCTCTTACTAATGGGGTCTCTTGTATCTTCATTATGTAGGGTCTTGTTATGTTATCCCATCTGACAATATTTATCTTTTTAATCAGGCACTTTGTCTATTAAAAATTGTGATAATTATTGATAGACTGGTGTTTATATCCATTTTGAACTTCATTTCCCTTTTGATTTTGTATTTCCTTTTTGTTCATTTCTTTCTCTTTTGTGGCTTGATAATTTTTTTTATTATCCTGGTTTCTTTCTGGATTTGTGAATTCATTGTAAGCTTTTGAATTATGGTTGACCTGTTTTTTATGTATACTGACCCATTACTATATCTATTTATTTTAACTGATAGGAATACAAATTCTAACCCATCCTAAAGAGAAGAGAATCCAGAAGAAAAGTCTCTGTATTAACTGTTTCACACTCTGACACTTAAAAATTTTGATGTCCTGTTTTACAACATCATGTTTATGCAATTGTAAGTCATTGTAATTATTGCCTTTCTAATTATGCCTTTCTCTTTTCTATAACATCCTGCTTCTTTTTGTTTAACAGTAGATCTTTCATTATTTCTTTTTCTGTTGCTAAATTCTTCTATATTTGTTTTTTTCAGAAGTTATTTATCTCTCCTTCTATTCTAAAGGATATCCTTGCTTGATAAATTATCTTAGATTACAGCTTTCTTTCATTCAGGGCTTTGAATATGTCTTGCCACTGCCTTCTGCCTGTTGTAATTGTGTAGGAACATGTTTAAAAATATAATGTATATAATTTTATGTATATGTAAAGAATACTTAGAAATGAAGTTAACAATTGAGATGAAAACCTATACATTAATATATAGAAAACATTGATGAAGGAAATTAAAACAGATCCAAAGAAATGAAAAGATCTCTTACGTTAATGTTGTGAAACTATTTGGTTGAAACAACCATACTACACAAAGCAATCTAAATTTAGTGTGATTCATGTCAATATAACCATGAGATTTTTCCATTACATAGAACAAATAAATTCAAAATTTATATGTATCCACAAAAATCATGAGTTGCTGAAATAATCTTGAAAATATGTATTAAATCTAATAGTGTAAAGTTCTCTGATGTTAAACAGTCCTACAAAGATTTAGTAATTTAAATAACATGATACTGACTCAAAAACAGACACCAAACAATAGAAGAGAATAGAGCAACCAGATGTAATCCCTCACACTTATGATCAATTAACCCATGAAAAATGAAGCAAGAGTATAATATGAAGGAAAGACATTCTCCTAAATATGTAGTGCTGGAAAGATTGAACATGAGAAATATAAATTAGAGTATTTCCTCACATTGTATACAATCCATGTGCACAGAATATCTTTTATTTATTTTGTTTACTTTTATTTCTTACACCTGTAATTTATTGATCTATGTTTTGATCTTTTATTTCACTTATCAAATTTATTCCTTTTTTTTTCTTTTTGGTATAAACTTACACACAATTGTTTTCCCAATTTCTCTTTCTGATAATGAGTTCTTACTATATAAAAATGCAATGGATATTTGTATATTCATTTTGTATTCTGCAAGTTTACTAAGTATGTTCAGTATTTCTAACAGTCACTGGAGGAGTCTATGGAGTTTTCCATCTATGTATAATTATGTCATCTGTAAAAATTTTACTGCTTCTTTACAAGTTGTATGCATTTTAGATTTTTCTTGACTAGTTGTTCTGGCTCAGACTTCTAGAAGTGTAATTTAGGACTTGTGACAATGAGCTACTTTTTTTATTACAGGACCTGAGATAAACCTTTCTGTATATTTACATTGAACTTGATTTTATTCATGCGTATTACATTTATGCCTTTTATTATGTTTAGTTACATTCTATCTAAAGTGAATTTGTTAAGAATACTTTTATAGAAAACTTAAGATTAGATCTGTCAATAAATTTCCTACAGTTTTTGAGACTGTTATTTCTGAATTCTCTGTTTTTAAAGGTATGGTATACCATATATTACTTTGCGTATGTTAAATAATATTTATGAATCAGGACTAAATCCCTCTTAACTATAGTTTATAATACTTATAATATGCAATAAATTCAGGTTGCTAACGTTTATTTAGAATGGAATATACACATACTGAATGAGAAATTTACATTGTAGCTTGAGTGTAGATTTATTTATTCAAAAATTTTGTCTCTCATTTTGAATTTGGTTTATGTTTAATGGATTTTATTTCTTATTTAAGAATATAAATTTTGGTTGAACTTGGTTTACTACAGTTTACTGATAAAGAACATAGCTATTATTTACAATTAGTGAACAAAACACTTGCCTTAAAGTGCCGTATTTTACTAACAATGACAACTGTTTTAGGACTGAGAAACATATTGCTTCCTAAAATGCATTGCCTGGTCTTTTCCACCCCAACCCACGTATTCTCTAATTTCTTTGTATTTTGATTGTTTGTTTGACCCTAAATGGAGGTAATGCTTATTGAACCCAGGATCTTGTGCCTAAGTGTATTTATCAACATCATTTTAGAACACTTAACAGAAGCCACAAGAGTAAGTATTATAAAGATGACAAGAAAATTTATTCCTTCTAGGGACTGAAAACCTCTGAGTGAAAGAATGGCAAAAATAAACATTTGTAAGAATACTGTAAGATTTTCTCTTGTGTAAATTTAAAGTAGTATATAAAACTACATTTATTTTACTTATAGCACTGAATTACAAGTTAAAACAAAAATTCTACCCTTTAGAATTTCTTAAATTTGATTGAATATTTTTATTTAATTTTATTTCATAAATATTTACCATTCATATATAAACATAACAAATAAACTAATATTTATTCTGTTCATGTGTTGAATATAGAGCTACTTATTTTAAAGTACACAGATAAAAAACTACTTCCACTTCCAAATCAAATTATGTTTCACTTTAATTACAAATGATAATGAAATAGTTATAAATTTTCATAAATGTTTTACACAAATTTCACTTTAAAATCCAAGACTTTAAAATTATTTTATATATTTTGTGATTATTTATTCTCTGTTCACATATCTGGTATAAATTTGTGTACAAAAGGATGGAGATTGGTTTTATTTCTTAGACACCAAAATTAAATTATTTAAATAGATTTTGTGGGGATAATATTTGCAGATCACCGTATAAAATTAAGCATCATATATGCTTCATTTTAACTGGATGAATGAGAAGTAAACACTGGCTGAATCTTACACTTGAGTTGCTAGGAGACCAGTCGAATGTGATGTCACAGCTTCTCAAATTGAGAACCATTGTGATGGCCTCACAGTTTATCTGTGCTGGCCCGCCAAAACAGCATTTGAAGCTGCAGTGCACAAAATTATGCAGATTAGAAATGTAGTTGTAGAAAATGTTATTTGAGATGGCACATGTTTCTACAGAAATTCAAGTTGTGTCTCCTAAATATGGACCAACTTCTTCAGGAATGTACAGTAGATCTCTATTGTGTGATCAAACATTCTCTGGGGACTTGGACTTGAGGTCTATGATTGAGGAAAATGTTTTTAAGGCTTTGTCTGAAGAATCCCTGATAAAAAGGCCATGTTACAAACATTGTGTCTCTGAACCAGATGAAGATAATGATTTTCGTTCTCTGACATATCCAAGAAAACTCTGGAAAATGGTTGGGAATGACCAATTTAAATCCATCTGTTGGGATGATAATGGAACTTCCATAGTGATGGATGAAGATGTCTTTATGAAGGAAAATTTGGAAAGAAAGTCTCCTTTCAGAATATTTGAACCTGGAAGTATGAAAAGTTTAGTTAGACAGCTAAACCTTTATGGATTTAGTAAAGTGCAGCAGAATTTTCGAAGATCTGTTTCTCTAGCTGACTTTCAGGCAGAAGAAAAAGAAGTCTCTGTTTTAAGCAAGGTATTAAGAAATTTTAGTTACCACTTAGTAGCTTATATATAAAATTTTATTTTGTACATCAATCTATGGTAATATATATGTAAAACTAGATTTTGAAAACTGTACAAAACTATTAAAACTAAAATACTTTATTTTTCAAAAAAATGAGGACAGTGTCTTATGTAGTCAAGATTATGGGAAATTTGCTTACAACTATGAATCTTACCACAAATTTAAATAAAGTTAATAAAACTGCTTTTAAAAAATGGCATTCACCATTACTGCAAATGCTAACTTCATAAATTTGATGACTATACTATTTAAATGGTATTTTCCAAATAAGAAACTTCAAAATATTGTCAGCAATGTTCATATTTTGATGATAATATCTTTGCATAGTAAACGTGAATTCTGAGGTTTTATAGGTTAGGCTTATTGTAACCTTGTATTTCGGTTTAAAATATTACTAAAATCTTTCTCCTTTGGTTGTAGCAGCAGTTCTATCATAATCCAAATTTTAAACTAGGCTGTCCCCTGATTTCAGTGAGAATAAAAGGAATAGTTGGGATTAAAAATGCCTCTCTGGTGGCTTCATTGGCTGAAGATTTCAAAAAGAAGCACTTAAAGCATGGGGACACTCATAGTTCAGATTTTGTGGCTGACAATAGAGGATAAAGTGCATTTTTACCTTCTGCAAATTTAAACATGCTTCTAATAAGAAAGCCCTCTACTAGCCACATAAATGGTGATACGAATACCCTGATCAGAGGTGATTTTTCTCCTCTATGATCAATGTCATTTAGACATCCAGAACAAATTGTAATGGATCAACGTGCTATTTTAAATCAGTTGACCATTATCCATGGGCACTCTCAAAGCAGCTACAATGAAGCAAATGGCCGTGTTGTGAACTTCATTACAACTAAAACTTCTACTTCTCAGTACAGCATCTTATCTCCCATACAGTGCAATTATTTTGGACTGATGGAGGAACCTCCTACTTTTCCAAATGGATATCACAAAATATCTGCCAGTGAAGGTCATTTTTCTAAACTTCAACCAGGTAGAAACCCACGGATTCCAGTGCCAGAGCTAGCCAATACATCAGCTACTTCTCTTTCAAGGCCAAATCATCAGCCATCTTCAGCTTATGAACGTCATCCTAATTACAACTGATCTACCAGAGGACTACCAGATTATGCAGGATAACAAAGATTAAAATTGATGTTGTTAAATGTCGACAAATAGCTGCAATATTCTTATTTGAACAATAAACATAGATGTGCACCTGTATTTTCCTTATATTTTTTAAGTAGACTTAAGTGTTAAATGGGAGATTAAGTTACCATTTAAAGAAAAAAAGAGATATTTGATTGATATGATCATTTGATGGAAGAATATGGGAGTAAATTTAAATAATTTCTTGTAAGGAAGAAGAGAAAAATGGAAGAATTTGGGAAAAGACTAAAACATGGAGAGAGGGAAAAGTACTAAGTGGTTTCTGGTTCATCCTGGAAAGTATCAAAAGTGATAAGTTAGGATATGTTGGAACAGGAGATCAATGCCGGAAACGGCCCAGGGATCCTGGTCTTGATTATGTCATCCCTGGAATCATAAAGGTCACATGATATAGTCCCAGATGGCACATTCATCATGTGGTAGAATTTAAGAAGCAATTTTATCTATGGTGTTCTTTGTGCTGTTCTCAAAGCATTCCAATTGGTGCTTTCATTTCCTGCCCTCAAGTATCTACACTATATCTTCTAGTCAATACTTTATGTTACTTTTATGTTCCAGCCAAATACAAGCTAAAGTCCTCAGGGTGGCACTATATGCCTTTCTAAATCTAACCCCAGAAACTCAACTTAGTTTTGTTATTTCTTTAAAAATCTGGCATCTGACTACCTTGGCATATCTTAATGTTTCACTGTATCTGGAGATATATCCAGGCAAATGCTTGTCAACTATGTTAGCTGCAACCTCACCACTTTTGCTTCAGCTCATCATTGGGCTTAGGGTGTTCTCATTTTACCTAGTTAGACTTTCCCAGTCTCAGCACAGAAGCCACCTCCTCCAGATATTTTCTGTCTATCCCCCCTTCCTTGTCTAACTTGGATACTGGCACAGAAAGCACAGCACATGCCACAGAATGCATTTAATTTTTTAGTGAATGAAAAATACATGTTGACTTTAAGCAAAATCTACTTTCCTGAAACAACAAAACTCTCATGGTTTTCAAACTATTTCGTTATGGTCTTTACTCTTCACCACAAACTAGCTCTTTTCATAGCCCAAGGACTAGTCTCTCAAGACAGTAAGTGGATGTAGGTACAGGAGACAAAGTATTATTTTCTTCTTAATTCATACCTCCAGTAGCCAAAAGCACTAAATTCCCATTTGCTGCATTTTTTCCTGTCTCTTCATCACCCACCCACCCCAAAATTGCTGATTCTCTTCTCCATATGAATAACTATACTGACTTCTAATAAATTTACTTCTTAGAATCAGAGCTTTGTCCAGAAGAGACAGTGCCATTGCAAACATTTAATGTAGGTTTATACACCCCACATAAATTGTGCCCCTTCTAACCTTCAGACAGTAAGTATCTAAGTGGTACTTGACGGTTGGTTGGGGTGGTCATATTCAGCTACCAAATTGCAATCTAAAATGTGTGGACTCAAAGGAGGTGAGAGTGGTGGAATTAAAAATTTGTCCAACTGCAAGAATACCAAATTTCTGCAGATATTAAGTAATATAAAATATTCACGGAAGACTTTGTCTATTTCCCATTAAATTAAAATAAAAGTGAAGCATTTTCAGATTGTGAAATGCTGGAAAACTTTTAGGCAAGGTCAGGGAGCCTAAGGCTTCTGCTCACAATCATGCAGAAAGTGTCATCTGATAAGACTGAAATGGCAAGTTTGAGTCCTGAAAATGTGTCACCAGTTGTGAAGAAAGCCTTTGATAACCTGGAGAAAGGGCAAATGAGCCAGGGTATGTTCTAGCAACATGCAACCATTATGACCTTTACCAAGAGAATAAAAAGGCCCACTTGCAGCAGGAGAACTGTGTCTGCACAGCACCTGTTGTTCCTACAACAGAAACATCAAGCTTTTAAATTTGTCAGCTCAGCTCAGATGGTGGCTATGTTGTTTTTTGCATTAGCAGTCTGGGCTTCAGATGGGCTTGTTCGGCAGCTAGTTTCCAGCTCTCTTATCAGAGAGTGGGTCTTAGCGTGATCACCATAACAAGGATCTATACTGATAAGTCAAAACCTACAGTTTCCTTTCAAAATTAGAAATTCTAAAGAAGAATATTGTTTGTCCATCTGTAGTTTTCTACCTGGGAAAATCTAGACTATTGGCAAATGTACAAAATTTGGGTGGTGCTGTGAAAACTATTCTCTGCGCTTTGCCCACTGAATACTTCCCACTAATAACTACAAATCTGTCTACCATTTTGTGTGTGTGTGAAGATGGTTTGTTAAGAAGTAACTAAGTTTTTCTTAGTTGAGTCATCAGTGAATTATTCCTCTGCATCTGGCAGAATCTCTGTGAATTAAGAGTTTCACTGAGCCACCAGGTTTTCTTCCGATCAGGGAGAGGTAGATTATATTTCTCCCAGTATACTAATTGTTAGCTGTTCATTGAATCCAGAGCTGATGCTAAGGTCAAGCCACTGAACCCTTGAATTGGACTGAGACATATATATTCTCCAGTTAACAGAGCCCAGCACAGACTGTCTTCTTTTTAATTTAAGCTTATGTCCAATTTTTTTTAATTCTAATTGTTGACATAATTTATTTTGGTTTTGAACACCCCGTGACATATTTATAGAGACTGAACTACTGACTTATTCCAGTTCACTTAGAAATAGCAATAACCTTTCTTTCGTTGGACTACCTGGATTAGAGTGACCGTAGTCATCATTTTGAAAGCAGTACTCAGTGCTAATAATGCAGAACCATTACACTTCTTTGCCCAGCAATTAAGCTAGAATGTTTGTTGTGGATCTCAGGGATTATCCTCACATCCCCTAATGCAACCATGAGAAAACACCACATTGTTATCCAAAATCAAGTTTTTGTCAGTATTGCATTCCTATTGCATAAAAGTTAAGAATTGTAGGAGTTCTGAGATTTTATCATACTGAGATTTTTAGCAACCTAGCATGTTCATTTTTTACCTATGCTGTCGGGGAGATGAGACCATAGGTCACAGACAGTGAAATTTATCACTCACAGCAAGAGCAGCCAGTTTTAAATTTATAACTATTCCCTAATCTCAGATGAATACACAGAGTGAAATTTTGTCGCCTACAGAAGCAGTAGGCTGTTAACATGCAGAAAGATAAAGGTATGGTAAAACACTAATTTTATAAGTATCTTTATGTAAAATATTTTAGAATCACTTATTTATTACTATCTTTACCTAGGATAAGTATATCATGACTCAAGATTACTTGCTGCAAAAATAATCATGAGAAATTTCATGGGAAAAATTACCATTGATTTTCCATTTTTCTTCCGCTTTTATTGAGATATAATTGTCATAAAACATTGTGTAAGTTTAGGTGCACAGGATATTGATTTGATTTACAAGTATCTTGAAATTAATATCAAGGCAACTTTAGGGAGAATTCATTATATCATTTAGATACAATATAAAAGAAATACTATTTGTCTTTTGGTCGTGATGAGAAACCTTATGGTCTACTCTCTAGCAACATTCATATAGAACATAAAGCAGTATTTATTGTAATTTTCATGTTACTACGGGGCATCCCTAAAACACGTTTATTTTACGGCAGTAGATTTGTAGCTCTTGAGTGCATTAATCAATTCTCTTTCCCAAACCCTGCCTCTGTTAACTACAAATCTAATTTTTTTCTTTAAGTATGTTTGTTTTTGAAATGTACTTTAATCTATAACACTGTGTTAGTTTCTCTTACACAACATATCCTTTTCTACTTTTAATATATTTCAAACTAATCACCAGAATATATCTAGTTATGATATTTTGCTATTTAAAGATATTTCATAGTCATTGACTATTCCCCATACAGTACATTTCTTGCCCCTGATTCATTTAATTTGCAACTGGAAAGTTTTCTCTCTTCATTTTCCTCAGCTTTATCTTTTCCTCACCCCATTTCCCTCCTTCTTGTGAACAACCTGTTTCTTTCTATATCTATAACTCCTTTTCTGTGTTGTTATATTCATTTGTTTAAAATTACAAATATGAGTAAAATCATTCAGCATTTGTCATTTACTTTCTAAGATATTTCACTTAGCATATTACCCTCTTTGTCTACCCATTTGTTGCAAATGACAAGAACTTATTCTTTTTATACCTGAGTAATAACCCATTGTAATTTTATGTGTGTTTGTGCATATATATATATATATATATATATATATATATATGTATATACACACACACAGGGCATATATATACAGTGTGTGTATATATATATAAATATAGACAAATCTGTAGTTAATATTTGTAGATATATATACTATAAACACACATCTTCTTTATCCATCATCTATTGATGAGCAATTAATTTGCTTCTATATCCTTTCTATTGTGAATTTTGCTGCAGTGAGTATAGGGTTGAAATTATATTTACTAATTAGTGTTTTTATTTTCTTGAAATAAGTATCCAGGTATAGAAATGTTGGATTATATTTCATTTTTAATTTTTACATAAAACTCCATGTGGTTTTCCACAGTGGCAGCACACATTTACATTCACTCCAGCAGTGCATCAGGGTTGTTTGTCATACATCCTCACCAACACTTATGTTTGTTATCTTTTTGATAATAGTCATCTGACAGGAGTGATATAAACTCTCATTGTGTTTTGGTCGTGCATTTTTCTGATGGTTAGTGATTTTGATCAGTTTCATGTGCCTGTTGGTAACATTTCCCCCACTATATATTCATTTTTTCGTAAAGGGCCAAGTGACAATAACTGTCTGATTTCATTTTCAGGCATTCTTTGTGTTCCATTATTCTGTTTGTTCTGTGCCACTACCATATTTTCTTTCTTACTGTAGATTTGTATTATAGTTCAAAATCAGGGACAGTGATAATTTCTATTTGTTCTTTCTCACAGTTGTTTGTGTTTTTAGTTTGTTTGTATTCTTTTCTTCCTTTTTTTAGTGATTTCAACTCATTTGTGTTTACATGTAAATTTTAGAATTATTTTTTGCAAGTGTCTGAAAATGCCCTTGGTATTTCGATAGGCACTGAATTTAATTTGTGTATATTCTTGGCTAGTACTGTCATTTAAACAATATTTTTTCCTCATCTATGAACACAGAATATCCTTTCATGTGTTTGCATTATCTTCAATTTCTGTTATAAATATTTTATAAGTGTTCTGAGTACAGGTCTTTTACCTCCTTGGCTGGAAAAATTTTTGATTTTTCTTTGGTATTGCAAGTGTAAATGAGGCAGTTCCCTCACTTTCTCTATCTGTTAGCTTGTTCTTAGTGTGTAGAAATGCAAGATTTCTGTATGTTAATTTTACATTCTGAAATTTTACCAAATGCATTGATAAGCCCTAGTAGTTTTGTGGCATCATTTTTAGGATTTCTGTTTAATGTATGTCATCTGCAAACAGATTCTTTTACTCATTTTCTGAAATAGCTATATTTTATTTACTTTTATTTTGGAAAGCTATGGCTAGAATTTCCAATACTATACTGAATGAAAGAAGTAAGAATGAGCATTCTTGTCTTCTTCCAGCTCTTATTGGAGAGGATTTCAGCTTTTAATCAGTGAGTGTCATGTTAGCTGAGTTTTTGTCATTTATGACCATAACTGTGTTGAGGTATGTTTCCTCATGCCCACTTTGAGGAGAAATATATTCATAAATAGATACTGAATTTCTCAAAATATTTTATGACTCTATTGAGGTGTCTATATAATTTTTATTCTTCAATTTGTTAGTGTGGTGTGTCTGATTAATTTGTGGATATTGAATCACTTTTGTATCCATGGAATAAAATGGACTTAACCAAAATGTATAACCCTCTTACTGTACTGTTTGATTTGCTAATATTTTAGTGATGATTTTCACATCTATGCTTATCATTACTATTTAACCTGTAATTTTTTGACGTATTTGTTCCAGTTTTAGTTGTAGTGTGATACAGAAATGTGGGGTAGGAAGCCTCCCTTCCTCTTAAAATTTTTGTAATTCTCTGAGAAGTATAGGTGATAATTCTTCTCTAAATGTTTGCAGAAATCACCTGTGAAGCTGTCAAGGCCTGGAGTTTTGTTTCTTGGGAGATTTTGTTTAATTACATATTCAATTTCATAAGTGATAATCTGTTCATATTTTCTTACTCGTGCCATTCTGGAGATTAGTTCTTTCTAAGAAATTGTCCATTTCTCCTACGGTTTTCATTTTATTGGCATATAATTTGTTGTATCTTCTTATGATGCTCTGTATTTCTATGATATAAGTTGTAACTTCTCATTTATTTCTCAGTTTATTAATCTGTACTCTCTTTTTGCTCATGTGTCTGGTTAAAATCTAACAACTTTATTTATCTTTCAAAAGCCATTATTTAATTTGATTAAATGTTTCTATATTTAATCTTTATTTTATTTAATTATGTCCTGTCCTTTCACCTGTCTTCCCTTTACTAACAAGTTTGTTTTAAATTTTGGTACAACTTTTGTTTGTAAGAATATTTTATAAGATTGAGATGTTTTTTATTTGTATAAGAGGGATTATTTTGCTATAAACATCCCTATTAATACTGTTTTTGTTATACACCATGGATTTTGTTTCTGTTGTCATTTGTCTTTATATATTTTTTCTTTGATTTATACAGCAATCCATTTTTTGCTAATATTTTATGATATATCTTCCATACTTTAGTTTTTTTCTCAGGTTTTTCCCTTTAGTAAATTTCTATTCTCACAGAATCCATAAGTTTCTTCACAAAACAAAGAGAAAATAATAAAATTTATACATACATCTGAAACACCCAAATTTTCTAAAATTATTTATAAAATGAACAAAGATGTGGTTATTACCCTCCCTGATTTTATAACATACTACAAAGCTACAGTAATCAATACATTAAAATATGGCACTTAAAGAAACACATAGATCAATGGAACAAAATAAAGAGTCCAAAAATTAACCCACAAACATATGGTCAATTAGTCTACAATGAAGGATGCAAGTGTACAAAATGGAAAAAAAGCAGTCTCTTCAACAAGTAGTTCTGAGAAATCTTGACAGTATATGAAAAAGAAGATGGAAGAGCACTTCCTTCCATAGTATACAAAATGAGATAATAATGGATTAATTTCCTAAATGTAAAGCCCAAAACTATAGAATTTCTGACCAAGAACAGGAGCAGAACTGACTTTGAGATAAATCATAGCAATGTGTATTTTTGTTCTGTCTCCAAATTAAAAAAAAATTAAAACTAACAATTACAATTTTTAGTTTACTGAGGAAAAATTAGATGAACTATGTTATTTAGGGAATTTACTTCTTGTATAAATGTGAAGTGCAAAACCTTTTGCAGTGCAAAGGAAACTTTCAGCAAGACATATGATAAAAGACAGAATAGAAGGAAAAATTTCAGATAATGAGAACAACAAGATGTCAATATCCATAATATATGTATAGCATATTAGTCTCACTATTTAACAAAGACCCCAACTTGAAAACAGTTGAAGAATCTTCAAGGAAACTTTTCAAAAATAGACATGTGGATGATTTTCATGCACATAAAATTATACATAACGTTGCTATTCATCAGGAAAACATAAATCAAAACCAGTATGAAATATAATCTCACAGCAACCAAAATGTCTATTAACAAATAGTCTACCAATGACAAAAATTAATAAGAATTTGATAAGAGGGAAACCAGGTACACTGTTGGTGGAAATATAAATTGATGTATCCACTAGTATAAAAGTGTGGACAGTGCTCAGAAAACTAGAAATAGAATCATTATATGTTGCAGCAATTCCTGTTTTTGGTATAAATCTGAAAAAAATGAAAACAATAACTTAAAGGATATATTACCCCCAAAGTTCTTAACATCATCATTTATAGTAGCCAAGGAGAGAAGCACAAATCAACTGCACATCAACAGATGATTGGCTGAAGTAAATGTTAGATATAGATAACATAATATATACTTAGTCATTGTAAATTAAAAAATAAAATTCCGCCATTTGGAACAATGTGAATGGACCCAGAGAGTGTTGCACATAGGAAAATAAGTCATACAGAGAAAAACAATCTACGTTGTCACTTAAATGAGGAAAATAAATATATAAGAGAAATAATCATAAAAAACAGAAACAGAACCACATATATATGTGTAGTGTACCAAGTAGTGGTTTCCTGTGTAGAAAGGGAAAAAAGATGGAGAAGACAGAAACGTGCAAGCTACTAGTAATAAATTAGAGAAACAACAAGGCTATATTTAGAGCACAGAGAAATATTTCAATAATTTCATTGATTTTAAAGGGATTATATGGATATATTTTAGTAAAATGTGCATGAGGTGGGAAAAATATTGAAGAAAATAACCCAGGAAAATCAAATTATTTTACAGTACTATGACATTAAGGGAGGTGATTTGTTCACTTTCTTTTGTGTTCTTATAATGTCCTTAGTAGAATTTAAGCTTTTAATTGAAAAAGTATATACTTTTAAAAATGACATGTTTAAACTATTTTTGTCTTTCCCCTTACATCTACAGTCATTAAAACATTCAAATCTCAATAAAAAAATACAACACAAAACAATACTACAGAACGCATGTGAAAAGGTGAAGTTTGGTGTAATAAAACACTCAAAGAGGCTGAACTGAGGGAAGAGCAGATTTGGTGTCTGCAACCAAGGCCCCATGACTAAGATATCTGAGTCCACAAGTTCAGAGAACCCAGTAGAAACAGGGTCTCAGTGGTTCACACAGCTTCAGCCTCCAACTGCACCAGTACTCATGGTCAAAGGTAACTAGGAGGGAGCCACAATGGAGACAGAAATTCCATCTTTCAGACCCTCAGACATTCATGACACTGTCCCTACTCCCCATTCACAGTGGTGGAGACAAGTTACATTGCAAAACTGGACATGGCAAAGACACTTGCCCGATTCCAAATACCAACCTGTCTTTACACCTTTCCTCATTGTGCTCACTGATTCTCAAGGGATATCAAATGAAAGGAAGGTTTCGCCTCCCAGTGACAACAGTGGCATTAACTACCAGAGAAGTGTAAGAAGTGACAATGAAAGTACATCTTTTATCTAGACAGTAGTGACTGGAAAGTGCCATTTTGAAATATTGTCAGAGGTAGTTCAGGTAAGTAAAACCAAAAATTGTGCCATAATGCAAACTACCAAAAAACAAAAACACGGACTCCAACTCCAAATCTGTTATTTAGTGTCATCAGAGCAATAATTTATCAAGATCATGACCAAGCACAGTTACATTTTAAGGCACACACACTCACTGAAAGACACACACATACAACGACACAGACACAGACAAACACGCAGATGCACCTGAACACACACACACACACACACAATGTCAACCCTGCAGCAAACAAACTTAAAGTCATGGTATATTGCCACGTAACTAACACTCAATCTAAATAGATGTCATACAGAAACTCAATACACAAAACAAAACTCAGAAAGCAGTTTAGCGAGCTCAGGAATAAATGAAATGATGATAAGGTATACATTACCAAAGAGACTGAAACTATAAAATAAACAACCATTATTGGAGGACCAGGAGAACTTAATAAATGAGATGAGGAACGCAACAGAAAGCAATAGAAGTAGACTGTCTTTGTGGAAGAGAGATTAGCAAACTCAGGAATACAAAACTAGAAATTATAGGAGAGGGCAGAGATACAAGATATTAAAAAGTGAGGAAATTCTACAATAGCCTTCAGACTTCCTCAAGAAGTGCACATTAGAGTGGAATCCTGGAGGGATAAGACATTTAGAAGGCAGCTGATAGTTTATTAAAAGAAGTGATAGTTGATAACTTCCCGAACCTGTGTAAGGAACTGATATACAAGTCCGTGAGCCAACAAAACACCAATAACTTTAAGACAAAGGGACCTCCTTCAAGATACGTCATATGAAAATTGGCAAGTCAATGACAGAGAAAAAATTTTAAAGGCAGCCAAAAAAATTATGATAATTTACAAAGGAACCCCCATTAGGATATCAGCACATTTCTGAGCTGAAAACAAAGGCCAAGATTAAATAAAATGACATTTTCAAACTAATGAAATAAGAAATCACTCACCCAATAATACTTACACAGTTATCATTTAGATATAAAGTGAAAATAAAGACTTTATTAGAGAATCAAAACCTGAATGTGTTTAAAAAAAACAAAACGGATACACCTTATAAGAGGGGTACAAAAGAAGTCTACTAAGAAATATAAAATAGCAAAAATATGCAAAACATTTACCAAAATGCTAAGGAGAGACCATGAGAAACTTGCAACTGTTTCTTTGGTTATGTTTTTAAATGCTACTATACTATATGGATTAAAGAGAGAAAAATACGAAATCAGTTGAAATAAATATTGATATTTCAAACTGGTAACATGTTTACAACAGTAAAAGAAATAATTTGAAACAGTAATCATAAATGATAAAGAGTAACAATAAAACAATATTAAAGGAAAATGCTATCAGCAGATATATGACTAAATTATACATGAGATGTTTTATATTTAATTGAAGTATAGTAGATGTAATATATTGTGTAGTTTCAGATGTACAGCATAGTGATTCCAACTTCTTTGATTATATTGCATTATGAATTATTACAATAATTGTAACATAAAATTATTTAAAGTATTGTGTATAATTTCATGACCTATACAGATTACCCTTGTTGCTTCTCTCCTTTATGTATACTACTTTGTATCTCTCAATGTTCTACTATTAAATTCTCTTTCCCTTCCCCTTTGGTAAACATAAAGTTTTCCGCATATCTTTGAGTCTGCTTAAGTTTTGTCTACCTAATCTCTTTATCTCTCCATCATGTCTCTGTCTGTCTGTCTGTCTATCTATCTATCTATCTATCTATCTATCTATCATTTATGTATATATCTAATCTTTTATCTATTTATCTGTCATCTATCAATAGATAGCTATAGATAGCTGTACACAGATATTTGTTATTCTTTAAATTCCATATATAAATTATATTATATACTTTTGACTTTATCTAAGTTACTTCACTAAGCACAATATTTTCTAGGTCCATTCATGATACTGAAATAGTAATGTGTTATGCTTTTTCATAGCTGTGTAATATTCCATTGGATATTTAAAGAAACATCATATATTCTTAAGTCCATAGTCTACTTTGGACACTTGGATTACTTCCCTGTCTTTCATAAAATAAACAGTGCTGTTGTGAATTTTGGTTCTTCTAAATTTAGGGTTTTTTCCACAGATTTTTCCAAGGAGAGGTAATACTGGGTCATATGGTAGTTAACTTGTTAGTTTTTAAACAAATCTCAATACTGTTTTCCATAGAAGATATACCAATTTACATTCAACCAAGAGTATACAAGAGATTTGTTACCTCCACATCGTGTCCAACACTTACTATTTGTAGACTTTTTGATAATAGCCATTTGACTAGTGTGAAGTGATACCTCATTGTGGTTTTGTTTTGTAATTACCTATTAAATAGAAATGTTGAGCAATTTTATCACTTGCCTGTTACTCATCTGTATGTTTTCATTGGAAAATTAGTAAGTCAGGTACTCTGCTCTTGTTTTCGATCGGGTTTTTGTTTTTCACCTTGAGTTGTGTAACATAAATCCATGTTACATCTACTAACCTACATCTATTAATCCCTGCTCACTTGCATTGTTTGCAAACATGTTCTCCAAATACACAGGCAGCGTTTTCATTTCATTGATAGTGTCCTTAGCTGTGCAGAAATTTTCAAGTTTGTTTAAGTCCCACTTGCTTATTTTTTCTTTTATTTCTTTTGTCTTAGGAGACTGATATAAGAAAATATTCCTATGAAATATATCCAATAGGGTATCACCTATATTCTCTTCTGGCAGTTTTATAGTATCAGGTCTTTCATTTAGCTCCTTGATACACTTGGAGTTTATTTTTGTATATGATGTCAGGGAATGCTCTAATTTCACTTTTACATGTAGATGTCCAGCTTTCCCAACACCATCCATTGATGAGACTTTCTTTTCTTCATTGTGTATTCTTGCCTATTTTAGCATAGATTCATTGCTCATAGGTGTGTGGAAATATTTCTAGGCTCTCTATCTAATTTTATTGATTATATCTCTGTGCCAATGAAATACTGTTTTTATTACTGTAGGTTTTAAGAATAGTAAGGTATCCAGGAGGATTATACCTCCAGATTTGTTGTTTTCCGGTTCTGTGGAAAATACTGCAGCTTCGTAACAGGTATTGCAATAAATCCTTTGGTTTCTTTGTGTAGTACGGCCATGTTAATAATATTAACTCTTTGAATCCAAGACCACAAGACATCTTTCCATTTCTTGAATCATTTTTGATTTCTTTGTCAATATTTTACAATTTTCAGTGTGTAGATTTTTCACATATATGGTTACATTTGTTCCAAGATATTCGGGGGAATGTGGTTTTAAATATTATTGCTTTCAACGTCCATTTTATGGTATCTCATGATTAATATGGAGAAATGCAAGAGACTTCTTTACATTAATCTTGTACCCTGTTCCGTTGATGAAATTATTTATTGTTCATAATAGTCAGTGTGGAGCCCTTAGGTCTTTCTATGTAGATTGTTATGCCATCAATACTGGTGACAATTTTGCCTCTTTCTTTCCATTTTGTGTTTCTTTTTCTTCTTTTTCTTTTCCTTTTCCTTTCTTCTATTACTATTGAACAGAAGTGGTGAGATTAGGAAACCTTGTCTTCTTCCCGAATTTACACAGAAGGCTTTCAGCCATTCCCCTGGGTACTATAAATTGTTATAAATGGCCTTTAGTATGTTTAGAGATGTTCCCATTGTACTCACTTTCATGAGAATTCTGATCATGATGTATGTTGAATTTTGTCTATTACTCTTTTGTGTGTATTGAAATGGTCCTGTGAATTTTGTCTGTCCTTTATTAAGTATGTTTCATACTGATTGACTTGTGTATGTTGAACCATCCTTGTGACTCTGGAAGGAATCCAAATGATCAACATTTGTAATCCTTTCTATGTATTGCTGGATTAATTTGTTGAAGTGTTTCGAGTATTTTTGAATCTATATTCATCAATAATATTGGATTTTCATTTTCATTTTTTTTTTGGTTGTGTCTTTGACTGGTTTTGTTATAAGGGTAATGGTGGCCTCATAGAATAACTTTGGGAATTTTCTTTCCTCCTTCATTTTTTGAAATAGTTGTGACAAAAGAGGTTTTAGTGAAGGCATCCAGGCATTTTGTTCAAGGGGTATTTTTAAAATTATAGATTTTATTTAACTTATACTGATTGCTCTTTTCAAGTTTTCAGATTTCTCTTTATTCAGTGTTGGCAGGCTGAACGTTTCAAGTAATTTGTCCATTTCTTTAATGTCGTCCAGTTGGTTGACACGTAACTGCTCAGAATGCTTTCATAAACTTTGTTTGTATTTCTGTAATATCAGATATTATTTCTACTGTTTAATTTATTATTTTTTGGGGTCCACACTCTGTTTTTCTTGATAAACCTGGCTAAATGCTTATCAATTTGTTAATATTTTTAAGAAAAAAAAGCTGTTGATTTTATGATTTTTAATTTATTTTTAAATTTTTATTATATTTATTTTCAAACTAATCATTAAAGATTTCACGTTCTACTGCCTTTGGGTTTTGTTTGTTCTTATTTCTCGTTATTTTGGGTGGTAAGCTTGGTCCTTTGTGTGAGGTTTTTCTTTTTCTTTATAGAAGGCCTTAATTTTTCTAAACTCCCTCTTAGATTTCCCTTTGCTGTATTCCATACATTTTATGAAGCTGTGTTTTCATTGTAATTTGTTTCCAGGTATGAATTTATTGCCTCTTTGATTTCATCATTGACCTTGTTTTATTTTATTTTTTTAAAGGATGTGGTTTAATCTCATGTTTGTGCTTTTACTGTTCTTCTTTCTATAGTTGATGCAAATTTTCATAGTTTTGTGTATGGAAAAATACTTGCTGTAAACTATATTTGCTTAAAGTTCCTGAGGCTCTTTTCATGACATAATATGTGGTTAGTTCCTTAGAATACATTCTGTGCACACTTGAGAAACTTATGTGTTCTCCTTTACTGATGCGGTTTCCAAAATCTCATTTAGGTTCAAATGACCTAAAATGTCATTAAGACCTCTGTTTCCTTACAGATATTCTTTCTGGGTGATATGGTCATCAGAATAGTGAGGTGTTAAACCCATCTACTATTATTATTTATAATGAATTAAATACTTCATGTCTATTAATGTTTTTCTTATAATTATGATCTACAGAGTTTTGTCCATATATAATTTTATCAGTGTAATACTCTATTTTTACATTGATCTCTTTTTCTTTATTTAATCTCATATTTATCTTTCATTGTGAAACTTATTTTAAAACATATTTTGAATGATTTGAACATTGCAATCTGCACTTTCTTGTCATTTCCATGAAATATCTCTTCCATTTAAAGATGTAATAAATCTGGTAGCAGAAAAGGAAGAAAGAAAGAAGAAAAGGCAAAACAGTTTGGGACAGATTCCACAGGGATGGAGCTACAAAGAAGGACTGGCACTCATTCACTGGGTCTCCCCTCTCCAACTGAGAGGTTGGCAGGAAGGAGGGGTAGCCTCCAAGCCTTGAATCTGTACAGACAATAAGTTGAGTGACAGAACTAAGTAAACAGGCACAGACACCCAGCACAAGATGCAGCCCAGAGGCTGGGGCAGGGCCATGCTGCACGAGTTGGGTCGAAGTTGGGGGTGGCAGCACTGATGCAGTCTGGGGGAATAGATGCGGCTGTTTACCATGGCTGTGGGTGCACAGGGCAAAACAACCTGGGCCCCCCATAAAACAACAGGGCAGATGTGCCCTTTGGGGGTAAGGGTGCATAACTTTCACTGAAAATCCACAAAAGTTTCAACGTGAAGTTACCTGGGGCTCAGACACAGCCACCATACCTTCTGGTGCTTTGCACCAAGGCAGCAGAGGGGAGAAAGTCTGCATCCACGTCTAAGGATTTAGAAGTCTTAAGGGCCAGAAGGAGACTTCTCAGCAGCCTGAGGCACATAGGATCTTTCTGTCCTCGTTCCTCAGAGAACTTGCTTCACCAAGACAAACAAGGAGCTGGGTTTTGGACCAGACCAGAGACAGGGTGGTTCCTCAATCTTCCCTGAGCCCACTTCCAGTGTGCAAACCTCAGGCAGAGCGTACAGTGTCACAGAGCAATGGAGCGACTGGCACCCTGATGGGGCGTGTGGCCCCCCACATTTTGGGCTGGAACGCAGCCCCTGACCATGGTGCTGGGAGAGGGCATGATGCACACTCCTGCCTTGTCAGTCTGCAACAACTGACTGCAGCATCAGGCAGGGCATTGACAAGCAGGCCTCAATAAAGAGAGCTGCTCCAGTTGCAGTGTTGGGTGTTGGAGCGATCTGCTTGCTGACAGGCACTGGGAGAAGCACAAATGAGGGCTCCAATGGAGGGCCTCTGAAAACAGGAAAATGAGCTTCCCAAACAGGATGAATACAGAAAGACTTCACATTAAATGTACAGTCTCCTGGAGGACAAAGACACCCCCTTGTTTTAATCTGTTTTTACCTGTTCCATTTTCTATTACACTCTTAATTTTTACTTCTTATTTAATTATATATAACCCCATTTTAATCCCTTTGAAATTTCTAAAAATATTTTTATTATTATTTTTCAAAACTCTGCTTCAACTTGCTTTCTAATATTCATTATACAATGTCTTCAAAGCTTTATTTCTCCCTTTTTTAAAATTTTTATCTCTCTCTCTCTCTTTTCTCTTTTCCAAGTTGTATTACTACATAGGCATTAGTTATATATACTCCTTTAGGACCAGAGTAGATAACTGATACTCCATAAACTACAGTGCCAGAGAGGTAGTAGAAAGATGAAGAAGCAGAGAAACCATTCCTAATGAATAGAACAAGAGAAATCCCCTGTAAGAATGATCAGTGAAATACACATTGATATCCTAAAAGATCAAGATTTCAAAAATGGAGTGATCAAAGTACTGAATGAAATAAAACAGATAGTGTTTAGAGACACAAAATATGTCAAAAATGAAATGGAAGCTATAAGGAAGAGCCGAGTAGAATAGGTAAACCCGTTGACTGAGATGAAGAAAGTTTTAAAGGTGTAGCAAAGCTGACTATATAACGCAGAATAACGAATTAGTGAGTTAGAATACAGGAAAATAGAAAGCACCCAATCAGAAGAGCTACAAGAGAAACAACAAGAAACAAATGAAAAAAGCATAAGGGACCTACGGGGTAATAGAAAGCATGCCAAACTTGACATGATAGAAGTCCCAGAAGGGGAAGAAAAATCAAAGGGTATTGCAAAGTTTTTTGTAGAAATCACGACTGAGAACTTCCCAAACTTAAAAAGGAATCAGATATCCAATACAGGAAGCTCAGTGTGTCTCAAACAGGAAGAACCAAAATACACACATACCAAGACATATAATTAAGATGGCCAGTGTCAAGGATAACGAAATGATTCTAAAGACAGCAAGAGAAGAGCAAAGAGTGAGTTACAAGGGAAACCCCATAAGGCTCCCAGCTGAGTTTGCTACACAAATACTACAGGCCAGAAGGGAGTGCAAGATATATTCAAAGTCCTGAATGAAAAAAAAATGATAACCCCTAGAATACTTTAACCAGCAACGCTATCTTTATGGTAGAAGGAGACATAAAGAATTTCACAGACAAGAAAATTCTTCAAGAGATCTGCAGCACTAGACCCATGCTAAAAGAATTATTGAAAATTCTCCTCTAAAAATAAAGCAGCAGGATGCTACAGAAATGTGAAACACACAGCTTTAAAGGTGATAACTCATGAATTACAAATAAAATAAACACAAAATTTTAAAACAAGACATACAAATTATTGAGAATTGGAGAGGGAGGCAGGAAATAAAGAATTTGTTTTTTGATCTTTCTCTCTAAATTTTTTATTCTCGGTAGGATGGGTTTCATATCATGTTACTATCCATTTAATAAAAGCAGTTATAGTAATGGTCTAATGGACTTATAAAAAAGGGAAACAAGAAGACAAGTACTTATCATGGAGTCAATAAAACTAAATAAAATTCATGATAATACAAAAGGAACTTACCAACCATAAAAGGAAGATGAAAGGACAAAGAAGAATTACCAAATCATCTGCAAATATAATGTCAAATTGGCAATAAACCCAAGGGTATCATCAATTATTGCAAATGTTAATGGCCTAAATGCTCCAGTTGAAAGTCATAGAGTGGCAGGCTGGGTAATAAAGCAAGATCCTTCAAAATGTTGCATACAAGAGACCCACTTCAGAGAGAAGGACACACATAGATTGAGAGTGAAAGGACAGAAAAAGTATTCCATACAATTTGAAAAGCCAAAAAGCAGGTGTTGCAGAACTGATTTCAGACAAAATAGCCTTTAAAACAAAGGCCATAAAGAAAGATAAAGAAGGACATTTTATTATGATTGAAGGAGTGATACATTATGAGGATAGCACACTCATTAATACATATGCAACAAATAGATGAGCACCTAAGTACATAAAATAACTACTAACAGATATAAAGGGGGATTCATATTTGGAGATTTCAACACTGCATTTACATCACTGCACAGATCATCGAGACAGAAAATAAAATAGGCAACAAAGAAGTTAAATAATAGAATATGTGTAATAGTAATATTACACTTGGTGGATATTTTCAGAGCATTGCACCACACACAAAATAGGATATACATTATTTTCCAGTGCACTTGGAACATTTTCCAGGATTCATGATGTACTTGGATACAAAAGAAACCTCAGCAAATTTAAGAATATAGAAATAACCCCAAGTATATTTACTGACCACAATGCCATCAAGCTAGAAATCAACAATAGAGAAACAAGTGAGAACATAAGGAAAACATGGAGATTAAACAATATGTTAGTAAAAAACCAATGGGTAAATGAAGAAATCAAAGCTGAAATGAAAAAGTACCTTGAGACAAAATAAAATGAAAGCAAAACCACACAAAATTTAAGGGACACAGCAAAAGCAGTGCTCAGAGGGATGTTTATAGTGATACAGGCCTTCCTTAAAAAAGAACAATGAGAAAGAAACAATTTAACCCAACAGCAGAATGAACTAGAAAAAGAAGAAGGAAAAACCCCAAATGGCAGTGGAAAGAAAGAAATGATAAATATTGTGGAGAAAATAAATTGAATAGAGATTTAAACATTATAGGAAATAAATCAACCATTCCAAAAGATGGTTTTTTGAAAAAGTAAGTAAAATCAACTAACCTCTTTCAAAACTCAAAAGAAAGAAAAGAGAGAGAT
The DNA here is from genome assembly GCF_048564905.1 of Vicugna pacos. Classification (NCBI taxonomy): domain Eukaryota; kingdom Metazoa; phylum Chordata; class Mammalia; order Artiodactyla; family Camelidae; genus Vicugna; species Vicugna pacos. Next base: position 12,307,858 of record NW_027328741.1, on the reverse strand, counting down.
CACAAATTAGCAAAATAAATTAGGAGAATGGAGAATTTACAACAAATAAAATAGAAATACAGAATATCATACGTGAATATTATAAAAAGTTTATGGAATCAGACTGGATAACCTAGAGGAAATGGACAAGTTTCTGGAAACATACTGTCAACCATGACTGAATCAAGAAGAAGCTGACCCCTTGAACAAGCAGAGCACTAGAAATGAAATCAAAATAGCAATATAAATCCTCCCTAAATTTAACAGTCCAGGACTGGACAGATTCACTGTGAAATTCTACCTAACATACAAAGAAGAACTCATTCCAGTATTTCTCAATGTCTTCCAGAATATTGAAAAGTAAGGAATACTCCCAAAGGGATTCTATGAAGCCACAATCACACTGATACCACAACCAGGCAAAGACACTACCAACAAAGAGAATTATAGTCCAAAATCACTGATGAACACAGACGCCAAAGTCCTCACCAAAATAGTAGGAAATAGAATCCAACAACACAGAAGAAAGATTATACATCATGACCAAGTGGGGATTATGCCAGGGGCAAAGGGGTGTTTCAACATATGCAAATCAATCAATGTAATACAGCACATCAACAAGAGAAAGGATCAAAATCACATGATCATCTCAATAGATGCAGGAAAATCATCTGATAAAATTCAAAACCCACATATGATAAAATATCTCACCAAAGTGGGCATAGTGGGAACATATCTCAGCATCATGAAAGCTATAGAAAACAAACCTACAGCTAGCATAGTACTCAATGGTGAGAAAGTTAAAATCTTCCCACTAAAATTTGGGAAAAGGAAAGGATGCACACTATCACCATTCCAACTCAATATAATCTTGGAAGTCCTAGCCTAAGCAATCAAACAAGAGAGAGAAGTAAAAGGGATGCAAATTGGAAAGGAAGAGGTAAAACTCTCACTATATGCAGAAAGTATGTTACTATATATAGAAAACCCTTCAAGATCCAGGCAAAAATTACTGTAGCTGATCAAACAATTCAGCAAGGTGGCAGGTTACAAGATTAAGGTTCAAAAATCAGTGGAATTTCTTTATGCTAACAATTCAGATAATGCTATAGAGCTACAGTCAACATGACAGTACTGTATTTTTAGGAAAACAGACATATAGACCAATGGAACAGAATAGATAGCCCAGAAATGAACCCACAAATTTTTGGTCAATTAAACTTTGACAAAGGAGGCAAGAAAATACAATAGAATAGAGACAGACTCTTCAGCAAATGTTGGGAAAACTGGACAGCAGCATGTAAATCAATGAAGTTAGAACACTCCCAATGAGGCTAGAACACCACACACAAAAATAAACTCAGAATGGATCAAAGAATTAAACATAAGACAAGATGCAATAAACCTCCTTGAGGAAAATACAGACAAAAGATTATCTGACATAATTCTCGAAAATTTTCTCGTAGAAGAAATAAAAGCAAGAATAAACAAATGAGACATAATGAAATTTACAAGCTACTGCACAGTAACGAAACCGGAAGCAAAACAAAAAGACAACATCCGGAATGGGAAAAAAAATTTGCCTATGAAACCGACAAAGGCTTGATCTTCAGAGTATATAAGCAGTTCATCCAACTGAATAAGAAAAAATAAACAACCCAATTCAAAAATGGACAGAAAACCTAAACAAGCGATTCTTCAAGGAAGACATACAAATGATTAAAGGGCACATCAGAAAATGCTCAATATCACTGATTATCTGAGAAATGCAAATCAAAACTACAGTGATGTATCACCTCACACCAGACAGAATGGCCATCATTCAAAAATCCACAAATGTCAAATGCTTGAGAGACTGTGGACAAAAGGGAACCATCTTTCACTGCTGGTGGCAATGCAGTTTGGTGCAGCCACTGTGGAAAACAGGATGGAGATTCCTCAAAAGCCAAGGAATAGACTTACCATATGACCCAGGAATCCCACTCCTGGGCATAAGTCCAGAAGGAACCCTAATTCAGGATGACACCTGCACCCCAATTTTCATAGCCAGCACTATTTACAATAGCCAAGACATGTAAACAGTCTAAATGTCCATCGATAGTTGACTGGATAAAGAAGAGTTGGTATATTTATACAATGGAATACAAGCCAGCCATATAAACCGACAACATAACGCCTTTTTCAGCAACATGGATGATCCTGGGGAAAATCAGTCTAAGTGAAGTAAGCCAGAAATACAAAGAAAAATACCATATGAAATGGCTCATCAGTGGAATCAAAAAACAAAACAAAACAAAACAAAAAAAGGACAAATAAAAAAAGAAATAGACTTGCAGTCATAGAATATAAAATTTTGGTTTCCATATGGCTGGGGGTGGGAAGAGATAGACTGGGAGGTCAAAACTGTAAAATAGATAAGCAGGATTGTACTGTATAGCACAGGGAAATGTATAAAAGATCTTACGGCATCTCAAAAATGAAAAATGAGACAACAAATGTATATATGTTCTTTGTAACTGAAAAATTGTGCTCTATGCTGGAATTGGAGACAACTTTGTAAAATGTATTTAAATCAATAAAAAAGTTAAAAAAAGATAAAACATTATCCTAAATATTACAGGTGTAAATATAAATTATAGAGAAAAAAAAACTATGCAAAAGAGTAATAAAACCAAATATTTTGTTTTATGTTTTCCTTTTGAGATAAGCAAATCAAAAAACCACTAGCCAGGTGCATCATGAAAAAAAGGTAGATGCTACAAAGAAATAAATTAAGAAATAAAAGAAGAGAAATAACAATTGTTACCCCAGATGTACAAAAAAGTGTTCATTTGGTCAGAAATTACATGCCAAAAAACTGGACAACTTAGAAGAAATAGACATATGTCTAGAAAGAGACAGAGATAAGGAGAAACAAATAATTTGACCAAACTGTTTACTAGAAGATAGACAGAATCTGCATTTTAAAAAATTTTTGAATAGAAGTGTAGATTTCAAAAGCTCCTGTGGAGAACTGTACAAAAATACAAACCAGAACTTATTCAATTCTTAGTATTCAAACATAGTGCAGATGTGGGAAACTCCCAAATTAATTCTATGAAGTTTCATCACCCTGATAGCAAAACCAACAAATAAAGTACGGGCAAAGGGAACTTCAAGCCATTATATTTGATAGATTTAGAAGCAAAAATTCTATAAAATATTATTAGCAAACTAAATCCAGCAATACCTAAAATGAATCATACACCATGATCAACTTGGATTCATTGCAGTGTCACAAGATAGGTTCAACATACACAAATCAATCAGTTTGATACACCACATTAACAAATGAAAAAGAGAAAATGACATGGTCATCCCAATAAATCCATAACAAGCATTTCATAAAATTCAACATTTTTTCATTGAGACAGCAACAACATCAACAACAACAACAACAACAACAACATCAACAATGACAGAAACCTCTTAGCAAATTAGGATGCAGGAAATATATCTCAACATATCTAAAGTCATTAATTACAGACCAACAGACTACATAATATGCAAAAGTGAAAAACTGAAATCCAAATTAAGGAATAAATCAAGGATGCCCACTCTCACCATTTTTATTAAACACAGTATGGGAAGTTCTAGCAACAGCAATTGGACAAGGAAAAAATTATTCAAGTTGGATTGAATGAAGTAAAACTGTTTTAATTTAGATGACATGATAATCTATATAGTGATCCCTAAAGATTCTCCAAACTAAAACAACTAAAAGTAATAAACACATTAAGCAAAGTAGCATGATTCATGATTAATATACAAAAATTGTCACATTTTTTACACTAACAATGAAATATTCCATAATTTAAAAGATCTATATGAATCAGACCAAAAAATGAAAAACCTATGAAAAAACGAACATAATAAAATGATTAGAACACTGATAAAGAAATTTGAAGATGATGTAAATAAATGGAAAGAAATCTCAATGTCTTAGTTTAGAGGAATTAATATTGTTAAAATATCCAACTACAAACTATGTCTACAGATATAAATTGATTCTGATCGAACTACATGATATTTTCCACAGAACTAAAAACAGTTATATGATTTGTACAGAAATGCAAATGAACCAGAACTGCAAAAGAAACAATGAGGAAAAAGAGCAAAGTTGAAGGCATAACCAATAACCCTCCCAGATCTCAGACTGTATTACAAAATTACTGTAATCAAAACAGCACAATGCTGGAAAACAACCAAACATCTATATCACTGGAATGGAACACAGAGGCAAAAATAAAATATCACATGTATGGTGAACTAAACTATGACAAAGGAAATAAAAATATACAATGCCTTTAAGACAGTTTTCTGCAAGGGATGGTGAGAAAGCTAGACAGCTACATGTAAATCAATGAAATTAGAACACTCCCTCAAACTGTACAAAAATATACTCAAAATGATTTAAATATCTGAATCTAAAACATGACACAATAAAACTCCTGGAAACTAACATAGAGAAAACAAGACATAAATTGTAGGAAAATTTTCTTATGTCACTCTCCCAAGCTGAAAACAATAAAAACAAAATAAACAAAAAGGTCCTAAATAAATTTGAATGCTTCTATACAGCAAAGTAAATGAAATGAAAAGATGAATTTCCAAATGGGAGAAAACATTAGGAAACAATACAATCAACAAGAGGCTAATTTCAAAAATACACACATCTTTCATACAACTCCATTTCAAATATCTACAAACAACTCAGCCAGAAAATGAGAAGACATTTCTCTAAAGAAGACACACAGATGACAAACAGGAAAAGAAAAACATGCTTACATTGCTAATCATAATACAAAGGCAACACAAAAATAAAATAATGTTCTACCTCCCAATATTGAGAAGGGATGTCATCCAAATGTCTACAAATAATACAGATTGGGGTGGCTGTGGAGAAATAGGGACTCTCCAACGCTGTTGGTGGGAATGAAAATTGGTGAAACCACTTTGGAAACTTTATGGAAGTTCCTTTAAATAATAAAAATAGACCAATCATATGACACAACAATCCCACACCTGGGCATATAAAACATAAATCCGGAAAGCAAAGAATCCTAGAGTAAAATATAAGAAGTACACTCTGACATTGGACTTAATATGATTCTACATATGTCTCCATGGCAAGGGAAGCAGAAGCTAATCTAATAAAATATGATTGTATCACTCTAAACAAATTTGCACTGCAGAAGAAATGATCAATAAAATGAAAAGTCAACAAACAGAATGGGAGAATATATTTTCACGTGATATTTTCCAATCTAGTGTTAATATCCAAAATATATGGCAAACACTGACCCCACAACAATAACAAAAAAGACCCAACAATGCAACTAAAAAAAAGTCCATAGGAACTGAATAGATAGATCTGAATCAATTTTCTGTAGATAACATATTTGGCTAAATGACACATGAAAATATGTTCAGAGTTATAATTTAAATTATAAATATATTCAGAGTCATAAACCAAAAATGGGGCAAGACCTCACACTTGTCAGAAGGCTCTCATCAGAAAGAAAATAAATAGATGTGGGTGAGATTGTGGAGAGAAAGTACACCATGGACACTGTTGATAGGAATGCATAGTATTGATTCCATTGCATATATACATGAAATTTTCTTCATCCATTTTTCGGTCAAGGCATGCTGGGTTTGTAGGCTCCTGTCTTAAGGCTCTAGAGAATAAGCCCATGGGCTGAACTGATAAACAATCTGTGAGGAATGTCACATATCCAGGCTGGGTAATATATGGCCTACTCTATGTATCAATTATGGCTGGATAGAATATGCTGGGTAAGATCCTCAATGGAGGACAACCTAAGAAAGGCACAGCCGGCTGGAGAAGAGATGGCCTACTTAATGAAGTTCCGTGATGAACTTTTGAACAATCCTTGATCATTTAACATCCTGTGTTTACTGCAGGAGCATGGGTACATATACAGCTTAAGATTATTAACATTGTTATAACTTAGATGATATGTGAGGTATTGTGCATGTCCTATATAAACCCTTCTTCTAAGAATCAATAAACAGAGAACTACTTCGCTTCTGTCCACAAAGTGTTTGGATGTATATGATATCGTGTCACTGACAGGGTAAATTTAATTTGTTGGGAGTATCTTTAAAGTATGTTGTATTATATCCTCACTTATTGAGATGATTATGTGAGTTTTATTTCTCATTCTATTAGTTTGGCATGTCACCTTTATTGATTTGAATATTTTGAAGAATCTTTAAACCCAGGGATAAATCCCTTTAGTCATGTATGTTTATGATACATTAAATGTGTTGTTGAATTCATTTTGCTTGTGATTTTTGAGAATTTTGGCACATATGTTCATCAGGGATAATATTCTATATTTTGCATATAATGTCCTTTCTACCATTGTTATGCAAATAAAGCTGGCATCATAAAACATGTTTGTAAATTTTCACCCCCTTCAAATTCTCGGAAGATTTGGGGAAGAAATGGTGAAAAATTGTCTTGAAATGTATGACAGAATTCACCAGTAAAATCGTGTTGTAAATTTTTCTGGTTTGGGAAGTTTGGATTATTGATTTACTCATACACACTTTTGCTCTATATAAGTTTCTTATTGCTTCTTGATTCAGTATTGGAAGACATATGTTACTGGATATTTGTCTTTTGTTCTAAGTCATTGAAATCGTTGGCTTGTGGTAACTTCTAATGAAGCTTTGCATCTCTACAACATCAATGTTAAAATATTCTCTTTTATTTATAATTTTATTTGAGTCTTTATTTCCTTAGCCAACCTAAAATTTGTCCACTTTATGTTTAAAAGATATAGACTTAGGTTTTCTTTTTATCTTTTCAAATGTTTCTCTTGTTAATTTCCTTACTCACATTCATTCAATTTTCTTCTTTATTCTTTCTGTTTTCTCCTAGATTCTTCAAGTGAAATTTAAGTAGTGTGAATCTTTGTACTTCATTTGCTACTAAATAGTTTTTATTTAGATATTATTTATTTAGTTAGCTAGTTAGTTAGTTAGTTATTAATAAATTTACATATTTATTCATTTATTTATCATTGAAGTACTGCCATTTACAATGTGTCAATCTGTGATGTATAGAACTGTGTTCCTGTACATGCATACATTTGTGGGCCTAATAAATGATTCTTCAAGATATTTAACTTACTGCCCTGTGTCATACAAAAGAAATTTTGAAAAAAATCTATTTTTATATATAGTGGATATCATTTATAAATCTACAGCTCCCAAATATATTCTCTCAAAGCCCCTTTCCACAGTAATCATAAAATTGTTTAGTAGATCTGCGAGTGTGCTTCAGTTTTGTAGATGAAATCATTGTGTTCTCATCCAATTTTTTTAAGGATCCACGTGTTTCATGTCATGTATTATTTTTCTTTCTCTTTCTAGCTTACTTCAATTAGAATGACACTTATTGGGGACATACATTTTGCTGCAAATGTCATTGTTTTATCATTTTTTATTGCAGAATATTTTTCCATTGTGTAAATACGGCATAACTTCTGAATACTGTCATCTGTTGTTGGACAATTAGGTTGCTTCCATGTCGTGGCTGTTGTGTATAGCACTGCTAAGAACATTGGGGTACAGGTGTCTTTTTGAATTAGAGTTCTGTTTGATACATACCCAGAAGTGGGATTGTTGGATCATAAGTTAAGTCTATTTTTATTCTTTTGAGGAAGCCCCATCCTGGTTTCCACAATGACTGCACCCAACTGCATTCCTTCCATCAGTGTAGGAGGGTTCACTTTCTCCACAGCTTCCCCAGCATTTATTGCTTGTGGATTTTTGAATGCTGGCCATTGTGACTATTGTGAGGTGATTCTTCATTATAGTTTTAAATTGCCCTTCTGTGATAATGATAGTGAGCAATTTTTTTCATATATCTGTATGGCATTTGTATATCTCTATTGGAGAATAGCTATTTTAGGGCTTCTGCCCATTTTAAGATTGGGTTTCTTGTTTTTTTTTATTATTATTAGGTTGTATGAAGTCTTATATTTTGGAAATTAAGTCTTTGTCAGTTGCATCATTTCTAAAATTATTCTTTAATCCTGTAGGTTTTCATTTTGCTTTGTTTATGGTTCCCTTTGCTGTGCAAAAGCTTATAAGTTTAATTAGGTCCCATTAATTAATTTTGCTCTTACATCCATTACCTGGGTAGGCTGTTCTAGGACATCATTGCTGAGATTTATCTCAGAGTATTTTACCTATGTTTTCTTCTAGGAGATTTTCTGTGTCTTGCCTTACATTTAAGTCTTCAAGCCATTTTGAGTTTATCCTTGTGTATGGAGTGAAGGAGTGTTCTAACTCCATTGCTCTGATGCTGCTATCCAATTTTCCCAACACCAGTTGGTGAAGAGATTGTCTTTTCTCTGTCATATTCTTGGCTACTCTGTCAAAGATTACTTGAACATAGGCCTTTAGGTTTATTCCTAGGCCTTCTATTCTGTTCCATTGGTCCAAATACCTGTTTCTGTACCAATATCTTGTCACTTTGATTACTGTAGCTCTGCAAGAGTGTAAGGAGACCTGGTGGTTTATTCCTCCATCCTCTTTCTTTTTCTTTAATAGTGCTTTGAAAATTATGGATCTTTTATGAGTCTGTGTTAATCTTAGGATCATTTGTTTCAGTCCTTAAAAATTTTTTTTGCATAATTTCATTGGAAATCACATTAAGTCTGTAGATTGCCTTGGGCAATATGGCCATTTTAACAATATTGTTTCTTCCATTTCATGTCCATTGGGTATCTTTTCAATTCTTGATATCTTTTGTGATTTCCTCTATGTTTTCTAATTGTCCATATATAAGTTATTCACCTCCTTGGTCAGATTTATTCTTAAGCATTTAATAGTTTTGGATGCAGTTATAAAAGTGGTTCTTTCTATACTTTGTTTTCCTGTTGATTCAATGGTAGTGTAAAGAAATGCAATTTGTTTTTGTACATTACTCTGGGTACGTTGCCCAGTTCCTTTTTTCCTCTAAGTAATTTTTGTGAAACTTTTACAGTTTTCTCTATATAGTGTCATGTCTGCATATCGTGGCAATTTTACCTCTTCTATTCCAGTCTGAATAATTTTATTTCTTTTTCTTGCCTGATCATTGTGGCTAGGACTTCCAAGACTATATTGAATTGAAATTGTGAGAATTGGCAACCTTGTTGTCTAAGGTATTTGTGGGAAGCATTTTAGTTTTTCACCATTGAGTATTTTGCTGGCTATATATTTGTCATAAACAGCTTTCATTATGTTGAGATATGGTCCCACTATGCCCACTGTGGTAAGAACTTTTATTGCAAATTGATGTTAAATTTTATCAAATGATTTTTCTGCATCTACTGAGATGATCATATCGTTTTTGTCGTCTCTTTTGTTGATATGGTGTATCACAATTGATTGATTGATTTGCATATGTTAAACCATCCTTGTGTTCCTGGTATGCACCTAACTTGACCATGGTATATAATCTTTTTTTACATGCTGTTGGATTCGGTTTGTTAATAATATCTTAAAGACTTTTACATCTATGTTTATCAAGGATATTGGCCTATAGGTTTCTTTTCTGGGTAGTGTCTTTGTGTAGTTTTGGTATCAGGTTTATGTTGGCCTTATGGTGTGAGATTGGGAGTACTCTCTCCATATCAAACTTTGGAAAAGCCTGAGGAGGAGTGGTATGGATTTTTATTTGTATGTTTTCTCAAATTCCCCAGTGAAGGTATTTGGGTCTGAATTTTGTTTGCAGAGATTTTTTATTTTATTGATAATTCTATTCCATTTTGGGTGATCTGTCTGTTCAAATGGTTAATTTCTTCTTAATGCAAAAATTGTTGGCTGAATGTTTCCAGAAACTTCTGCATTTCTTCCTGGTTATACAGTTTGTTTCCATACTGTTGCTCATGGTATTTCCTTATGATACTTTGCAAATTTGTTTTACTCTTTGAAGTTTCTGCATTGGCATTTCTTATGTTATTTGTGTTCTCTCTCTATTCTTGTCGATGATTCTGTCCAGAGCTTTGTCAATTTTGTTTACTATTTCAAAAAAGAGTTTGATTTTTTCTATTTTTTAAACTCTATTTCAATTATTTTTTCTTTGATCTTCATTATTTCCCGCTTTTTGCTGACATTTGGGTTTTTTTGCTCCTCTTTTCTTGATTAGTGTACATAGAACGTTAGAATATTTACTTGAAATTTCTCTTCTACTTTGAGGAGGGCCTTCTCACTATGAACTTCCCTCTTAAGCCTGCTTTATCTGTATTCCATAAACTTTGCATTGTGTTTTTAGTATCTTGATTCCCTTATTAATTTTCTGTCTGAAAGACCAGTCTAGTGATGGTAATGGGGAATAATACTCTCCTACTGTGATTGTGTTCCCACCGATTTCTTCCTTTTTATCTATTAGTATTTGCTTTACATATTTAGGTGCTCCTATTTTGAGTGCATATATCTTAATGAGTATAATACCCTCATTTTATATTTTTCCTTTAATCATTATATCATGTCCTTGTTTATCTTTCTCTTTGGCCTTTGTTCTAATGTCTCTTTAGTGTGACATCAGTACTGCTAGTCCTGCTTTCTTGTAATGTCCATTTGTATGGAAAATATTTTTCCATCTTCTGACTTTCAATTGATGTGTGTTCTTCTTACTAAAGTGGGTCTCTTGTATGCTTCATAATGTATGGTCTTGTTATATTATCCCATCTGACAATATATATCTTTTGATTGCAGCTGTTAGTCTATTAACAATTGTGATGATTATTGATAGACTGGTGTCTATTTCCATTTTGAGCTTCATCTCCCAGTTTATTTTATATTCTCTTTTTGTTCATTTCATTTTCTTTTTGTGGCTTGATAAGTTTTCTTTTATTATCTTGGTTTCTTTTTGGCTTTGTGACTTCATTGTAAGCTTTTGATGTATGGTTACACTGTTTTGTATGTATATTTAACCGTTACTATATCTGTTTATTTTCACTGATAAGAATACAAATTCTAACCCCTCCTACAGAGAACAGAAACAAGAAGGAAATAATCTGTATTGTCCTGTTTCACTCTCTGACCCTTAAAAATTTTGATGTACTGTTTTACAATATCATGTATATTCTATTGTATGTCATTGCAGCTATTGCATTTCTAATTATGCCTTTCTCCTTTCTATAGCATCCTGCTTCTTTTCTTTAGAGTAGATCTTTCATTTTTTTTTATCAGTTGTTAAATTCTTTTAGTATTTGCTTTTATGGAAGTTACTTACCTCTCCTTCTATTCTAAAGGATAGCCTTGCTTGATAAATTATCTTAGATTACAGTTTTTTTCATTCAGGATTTTGAATATGTCTTGTCACTGCCTTCTGCCCTTTGTATTTGTGTAGGAAATGTGTTTACAAATATAATGAAAATAATTATATATATATATATATGTATAGAATACCTAGAAATCAAGTTGACAAATAAGATGAAAAGTTATACGTGAAAAAATAGAAAACATAGATGAAGGAAATTAAATCTGACCCAAAGAAATTAAAAGATCTCTTATGTTAATGATGTGAAACTATGTGGTTGAGACAAACCTACTACCCAAAGCAATCTACATTTAGTGAGATTCATGTCAAAATACCCATGAGATTTTTCCATTAAATAGAACAAATAATTTCAAAATTTGTATGGAACAACAAAGATCATGCGTTGCTAACATAATCTTGAAAAAGAGAATTAATTCTGATAATGTAAAGTACTCTGATGTTAAACAGTCCTACAAAATTTTAGTAATTAAAAAACATGATACTGGCTCAAAACAAGACACCAAACAATAGAAGAGAATAGAGTAACCAGATATAATCCCTCACACCTATAATCAATTAACCCATGAAAAAGGAAACAAGAGTATAAAATTAAGAAAAGACATTCTCCTCAAATAGTAGTGCTGGGGAGATTGAACATGTGAAAGATGGAATATAGTATTTCCTCACATTGCACACAATCTATGAGCACAGAATGTCTTTTATTTATTTTGTTTACTTATATTTCTTGCACCTTAAATTTATAGATTTATGTTTAGATATTTTATTTCACTTATCAAATTTATTCCTATTTTAATCTTTTTGGTATAAATCTACACACAATTGTTTTCCTAATTTCTATTTTTGATAATGTGTTGTTAGTATATAAAAATGCAATGGATATTTGTATATTGATTTTGTATTCTGCAAGTTTACTAATTTTGTTGACTATTTCTTGCAGTCACTGGAGTAGAATATGGAGTTTTCCATCTATGTATAATTATGTCATCTGTAAAAATTTTAGTGCTTGTTTACAAGTTGGATGCCTTTTATATTTTTTACTGACTAGTTGTTATGGCTAGGACTTCTAGTAGTGTAATTTAGGACTTGTGAAAATGAGCTAATTTTTCATATTACTGGACCAGAGGAAAACCTTCCTGTACTTTAACATTGAACTTGATGTTAGTCATGGGTTTTTCATATATGGCTTTTATTATCTTTAGACATATTCTTTCTAGGGCAAATTTATTAACAATTTTTTGTATACAAAAGTTAAGATCAGTTCTGTCAATACTTTTCCTACATTTTGGAGATTGTTACTTTTGCATTCTCTGTTTTTTAAGGGATGGTATCACATTTATTGATTTGCATATGTTATATAATATTTATGAATCAGGAATTAATCAAACTTAACTATAATATAATATAATACATATAATACGCTATGAATTCAGGTTGCTAATATTTATTTAGAATGGAATATACACATACTGAAGGAAAAATTTACATTGTAGCTTGAGTGTACATTTATTTATTTAAAAATTTTATCAATCATTTTGAAATTGGCTTATGTTTAATGGAATTTATTTCTAAATAAAGAATATAAATTTTGGTAGAAATGGATTTACTACAGTTTACTGATACAGAACATAGCTGTTATTTACAATAGGTGCACAAAGCACTTGTTTCAGGACTGGGAAACATATTGCTTCCTAAAATGCATTACCTGGCCTTTTCCACCCCAACCCACATATAATTATATTATTTGCTTTTTGTTTGTTTGTTTATTTCATCCTTAATGAAGTCACTGCTTATTGAATCCAGAATTTTGTGTATAAGTGTATTTATCAACATCATTTTGGAACACTTAACAGAAACCATAAGAGTATGGATTATATAGATGACAAGAAAATTTATTCCTTCTTGGGACTGAAAAACCTCTGAATGAAAGAATGGCAAAAATAAACATTTGTAAGTGTACAATAAAATTTTCTCTTTTGTAATTTTAAAGTAGTATATTAAATTACATTTGTTTTACTTATAGCACTGAATTACAATTTAAAACAAAGTTTCCCTCCTTTGGAATTTCTTAAATTTGATTGATAATTTTAATCTAATTTTAATTCATAAATATTTACCATTTATTTATAAACATACCAAATAAACTTATATTTATTCTGCTCATATTTTGAATATAGAGCTACTTAATGTAAAGTACACAGATAAATAACTACTTCCGTTTCCAAATCAAATTATGTTTCAATTTAATTCCAAATGATCAAGAAATTGTTTTACGTTTTCTGTAATGTTTTACACAAATTTCACTTTATTTCCAAAACTTTAACATTTTTTTTATTTTGTGCATTATTTATACTCTGTTCACAAATCTGGTATAAATTTTTGTACAAAAGGAATTAGATTGGTTTCATTTCAAAACCCCAAAATTATATTATTTAAAAAGATTTTGAGGGGAAAATATTTGCATATCACACTATAAAAATATTCATCCTATATGTTTCATTTTAACTGGATGTATGAGAAGGAAACACTGGCTGAATTTTACACTTGGTTTGCTAGGAGACCAGTCGTTTTGTGATGTCACAGCTACTCAGGTTAAGAACCATTTTGATGGCCTAGCAGTTAAACTGTTCATGCCTGCCTAAGCAGCATTGGAAACTGCAGTGCTCAAAATCATGATAACTTGAAAAGTAGCTGTAGAAAAAGTTATTTGAGATGGCACATATTTCTTCAGAAATTCAAGATTTGTCTCCTTCAGATGGATGAAATGGTTCAGGAAACTCCAGTAGATCTCTATTGTGTGATCAAACATTCTCTGGGGACTTGGACTTAAGGTGTATGATTGAAGAAAATGATTTTCAGACTTAGTCTGAAGAATCCTTGATAAAAAAAACATGTTACACACATTGTGTCTAGGAACCAGATGAAGATAATTATTTTCGTTCTCTGACATTTCCAAGAAAACTGTGGAAAATGGCTGGGAGTGGACAATTTAAATCCCTCTGGTGTGATGATAATGGAACTTCCATAGTGATTGATGAAGATGTCTTTAATAAGGAAGTTTTGTAAAGAAAGGCCCCTTTCACAATAATTGAAGCTGGGAGTATGAAAAGTTTAGTTAGACAGCTTAACCTTTTTGGGTTTAGTAAAGTGCGGCAGAATTTTCAGTGATCTGATTGTCTAGCTGACTTTCTGGCAGAAGAAAAAGAAGTCTATGTTTTAAACAAGGAATTCAGAAATTTTAGTTATGACTTGGTAACTTATATATAAAATTTTATTTTCTACATGAATATATGGTAATATAAATGTAAAGCTAGATTTTGAAAATTGTATAAATCTACTAAGGCTAAAATTCTTTATTTTTTCTAAAATTGAGGACAGTGCCTTAAGTATTCAAGATTATGAGAAACTTTGCTAGCAAATATAAATCTTATCTGAAACCTAAATAAAGGTATTAAAGCTGCTTTTCAAAAGTGGCACTCACCGTTACTACAAATGCTAACTTCTTAAATTTGATGACTATACTATTTAAATGTGTATTTTCCAAATAAGGAACTTCAAAATATCATCAGCTATGTTCATATTTTGATGATATTATCTTTGCATAGTAAACGTGAAATCTGAGGTTTTATAAGTTAGGCTTATTTTAGTCTTGTATTTTGATTTAAATATTACTAAAATCTTTATCATTTTGTTGTAGCTGCCTATCTACCATATTCCAAATTTTAAACGAGGCTTTCCCCTGCTTTTAGAGAGAATAAATACAAGAGTTGGGATTAAAAATGCCTCTTTGGTATCTTTATTGGCTAAAGAATTTAACAAGAAGCAATTTAAAGGAGGGGGAAATGTGGTTAAAAATAATTGTGATTTTGTGCTGTCACTAGTGGAGAAAGTGCATTTTTACCTTCTGCAAATTTAAACATGCCTCTAATAAGAAAGCCCTCTACTAGCCACAATATTTGTGATACAAATACCACGATCAGAGGTGATTTTTTCCTCCATCATCAATGTCAGTTAGACCACCAGAAAACCTGCAGTGGATCAACGTGCTGTTTTAAATCAGTGGACCACTTTTCACGAGCAATCTGAAAGCAGCTACACTGAAGCAAATGGCTGTGTTGTGAACTTCATTTCAACTACAACTTCTACTTCTCAGTACAGCATCTTGTCTCCCATACAGAGGAATTAATTTGGACTGATGGTGGAGCCTTCTACTTTTCCAAATAGATATCACAAAATATCTGCCAATAATGGTCGTTTTCTAAATTTCAACCATGGAGCCACCCACGGTTCCCAGTGCCAGTGATAGCTGATACATCAGCTACCTCTCTTTCAAGGCCAACTCATAAGCCATCTTCAGTTTATGAACGTCAGCCTAATTACAAATTATCTACCAGAGGACTACCAGATTATGCAAGATAACAAAGATTGAAATTGATGTTGGCAAATGTTGACAAATATCTGCAATTTTCTTATTTGAACAATAAACATAAATGTGTACCTGCATTTTCCTTATATTTTTTTTAAAACACAGTAAAGTGTTAAATGGGAGACTAAGCTACCATTCAAAGAAGAAAAGAGATATTTGATTGATATGATCATTTGATGGAACAATATGGGTGAAAATTTAAATAATTTCTCTAAGGAATAAGACAAAATGGAAGAATTTGGAAAAAGACTAAAACATGGAGAGAGGGAAAATTACTAAGTGTTTTCTGGTTCAACCTGGAAAGTATTAAATGTGTAAGTTACGATAGGTTGGAACGGGAAATAAATACTGGAACAGGCCCAGGGATCATGGTCTCTAATTTGTCATCCCTGGTATGATAAAGGTCACATGATGTAGTCTCAGATGGCACATTCAGCATGTGGTAGAATTTAAGAAGTAATTTTATCTATGGTCTTCTTAGTGCTGTTTTCAAAGCATTCCAATTGGAGCTTTCTTTTCCTCCCCTCAAGACTCTACACTATATTTTCAAGTGAATATTTTATGTTACATTTATGTTCCAGCCAAAGACAAGCTTAATTCCTCAGGGTGGCACTTAATGCCTTTCCAAATCTAAGCCCACAAATTCAACATAGTTTAGTAATTTCTTTATAGATCTGGCATCTGACAACCTTGGCATATCTTTATGTTTCTATGCTTCTGGAGATACATCCAGGCAAATGTTTGTTAACCGTATTAAATCCAACCTCACATATTTTGCTCCAGCTCAGCCTTGGACTTAGGATATCCTCCTTTTACCTATTTAGACATTCCCAGCCTCAGCACAAAAATCACCTCCTCCAGATATTTTCTGTCTATCCCCCTTTCTTTGTCTTACTTGGATACCATCACAGTAAGCACATCACATGCCACAGAATGCATTTTAGTATTTAGTGAATGAAAAATACATGTTGACTTTAAGCAAAATCTACTTTCCTGAAACAACAAAACTCTCATGGTTTTCAAACTATTTCATTATTGTCTTTACTCTTCACCACAAACTAGCTCTTTTCATAGCCCAAGTCCTTGTCAATCAAGACAGTAATTGGAGGTAGGTACTGGAGACAAAGTATTATTTTCTTCTTAATTCGTGCCTCCAGAGCCCTAAAGCTTTCCATTATCATTTGCTGGATTTTTTCCTGTCTCTTTATCACCCACCCACCCCAAAATAGCTGATTCCTTTCCCCATGCCAATAACTATACTGCCTTCTAATTAATTTACTTCTTAGAATCAGAGGTTTATCCAGAAGAGAGAGTGATGTTGCAATCATTTTATGTAGGTTTATGTACCCCACAAAACTAGTGCCCCTTCTAACCTTCACACAGTAAGTATCAAAGAGGTACTAACCCCTTGGTTGTGGTGGTCATATTCAGTAACCAAATTGCAATCCAAACTGTGTGGACTACAAAGTGGTGAGGGTGGTAGAATTAAAAATTTGTCCAACTGCAAGAATACCAAATTTCTGCAGATATTAAGAAATATAAAATATTCATGGAGGACTTTGACTATTTCCCATTAATTTAAAATATATGGTGAAGCATTTTCAGAATGTGATATGCCCTGAAATGCTGGAAAAATTGTAGGCTAGGTCAGGGAGCCTAAGGCTTCTGCTCACAATCATGCAGCCAGTGTCAGCCGATAAGACTGGAATGGAAACACTGAGTCCTGAAAATGTGTCACCAGTTGTGATGAAAGCTTTTGATAATCTGGAGAATGGGCAAATGGGCCAGGGTAAACTCTAGCACCATCATATCAATATGACTTTACCAAGAGAAGAAAAGAGCCCACTTGCAGCAGGAGATCTGTGTCTGTACAGCAGTGGTTGTTCCTACAACAGAAACATCAAGCTTTAAATTTGTCAGCTTAACTCTGATGATGGCTATGTTGTTGCTTACATTAGCAGTCTGGGGTTCAGATGGGCTGGTTCAGCAGCTAGTTTCCAGCTCTCTTATCAGACAGTGGGTCTTACCGTGATCATCATAACATGGTTCTACACTGATAAGTCAAAAGCTACAGTTTACTTTCAAAATTAGAAATCCTAAAGAAGAATATTGTTTGTCCATGTGTAGACTTCTACCTGGGAAAACTAGACTATTGGCAAAAGTACAAAAGTTGGCTGTTGCTTTGAACGCTAGTCTCTGATTTCTGCCCACTGAATTCTTCCCACTAAATACTACAAGTCTGTCTACCACTGTGTGTGTGTGAAGATGATTTGTTAAGCAGTAACTAAGTTTGTCTTATTTGAGTCATCAGTGAATTAGTCCTCTGCATCTGGCAGAATCTCTGTGAATTAAGAGTTTCAATGAGCCACCAGATTTTATTACGATCATGGGGAGGTAGATTATATTTCTCCCTGTGTACTAATTGTTGCCTGTTCATTGAATCCCGAGCTGATGCTAGGGTCATTACACTGAAACCTTGAATTGGACTGCGGCATATACATACTCCTGTCACCAGGGCCCAGCACAGGACTATGTCTCCTTTTTAATTTAAGCTTATGTGCAAGTATTTTCTTGTTTTAATTCTCATTGTTGACACAACTTATTTTGGCTTTGAACACCCATTGACTAATTTATAGAGACTGAACCATGATGTATTCCCGTTCAACTTCACATTGCAATAACCTTTCTTTCGTTGGACTACCTGGATTAGAGTGACCAAAGTCATCATTTTGAAAGCATTCCTCAGTCCTAATAATGCAGAATATTTACATTACTTTGCCAGCACTAGAGCGAGAATGTTTCTTGTGGATCTCAGGGATTATCCTCACATCCCCTAATGCAACCATGAGAAAACACTATATTGTTATCCAAAATCAAGTCTTTGTCAGTATTGCATTCCCATTGCAAAACAGTTAAGAATTGAAGGAGCTCTGAGATTTTATCATGCTGAGATTTTTAGCAACCTAGCATGTTCCTTTCTTACTGTTTCTATTGGGGAAATGAGAACTTTGGTCAGAGACAGTGAACTTTATCACTCACAGCATAAGCAGCCATTGTTACTTTTGTAACCATTCCCTAATCTCAGATGAATACACAGAGTAAAATTTTGATGCCTATAGATTTAGTGGGCTGTTATCATGAAGAAAATTTAAGACATAGTAAAACACTAATTATATTAATATCTTTATGCATTATTTATTAGAATCATTTATTTATTAGTATCTTTACCTAGGATAAGTCTATCATGACTCAAGATTACTTGCTGCAAAAACAATCATGAGAAATGGCATGGGAAACCATGATCATTGTCTTTCCATTTTTCCTTCTGCTTTTATTGAGATGTAATTGACATAAAACATTGTGTAAGTTTAGGTGCACAGGGTAGATATTTTAGTTACATGTATCATGAAATAAATATTATAGCAACTTTAGGGAGAATTCATTTTCTCTTTCAGATAAAATATTAAAGAAATCCAATTTGTCTTTTGGTTGTGATGAGAAGTCTTATGGTCTACTCCCTTAACAGCATCCATATATAACATAAAGCTGTATTAATTGTATTTATCATGTTAATGGGTACCATCCCTTGGACACGTTTATTTAACAGCTGGAAGTTGTATCTTTCTAGTACATTAATCTAAATTTCCTTTCCCATCTCCTTCCTCTGTTAACTACAAATCTGTTTTTTTTTCCTATAAGTATGTTTGTTTGTTTTTGAAGTGTAATTTAATGTATAACACTGTGTTAGTTTCTCTTACATAACATACTGTTTGCAAATTTTAATACATTTCAAACTGATCACAAGAATAAATCTTGTTATGATATGTTGCTATTTAAATATATTTCATAGTTATTGACTATTCCCCGTACAGTACATTTCTTGCCCCTGACTCATTTAATTTGCAACTTGGAAATTTTCTCTCTTAGTTTTCTTCAACTATTCCTTTTTCTTCACCACATTTCCCTAATTCTTGTGAGCAACCTGTTTCTTTCTTTATCTATAACTACTTTTCTGTTTTGTTATATTCATTTGTTTTAAATTCCAAATATGAGTTAAATCATTTAGCATTTGTCATTGTCTGAATTATTCACTTTGAAAATTACCCTCTTTGTCTACCCATTTGTTGCAACTGACAAGTACTTATAATTTTTAGAGCTGAGTAAAAACCCATTGAAATTTTATGTGTGTGTGTGCATATATATATATAGTGTGCATATATATTTATTAGTGTGTGTATATATATATACAAATATAGATAAATCTGTAGTTATTAGATGAGTAGATATATATACTATAAACACACATTTTCTTTATTCATCATTTATTTATGAGCACTAAATTTGCTTCTATATCCTGGCTATTTTAAATAATGCCACAGTGAATATAGGGTTGAATTTATCTTTTCTGATTAGTGTTTTTATTATCTTGGAGTAAGAATCCAGTTATGGAAATGTTGGATCATATTTCATTTTTAATTTTTAGATAAAACTCCAGAGTGTTTTCCACAGTGGCAGTACAAATTTACATTCACTCAAGCATTGCATCAGGATTCTTTTACTTACATCCTCACCAATATTTATATTTGTTATCTTTTTGATCATAGTCATTCTGACAGGAGTGACATAAAATCTCGTGTTATTGACTTGCATTTTTCTGAAGGTTAGTCATCTTGACCATTTTCATGTGCCTGTTTATTATCTATCTCCAACTGTATATTCATTTTTTGGTAATGGGCTAAATGACCATAACTGTCTGATTTCATTTTTAGGCATTCTTTGTGTTCCATTATTCTCTTTGTTCCGTGCCACTACCATATTCATTACTGCAGCCTTGTAATACAGTTTAAAATCAGGGACAGTGATACTTTCTCTTTGTTCTTTGTCAAAGAAATTGTGTTTTTAGTTTGTTTGTTTTCTTTTCTTTTCTTTTTTAATGATTTCAACACTTTTGTGTTTACATGTAAATTTAAGAATTATTTTTTGTGTCTGAAAATGCCTTTTGTAATTTGAGAGGCCCTGAATTTAATTTGTGTATTTTCTTGGCTAGTACTGTCATTTAAACAATATTCAATTCCTAATGTGAACAGATTATTTCCTTTCATCTGTTTGCATTATCTTCAATTTCTGTTTAAAATATTTAATAGTTTTCTGAGTACACGTCTTTTACCTCCTTGGTTAGATAGATTTCTTGATTTTTTTTTTTTTTGGAATGCAACTCTAAATGAGACAGTTCACTCTCTTTCTCTATCTGTTAGCTTGCTGTTAGTGTGTAGAAATGCAAGATTTCTGTATGTTAATTTTACATTCTGAAATTTTACCAAATGCATTGATAAGCCCTAGTAGTTTTGTGGCGTCTTCTTTGGGATTTCTGATTAATGTATTTCATCTGCAAACAGATTCTTTTACTCATTTTCTGAAATAGCTATATTTTATTTACTTTTATTTTGGAAACCTATGGCTTGAATTTCCAATACTACACTGAATAACAGTGGTAAGAGTGAGCATTCTTGTCTTCTTCCTGCTCTTACAAGAGATGATTTCTGCTTTTAATCATTGAGTGTCATGTTAACTGAGTTTTTGTCATTTATGAACTTAACTGTGTTGAGGTATGTTTCCTCATGCCCACTTTGAGTAGAAATGTAATCATAAATAGATACTGAATTAGTCAAAACATTTTATGACCCTTTTGAGGTGACCATATAATTTTTTTTTCAATTTGCTAGTTTGGTGTATCATATTGATTAATTTGTGGGTAATGAATCAGTTTTGCATACCTGGAATAAAATGGACTTAATCATATTGTATAATCCTTTTAATGTTTTGTTGACTTTGCTAACAATTTAGTGATGATTTTTGCATCTATGCTTATCAGTAGTATTTAACCTGTAATTTTATGGTTATTTGTTCCTGTTTTAGTAGTAGTGTGATACAGAAATGTGGGCTAGGAAGCCTTCTTCCCTCTGCTAATATTTGGAATTCTCTGAAAAGTATAGGTAATAGCTCTTCTCTAAATGTTTGGCAGAAGTCACCTGTGAAGCTGTCTAGGCCTGGAATTATGTTTCTTGGGAGATTTTGTTTAATTACTTATTCTATTTGATTAGTGAAAATCTGTTAAAATTATCTATTTCTCATTCCATCCTGGAGATTATGTCTTTCTAAGAAATTGTCCATTTCTTCTAGGGATTCCATTTTAATTGGCATATAATTTTTTGTATTATTTATGAGGCTTTGTGTTACTTTGATATAAGCTGTAACTTCTCATTTATTTTGGAGCTTTTTAATCTGTTCTCTCTTTTTTGCTCATGAGTCTCATTAAAGTTGATCAGTTATATTTATCTTTCAAAAGGCATTATTTAGTTTGATTAGATGTTTCTATTTTTAATCTTTATTTTATTAATTCATGTTCTGACCTTTCAGCTGTCTTTCATTCTACTAACAAGTTTGTTTATTATTTTTCTACATCTTTTGTTTGTAAGATTATGTTTTAAGAGAGAGATGTTTCTAATTTGTATAAGTGGGATTATTTTCCTATAAGCATCCCTATTAATACTGCTTTTGCTATACCCCATGGACTTTGTTTTTGTTGTCATATTTCTTTATATATTTTTCTTTGATTTATGCAGCAATCCATTGGTTGCTTAATGTTGTATGATTTATCCTCCACACTTTAAAACTTTTCTCAGGTTTTTCCTTTTAGTAAATTTCTATTCTCACAGAATCCATATGTTTTTTCACAAAACAAGGAGAAAAATAATAAAATTTATACAAAATTGTGAAAGACCCAAATTTTCTAAAATTATCTTTGAAAAATGAACAAAGCTGTGGGTATTATCCTCCCTAAGTTTAGAACATACTACAAAGCTTCAGTAATCAAAACATCAAAATATATCACTAAAAGTGTCACATAGATCAATGGAACAAAATAAATAGTTGTAAAATAAACCCACATTCATATGGTCAGTTAGTCTACAATGAAGGAGACAAGAGTATACAATGGAAAAAGGGCATTCTCTTCAACAAGTTGTTCTGGGAAAACTGAACAGTACATGTAAAAGAAATATGTAAGAGCACTTCCTTCCATAGTATACAAAATAAGATAAAAATGGATTAATTTCCTAAATGTAAAACTTGAAACTATACAATTACTGACCAAGAACAGGAGCAGAACTGCCTTTGTGATAAATCATAGCAATATTTATTTCTGATCTATCTCCTAATTAAAAAAAAGTAAAATCAACAATAACAGTCTTTAATTATACTAGGAAAAAATAGATGAACTATGTGATACATGGATTCCACTTCTTGAATACGTGTGAAGTGCAAAACCTTATGCAGAGTGAAGGACACCTTCAGCAAGACTTATGACAACACACAAAATAAAAGGGAGAATTTCAGACAATTAAATCAACATTTTGTTAATATCCATAATATATATATATAGTATATTAGAATCAATATTTAAAAAAAAAGACCCCAACTTAAAATCAGTTGAAATATGTTTATTCAAACTTTTCAAAAACAGACATGTGGATGATTTTCATGCACATAAAAAGAAACATAACTTTGCTATTCATTAGGAAATCATAAATCAAAACCAGAATGAAATATAATCTCACAGAAACCAAAATGGCTATTAACAAAAGTCTTCAAATGACAAACATTAATAAGAATGTCAATAAAAGGTAACCCAGGTACACTGTTGGTGGACATATAAATTAATGCATCCACCATTATAAAATTGTGGACAGTGCTCAGAAAACTAGAAATAGAAGCATTATATGTTGCAGCAATTCCAGTTTTTGGTATAAATCTCAGAAAAAATGAAAACATTAACTTAAAGGATATATTAGCACCAATATTCTTAACATCATCATTTATATTATCCAAGGATAGATGCACAAATCAACTGCCCATCAACAGATGATTCACTGAAGTAGATGTGAGATGTAGATAACATAATAAATATTTAGTCATTGTCATATTATAAAATAATATTTTGCCATTTGGAACAATGTGAATGGACTCAGAGAGTGTTGCACATAGGAAAATAAGTCATAAGTCATGCAGAGAAAAACACTCTCTGTTGTCACTTAAATGAGGAAAATAAAGATATTAGAGAAATAATCATAAAAAACAGGAACTGAATCACATATATATGTGTACTGTACTAAGTAGTGGTTTCCTGTGTGGACAGGGTAGTAGGATGGAGAAGACAGAAATGTGCAAGCTACTAGTAATACATTAGAGAACCAACAGGGCTATATTTACAGCACAGAGAAATATTTTAATAATTTAATTGATTTTAAAGAGATTATAGGGATATATTACAGTAAAATGTGCATGTAGGTGGGAAAAACTTTGACGAAAAGAACCCAGGAAATCAAAGTATTTTGTAGTACTATGGTATTAGGGGAGGTGATTTGTTCACTTTCTTCAGCTTTCTTATAATGTCCTTAGTAGAATTTAAACTTTTAATTGAAAAAGGATTTACTTTTATATGTGACATAAGTTTAAACAATTTTTGTCTCTCCCCTTACATCTACAGTCAGTAAAAGTTCA
Organism: Vicugna pacos; assembly: GCF_048564905.1. Lineage (NCBI taxonomy): Eukaryota > Metazoa > Chordata > Mammalia > Artiodactyla > Camelidae > Vicugna > Vicugna pacos. Next base: position 12,283,547 of record NW_027328741.1, on the reverse strand, counting down.
GATCTCAACAAAAGTTAACTACAACACAAAGCAATACTCCAGAACACATGTGAACAGGTGAAGTTTGGTGGATTAAAACAGACAAAGGTTGCTGAAGTGAGGTAAGAGCAGATTTGGTGTCTGCAACCAAGGCCCCCTGACTAGGATATCTGAGTCCACAAGTTCAGAGAACCCAGCAGAAACAGGATCTCAGTGGTTCATACAGCTTCAGCTCCCAACTGCAACAGTACTCATGGTCATACGTATCTTGAGGGAGCCACAATGGGGACAGAAATTCCATCCTTCAGACACTCAGACATTCATGAAATTGTCCCTACTCCCCATTCACAGTGGTGGAGACAAGTTACCTTGCAACACTGGACATAGCAAAGGCACTTGCCTAATTCCAAATACCCATCTGTCTTTACAAATTTTCTCAATGTGTGCACTCTCAGGGGATATCAGATAAAATGTAGGGTTCAACGTCCCAGTGACAACAGTGGCATTAACTAACAGAGAAGTCTAAGAAATGACAATGAAAGGACATATTTTATCCAGACTGTATTTACTGGAAAGTGCCATTTTGAAATATTATCAGAGGTAGCTCAGGTAAGTAAAACCAAAAATTGCACAATATTGCAAACTACCAGAAAATAAAAGCAAGGACTCCAACTCCCAATCTGTTATTTAGTGTCATCAGAGCAATAATTTATCAAAACCACGACCAATCACAGTAAAATTATAGGGCACGCACACACAAAGATACACAGACACATATACCTACACAGACAAAGACACACATGCACACGCACCTGAACACACACACCCAATGTCAACCCTGCAGCTAACAAATTTAAAGTCATGGTATATTACCATATAACAAATAAAGAATCCAAATATGTGTTATACAGAAACACAATACAAAGTACATTACTAAGAAAGCAGGTTAGTGAGCCCAGGAATAAATGAAAAGATGATAAGGTATACATTACCAAAGAGACTGAAACTAGAATAAAACCAAACATTGTTGGAGGACCAGGAGAACTTAATAAATGAGATGAAGAATGCAACAGAAAGCATTGGAAGTAGACTGTCTTTGTGGAAGAGAGATTAGCAAACTCAGGAATACAAAACTAAAAATGATAGGAGAAGGCAGAGATACAAGATATTAAAAAGTGGGGAAATTAAACATTAGCCATCAGACTTCCACAGGAAGTGCACATTAGAGTGGAATCCTGGAGGGAGAAGAAAGTTAGAAGGCAGCTGATGGTTTTTTAAAGAATTAATAGTTGATAACTTCCTGAACCTGTGTAAGGAACTGATATACAAGTCTGTGAGCCAACAAAACACCAATAAATTTAAGAATGGGACCTCCTTCAAGATTTGTCATATGCAAATTGGCAAGTCAATGACAGAGAAAATATTTTAAAGGCAGCCAAAGAAAGTTATGATAATCTCCAAAGGAACCCCCATTAGGCCATCAGCACATGTCTGAGCAGAAAATATAGGCCAAGGGTAAATAAAATTACATTTTTATACTACTGTAATAAGAAATAACTCACCCAATAATACTTACACTGTTATCACTTAGATATAAAGTGAAAGTAAAGACTTTACCAGACAAAAAAAACCCTGAAAATGATGAAAAAAACAAAACTGAGATATCTTATAAGAGGTGTAGAAAACAAGTCTTCTAAGAAATATAAAATGGCAAAAATATGCAAAACATTGACCAAAATCCTAAGGAGAAACCACGAGAAATTTGCAACTGTTTCTTTGGTTATGTTTTTAAATGCTACTCTACTATATGGATTAAAGATTGAAAAATAGGGAATCAGGGGCAATAAATATACATACTTCACACTGGTAACATGTTAACAACAGTAAAAGAAATAATTTCAGTCAGTAATCATAAAAGGTAAAGAGTAAAAATAAAACAATATTAAAGGAAGCTTCTATCAGCGGAAAAATGACTAAATTATACATGAGACATTTTATTTTTAATTGAAGTACACTAGATGTACTATATTGTGTAGTTTCAGATGTATAGCATAGATATTCTTACCACTTTGTAGATAATATTGCAGTATGAATTATTACAATGATTGTAACATGCAATTGTTTTAAGCTAATATTTATAATTCCATGATCTATACAGATTATCCATGTTGCTTCCGTCCTTTATGTATACTAATTTTTATCTTTCAATTTTTTACCATTAAATTCTCTTTCCCTTCCCCTTTGGTAAACATAAATTTTTTCCCATATCTTTGAGTCTGCTTAAGTCTGGTCTATCTAATCTCTTTACCTCTCCATCATGTCTCAATCTATATACCTATCTATTTATCATGTATATATCTATCTATCTGTCTATCTATTTATCTATCTATCATGTATTATACTTCTATCTATTTATCTGTCATCTATCAATAGATAGCTATAGATAGATGTACACAGATATTTGTTATTCTTTATATACCACATATAAACTATATTATAAACTTGGTATTTGTCTAAGTTACTTCACCTAGCACAATATTTAGTAGGTCCATTCATGATGCTGAAAGAGCAATTTGTTATACTTTTTCATGACTGAGTAATATTCCACTGCATATTTATAGAAACATCATATCTTCTTAAGTCCATAGTCTACTGAGGACACTTGGATTGCTTCCCTGTCTTGCATATTATAAACAGTGCTGTTGTGAACATTGGTTCTTCTGAACTTAGGGTGTTTTCCCCAGATTTTTCCTAGCAAAGTTATTACTGGGTCTTATGGTAGTTAAATTTTAGTTTTTAAACAAATCTGAATAATGTTTCCTTAGAAATTGTACCAATTTACATTCCTATCAAGAGTATATAAGACATTTCTTACCTCCACATCGTCTCCAACACTTACTATTTGTAGGTTTTTTGATAATAGCCGTTAGACAAGTGTGAAGTGACACCTCATTGTGGATTTGATTTGCAATTATGTAATAATTAGTAATGTTGAGCAATTTTATCACTTGCCTGTTACTCATCTGTAAGTTTTCTTTGGAAAAATATTAACTCAGGTACTCTGCTCTTGTTTTTGATTGGGTTTTTGTTTATCATCTTGAGTTGTGTAACCTAAATCCATGTTACATCTATTAACTTACATCTATTAACCCCTGGTCACTTGCATTGTTTGCAAATATGTTTTCCAATTACACAGGCAGTATTTTCATTTCACTGATAGTGTCCTTAGCTGTGTAGAAATTTTCAAGTTTGTTTAGGTCCCACTTGTTTATTTTTGCTTTTATTTCTTTTGCCTTAGGAGACTGATATAAGAAAATATTCCTATGATATATAACGAATAGGGTATCATCTATATTCCTTTCTTGCAGTTTAATAGAATCAGGTCTTACATTTAGGTCCTTAATACACTTGGAGTTTATTTTTGTATATGATGTCAGGGAATGCTCTCATCTCATTCTTTTACATGTAGATGTCCAGCTATCCAAACACCATCCATTGACGAGACTGTCTTTTCTCCATTGTGTACTCTTGCATCTTTTATCACAGATTCATTGCTCATAGGTGTGTGGAATTATTTCTAGGCTCTCTATCTGTTTTTATTGTTTATATCTCTGTGCCAATGCCATGCTGTTTTTATTACTGTAGGTTTGCAGTATAGTAAGGTATCTGGGATGGTTATACCTCCAGATTTGTTGTTTTTTCCCAATATCATTTTGGCAATTTGTAATGGTTTCACGCAAAACTTAGAGTTATTTATTTTCTGGTTCTGTGGAAAATACTACATCTTCGTAACAGGAATTTCACTAAGTCTGTAGGTTTCTTTTTGTAGTACGGCCATGTTGACAATGTTAACTCTTTCAATCCAAGAGAACAAGGGATCTTTCCATTTCTTTGAATCATTTTTAAATTTCTTTGTCAATGTTTTATAATTTACAGTGTTTAGATCTTTCACATAAGTGGTTACATTTATTCCAAGATATTCGGGGGAATGGGGTTTTAAATACTTTTGCTTTCAACGTCCATTTTATGGTATCTCATGATTAATGTGTAGAAATGCAAGAGACTTCTTTACATTAATCTTGTACCCTGTTCCCTTGATGAAATTATTTATTGTTCATAATAGTGTGGAGCCCTTAGTACTCTCTATGTAGAATGTTATGCCAGCCGTACTGGTGACAATTTTGCCTCTTTCTTTCCATTTTGCATTTTTTTACTTCTTTTTCTTTCCTTTTCCTTTCTTCTATTAATATTGAACACAAGTGGTGAGAGTAGGAATCCTTGTGTTGTTCCCGAATTTACCCAGAAGGCTTTCAAGCTTTCCCATGTGTATTATAAATTGTAATAAATGGCCTTTAGTATGTTGAGGGGTGTTCCCATTGTTCTCAATTTTATGAGAGTTTTGATGATGAATGTATGTTGAATTTTGTCAAATGCTTTTTCTCTGTGTGTTGACATGGTCTTGTGAATTTTGTCCTTCCTTTATTAGATATGTGTTATGCTGATTGACTTGTGTATGTTGAATCATCCTTGTGACTCTGGAAGGAATCCAACTGATCATCATGTATAATCCTTTCTATATATTGGTGGATTCATTTGATGATGTTTTTTGAGGATTGTTGAATGTATATTCATCAAGGATATTGGATTTTCATTTTCTTTTTTTTTAAGTAGTGTCTTTGACTAGTATTTTTATCAGGGTAAATGTGGCCTCATAGAATAAATTTGGGAATTGTCCTTCCTCTTTCATTTTTTAAAATGGTTTTGGGGAAAGAGGTTTTAGTGAAGGCAACCAGGCATTATGTTCAAGGGGTGTTTTTAAAATTATAGATTTTATCTAACTTATACTGATTGCTCTTTTCAAGTTCTGAGTTTTCTTTTTATTCAGGGTTGGCAGTCTGTATATTTCTAGAAATGTGGCTTTTTCTTTTAGGTCATCCAGTTGGTTGTCATGTAACAGCTCATAATGCTTTCATAATCTTTTTGTATTTCTGTAATATCAGATGTTATTTCTACTGTTTCATTTCTTATATTGTTTGGGTCCAGGCTCTGTATTTCTTAATAAGCCTGGCTAAATGCTTACCTGTTCGTTAATATTTTTAAGAAAATTTAAAGCTGTTGATTTTTCGATTTGTAATTTATTTTTCAACTTTTAATTTATTTATTTTCAACATAATCATTAAAGATTTCTCATTCTACTCCCTTTGGGTTTTGCTCTTATTTCTTGTTGTTTTGTGTGGTATGCTAGGTCCTTTCTATGAGGTTTTTCTTGTTCCTTCTAGAAGTCCTGATTTGTTCTCATCTTCCCTCTTAGATTTGTCTTTACTGCATTCCATACGTTTTATGAAGCTGTGTTTTCATAGTAATTTATCTCCAGGTATGATTTTATTACCTCTTTGATTTCATCTCGTCTTTGATTTTATCATTGACCTTGTTTTATTTTATTTTATTAAAGGATGTTATTTGACTTCATGTTTGTGCATTTCCTATTCTTCTTTCTAGAGTTGATGCATAGCATCCTACTTTTGTATATGGAAAAATACTTGCTGTAATCTATATTTGCTTAAAGTCAATAAGGCTCATTTCATGACATAATATGTGGTTAATTCCTTAGATAACATTGTGTGCACACTTGAAAAGTTTGTGTTTTCTGCTTTTCTGATGCAGTGTCTAATAGCTCAGTTAGGTTCAAATGATCTAATATGCTATTAAGACCTCTGTTTCCTTACAGATATTCTTTCTGGATGATCTGGCTATCAGAAAAGTGAGGTGCAAAACTCATCTACTATTATTGTTTTATAATGAATTAATTCTTTCATGTCTACTAAAATTTCTTTTTACACTTATGATCTACGGTGTTGGGTCCATATATTATTTAATGAGTGTAATACCCTATTTTTTTTATTGATTTCTTTTTCTTTATATAATCTCATATTTTTTTCATTTCGGTCTTATTTTAAAACGTATTTTGTATGAGTTGAGCATTGCAATCTGCACTTACTTGTCATTTCCATGGAATATCTTTTACATTTTTTCCATACTATAATCCACTTCCATAAAGTGAGACTTTCTGGGGGGGTGGCAAAGATGGTGGAGTAGAAAGATGCTCGTAGCTCACACTTACCACAAAAACACCAAGACTCACATCCACAGACCCACTCAGCAAACCAGAGAACCTACAGAAGTCTGACAGAACATTGTCCTCTTCAATAGATAAAGATGTGAAAAATATGGTAGGAGAAAAGGAAGAAAGAAAGAAGAAAAGGCAAAACAGATTGGGATAGGTCCCATGGGGAGGGAGCTGTGAAGAAGGACTGGTGCTCATTCATTGCATCTCCTCTCTCCAACTGAGTGTTATGCAGGACAGAGGGGGAGCCTACAAGGCTTGGACTTGTACATAGTATAAGTTGACTGACAGAACTAAGTTAAACAGGTAAAGAGGATCCCTGTGACACCCAGCCGAAGATGCAGCCCTGAAGCTGGGTGCAGGGCCATGCTGCCCGAGCTCGGTGGTAGATGGGGATGGCTAAACTGTGGCAGCCCAGGGAAGTGGAGTGGGCTTTGTGCCATGGCTGTGGGTGCACAGGGCAGGACAACCTGGGCCCTCCATTAAACAAGAGGGCAGATGTGCCCTGTGGGGGAAGGGTGCAATCCCCATCTCTGAAAATCCACAAAGGTTTTTAGGTGAAGAGAACTGGGGCTCAGACACAGCCACCATAGCCTCTGGAGCTTTGCACCCAAGTGGCAGTGGGGGCAAAACCTGCATCTACACTTAAGGACTTAGCAGCCTCAAGGTCCAGTCAGAGATTTGTCTACAGCCTGAGGCAAATAGTATCCTACTGTCTGGTTCCTCAGAGATCTTGTCTGCCAAGACACACAAGGAGCTGGGTTTTAGCCCAGACCAGGGACACAGCTGTTCCTCATTCTTCCATAAGCCCACTTCTGGTGGGCAAATCTGAGGCAGAGCGTACAGTGGCACAGAGGAGCAGAGTGATCGGCAACCTGAGGGGGCGGGTGGCCCCTCAAATTTTGAGCTGGAATGCAGTCCCTGACTATGGTGCTGGGAGAGGGCATGATGCACACTCCTGCCTGGTCAGTCTGCAACATCTCACTGCAACATCGGGCAGGGCAGTGACAAGCAGCCCACAGTAAAGAGAGCTGCTCCAGTTGCAGTGATGTGTGCAGGAGCGATCTGCTTGCAGATAGGCACTGGGAGCATCACAAATGAAGGCTCCAATGGAGGGCCTCTGAAAACAGAAAGATGAGCTTCCAAAACAGAATGAATACAGAAAAACTTCACATTAAATGTGCACAGTTTCTAGGGGGACACAGACGACCCCTTGTTTTAATCTGTTTTTACCTGTTCCATTTTCTATTACACTCTTATATTTTACTTCTTATTCAATTATAAATAACCCCATTTTAATCCCTTTGAAATTTTGATAAATATTTTTATTATTATTATTATTTTTCAAATCTCTGCTTCAACTTGCTTTCTAATATTCATTATACAATGTCTTCAAAGCTTTATTTCTCCCTTTTTTAAAATTCTTTATCTCTCTCTCTCTTTTTTCTCTTTCCCAAGTTGTATTACTACATAGGCATTAGGTAGATATACTACTTTAGGACCAGAGTAGATAACTGATACTCCATAAACTACAGTCCCAGAGAGATAGCAGAAAGATGAAGAAGTAGAGAAACCATTCCCAATTAAAAGAACAAGAGAAATCCCCTGAAAGAATGATAAGTGAAATAGACATTGATATCCAACTAGATCAAGGTTTCAAAAACGGAGTGATCAAAATACTGAATGAAATAAAACAGATAAAGTTTAGAGATACAAAATATGTCAAAAATGAAATGGAATCTATAAATAAGAGCCAAATAGAACAGGTAAACCCATTGACTGAGATGAGGAAAGATTTAAAGGGGTAGCAAAGCTGAATATATAACACAGAATAACGAATTAGTGACTTAGAATACAGAACAATAGAAAGCACCCAATCAGAAGAGCTACAAGAGAAACAACAAGAAACAAATGAAAAAAGCATAAGGGACCCATGGGTAATAGAAAGCATGCCAATCTTGGCATGATAGAAGTCCCAGAAGGGGAAGAAAGATCAAAGGGGATTGCAAAGTTTTTTGTAGAAATCATAACTGAGAACGTCCCAAACTTAAAGAAGAAATCAGATATCCAATACAGGAAGCTCAGTGTGTCTGAAAAAGGAAGAACACATATACACCCATACCAAGACATATAATTAAGATGGCCAGAGTCAAGGAGAAAGAAATGATTCTAAAGACAGCAAGAGAATAGCAAAGAGTGAGTTACAAGGGAATACCCCTAAGGCTCCCAGCAGATTTCACTATAGAAATACTACAGGCCAGAAGGGAGTGCAAGATATATTCAAAATCCTGAATGAAAAAAAAAAAGATAAACCCTAGGATACTTTAACCAGCAACGCTATTCTTTTTGGTAGAAGGAGACATAAAGAATTTTGCAGACAAGAAAAATCTTCAAGAGATCAGTAACACTAGACCCATGCTAAAAGTATTAATGAAATTTCTTCTCTAAAAAGAAAAGTAGCAGGATGCTACAGAAATGTGAAACTCAAAGCTTTAAAGGTGATAACTCATGAATTACAAATAAAATAAACCCAAAATTTTAAAACAAGACATACAAATCATTGAGAATGGGAGAGGGAGGCAGGAAATAAGAATTTTTTTTGGTCTTTATTTTTAAATTTTTTCTTCTCGGTAGGATGGCTTTGAGATCATGTTACTATCCATTTAATAAAAGCAGTTATAGTAATGGTCTAATGGGCTTATGAAAAAGGGAAACAAGAAGACAAATACTTATCAGGGAGTCACTAAAAATAAATAAAATTCATGATAATACAAAATAAACTTACCAAAACTTAAAAGGAAGATGAAAGGAACAAAGAGGAAATAGCAAATCATCTGCAAATATAATGTCAAATTGGCAATAAACCAAAGTGTATCATCAATTATTGTAAATGTTAATGGCCTAAATTCTCCAGTTGAAAGTCATAGAGTGGCAGGCTGGATAAAAAAGCAAGATCCTTCAATATGTTGCATACAAGAGACCCACTTCAGTGAGAAGGACACACATAGATTGAGAGTGAAAGGACAGAAAAGGTTATTACATACAATTTGAAAAGCCAAAAAGCAGGTGTTGCAGAACAGATTTCAGACAAAGTAGCCTTTAAAACAAAGGCCATAAAGAAAGATAAAGAAGGACAGTTTATTATGATTGAAGGAGTGATACATTATGAGGATAGCACACTCATTAATACATATGCAACAAATAGATGAGCACCTAAGTACATAAAATAATTACTAACAGATATAAAGGGGGATTCATATTTGGAGATTTCAACACTGCATTTACATCACTGCACAGATCATCGAGACAGAAAATAAAATAGGCAACAGAGAAGTTAAATAATAGAATATGTGTAATAGTAATATTACACTTGGTGGATATTTTCAGAGCATTGCACCCCCCACAAAATAGGATATACATTCTTTTCCAGTGCACGTGGAACATTTTCCAGGATTCATGATGTACTTGGGCACAAAAGAAACCTCAGCAATTTTAAGAAGATAGAAATTACCCCAAGCATCTTTACTGATCACAATGCCATGAAGCTAGAAATCAACAACAGAGAAATAAAGGAGAATAAAAGGTAAACATGGAGATTAAACAATATGTTATTCAAAAACCAGTAGGTCAATGAAGAAATCAAAGCTGAAATGAAAATGTACCTTGAGACAAATGAAAATGCAAGCAAAACCAAATTTATGGGACACAGTAAATCAGTGCTGAGAGAGGGGTTTATAGTGATACAGGCATTCCTCATAAAAGAAGAACAACCCCCCAAAAAACTTAAACCACCAGCAGAATGAACTAGAAAAAGAAGAAGAAAAACCCCAAAGGCAGCGGAAGGAAAACAAACATAAATATTGGGGAGGAAATAAATAAAATAGAGATTAAAAAATCCATACTAATAAATGAACCAATCCCAAAGCTGGTTTTTCCAAAATATAAGTATAATCGGAAAACCTCTGGCCAAACAAAAAGAAGTAAAGAGAGTTAGCACAAATTATCAAAATAAGAAAAGAGAATGGAGAATTTACAACAAATAAAATAGAAATATAGAATATCATATGAGATTATTATGAAAAGAATATGGAGCCAAACTGTATAACCTAGAAGAGATGGACAAGTTTCTGGAAACATAATGTCCACCTAGACTAAATCAAGAAGAAACTGACCCCTTGAACAAGCAGAGCACTAGAAATGAAATCAAAATAGCAATATAAAACCTCCCTACAAATAACAGTCCAGGACCAGACGGATTCACAGAAGAATTCTACCAAACATAGAAGAAAAACTCATACCAGTCCTTCTCAAAATCTTCCAGATGATTGAAAAGAAGAAATACTCCCAAAGTGATTCTATGAAGCCAAAATCACCCTGATACCACAACCAGGCAAATACACTACCATAAAAGAGGATTATAGGTCAATATCACTGATGAAAAGAGACGCCAAAATCCTCACCAAAATAGTTGCAAAAAGAATCCAACAACACAGAAAAAAGGTAATACATCATGACCAAGTGGGGATCATGCCAGGGACACAGGGGTGGTGCAACATATGCAAATCAATCACTGTAATACAGCACATCAACAAGAGAAAGGACCAAAACCACATGATAATCTCAATAGATGCTGGAAAAGCATTTCATAAAATTCAACACCCATGTATGATAAAAATTTTCACCAAAGAGGGCATAGATGGAATATATCTCAACATCATGAGTGCTATAGATAACAAACCTACAGCAAACATACTACTCAATGGTGAGTAAGTCAAATACTTTCCACTAAAATCTGGGACAGTAAAAGAATTCACACTATCACTACTCCCACTCAAGATAGACTTGGAAGTCCTAGCCACAGCAATCAAACAAGAGAGAGAAGTAAAAGGGATGCAAATTGGAAAGGAAGAGGTAAAAGTCTCACTATATGCAGATCATATGTTATTATATATAGAAAACCCTACATGATCCAGACAAAATTTACTACACATGATCAAAGAATTCATCATGTAGAAGGTTACAAGATTAAGGTTCAAAAATCAGTGGCATTTATTTATGCTAATGATTCAGATAATACTATGGAGCTATAGTCAATATGACAGCACTGTATTGGCAGAAAAACATACATATAGGTCAATGGAACAGAACAGAGAGCTCAGAAATAGACCCACAAATGTTTGGTCAATTAATCTTAGACAAAGGAGGCAAGAAATTACAATGGAATAGAGATAGTCTCTTCAGCAACTGGTGTTGGGAAAACTGGACAGCAGCATGTAATTCAATGAAGCTAGAACACTCCCAATGGAGCTAGAACACCATACACAAAAATAAACTCAAAATAGATAAAACACTTAAACATAAGACTAGATACAATAAACCTCCAAGAGGAAAATATAGGCAAAACAGTATCTGACATATTTCTCGAAAATTTTCTCATAGAAGAAATAAAAGCAAGAATAAACAAATAAGACCTAATGAAACTTACAATCTTCTGCAAGGTAAAGAAACCAGAAATAAAACAAAAAGATAAACTACAGAATGGGAAAAAATTTACATATGAAACCGTCAAAGGCTTGATCACCATAGTATATAATCAGCTCATCCAACTGAATTAGAAAAAATAAACAACCCAATACAAAATTGGGCAAAAGACCTAAACAAGCAATTCTCCAAGGAAGACATACAGATGATCAAAAGGCACATCAGAAAATGCTCAATATCACTGATTATCAGAGAAATGCATATCAAAACTGCAATGAGGTATCACCTCACACCACTCAGAATGGCCATCATTCAAAAATCCACAAATGACAAATGCTGGAGAGGCTGTAGAATTAAGGGAAATGTCCTTCACTGCTGGTTGCAATGCAGTTTGGTGCAACCAGTGTGGAAAACAAGATGGAGATTCCTCAAAACCCTAGGAATAGACATAACATATAGCCCAGAAATCCCACTCTAGGGAATAAATCCTTAAGGAACCCTACTTCAGGATGACACCTGCAACCCAATGTTTATATCCAACATTATTTACAATAGCCAAGACATTGAAACAGCCTAAATGTCCATCGACAGTTGACTGGATAAAGAGAGGTGGTATATTTATACAATGGAATAGTAGTCAGTCTTATAAATTGACAACATAATGCAATTTTCAGCAACATGGACGGTCCTCAAGAAAATCAGTCTAAGTGAACTAAGCCAGAAAGAGAAAAGAAAGTACCAAATGAGAAGGCTCATGTGTGGAATCTAAAAACAAAACCAATCCAAACAAAGAACACATAAATAAAGAAAAGAAATAGACTCGCAGGCAGAGAATACAAAGTTTAGGTTGCCAAGGGGTGGGGTGTGGGAAGAGATAGGCTGGGAGGTCAAAACTGTAGAATAGATAAACAGGATTGTACTATATAGCACAGGGAAATATATAAAATATATTAATATTTTAATAATTTTAATTAATAAAATATATAAAATATATAAAAGTTCTTATGGCAGCTCAAAGGGGATAAAATGGGACAACAAATGTATATATGTTCATTGTACCTAAAAAGTTGTGCTCTACAATGGAATTTGAGACGACATTGTAAAATGATTAAAAAATATTTAAAAAAAGATAAAATATGATCCTAAATATTACAGGTGTAAATATAAATTAGAGAGAAAAATGCAAAGAGTAGTAAAACCAAAGATTTTGTTTTTGTTTCCTTTTAATATAAGCAAAATCAAAAAACCTCTACCCAGGTGCATCATGAAGAAAAGAGAGATGCTCCAAAGAAATAAAGTAAGAAATAAAAAAAGAGAAATAACAATTGTTACATCAGATATACGAAAAAGTGATCATTTTGTCAACACTTACATGCCAATAAACTGGACAACTTAGAAGAAATAGACAAATATCTACAAATAGGGATAAGGAGAAACAATTAATTTGAACAAACTGTTTACTAGAAGAAAGTTAGAATCTGCATTCAACAAAAGTTTAAAAATAGTGCAGATTTAAACAGCTTCTGTGGAGAACTGTACAAAAATAAAAAGCAGAACTTATACTCTTTAACCTATTCAAAAATAGTGAAGATGTGGGAAACTCCCAAATTAATTCTATGAAGCTTTCATCACCCTGATAGCAAAGCAAAGAAACACAGTACAAGCAAAGGGAATTTCAAGCCAATATCTTTGTTATAGATGCAAAAATTAAAAAAAACTTATTAGAAAACTAAATCCAGTAGTACCTAAAATGAATCATACAACATGATCAACTTTAATTCATTGCAGGGTCATAAGAGAGGTTGAAATTACAAGAAATCAATCAGTTTGATACACCACATTAACCCAAGGATAAGGGAAAATGATGTGGTCATCCCAATAAATCGATAAAAAGCATTTCATAAACTTTAAATTTTATTCATTAAAAAGCTGCAACAACAATAACAACAACAAGAAAAACAGAATCAATAAAACAGAAAACTCTTACCAAAGGAGGATTCAGGAAATATATCTCAACATAACTAAAGTGTTTAATTACAGACACACAGACAACATAATATGCAAAAATGAATAAATGAAAGCCAAATTAAGGAATAAATCAAGGATGCCCACTCTCACCATTTCTATTAAACACAGTATGGGAAGTCCTAGCAACAGCAATCGGACAAGATAAACGTTATTCAAGTTGGATTGAAAGAAGTAAATGTGTTATTAATTTAGATGACATGATAATCTATATAAAGAACCCTAAAGATTCTCCATACCAAAACAACTAAAACTAATAAAGATATTTAGCAAAGTGGCATGATTGATGATTAATATACAAGAACTGTCACATTAATTTACATTAACAATGAAATACTCCATTATTTTAAAAAATCCATATGAAATCAGATCAAAAAATTAATAACCTATGAAAAAACCAACATAAAAAATCAATACGACACTGATGAAGAAATTTGAAGATGATGCAAATAAATGGAAAGAAATCTCAAGGTCTTAGTTTAGAGGAATTAATATTGTTAAAATATACATACAACAAATGATGTCTACAGATATAAAATGATTCAGATTGAACTACATGATATTTTCCACAGAACTTAAAACAGTCATATGATTTGTACAGAAATGCAAATGAACCAGAACTGCAAAAGAAACAATGAGGATAAAGAACAAAGTTGGAGGCAAAACCCACATCCCTCCCAGATCTCAGACAATATGACAAAAACAGTAATCAAAACAGCATAATGCTGGAAAACAAACAACTATATCACTGGAACAGAACACAGAGGCAGAAATAAAACATCACACCTATGGTCATCTAAACTATGACAAAGGAAACAAAAATATACAATGCCTAAAGACAGTCTTCAGCAAGTTATGTTGAGAAAGCTAGACAGCTACATGTAAATTAATGAAATTAGAACACTCCCTCACACTGTACAAAAATAAACTCAAAATGCTTTAAATATCTGAATCTAACACATGACACAATAAAAATCCTGGAAAGTAACATAGGCAAAAGAAGACATAAATTGTAGCAAAATATTCTTATGTCACTCTCCCAAGCTGAAAACAATAAAAGCAAAATAATCAAATAGGTTCTAATAAAACTTAAAAGATTCTATACAGCAAAATAAACAGAATGAAAAGATGAATTTCCAATTGGGAGAAAACATTAGGAAACAATGGAATCAACAAGAGGCTAATTTCTAAAATACACAAATCATTCATACAACTCCATTTCAAAAATCTACAAACAACTCAGACAGAAAATGAGCAGAAGACAATTCTCTAAAGAAGACACACAGACGACAAACAGGAAAATAAAAATGTGCTCACATTCCTAATCATTATACAAATGCATGACAAAAATAAAATAATGATTTACCTCACACTACTGAGAAGGGCTGTCATTCAAATGTCTACAAATAACAAAGACTGGGGAGGTTGTGGAGAAAAAGGGACTCTCCAATGCTGTTGGTGGGAATGAAAATTGGTGCAACCACTTTGGAAACTGTATCGAAGTTCCTTTAAATATTAAAAATAGATCTATCACATGACACAGCATTCCCACTCCTGGGCATATAAAACATAAAACCTGAAAACAAAGAATCCTATGGTAAAACATAAGAAGTACACTCTGATATTGGACTTAATTTGATTCTACATATGTCTCCTCTGGCAAGGGAAGTAGAAGCAAAACTAACAAAATATGATTGTATCACTCTAAACAGATTTACGCTGCAGAAGAAATGAACAATAAAATGAAAAGTCAACCAACACAATGGGAGAATATATTTGCAAGTGATATTTTCCAATCAAGTGTTAATATGCAACTACATGGCAAACATATACACCACCACAACAACAAAAAGACCAAACAATCCAATTAAATAAAGTGTCCGTACAAACTGAATAGTTAGATCTGAATCAATTTTCTGTAGAAAACATAGAGGTGGCTCTATGACACATGAAAATATGTTCAGAGTTATAAATTATTAGGAAAGTCATAAACCAAAAATGAGACAAGACCTCACAATTTTCAGAAGGCTCCCATCAAAAAGAAAAGAAATATATGTTGGTGAGATTGTGGAGAAAAAGGAACACTGTGGACACTTTTGATAGAAATGAAAAGTACTGATTCCATTGCATATATACATCAAATTTTCTTCATCCATTTTTCAGTCAACGGATGTTGGGTTTGTAGGCCCCTGTCTGAAGGCTCTAGAGAGTAATCCCATGGGGTGAACTGATAATCAAGCTGTGAGGAATGTCACATATCCAGGGTGGATAAGAAATGGCCTACTCTATGAAACCAGTATGGATGTCTGGATAGTATATGATGGGTAAGATCCTCAGAGGAGGACAACCTAAGACAGGCATGGCCAGCTGGATAAAAGATGACCTACTTAATGAATTTCTGTGATGAACTTTAAAACAATCCTTTATCATATAACATCCTGTGCTTACTGCAGGAGCAACGGGACATAAATAGTTAAAGATTATTAACATTGTTATAACTTAGATGTTATGTGAGGCATTGTGCATGTCTTAGATAAACCCTTCTTCTAAGAATCAATAAACAGTGAACTGCTGCGCTTCTCTCCACACAGTGTTTGTGTGTATATGATATCGTGCAAGTGACAGGGTTAATTTAAATTTTTGGGAGTATCTTAAAAGGATGTTGCATTATATATAATGCTCTCTCAGCACCTATTGAGATGATTATGTGAGTTTTATTTCTCATTCTATTAGTGTGGCATGTCACCTTTATTGATTTGAATATTTTGAAGTATCCTTAAACCCAGGGATAAATCCCTTTACTCATGTATGTGTATGATACGTTAAATGTGTTGTTGAATTCATTTTGCTAGGGTTTTATTGAGAATTTTGGCACATATGTTCATCAGGGATAATATTCCATAGTTTGCATCTAATGTCCTTTTTAGCTTTGTTATGCAAATAAAGCTGGCATCATAAAACAAGTTTGGAATCTTTCACCCCCTTCAAATTCTTGAAAGATTTGTGGAAGAATTGGTGAAAAATTGTCTTCAAATGCATGACAGAATTCACCAGTAAAGTCATCTTGTAAATGTTTTCTGGTTTGGGAGGTTTGGATTACTGATTTACTAATACAAACTTTTGCACTATTTAACTTTCTAATTTCTTCTTTATTCAGTATTGGAAGACAGATCTTTCTGGGAATTTGTCTTTTATTCTAGGTCTTGCAAATCGTTGCCTAGTCATTTCTTATGATGCTATGCACCTCTACAACATCAGTGGTAAGATCAGCTCTTTTACTTATAATTTTATTTGAGTTTTCATTTTCTTAGCCAACCTAAACTTTTGTCCACTTATGTTCAAAAGAAACAGACTTAGGTATTTTTTTTATCTTTTCAATTGTTTCTCTTGTTATTTGCCTTACTCTCATTGAATCAATATTCTTCATTTTCTTTCTGTTTTCTCCTACATTATTGATGTTTAACGTTAAGCAGTGTGAATCTTTGTATTTCTTTTATTATTAAGTATTATTTATTTATTTACATATTTATTAATTTATTTATCATTGAATTACAGTCATTTACAATGTGTCAATCTGTGGTGTATAGCACAGTGTCCCTGTACATGCATATATTTATGTGCCTATTAATGGTTACTTCACGATATTTAACTTACTGCCCTGTGTCATACAAAAGAAATTTTGAAAACATCTATTTTTATATATAGTGGATAATATTTATAAATCTACAGCTCCAAAATATATCCCCTACCAGTCCCTTTCTGCAGTAACCATAAGGTTATTAACTAGATCTGCAAGTGTGTTTCAGTTTTGTAGATGAAATCATAGTGTTCTCATACAAATTATTTTTTTAAGTTTCTATATGTCATGTCATGTTTTATTTTTCTATCTCTTTTGTCATACTTCAATTAGAATGACACATTTTTGGGACATCAATTTTGCTGCAAATGTCATTGTGTTATCACTTTTTATTGCAGAATATTATTCCATTGTTTAAATACAGCATAAGTTCTGTATACTGTCATCTGTTGTTGGACAATTAGGTTGCTTCCATGTTGTGGCTGTTGTATATAGCACTACTAAGAACATTGGGGTGCAGGTGTCTTTTTGAATAAGGGTTCCCTTTGATATATACCCAGAAGTGGGATTGCTGGGTCATATGTTAATTCTACTTTTATACTTTAGAGGAATCCCTATCCTGATTTCCACAATGACTGCACCAAACTACATACCTACCAACAGTGTAGGAGGGTTCCCTTTCTCCACAGCTTCGCCAGCATTTATTGTTTGTGGACTTTTGAATGATGGCCATTGTGAATATTGTGAAGTGATACTTCATTATAGTTTTGAATTGCCCTTCTCTGATTATGTCAGTGAGTAATTTTTTTTTCATATATATGCGTGGCATTTGTATGTCTCTATTGGAGAATTGCTTGTTTAGGGCTTCTGCCCATTTTCAGATTGGGTTTCTTTTTTTTTTTTTTTTAGTATTATTAGCTGGTATGAAGTCTTTATATTTTTGAAATTTAGCCTTTGTCAGTTGCATCATTACTAAATATTTTCTTTAAACCTGTAGGTTGTCATTTTTCTTTGTTTATGTTTGCCTTAGATGTGTAAAATCTTATAAGTTTAATTTGGTCCCATGTAGTAATTTTGCTCTTACATCCATTACCTAGATAGGCTGTTCTAGGAGATCATTGCTGAGATTTATCTCAGAGTGTGTTGCCTATGTTTTCTTCTGGGAGATTTGTTATGTCTTGACTTACATTTAAGTCTTTAAGTTATTTTGTGTTTATTCTTGTGTATGGAGTGAAGGATTTTTCTAACTCCATTGCTCTGATGCTGCTATCCAGTTTTCCCAACACCAGTTGGTGAAGAGATGGTCTTTTCAGTGTCATATTCTTGGCTGCTCTGTAAAATATTAATTGAACATACGACTGTAGATTTATTCCCAAGCTCTCTATACTGTTCCATTGGTCCATATGCCTGTTTCTGTACCAATATCATGTCGTTTTGATTATTGTATCTCTGCAATAGTGTATGGAGACCAGGCGGGTTATTGCTCCGGCCTCTTTCTTTGTCTTCAATATAATTTTGGAAGTTATGGATCTTTTTTGATTCTATATTAATCTTATGATCATTTGTTTCAGTCCTAAAAGGAAATGTTTTGCATAATTTGATTAGAACTCAGATTAAGTCTGTGGATATCCTTGGGCAGTATGGCCATTTTAACAATATTCTTTCTTCCATTACTAGACCATTGGGTGTCTTTTCAATTCTTCAAATCTTTCTTGATTTCCTCAATCAATGTTTTCTTGTTCTCCATGTATAAGTAATTGAACACTTTGGTCAGAGTTATTTTTAAGCATTTTATAGTTTTGGGTGCAGTTATAAAAGGGTTTGTTTCTATATTTTGTTTTCCTGTTGCTTCAATGGTAGTGTAAAGAAATGTAATTGGTTTTTGTACATTACTCTTGCTACCTTGCCCAGTTCCTTTATACCTTAAGTATTTTTTGTGAAGCTTTTACAGTTTTCTATATATACTGTCATGTCTACATATCATGGCAATTTTACCTCTTCTTTTACAGTCTGAATCCTTTTATTTCTTTTTCTTGCCTGATCGTTGTGGCTAGGACTTCCAAATTGTAATAATGGGCATCCTTGTCTTGTCTCCGGTTTTTGTGGGAAGGATTTCAGTTTTTCACCATTGATTATTTTGCTGGCTATATGGTTGTCATAAAAAGCTTTTGTTATGTTGAGATATATTCCCTCTATGCCCATTGTGATAACAACTTTTATTGCAAATAGATGTTAAATTTTATCAAATGATTTTTCTGCATCTACTGAGATGATCATATCGTTTTTGTCGTCTCTTTTGTTGATATGGTGTATCACAATTGATTGATTGATTTGCATATGTTAAACCATCCTTGTGTTCCTGGGATGAACCTAACATGACCATGGTGCGTGTTCTTTTTTTTAAATGATGTTGAATTCTGTCTGTTAATAATTTCTTAAGGACTTTTACATCTATGTTTATCAATGATATTGGCCTAAAGTTTTCTTTTTGGGGTAGTTGCTTTGTCTGGTTTTGGTTTCTGTTTGATGTTGGCCTTATGGTTTGAGTTTGGGAGTACTCTCTCCATATCAAAATTTGGAAGAGTTTGAGGAGGACTGGTATGGATTTTTCTTTCTATGTTTGGTCAAATTCCCCAGTGAAGGAATTAGGGTCTGAATTTTGTTTGCAGAGATTTTTTATTTTATTGATAATTCTATTCTATTTCTGGTGATCTGTCTGTTCAAACAGTTAATTTCTTCTTGATGCAATATTGGTGGTCTGAATGTTTCCATAAACTTCTCCATTTCTTCCTGGTTTTCCAATTTGTTTCTGTAGTGTTGCTCATGGTGTTATCTTATGATATTTTGTAAATATGTTGAAATCTTTCTAGTTTCTCCATTTTCATTTCTTATATTATTTGTGTTCTCTCTCTTTTCTTGTTGGTGATCCTGTCCAGAGATTTGTCAATTTTGTTTAAAATTTCAAAAAAATGTTTGATAATTTTTTTTCTATTTTTTAATCTCTATTTTAATTCTTCCCTCCTTGATCTTTATTTTTCCCCCTTTCTGCTTACTTTTGGTTTTGTTTGCTCTTCTTTTCATGATTAGTTTACAGAGAACGTTAGATTATTTATTTGAAATTGCACTTCTAATTTGAGGAGTGCTTTGTCACTATGAACTTCCCTATTAAGCCTGCTTTAACTGTATTCCATAGAAATTGTGTAGTGTTTTGTCATATTTTTCAAGATATTTCTTAATTAGTTATTTTACTTCATCAATTCCCCCCTTGTTATAGTACCATATTTTGTAATCTGAGTGCTGTCATTTTTTTCCCCTGTTTTTCTTGGATTGATTTTGAGTTTCATGGTATTATACTCAGAAAAAATGCTTGAAATAATTTTTATCTTCTTAAATATGTTAAGGCTTCTTCTGTGCCTGATTACATGATCTTTCCTTCAAAATGTTCCATTTGCACTGGAAAAGAAGGTATATTCTGTTTTTGGGAGAAGTACTGTTTTGAAAGTATCAACCATCTCCAAATATTTTATCATGTCTTTTAGTAATTTTGTTCCCTTATTAATTTCCTTTGTGAAAGACCAGTCCAGTGATGGTAATGAGGTGTTATAATCTCCTACTTTGATTGTTTTTCCAGTGATTAATCTCTTTTTATCTATTAGTATTTGCTTTATGAATTTAGGTGCTCCTATATTGAGTGCACATATCTTAATGGGTATAAAACCCTTATTTTGTATTGCTCCTTTTATCATTATAACATGTCCTTGTTTATCTTTCTCTATGGCCTTTCTTATAGAGTCTATATTGTGTAAAGTCAATACTGCTAGTCCTTCTTTCTTGTCATGTGCATTTGCATGGAATATAATCTTACATCTTCTGAGTTTGAATTGATGTGTTCTCCTGTTACTAAAGTGGGTCTCTTGTATGCTTCATAATGTAGGGTCTTGTTATATTATCCCATCTGACAATATATATCTTTTGATTGAACCACAATGTCCGTTAACATTTCTGATAATTATTGATAGACCAGTGTTTATTTCCATTTTAAACTTCATTTTCCAGTTGATTTGGAATTTCTTTTTTGTTCATTTCTTTTTCTTTTTGTGGCTTGATAAGTTTTCTTTTATTATCTTGGTTTCTTTTTGTCTTTGTGACTTCATTGTAAGCTTTTGAATTATGGTTACCTTGTTTTGTATTTATATTGACCCGTACTATATCTGTTAATTTTACTGATTAGAATACAAACTCAAATCCATCCTACAGAGAAGACAAACAAGAAGAAAACACTCTGTATTGTCCTGTTTCACTTTCTGACACCTAAAAATTTTTATGTCCTGTTTTACAACATCATATTAATTCTGTTGTAAGTCATTGTAGCTATTGCCTTTCTAATTATGCCTTTCTCGTTTCTATAGCATCCTGCTTCTTTTTTATTTAGAGAAGAACTTTCATTATTTCTATTTCTCTGGCTAAATTCTTTTAGTATTTGCTTGTGTGAAAGTTATTTATCTCTCCTTGTATTCTAAAGGATAGACTTGCTTGATAATTTATCTTAGATTATGGCTTTCTTTAATTCAGGGCTTTGAATAGATCTTGCCACTGCCTTCTGACTGCTGTATTTGTGTAGGAGTTTACAAATATTATGTATATAATTATATATTTGTAAAGAACACCTGGAAATGAAGTTAACAAATAAGTTGTAAACCTATACATTAAAAACAGAAAATATTGGTGAAGGAAATTAAAACTGATCCAAAGAAATGAAAAGACCTCTTATGTTAATGATGTGAAACTATGTGGTCGAAACAACCATTCTACTAAAGGGAATCTACATTTAGTGTGATTAATATCAAAATACCTATGAGATTTTTCCTTCAAATAGAACAAATTATTTCAAAATTTATATGTAACCACAAAGATCATGAGTTACCAAAATTATCTTGAAAAAGGGTATTAAATCTAATGGTGTAAAGTTCTCTGATGTTAAATAGTCCTAGAAATCTTTAGTAATTAAAACAACATGATACTGGCTCAGAAACAGACACCATTCAATATAAGAGAATAGAGCAGCCAGATATATTCCCTCACACCTATGATCAATTAACCCATGAAAAAGAAAACAAGAGTATAAAATGAAGAAAAGACATTCTGCTCAATAATTAGTGCTGGGGAGACTGAACATTGAAAAGATACATTAGAATATTTCCTCACATTTTATACAATCCATGAGCACAGAATATCTTTCTATTTAAAGTTTTTACTTATATATCTTACATCTGTAATTTATAAATCTATGTTTAGATCTTTTATTTCACTCACCAAATGTATTCCTATTTTATACTTTTTGGTATAAATTTACACACAATTGTTTTCCTAATTTATATTTATGATAATTTGTTGTTACTATACAAAAATGCAACGGATATTTGTATATTGATTTTCTATTCTGCAAATGTATTGTTTGTTCATTATTTCTAACAGTCACTAGAGGAGTCTATGGAGTTTTCTATCTATGTATAATTATGTCATCTGTAAATACTTTACTGCTTTTTTACAAGTTGGATACATTTATATTTTTTCTTGAATAGTTGTTCTGGCTAAGAATTCTAGGACTTGTGAATATGAGCTATTTTTTCTTATTACTATACCAGAAGAAAACGTTCCTGTATGTTAACATTGAACTTGAAGTTACTCATGGGTTTTTCATATATGGCTTTTATTATGTTTTGTTACATTCTATGTAGAGCGAATTTGTTAAGAATACATTTATATAAAAGTTAAGATCACATCTCTCAATAATTTTCCTACATTTTTTGAGATTTTTTAAAAAATCTTTGTATTTTAAGGGATGTCATCACATATATTAATTTGCATATTTTAAATAATATTTATGAATCAGGTCTAAATCCTACTTAAATATAGTTTATAATACTTATATTATCCCATGAATTCAGGTTGCTAAAATTTATTTAGAATGAAATTTACAGATACTGAAGGAAAAATTTACATTGTAGCTTGATTTTACTTTTTTTATTTAAAAATTTTATCTCTCATTTTGAATTTGGCTTATGTTTACTGGAATTTATGTCTAAATAAAGAATATAATTTTGGTTGAACTGGACTTACTACAGTTTACTGATACAGAACATAGTTATCATTTACAAATAGTGAACAAATCACTTGCCTTAAAATGCCATATTGTTCTAACAATGGCAACTGTTTCAAGACTGAGAAACATATTGCTTCCTAAAATGCATTACCTGGTCTTTTCAACCCCAACACACATATACTGTTGTTTCTTTGTTTTCTGATTACTTGTTTGTTTGCACCTTAATGGAGGCACTGCTTATTGAACACAGGATATTGTGCATATGTGTATTTATCAACCTCATTTTGGAACACTTAGCAGAAGCCACAAGAGTATAGATTATAAAGATGACAAGAAAATTTATTACTTCTAGGGACGGAAAAACCTCCGAGTGAAAGAATGGCAAAAATAAACATTTGTAAATATACAATAAGATTGTCTCTTTTGTAATTTTAATGTAGAATATTTTGTTACATTAGTTTTACTTATAGAACTGAATTACAATTTAAATCAAAAATTCCCAACGTTGGGATTTCTAAAAGTTTATTATTTTAATATCATTTTATTTCATAAATATTTACCATTTATTTATAAACATACCAGATAAACTGATATTTATTCTGCTCATGTTTTGAATATAGAGCTACTTATTTTAAGGTACACAGATAAATACCTACTTCCATTTCCAAATCAAATTAAGTTTCACATTAATTACAAATCATCATGAAATAGTTATACTATTTATTTACAAGTTTTACACAAATTTCACTTTAAATTACAAAACTTTGAATTTATTTTATATATATTGTGCATTATTTATACTCTGTTCACAAATCTGGTATAAATTTGTATTCAAAAGTATGGAGATTGGTTTTATTTCATAGACCCCAAAATTAAATTATTTAAAAAGATTTTGTGGGGATAATATTTGCAGATCATACTATAAATATCAGCATCCTATATGTTTCAATTTAACTGGATGAATGAGAAGTAAACTCTGGCTGAATGTTAGACTGGAGTTGCTAGGAGAAGAGTTTTTTGTGATGTCATAGCTACTCAGGTTGAGAAACATTGTGATGGCCTAGCAGTTTATCTGTGCAGGCCTGCCAGAGAAGCATTTGAAGTTACAGTGCACAAAATCATGCAGATTAGAAAAGTAGCCATAGAAAAAGTTATTTGAGATGGCACAAGTTTCTTCAGAAATTCAACTTGTGTCTCATAAAGATGGACCAACAGGTTCAGGAAACCCCGGTAGATGTCTATTGTGTGATCAAATAATTTGTGGGGACTTGGACTTGAAGTCTATGACTGAAGAAAATGCTTTTCAGACTATGTCTGAAGAATCCTTGATAAAAAAAACCATGTAACACACATTGTGTCTATGAACCAGATGAACATACTGATTTTTGTTCTCTGACATATCCAAGAAAACTCCAGAAAATGGCTGGGAATGACGAATATAATTCAATCTGTTGGGATGATAGTGGAACTTTCATAGTGATTGATGAAGATGTCTTTAAGAAGGAAAATGTGGAAAGAAAGGCCCGTTTCAGAATATTTGAACCTGGAAGTCTGAAAAGTTTAGTTAGACAGCTTAACCTTTATGAGTTTAGTAAAGTGCGGTAGAATTTTCAAAGATCTGCTAGTCTAGCTGACTTTCTGGCAGAAGAAACAGAAGTCTCCACTTTAACCAAGGTATTCAGAAATTTTAGTTTCCACTTGGTAACTTATATATAAAGTTTTATTTTGTACATCAATCTATGGTAATATATATGTAAAGCTAGATTTTGAAATTTGTATAAAATTACTAAGGCTAAATTTCTTCATTTTTCCAAAAATGAGGACAGTAACTTTAGTATTCAAGATAATGAGAAACTTTGCTTGCAATTATCAATCTTATCAGAAATCTAAATAAATGTATTAAAGCTGCTTTTGAAAAGTGACATTCACCATTAATGCAAATACTAAATTTTAAATTTGATGACTATACTATTTAAATGTGTATTTTCCAAATAAGGAATTTCAAAATATAGTCAGCAATATTCATCTTTTGATGATATTATCTTTCCATTGTAAACGTGAAATCTGAGGTTTTATAGGTTAGGCTTATTGTAGTCTTGTATTTCGGTTTAAAATATTACTAAAATATTTCTCCTTTGGTTGTAGCTGCAGTCCTACCATAATTCAAATTTTAAATGACGCTTTCCCCAGCTTTGAATGAGAATAAAAAGAAGAGTTGGGATTAAAAATGTCTCTCTGGTATCTCCATTGGCTGAAGATTTCAATAAGAAGCACATTAAAGCAGGAGTTAATGTGGATAATCATAATTCTGGTTTTGTGGCTTACACTAGTAGAGAAAGAGCATTTTTACCTTTTGCAAATTTAAACATGCTTCTAATAAGAAAGCCCTCTACTAGCCACATAATTGGTGATACAACTACCCCAATCAGTGATGATTTTTTTCCTCCATCATCAGTGTCAGTTAGACCACCAGAACAAATTGCAGTGGATCAACGTGCTATTTTAAATCAGTTGAATATTGTCCACAGGCACTCTCAAAGCAGCTACACTGAATCAAATGGCCGTGTGTGAACTTCATTACAAATACAACTTCTGCTTCTCAGTACAGCAACTTGTCTCATATACAGAGCAAACACTTTGGACTGATGGTGGAGCCTTCTACTTTTCCAAATAGATATCACAACATATCTGCCAATGAAGGCCGACTTTCTAAACTTCAACCAGGGAGCAACGCACTGTTTCCAGTGCCAGTGACAGCTGATACATCAGCTACCTCTCTTTCAAGGTCAACTCATCAGCAATCTTCAGTTTATGAACGTCAACCTAATTACAACTGATCTACCAGAGGACTACCAGATAATGCAGGATAACAAAGATTAAAATTGATGTTGGCATATGTCCACAAATATCTGCAAATTACTTATTCGAACAATAATCATTGATGTGTACCTGTATTTTCCTTATAATTTTTAAATAGGGTTAAGAGTTAAATGGGAGAATAAGTTACCATTTAAAGAAAAAAAGAGATATTTGATTGATATGATCATTTGATGGAACAATATGGGAGTAAATTTAAATAATTTCTTGTATGGAGGAAGAGTAAATGGAAGAATTTGGAAAAAGGCTAAAATATGTAGGGAGGGAAAAGTACTAAGTGGTTTCTGTTTCATTCTGGAAAGTATGAAACGTGTTAAGTTAGGATAGGTTGGAACAGGAGATAAATGCAGGAACCAGCCCAGGGATCATAGTCTCTCTTGTGTCATCCCTGGAATCATAAAGGTCACAAGATGTAGTCTCAGATTGCACATTCAGCATGTGGTAGAATTAATGAAATAATTTTATCTATGGTCTTCTTTGTGCTGTTCTGAATGCATTCCAATTGGTGCTTTCAATTCCTGCCCTCAAGTGTCTACACTATATTTTCTAGTCAATACTTCATGTTGCTTTTATGTTCCAGACAAAAACAAGCTTACATCATCAGGGTGGCACTTAATGCCTTTCCAAATCTAAGCCCACAAACTTAACTTAGTTTATTCATTTTCTTCTAAATCTGGCATCTACTACCTTGGCATATCTTTATGTTTCACTGTATCTGGAGATACATCCAGGCAAATGCTTGTCAACAGTGTTAGCCCCAACCTCACCACTTTTACTCCAGCTCATCCTTGGACTTTGGGTGTCCTCCTTTTACCAACTTAGATTTTCCCAGTCTCAGAACAGAAACCACCTCCTCCAGATGTTTTCTGTCTATCCACCTTTCCTTGTCTAACTTGCATACCAGCACAGTAAGCACAGCACATGCCAAAGGATGCATTTTACTATTTATTGAATGAAAAATATATGTTGACTTTAAGCAAAATATACTTTCCTGAAACAACAAAACTCTCATGGTTTTCAAACTATTTCGTTATGGTCTTTACTCTTCACCACAAACTAGCTCTTTTCATAGCCCAATGTCTGGTCACACAAGACAGTAAGGGGAGGTAGGTACAGGAGACAAAATATTATTTTCTTCTTAATTCATGCTTCCAGTGGCCTAAAGCATTCCATTCTCATTTGCTGGATTTTTTTCCTGTCTATTCAACACCCACCAACCCCAAAATAGATGATTCTCTTCCCCATACCAATAACTATACTGCCTTCTAATTAATTTACTTCTTAGAATCAGAGCTTTGTCCAGAAGACAGTGCCATTGCAAATATTTAATATATGTTTATACACCCCACATAATTTGTGACCCTTCTAAACTTCACAAAGTAAGTACCTAATTGAAACTAGACCCTTTGTAGTGGTGGTCATATTCAGGAACCAAATTGCAATCTAAATTGTGTGGACTAGAAAGAGGTGAGGGTGGTGAAATTAAAAATTTGTCCAACTGTAGGAATACCAAATTTCTGCAGATATTAGGAAATATAAAATATTCATGGAAGACTTTGACTATTTCCCTTTAATTTAAAATAAAAGGTGAAGCATTTTCAGAATGTGAAATGCCCTGATATGCTGGAAAAATTGTAGGCAATGTCAGGTAGCCTAAGGCTTCTGCTCACAATAGTGAAGCCATTGTCAGCTGAAAAGAGTGGAATGGCAACACTGAGTCCTGAAAATTTGTCACCAGTTGTGAAGAAAGCCTTTGATTATCTGGAAGATGGGCAAATGGGCCAGGGTAAGCTCTAGCAACATCCCACCAGTATGGCCCTTACCAAGAGAAGAAAAGAACCCGCTTGCAGCAGGAGATCTGTGTCTGGACAGCAGTGGTTGTTCCTACAACAGAAACATCAATCTTTTAATTTTATCAGCTCAACACTGATAGTGGCTATGTTGTTGCCTAAATTAGCAGTCTGGGGTTCATATGGGCTGGTTCAGCAGCTAGTTTCCAGCTCTCTTATCAGACAGTGGGTCTTAACATGATCATCTTAACAAGGTTCTATACTGATAAGTCAAAAGCTACAGTATAATTTCAAAATTAGAAATTCTAAGGAAGAATATTATTTGTCCATGTGTAATTTTCTAACTGGGAAAACTAGACCATTGGCAAAAGTACAAATGTTGGCCTGTGCTTTGAAAACTTTTGTCCGAGCTATGCCCACTGAATTCTTCCTACTAAATATTACAAATCTGTCTACCAGTGTGTGTGTGAGAGAAGGTGGATTGTTAAGCTGTAACTAAGTTTGTCTTAGTTGAGTCATCAGTCAATTATTCCTCTGCATCTGGCAGAATCTCTGTGAATTAAGAGTTTTATTGAGCCACCAGATTTTCTTCCGATCAGGTAGAGGTAGTTTATATTTCTCCCAGTATACTAATTGTTAACTATTCATTGAATCCCGAGCTGATGCTAGGGCCAACCAATGAACCCTTGAATTGGACTGAAGCATATACATTCTCCAGTCCCCAGAACGCAGCACTGGACTGTGTCTCCTTTTTAATTTAAGCTTATGTCTATGTTTTCATTTTTTTAAATTCTCATTGTTGACACAAATTATTTTGGCTTTGAACACCCATTGAATAATTTATAGAGACTGAACCACTGACTTATTTCTGTTCACCTAGTAATTGCAATAAACTTTTTTCCTTGGACTACCTGGAATAGAGTGGGCGTGGTCATCATTTTGAATGCGGTCCTCAGTCCTAATAATGGGGAACCTTTACACTCCTTTGCCCAGCACTTGAACAAGTATGTTTGTTCTGGATATCAGGGTTTGTCCTCACATCTCCTAATGCAACCATGAGTAAAAAACACATTGTTATCCAAAATCAAGTCTTTGTCAGTATTGCATTCCCATTGAAAAAGTTAAAAATTGTAGGAGTTCTGAGATTTTACCAAACTGAGATTTTTAGCAACCTAGCATGTTCCTTTCTAACAGATGCTGTCGGGAGATGAGACCATCGGTCAGAGACATTGAACATTATCAATCACAGCAAGAACAGCCAGTTTTAAATTTGTATTCCATTCTCTAAACTCAGATGAATTCACAGAATGAAATTTTGATGCCTACAGAAGCAGTGGGCTTTTAACATGAAGAAAGTTTAAGGCATGGTAAAACACTAATTTTATTAGTATCTTTATGTATAATTTATTAGAATCATTTATTTATTTGTATCTTTACCTAGGATAAGTATATCATGAATGAAGTTTAATTGTTGCAAAAACAATCATGAAAAATTACATGGAAAAAATAATCATTGAATTTCCATTTTTCCTTCTGCTTTTATTGAGATATAATTGGCATAAAACATTGTGTAAGTTTAGGTGCACAGAATAGTGATTTGTTTTATAAGTATCATGAAATAAATATCATAGCAAGTTTAGGGAGAATTCGTTATCTCATGTAGATATAATTTTAAAGAAATACAATTTGTGTTTTGGTTGTGATGAGAAAACTTATGGTCAACTCTCTTAACAACATTCATATAGAACATAAAGCAGTATTAATTTTAATTTTCATATTACTACGGGGCATCCCTAGAAGACGTTTATTTTACGGCTGTTGGTTTGTAGCTTTTGAGTGCATTAATCAAATTCTCCTTTCACAAACCCTGCCTCTGTTAACTACAAATCTAATTATTTTTTCTATAAGTGTGTGTGTTTGTTTTTGAAGCATACTTTAGTCTATAACTCTGTGGCATTTTCTCTTACATAACATACTATTTGCCATTTTTGATACATTTCAAACTGATCACAAGAATAGATATATTTATGATATGTTGCTATTTAAACATATTTCACAGTTATTGACTATTCCCCATACAGTACATTTCTTGTCCCTGAATCATTTAATTTGCAACTGGTTAATTTTGTCTCTTAAATTTCCTCAAATATTTCTTTTTCTTCACCACAATTCCTTCCTTCTTGTGAGCAACCTGTTTCTTGCTATATCTATAACTCCTTTTCTGTTTTGTTGTAGTCATTTGTTTTAAATTCCAAATATGAGTAAAACCATTCTGCCTTTGTCATTCTCTGTCTGACTTATTTCACTTAGCATATTATCCTCTTGGTCTTCCCATTTGTTGCAAATGACACGAACTTATTCTTTTTAGAGCTGAGTAAAAACCCATTGTATTTTTATGTGTGTGTGTGCATATATATAAATATACATATATATATTTTTTATTTTATTTGTATATATAAATAAATATAGATAAGTCTGTAGTTAATAGATGGGTTGATATATATGCTATAAACACACATCTTCATTATCCATCATCTATTCATGAGCAATTAATTTGCTTCTATTGCCTGGGTATTGTAAATAATGCCACAGTGAATAGAGGATAGAATTTATCTTTTCTGATTATGTTTTTACATTCCTGGAATAAGTATCCAGATATGGAAATGTTGAATCATATTTCATTTTTAATTTTTAGATAAATCTCCATACTGTTTTCCACAGTGGCATCATAAATTTACATTCACTCAAGCAGTGCATCAGGGTGCTTTTTCTTACATCCTCTCCAATATTTATATTTGTTATCTTTTTGATCATCGTGATTCTGACAGGAGTGACATAATATCTCATTGGGTTTTGGACTTGCTTTATTCTGATCGTTAGTTCTGTTGACCATTTTCATGTGCCTGTTGATTACCTTTCCTCCACTGTATATTCATTATTTGGTAATGGGCTAAATGACTATAACTTTCTGATTTCATTTTTAGGCATTCTGTTTTGTTCCATTATTCTGTTTGTTCTGTGCCACTACCATATTCACTACTGTAGCTTTGTATTATAATTTAAAATCAAGGACAGTGTTACATCCT
This sequence comes from Vicugna pacos, assembly GCF_048564905.1. Classification (NCBI taxonomy): domain Eukaryota; kingdom Metazoa; phylum Chordata; class Mammalia; order Artiodactyla; family Camelidae; genus Vicugna; species Vicugna pacos. Next base: position 12,252,505 of record NW_027328741.1, on the reverse strand, counting down.
CTTTGTTCTTTGTCAAAGTTGTTTGTGCTTTAAGTTTGTTTTCTTTTCTTTTTTTTAAGTGATTTCAACTCTTTTGTGTTTACATGCAAATTTAATAATTATTTTTTGTAAGTGTCTGAAAATGCCATTTGTATTTTGAAAGGCAATGAATTTAATTTGTGTATTTTCTTGGCTACTTCTGTCATTTAAAAGATATTTTTTTCCTAATCTATGAACACAGTATATCCTTTCATCTGTTTGCATTATCTTCAATTTCTATTATAAATATTTTATAGGTTTCTGAGTATAGGTCTTTTACCTCCTTGGTTGGATACATTTCTTGATTTTTTTTATAATGCAACTGTAAATGAAACAGTTCCCTCACTTTCTCTATCTGTTAGCTTGTTGTTAGTGTGTAAAAATGCAAGATTTCTGTATGTTAATTTTATATTCTGAAATTTTACCAATGCATTGATAAGCCCTCATAGTATTGTGGCATCTTCTTTATGATTTCTGTTTAAAGTATTTCATCTGCTTACAGATTCTTTTACTCCTTTTCTGAAATAGCTATATTGTATTTACTTTTATTTTGGAAATCTATGGCTAGAATTTCCAATAAAATACTGAATAATAGTGGTAAACGTGAACATTCTTGTCTTCTTCCTGCTCTTACAGGGGATGCTTTCAGCTTTTAATCAGTGAGTGTCATGTTAGCTGAGTACTTGTCTTATACGACCTTAACTGTAATGAGGTACGTTTCCTCATACCCATTTTGAGGAGAAATTTAATCATAAATAGATACTGAATTTGTCAAAAGATTTTAAGACAATTTTGAGGTGACCATACAATTTTTATTTTTTAATTTGTTAGTTTCGTGTATCATATTGATTAATTTGTGGGTAATGAATCAATTTTACATCACTGGGATAAAAGTGAGTTAATCATACTGTATCATCCTTTTAATGTTTTGTTTGCTTTGCTAATATTTATTGATGATTTTTGCATGTATGCTTATCAGTAGTATTTAAACTGAAATTTTATGAGGTATTTGTTCCTGTTTTAGTGCTAGTGTAATACAGAAATGCGGGGTAGGAAGCCTTCCTTCCTCGGCAAATTTTTGGAATTCTCTGAGAAGTATTTGTGATAGCTCTTCTCTAAATGATTGGCAGAAGTCACCTGTGAAGCTGTCTAGGCCTGGAATTTTGTTTCTTGGGAGATTTTGTTTAATTACTAATTCAATTTCATTAGGGATAATCTGTTAATATTTTCTACTTCTCATTCCATTCTGAGATTTGGTCTTTCTAAGAAATTTTCCGTTTCTTCTAGGGATTCCATTTCAGTTGGCATATAATTTGTTGTATCATCTTATGGTGCTTTGTGTTACTTTGATATAAGCTGTAACTTCTCATTTATTTTGGAGCTTATTAAACTGTACTCTCTTTTTTCTCATGAGTCTCATTAATGTTTATCAGTTATATTTATCTTTCAAAGGCCATTATGTAGTTTGTTTTGATGTTCCTTTTTTTAATCGTTATTTTATTTATTTATAGTCTGACCTTTCAGCTGTCTTTCTTTCTACTAACAAGTTTGTTTATTATTTTGCAACATCTTTTGTTTGTAAGATTATGTATAAGTGAGAGATGTTTCTTACTTGTATAAATGGGATTGTTTTGCTATAAGCTTCACTATTAATACTGATTTTGCTATATCACATGGACTTTGTTTTTGTTGTCATATTTCTTCATGTATTTTTTCTTTGAATTATGCAGGAATACATTGGTTGCTTAATATTGTATGATTTATCCTCCACAATTTACAATTTTTCTCAGGTTTTCTTCTTTTAGTAAATTACTATTCTCACATAATCCATATGTTTCTTTACAAAACAAGGAGAAAAATAATAAAATTTATACAAAATTGTGAAAGACCCAAATTTTCTAAAATTACCTTTGAAAAATGAACAAAGCTGTAGGTATTATCCTCCCTGAATTTAGAACATACTGCAAAGCTACAGTAAACAAAACATCAAACTATATCACTAAAAGAGTCACATAGATCAATGGAACAAAATAAAGAGTCCTAAAATAAACACACACGTATATTGTCAATTAGTCTACAATGAAGGAGGCAAGCGTATACAATGGAAAAAAGGTAGTCTCTTCAACAAATAGTTCTGAGAAAACTGGACAGTACATGTAAAAGGTAGATGTAAGAGCACTTCCATCCATACTATACAAAATAAAAATGAAATGGATTAATTTCCTAAATGTAAAACCTGAAACTATACAATTTCTGACCAAGAAAAGGAGCAGAATTGCCTTTGTGATAAATCATAGGAATATTTAATTTTGATCTATCACCTAAGTAAAAAAAAAGAAAATTAACAATAACAGTTTTTAATTATACTGAGGAAAAAATAGATGTACTATGTGATACAGTGATTCCACTTCTTGTATAAGTGTGAAATGAAAACCTTTTGCAGAGCAAAGGAAACCTTCAGCAAGACTTATGACAACACACAGAATAGAAGGAAGAGTTTCAGACTATGAAACCAATGAGATGTTAATATCCATAATGTATATATAGCATATTAGACTCAATATTTAAAAAACAAATACACCAACTTATAAACAGTTGAAGGATCTTCATGGAAACTTTTCAAAAACAGACATGTGGATGATTTTCATGCACAAAGAAACATAACGTTGCTATTCATTAGGAAATCATAAATCAAAACCAGAATGAAATATAATCTCACAGCAACCAAAATGACTATTAAAAAAATTCTTCAAATGACAAACATTAATAAGAATGTTGATAAAATGGAACCCAAGTAGACTGTTGTTACAAATATAAATTGATGCATCCACTATTATTAAAGTGGGGACAGTGCTAAGAAAGCTAGAAATAGAAGTTGCAGCAATTCCAGTTTTTGATATAAATCTGAAAAAAAATGAAAACATTAACTTTAAAGGATATATTACCCACAACGTTCTTAACAACATCATTTATAATAGCCAAGGATAGAAGCACGACTCAACTGCCCATCAACAGATGATTGGCTGAGTTGATGTGAGATATAGATAACATAATAAATACGTAGTCATTCTCATATCAAAAAATAAAATTCTACCATTTGAAACAATGTGACTGGACCCAGAGAGTGTTGCACATAGGAAAATAAGACATACAGTGAAAAACACTCTATGTTACCAGTTACATGAGGAAACTAAATATATAAGAGAAATAATCATAAAAAGAAGAAACAGAATCACATATATATGTGTAGTGTACCAACTAGTGGTTTACACTGGGGACAGGGAAGAAGGATGGGGAAGACAGAATTATGCAAGATTCTAGTTAAAAAATAGAGAAGCAACAGGGCTATAATTACAGCACAGAGAAATATTTTAATAATTTAAATGATTTTAAAGAGATTATAGGCATATATTATACTAAAATGTGCATGCATGTGGGAAAAACATTGAAGAAATAAACCCAGGAAAAACAAAATATTTTGTAGCACTCTGATATTAAGGGAGGTGATTTGTTCACTTTCTTTACTGTTCTTATAATGTCCTTATTAGAATTTAAGCTTTTAAATGAAAAATTATAGACTTTGAATAAAGTGACATGTTTAAACTATTTCTGTCTTTACCCTTAAATCTACAGTCAGTGAAACAATCACATCTCAACAAAAATAACTACAACACAAAACAATACTAGAGAACACATGTGTACAGCTGAAGTTTGGTGGGCTAAAACACATAAAGTTGGCTTAAATGAGGGAAAAGCAGTGTTGGTGCCTGCAACCAAGTCCCACTTACTAGGGTATCTGAGCCCACAGTTTCAGAGTACCCAGTAGAAACAAGGTCTCAGTGGTTCACAAATCTTCAGCCTCCAACTGCATCAGTACTCACGGTCACAGGTAACTAGGAGGGAGCCACAATGCAGACAGAATTTCCATCCTTTTGACACTCACACATTCATGACACTCTCCCTACTCCACATTCATAGTGGTAGAGACATTGTACCTTGCAACATTGGACATGGCAAAGGCACTTGCCTGATTCCAATGACCCACCTGTCTTTACACTATTCCTCAGTGTGTGCACTGAGTCTTTAGGGATATCAGATAAAAGAAAGGATTCAACGGCCCAGTGACAACAGTGGCATTAACTACCAGAGTTGTGTAAGGAGTGACAATGTAAGCAATCTTTTATCCAGACAGTAGCGACTGGAAAGTGCCATTTTGAAATATTATCAGAGGTAGCTCAGATAGGTAAAACCAAAAATTGTGCAATATTGCAAACTACCAGAAAACAAAAGCAAGGACTCCAAATCCCAATCTGTGTTTTAGTGTCATCAGAGTAATAATTTACCAAGATCATGACCAATCACAGTAATATTATAGGGCACGCACACACAGAGATACAGGCACAGACACCGACACAGACACAGACACAGACACAGACACACACGCACAGGCAAACGCACACACACAGACACACACACACACACACACACAATATCAACCCTGAAGGAAACAAACTTAAAGTCATGGAATATTGCCGTATAACTAATAGAGAATCCAAACAGATGTCATACAGATACTCAATACAAAAAACAAAACTCAGAAAGCAGTTTAGCTAGCTCATGAATAAAATAAATGATGATACGGATTACATTACCTAAGAGACTAAAACTATGAAACAAACAAACATTATTGGAGGACGAGACGAACTTAATAAATGATATGAATAATGCGACAGAAAGCATTGGAAGAAGACTGTCTTTTGGAAGAGAGATTAGCAAACTCACCAATACAAAACAAGAAATGATAGGGGAGGGCAGAGATATAAGATATTAAAAAGTGGTTTTGAAATGCTATTAACTAATAATTAGTAATGTTGAGCATTTTTATCACTTGCATGTTACCCTTCTCTATGTTTCCTTTGGAAAAATATTAACTCAGGTACTCTGCTCTTTTTTTGATTGGGTTTTTGTTTTTCACATTGAGTTGGGTAACCTAAATCCATGTTACATCTTCTAATCTGCATCTATTTACCCCTGGTCACTTGCACTATTTGCAGATAAGTTTTCCAATTACACAGGCAGTGTTTTCATTTCATTCAAGTGTCCTTAGCCGTGAAGAAGTTTTCAAGTTTATTTAGGTCCCATTTGCTTATATTTGCTTTTATTATTTCAGCCATAGGAGACTGATACAAGAAAATATTCTTATGATATATTTCCAATAGTGTATCACCTATATCCCCTTCTAGAAGTTTTATAGTATCAGGTCTTACATTTAGGTCCTTAATACTCTTGGAGTTTATTTTTTTACATGATGTCAGGGAATGCTCTCATTTCACTGTTTTACATGTAGATGTCCAACTTTCCAAACAGCATCCATTGACAAGACTGTTTTTTCTCCATTGTGTAATCTAGCCTCTTTTAACATTGATTCAGTGCTCATAGGTGTGTGGAATTATTTCTAGGCTCTCTATCTGATTTTATTGATTATATCTCTGTGCCAATGCCATGCTGTTTTTATTACTGTAGCTTTGTAGTATAGTAAGGAATCAGGGAGGTTTATATCTCCAGATTTGTTGTTTTTTCTCAAGATCATTTTGACAATTTTTAATGGTTTTATGTAAAACAGATTTATTTATTTTCTGGTTCTGTGGGAAATACTACATCTTCGTAACAGGAATTGCACTAAATCTGTAGGTTTCTTTGTGTAGTTCGGCCATGTTAACAATATTAACTCCTTCAATCCAAGAGCACAAGACATCTTTCCATTTTATTGAATCATTTTTAATTCCTTTGTCAATTTTTTTTATTTTAAGTATATAGAGCTTTCATATATTTGTTGCATTTATTCCAATGTATTCAGGGGGTGGGATTTTAAATAGCATTGCTTCCAATGTCCATTTTATGGTGTCTCATGTTTAACGTGTAGAAATGCAACAGACAATTTTACATTAATCTTGTACCCTGCTCCCTTGTTGAAATTACTTATTGTTGATATTAGTCTCTGTGGAGGCTTTAGGACTCTATGTAGATTGTTATGTCATCAGTACTGGTGAAAATTTTGCCTCTTTCTTTCTATTTTGCATTTCTTTTACTTCTTTTTCTTTCCTTTCCCTTTCTTCTTTTACTATGGAACAGAAGTGCTGAGAGTAGGAATCCTTGTCTTGTTTCCAAATTTACCCAGAAGGCTTTCAGCTTTTCCCCTAAGTATTATAAGTTGTTATAAATGAATTTTTGTGTGTTGAGAGATGTTCCCATTGTACTCTCTTTCATGAGAGTTCTGATCACGAATGTATGTTGAATTATGTCCAATGCTTTTTCATTCTGTATTGACATGGTCCTCTGAATTTTGCCCTTCCTTTATTAAATATGTGTCATGCTGATGGAATTGTGTATGTCGAACCATCCCTGTGACTCTGGAAGGAATCCAAATGATCCTCATTTATAATCCTTTCTATGTATTTGATGATGTTTTTGGGGGATTTTTGAATATATATTCATCAAGGATATTGTGTTTACATTTTTGGGGTTTTTTTTGGTAGTGTTTTGACTGGCTTTGTTATCATGGTATTAGTGGCCTCATAGAATAACCTTGGGAATTTTCCTTCCTCCTACAATTTTTGAAATAGTTGAGAGGAAAGAGTTTGTATTGAAGGCATCTAGGCATTTTATTCAAGGCATGTTTTTAAAATTATAGATTTTATTTAACTTAACTGATTGCTCTTTTCAAGTTTTCAGTTTTCTTTTTATTCAGTGTTGGCAGGCAGTACGTTTCAAGAAATTTGTCCATTTCTTTAAGGTAGTCCAGTTGGTTGTCACGTAACTGCTCAGAGTGCTTTCATAATCTTTGTTTGCATTTCTGTACTATCAGAAATCATTTCTACTGTATCATTTCTTATTTTGTTTGGGTCCACTCTGTATTTCTTGATAAGCCTTGCTAAATGCTTATCAATATGTAAAAATATTTAAGAAAAAATAGCTGTTGATTTTATGAATTTTAATTTCTTTTTTAATTTTTATTTTATTTATTTTCAAACTAATCATCAAAGATTTCTCATTCTACTGCCTTTGGGTTTTGTTTGTTCTTATTTCCAGTTATTTTTGGTGGTAAGCTTTATCCTTTTTGTGAGTTTTTTCTTTTTCCTTGTAGAAACTGTTCTAAACTTCCCTCTTAGATTTGTTCTAAACTTCCCTCTTAGATTTGCCTTTGCTGCATCCCATACATTTGATGAAGCTGTGTTTTCATTGCAATTTTTCCCCAGGTATGATTTTATGACCTCTTTGATTTCATCATTGACCTTGTTTTATTTTATTTTTTTAAAGGATGAGGTTTAATCTCATGTTTGTGCTTTTCCTGTTCTTTTTTGAGTTGTTGCATAGTTTCATAATTTTGTGTATGGAAAATATTTGCTGTAATCTGTAATAGGTTAAAGTTCCTGAGGCTCATTTCATGACATAATATGTGGTTTATTCCTTAGATAACATCCTGTGCACACTTGAGAAGTTATTCTGTTCTCCTTTTCTGATGCAGTGTCCAATAGCTCAGTTAGACTCAAATGATCTAATATGCCATTAAGAACTCTGTTTCCTTACAGATATTCTTTCTGGATGATATGGCCATCAGAATAGTGAGGTGTTCAAGCCATCTACTATTACTGATATATAATGAATTAATTCCTTCATGTCTACTAATATTTCTTTTTATTTTTAGGATCTACAGTGCTGGGTCCATATATAATTTAATGAGTGTAATACTCTATTTTTATATTGATCTCTTTTTCTTTATATAATTTCATATTTATCTTTCATTGTGGCCCTTATTTTAAAACGTATTTTGTATGAGCTGAACATTGCAAACTGCACTTTCTTGTCATTCCCATGAAACATCTTTTCCATGTATTTCCTGGCTGTGTTTATCTTCCACCATATAGTGAGACTTATTGTGGGGGAGGCCAAGATGATGGATCAGAAGGATGCTCGTAGCTCAACCTTTCCCACAAGTGCACCAAGACTCACATCCACAGACCCACTCAGCTAACCAGAGAACCTACAAAACTCTGATAGAACAATATCCTCTTCAAAAGATTAAGATGCATAAAATCTGGTAGAAGAAAATGAAGAATGAAAGAAGAAAAGGCAAAACAGATTGGGACAGTTCCCACAGGGAGGGAGCAGCAAAGAAAGACTGGCACTCATTCACTGGGTCTCCCCTCTCCAACTGAGAGGTCGGCAGGATGGAGGGGGCACCTCCAAGGATTGGACCTCTACAGAGTATAAGTTGACTGACAATACTAAGTTAAACAGGCACAGAGGATCCCTGTGACCCCGAATGCAAGATGCACCCTGGCAGCTGGGGGCAGGGCCATGCTGCCTGATCTGGGTGAAAGATGAGGATGGATGCACTGAGGCAGCCTAGGGGAATGGAGGGAGCTGTGCGCCATTGCTGTCGGTGCACAGGGGGGAATAACCTGGGCCCTCCATTTAACAACAGGGCAGACGTGTACTGGGAGGGGAAAGGTGCATTCCCCATCTCTGAAAAGCCACAAAACTATCTATGACAAGAAACCTCGGGCTCAGACACAGCCACCATAGCCTCTGGTGCTTTGCACCCTGGCAGCAGTGAGAGAAAAACCTGCATTCACTCCTAAGGACTTAGCAGCCTCAAGCACCAGATGGGGACTTGTCTACAGCCTGAGGCAGATAAGATCTTTCTGTCCTATTTCCTCAGAGAACATGCTCTGTCAAGGCAAACAAGGCACTGGGTTTTGGTCCAGATGAGTGACAGGGTACATAACAGTGGTGAGACTGGCACCCTGAGGGGGCTGTTGGCCACTGAACACTTGGGCTGGAAGGCAGCCCCTGACCATGTGGCTGGGAGAGGGATTGATGCACACTCCTGCCTGGTCAGTCTGAAACTTCTGAATGAGGCATCGGTCACGGCAGTGACAAGACAGCCAACAATAAAGAGAGCTGCTCCAGAACCACTGTTGGGAGTAGGAGTGATCTGCTTGCCGACAGGCCCTGGGAGCTGCACAGATAAGGGCCCCAATGGAGGGCGACTGGAATAAGCAAGCTGAGCTTCCAAACCAGGATGAATACAGAAAGAGTTCACATTAAAGTTACACAGTCTCCAGGAGGACACTGACCACCCCCTTGTTTTAATCTGATTTTTCCTGTTCCATTTTCTATTACCCTCTTAATGTTTACTTCTTAGGCAATTGTAAATACCCCCTTTCAAATCCCATTGAAATTTCAAAAATATTTTTATTATTATTAATTTTCAAAACTCTGCTTCAACTTGCTCTTCTATTATGTATTTTACAATGTCTTCAAACATTTATTTCCCGTTCTTTAAAATTCTTTGTCTCCCTCTCTCTTTTAACTCTTTTTTAGTTGTATTACTAAATAGACATTAGGTAGATAACCTCCTTTAGGACCACAGTAGATAACTGATACTCCATAAACCACAGTGCCAGAGAGGTAGGTGCAAGATGAAGAAGCAGACAAACCATTCCCAATTAAAAGAGCAAGAGAAATCACCTGAAAGAATGATCAGTGAAATAGACATCAATATCCTACTAGATCAAGATTTCAAAAAATAAGTGATCAAATTACTGTAGGAAATAAAACATAGTGTTCAGACATATAAAATATGTTAAAAATGAAATGGAAGCTATAAAGAAGAACTGAGTAGAAATGGTAAAACCGTTGACTGAGATGAGGAATGATCTAAAGATGTCACAAAACTGACTAAACAATGCAGAGGAATGAATTAGTGACTTAGAAGACAGGACAATAGAAAGCAGACAATGAGAAGAGCTACAAGTGAAACAATGAGAAACAAATGAAAAAAGCATAAGAGACCTATTGGATAATAGAAAGCATGCCAATATTGGCATGATAAATTTCCCAGAAGGGGAGGAAAGATCAAAGTGGATTGCAAAGGTGTTTGAAAAAATCATGACTGAGAACTTCCCAAACTTAAAGAAGAAATCAGATATCCAAGTACAGGAAGCTCAGAGTGTCCCAAACAGGAAGAACTCAAATAAACCCTCAACAAGACATGTAATTAAGATGGCCAGAGACAAGGAGAAAGAAATGATCCTAAAGGCAGAAAGAGAATAGCAAAGAGTGAGTTACAAGGGAATCCCTATAAGGCACACAGTTGATTTCACAAAAAAAATACTGCAGAACAGAATGGAGTGGCAAGATATATTCAAAGTCCTGAATGAAAACAATTATATACATTAGGATACTTTAACCAGCTAGGCTATCATTTATGGTAAAAGGAGACATAAAGAATTTCACAGAAAAGAAAAGCTACTAGAGTTTAGCAACACTAGACCCATGCTAAAAGATATTTTGAAAATTGTACTCTACAAAGAAAAGCAGCAGGATGCTACAGAAATATAAAACTCACGGCTGGAAGCGTGATAACTCAAGAATTACAAATAAAATAAACACAAAACTTGAAAGCAAGAGATACAAATCATTGAGAGTGGGAAAGGGAAGAAGGAAAATAGAGAATTTTTGGGGGGTTTTCCTTTTAAAATATTTTGTTCTCAGTAGGATGGTTTTTAGATCATGATACTATCAGTTTAATAAGATCAGTTATACCAATGGTCTAATAGACATAAAAAAGGGTAAAAACAAGACAAAAACTTATTCAGGGAGTCACTAATACTGAATAAATTTCATGACAATACAAAGGAAAATGACCAAACCAAAAAAGGCAGATGAAACAAACAAAGAGGAAATACCAAATCAACTGAAAAGTTAAGGTCAAAATGGCAATAAACACAAACATATCATCGATTATTGTAAGTGTTAATGGACTAAATGCTCCAGTCAGAGTCATTGAGTGGTAGGCTGGATAATAAAGCAAGAACCTTCAATATGCTGCATACAAGAGACCCACTTCAGAGAGGACACATATAGATTGAGAGTGAAAGGATGGAAAAGCGTATTTCATACAAATGGAAAAGCCAGAAAAGCAGGTGTTGCAGTACTGATTTCAGACAAAATAATCTTTAAATCAAACGCCATAAAGAAAGATAAAGAAGGACATTTTATAATGATTGAAGGTGTGATACAAGATGAAGATAGCACACTCATAAATACATATGCAACAAATAGAGGAGTACCTAAGTACATGAAATAATTACTAACAGATATAAAAGGGGATAGTGTTGGGAATCTAATCATAGTTGGAGATTTCAACACTGCATTAACATAACTGGACTTGTCATAGTTACAGAAAATAAATTAGGCAACATAGAAGTTAAATAATACAATAGAAATATTACACTTGATGGATATTTTCAGAGCATTGCACCCCCACAAAATAGTATATACATTCTTTTCAAGTGCACATGGGACATTTTCCAGTATTCATGATATACATGGGCACAAAAGAAAGCTCAGCAATTTTAAGAAGATAGAAATTACCTCAAGCATCTTTACTGACCACAATGCCATGAAGCTAGAAATCAACAACAGAGAAACAAAGGAGAACAAAAGCAAAACATGGGGATTAAACAATATGTTATTAAGAAACCAAAGGGTCAATGAAGAAATCAAAGCTGAAATGAAAATATACCTTGAGAAAAAAGAAAATGAAAGCAAAACCACACTAAATTTATGGGACACAGCAAAAGCAGTGTTGAGAGAGGAGTTTAAAGCGATACAGGCCTTCCTCAAAAAAGAAGAACAATCACAAATTAACAATTTTACCCATCAGGAGAATGAACTAGAAAAAGAAGAACAAAAAACCACAAAGGCTGCAGAAGGAAGGAAATCATAAATAATGGGGAGGAAATAAAATATATAGTGTTTAAAAAGACCCTAGGAAAAGAATCAACCAATCCAAAGGCTGCTTTTTCGAAAAAGCTAGTAAAATCGAGAAACCACTGGCCAAACTCAAAAATAAGAAAAGAGAGAGAGCACAAATATGGAAAATAAGAAAGGAGAATGGAGAATTTACAAACTAATATAATATAAAAACAGAATATCATACAAGAATATTATGAAAAGTTTATGGAAACAAACTGGATAACCTAGAGGAAATGGACACATTTGTGGAAACATACTGTCCACCAAAACTTAATCAAGAAGAAACTGACCACTTGAACAATCAGAGCACTAGAAATGAAATCAAAATAGCAATATAAAACCTCCCTCCAAATAACAATCCAGGACCGGATGGCTTCACTGAGGAATTCTACCAAACGTACAAAGAAGAACTCATACCATTTCTTCTCAAATTCTTCCAGAATTTTGAAAAGGAAGGAATCCTCCCAAAGTCATTCTATGAATCCACAATCACCCTGATACCACAACCAGGCAAAGACACTTCCAAGAAAGAGGATTATAGGCCAATATCACAGATGAACACAGACACAAAGTCCTCACCAAAATAGTAGCAAATAGAATCCAACAGCACAGAAAAATGAATATACTTCATGACCAAGTTGGGATCATGCCAGGGACACAGGGGTGGTTCAACATATGCAAGTCAATCAGTGTAATACAGCACATCAACAAGAGAAAGGACCAAAACAACATGATCATCTCAATAGATGCAGGAAATGCGTTTGATGAATTTCAACACCCATGTATGATAAGAAAACTCACCAAAGTGGGCATAGAGGGATTATATCACAGCGTCATGAAAGCTATAAATAACAAACCTATTTCCAACATAGTACTCAACAGTTAGAAAGTCAAATTCTTCCTACTAAAATCTGGGAAAGTAAAAGGATGCACACTATCATGACTCTTACACAAGATAGACTTGGAGGTCCTAGCCACAGCAATCAAACAAGAGAGAGAAGTAAAAGGTATGCAAATTGGAAAGGAAGAGATAAAAGTCTCACTATATGCAGATAATATGTTACTATTTATAGAAATCCCACAAGATAAAGAATGAATTTACTACAGCTGATCAAAGAATTCAGTAAGGAAGCAGGTTACAAGTTTAAGGTTCAAATATCAGTGGCATTTCATTACTCTAATGATTCAGATAATACTATACAGCTACGTTCAACATGACAGCACTGTATTGGTAGATAAACATACATATAGGCCAATGGCACAGAATAGAGAGCCCAGAAATGAACCCACAAACGTTTGGTCAATTAATCTTAGACAAAGGAGGCAAGAAATTACAATAGAATAGAGATAGTCCATTCAGCAACTGGTGTTGGGATAACTGGACAGCAGCATGTAATTCAATGAACCTAGAACACTCCCAAAGAAGCTAGAACACCATACACAAAAATAAACTCAGAAAGGATCAAAACTTAAACATAAGAAAAGATACAATAAACTTACAAAAGGAAAATATAGGTAAAACATTATCTGACATACGTCTCAAAAATTTTCTTGTAGAAGAAATAAATGCAAGAATAAACAAATGAGACCTAATGAAACTTACAATCTTCTGCACAGTAAAGAAACCAGAACTAAAACAAAAAGACAACCCACGGAATGGGAAAAAATTTGCATATGAAACCGTCAAAGGCTTGATCACAAGAGTATATAAGTAGCACATCCAACTGAATAAAAAAAAATAAACAACCCAATCCAAAATTGGGCAGAAGACCTAAACAAGCAATTCTCCAAGGAAGACATACAAATGATCAAAAGGCACATCAGAAAATGCTCAATATCACTGATTATCAGAGAAATGCAAATCAAAACTGCAATGAGGTTTCACCTCACACCAGTCAGAATGGCCATCATTCAAAAATCCACAAATGACAAATGCTGGAGAGGCTGTGGAGTAAAAGGAACCGTCCTTCACTGCTGGTGGCAATGCAGATTGGTGCAGCCACTGTGGAAAACAGGATGGAGATTCCTCAAAACGCTAGGAATAGACTTATCATATAACCCAGGAATCCCGCTCCAGGGTATAAATCCAGAAGGAACCCCACTTCAGAATGACACTTGCACCCCAATGTTCATAGCCAGCACTACTTACAATAGCCAAGACATTGAAAAAGCCTAAATGTCCATCGACAGTTGACTAGCTAAAGAAGAGGTGGTATATTTATACAATGGACTAGTAGTCAGCCTTATAAACTGACAACATAATGCCATTTTCAGCAACATGGATGGTCCTGGAGAAAATCAGTCTAAGAGAAGTAAGCCAGAAAGAGAAAGGAAAATACCATATGAGATGGCACATGTGTGGAATCTAAAAACAAAACAAAGCCAAATAAATAACGCATAAATACAAAACAGAAATAGACTCGCAGGCAGAGAATACAAAGTTTTGGTTGCCAAGCGGCTGGGGTGTGGGAAGAGATAGGCTGGGAGGTCAAAATTGTAGAATAGATAAACAGGATTTTACTTTATAGCACAGGGAAATATATAAAAGATCTTACGGCAGCTCACAGGGGAAAAAATGGGACAACTGTTTATATGTTCATTGTAACTACAAAGTTGTGCTCTACAATGGAATTTGAGACAAATATGTAAAATGATTAAAAATCAATTAAAAAAAGTTTAAAAAGAAAAAACATGATCCTAAATATGACAGGTGCAAATATATATTAGAGGGAAAAAACAACCATGCAAAGAGTAGTAAAACCAAAAATTTTGTTTTTGTTTTCTTTTTAACATAAACAAAATCAGAAAACCTCTAGCCAGGTGTATCATGAAGAAAATATAGATGCTCCAAAGAAATAAAGTAAGAAATAAAAGAAGAGAAATAACAATTGTTTCCTCAGATATACAAAAAGGATCATTTTGTGAACACTTACATTCCAATAAACTAGACAAATTAGAAGAAATAGACAAATGTCTAGAAAGAGACAGGGATAAGGAGAAAGAAATAATTTGAACAAACTGATTACTAGAAAAAAGGTAGAATCTGCATTTAAAAAATCGTTAAACGTTAGTGCAGATTTAAACAGCTCCCATGCAAAACCATACAGAAATACAAAGCAGAAATTATACTTTTCAAACTATTCAAAAATAGTGAAGATGTGAGAAACTCACAAATTAATTCTATGAAGCTATCATCACCCTGATAGCAAAGCCAACAAACAAAATACAGGTGAAGAGAATTTCAAGTCAATATCTTTAATTGATATAGATGCAAACATTTAAAAAAATATCATTAGCAAACTAAATCCAGCAAAATCTAAAATGAATTATACACCATGTAAATTTTAATTCATTGTAGGGTCATAAGAGAGGATGAAATTACATGAAATCAATCAGATTGATACACCACATTAACCAAACCAAAAGGGAAAATGATGTGGTCATCCCAATATATCCATAAAAAGCATTTCACAAACTTCAAATTTTATTCATTAAATAGCAGCAACAACAGCAACAACAGCAACAACAACAAGAACAACAGAAACAACAACAGAAAACTCTTACCAAAGTAGGATTCAGGAAATATATCTCAACATAACTAAAGTCATTAATTACAGACCCACAGACAACATAATATGCAAAAGTGAATAACTGAAAGGCAAATTAAGGAATAATAAAAGGATGTCCACTCTCACCATTTCTATTAAACACAGTATGGGAAGTCCTAGCAACAGCAATCAGACAAGAAAATAAGTTATTCAAGTTGGACTGAATGAAGTAAAACTGTTATTATTTTAGATGACATGATAATCTATACAGAGAACCCTAAAGATTCTCCACACCAAAATAACTAAATCTAATAAACACATTTAGCAAAGTAGCATGATTCATGATTAATATACAAAAACAGTCAATTTCTTTACACTAACAATGAAATATTCCATAATTTTAAAAAATCCATATTATATCAGATCAAAAATGAAAAGCCTAAGAAAAAAACCAAGATAATAAAATCTATAGGACACTGATAAATAAATTTGAAGATGATGCAAAGAAATGGAAAATAATCTCAAGGTCTTAGTACAGAGGAATTAATATTGTTAAAATATACATACTACAAAAGATCGTCAACAGATATAAAGTGATTCAGATCGAACTACATGATATTTTTCACAGAAATTTAAACAGTCCTAAGATTTGTATGGAACTGCAAATGAACCAGAAAGGCAAAAGGAACTATGAGGATAAAGAACAAAGTTTGAGGCATAAACCATAATCCTCCCAGATCTCAGACTATATTATATAAACAGTAATCAAAACAGCACAATACTGGAAAATGAACAAACATCTATATCACTAGAAGAGAACACAGAGGCAGAAATAAAACATCACACCTATGGTCAACTAAACTATGACAAAGGAAACAAAAACATACAATGCCTAAAACACAGTCTTCAGCAAGTTATGTTGAGAAAGCAAAAGAGCTACATGTAAATCAATGAAATTAGAACACTACCTCACACTGTATAAAAATAAACTCAAAATGTTTTTAATATCTCAATCTAATACTTGACACAATAAAATTCCTGGAAACTAACAGATGCAAAACAAAACATAAATTGCAGCGAATTTTTCAAATTTCCAGCTCCCAAGCTGAAAAGAGTAAAAGCGAAATAAACAAATAGGTCCTAATAAAAATTAAAACCTTCTAAACAGCAAAATAAGCAATATGAAAAGATGAATTTCCAAATGGGAGAAAACATTAGGAAACAATGCATTCAATAAGAGGCTAATTTCTATAATACACAAATCGTTCATACAACACCATTTCAAAAATCTACAAGCAACTAAGCCTGTAAATGAGCAGAAGACAAGTCTCCAAAGAAGACACACAGATAACAAACAGAAACATAAAAACATGCTAACATTCCTAATCATTATACAAAGGCAAGACAAAAATAAAATAATGTTTTACCTCACACAAGTGAGAAGGGCTGTCATCCAAATCTCTACAAATAATAAAGACTGGGAAAGTTGTGGAGAAAAAGGGACACTCCAACGCTGTTTGTGGGAATGAAAATTGGTGAAAGCACTTTGGAAACATTTTGGAAGTTCCTTTAAATAATAAAGATAGAAATATCATATGATCCAGCAATCCCACTCCTGCGCATGTAAAGCATAAAACCTGAAAACAAAGAATCCTAAGGTAAAACTTAAGAAGTACACTCTGAAAATGGACTTACCATGATTCTACATATGTCTCCTCTGGCAAGGGAAGCAGAAGCAAATCTAACAAAATACGATTGTATGACTCTAAACAGATTTACACTGCAGAAGAAATGATCAATAAAATTAAAAGTCAACCAACTCACTGGGAGAATATATTTTCAAGTGATATTTTCCAATCAAGTGTTAATATCCAAATATATGGCAAACTCTTACCCGACAACAACAACAAAAAAGGGCAAACAATCCAAATAAAAACAGTGTCCATACGAACTGAATAGATAGATCGGAATCAATTATCTGTAGAAAACATCCAGTTGGCTAAATGACACATGAAAATATATTCAGAGTTATAAACTATTAGGTAAGTCATAAACCAAAAATGAGACAAGACCTCACACTTGTCAGAAGGTTCTCATCAAAAAGAAAAGAAATAGATGTGGGTGAGATTGTGGAGATAAAGTAACACCATGGACACTGTTGAGAGGAATGCAAAGTATTGATTCCATTGCATATATACATCAAATTTTCTTCATCCATTTTTCTCTCTAGGGATGTTGGGTTTGTAGTCCCCTGTTTGAAGGCTCTAGAGAATAAGCCCATTGGCTGAACTGATAAACAAGCTGTGAGGAATGTCACATATCCAGGCTGGATAAGAAATGGCCTGCTCATTGTATCCAGTATGGATGGCTGGATAGCCTATGCTGGGTAAGATCCTCAGAGGAGGACAACCTAAGACAGGCACAGCCGGCTTGTTAAGAGATGGCCTACTTAATGAATTTCCGTGATGAACTTTAAAGCAATCCTTGATAATTTAACATCCTGTGCTTACTGCAGGAGCATGGGGACATAAATAGCTTAAGATTATTAACATTGTTATAACTTAGATGATATGTGAGTTATTGTGCATGTCCTGTATAAATGCTTCTTCTAAGAATAAATAAACAGGGAACTTCTTCGTTTCTCTCCACACAGTGTTTGTGTGTATATGATATCTTGCCACTGACAGGGTTAGTTTAATTTGTTGGGAGTATATTAAAAGAATTTTGCATTATATACAATGCTCTTTTTCCACCTATTGAGAAGATTATGTGAGTTTTATTTCACATTCTATTAGGGTGGAATGTCACCTTTATTGATTTGAATATTTTGAAGTATCCTTAAACCCAGGGATAAATCCCTTTACTCATGCATGTGTATGATACATTAAATGTGTTGTTGAATTCATTTTCCTTCTGTTTTGTAGAGAATTTTGTCACATGTGTTCATCAGGGTTAATATTCCATATTTTGCATCTAATGTTCTTTCTACCATTGTTATGCAAATAAAGTTGGCATCATAAAACAAGTTTGGAATCTTTCACCCCCTTCAAATTCTTGGAAGATTTGGGGAAGAATTGGTGAAAAATTGTCTTCAAATGTATGACAGAATTCAACAGTAATGTCATCTTGTAAATATTTTCTGGTTTGGGAGGTATGGATTACTAAATTACTCATGCACACTTTTGCTCTATTTAACTTTCTAATTACTTCTTGATTCAGTATGGGAAGACATATGTTTCTGGGAATTTGTCTTTTGTTCTCAGTCATTCAAATTTTTGGCGAGTGGTAATTTCTTATATTGCTATGCATCTCTACAACATGAGAGCTAATATCTTATCTATTATTTCTAATATTATTTGAGTCTTTATTTTCTTAGCCAACCTAAATGTTTGTCCACTTTATGTTTAAAAAAACAGAGACTGGTATTTATTTTATCTTTTCAATTGTTTCTCTTGTTATTTGCCTTACTCTCATTGAATCAATTTTCTTCTTTATTCTTTCTGTTTTCTCCTAGATTCTTGATGTGTAAAGTTAAGTATTGTGAATCTTTGTTTTTCTTTTATTATTAAATGTCATTTATTTATTTATTTACATATTTATTCGTTTATTTATCATTGAAGTATGCCATTAACAATGTGTCAATCTGTGGTGTACATCATAGTGTCCCCGTACATGTGTATAATTCTGTGCCTATTAAACGTTACTTCATGATATTTAACTTACTGTGCTGTGTCATACAAAAGAAATTTTGAAAAAATCTTTTATTATATATAGTGGATAACATTTATAAATCTACAGCTCCCAAATATATCCTCTGGCAGCCCCTTTCCGCAGTAATCATAAAATTTCTAGCAGATCTGCTAGTGTGTTTCAGTTTTGTAGATGAAATCATAGTGTTTTCATCCAAATATTTTTTTAAGCTTCTTCATATGTAATGTCATGTATTATATTTCTTTCTCTTTCTGGCTTACTTCAATTAGAATGGCACTTTTGGGGGACATCCATTTTGCTGCAAATATCATTGTTTTATCATTTCTTATTCCAGAATATTATTCCAATTTGTAAATATGGCATAACTTCTTTATACTGTCATCTGTTGTTGGGCAATTAGGTTGCTTGCATGTTGTGACTCTTGTACATAGCACTTCTAAGGACATTGGGGTGCAGGTGTCTTTTTGGAATAGGGTTCCCTTTGATATATACCCAAAAGTGGGATGGCTGGATCGTATATTTTGCTTATTTTTATTCTTTATAGGAATCCCCATCCTTGTTTCCAAAATGACTGCACCAATCTACATTCCTACCAACAGTGTAGGAGGGTTCCCTTTCTCCACAGCTTCCACAGCATTTATTGTTTGTGGACTTTTGAATGATGACCATTGTGACTATTGTGAAGTGATACTTCATTATAGTTTTGAATTGCCCTTCTCTGATAATGATAGTGAGTAATTTTTTTCATATATCTGTGTGGTATTTGAATGTCTCTATTGTAGATTTCTTTATTTAGGGCTTCTGCACATTTAGAGATCGGGTTTCTTGTTTTTTTTTTAATTCTTATTAGGTTGTATGAAGACTTTATATTTTGGAAATTAAGACTTTATCAGTTGCATCGATTCTTAATATTTTCTTTAATCTTGTAGGTTGTCATTTTGCTTCTTTTATGATTCCCTTTGCTGTGCAAAAGTTTATAAGTTTAATTAGGTCCCATTTATTAATTTTGCTCTTACAGCCCTTACCTGGGTTGTCTATTCTAGGACATCATTGCTGAGATTTATCTCAGAGTGTTTTGCCTGTTTTCTTCTTGGAGATTTACTGTGTCTTGCTTATACTTAAGTCTTCAAGCCATTCTGAGTTTATTCTTGTTTATGGAGTGAAGGATTGTTCTAACTCCATTGCTCTGCATGCTTCTATCCTGTTTTCCCAACACCAGCTGGTGAAGAGATGGTCTTTTCTCTCTCATATTCCTGGCTACTCTGTCAAAGATTAATTGAACATAGACCTGTAGATTTATTCCTATGCTCTCTATTCTGTTCCATTGGTCCATATGCCTGTTTCTTTACCAATATGATGTCATTTTCATTATTGTAGCTCTGCAATAGTGTATGGAGACCTGATGGGTTATGCCTCCAGCCTCTTTCTTTTACTTCAATATTGCTTTGGAAACTATGGATCTTTTATGAATCTATTTAAAACTTAAGATCATTTGTTTCAGTCCTAAAAAGAAATGTTTTGCATAATTTGATAGGAAATCAAATTTTCTTGCCTCATCATTGTGGCTAGGATTTCCAAGACTATATTGAATTGAAATTGTGAGAATGGGCAACCTTGTCTTGTCTCAGGTTTTTGTGAGAAGGGTTTCAGTTTTTCCACCATTGAGTAGCTTGCTGGCTACATATTTGTCATAAATACCTTTTATTATGTTGAGATATGGTGCCTCTGTTCCCTCTGGGATAAGAAATTTTTTTGCAGATAGGTGTTAAATGTTATCAAATGCTTTTTCTGCATCTACTGAGATGATCATGTGCTTTTTTGTCGTCTCTTTAGTTGATATGGTGTATCACAATTGATTGATTGATTTGCATATGTTACAGCATCCTTGCGTTCCTGGGATGAACCTAACTTGATAATGGTGCATGATCTTTTACATGCTGTTGGATTCTGTTAATAATTTCTTAAGGAATTTTACATATATGTTTATCAAAGATATTGGCCTATAGTTTTCTTTTTAGGTAGTGTCTTTGTCTGGTTTAGTTATCAGGTTAATGTTGGCCTTATGGTGTGAGTTTGGGAGTTCTAGCTCCATATCAATCTTTTGGAAGTATTTGAGGAGGACTGTTATGTATTTTTCTTTGTATGTTTGGTCAAATTCCCCTGTGAAGCTATTTGGGTCTGAAATTTTGTTTGCAGAGATTTTTTATTTTATTGATAACTCTATTCCATTTCTGGTGATCTGTCAGTTCAAATGGTCAATTTCTTCTTGATGCAATAAAGGTGGGCTGAATATTTCCAGAAACTTCTCCATTTCTTCTAGGTTATCCAGTTTGTTTCCATGCAGTTGCTCATGGTAATCCCTTATGATATTATGCAAATTTGTTTTACTCTTAGTAGTTTCTCCATTTTCATTTCTTATGTTATTTGTGTGCTCTCTCTTTTCTTGTTGGTGAGCTGTCCTGAGTTTTTTCAGTTTTGTTGATTATTTCAAAAAACAATAAGATTGATTTTTTCTATTTTTTAATTTTTATTTCTATTCTTTCTCCCTTGATCTTTATTTTCCCACTTTTTGGTGACTTTTGGTTTTGTTGGCTCTTCTTTTCATGATTAGTTTACATAGAACGCTAGATAATTTACTTGAAATTGCTCTTCTACTTTGAGGCAGAACTTGTCACTATGAACTTTCTTCTTAAGCCTGCTTTAACTGTATTCCATAGACTTTGTAAAGTGTTGTGACATATTTCTCAAGATTTTTTTTAATTTCTTCTTTTACTACAACACCTCCCCCCTTGTTTTAGTACCATGTTTTTTAATTTACATGTTGTCATATTTTCTCCATTTTCTGTGATTGATTTCTAGTTTCATGGTATAATACTCAGAAAAGATGCTTGAAATTATTTTTATCTTCTTAAATTGGTTGAGGCTTCTTCTGTGCCTGAGTACATAAACTATCCTTGGAAATGTTCCATGTGCACTGGAAAAGAATATATATTCTGTTTTGGGGAGAAGTACTGTTTTGAAAACATCAACCAACTCCAATTATTTTATCATATCTTTTAGAATCTTTGTTCCCTAATTAATTTTCTGTCTGAAAGACCAGTCTAGTGATGGTAATTGGGAGTTATATTCTCCTACTGTGATTGTGTTCCCATTGATTTCTCACTTTTTATCTATTAGTATTTGCTTTCTGTATTAAGGTGCTCCAATATTGAGTGCATATATCTTAATGAGTATAATACCCTCATTTTTATTGCTCCTTTAATTATTATATCATGTCCTTGTTTATCTTTCTCTATGGCCTTTCTTGCAAAGTCTACTTTGTGTGAAGTCAGTACTGCAATTCCTGCTTTCTTGTCATGTCCATTTGCATGGAATATACTTTTCCATCTTTTGACTTTCAATTGATGTGTGTTCCTCTTACTAAAGTGGGTCTCTTGTATACTTCATAATGTAGAGTCTTGTTATATTATCCAATCTGACAATATATATCTTTTGATTGAAGCACTAAGTCCATTAACATTTGTAAAAATTATTTATAAACTGGTGTTTATTTCCATTTTGAACTTAATTTTCCAGTTGATTTGGTATTTCTTTTTTGTTCATTTCTTTTTCTGTTTGTGGCTTGATAAGTTTTCTTTTTTATCTTGGTTTTTTTCTGGCTTTGTGACTTCATTGTAAGATTTTGACTTATGGTTACCCTGTTTTGTATGTATATTGACCCGTTACTATAACTGTTTATATTAACTGAAAGGAATACAAACTCAAACCCATCCTACAGAGAACAAAAACAGGAAGAAAATACTCTGTATTCTCCTATTTCACTCTCTGACACTTAAAAATTTTGATGTCCTGTATTACAACATCATGTTTATTCTGTTGTAAGTCATTGTAGCTATTGCCTTTCTAATTATGACTTTCTCATTTCTATAGCATCCTGCTTCTTCATTTTTAGAGAAGATGTTTCATTATTTCTTTTTCTGTTGCTAAGTTCTTTTAGTATTTGCTTGTGTGGAAGTTATTTATCTCTCTTTCTATTCTAAAGGATAGCCTTGCTTGATACATTATCTTAGATAGCAGCTTTCTCTCATTCTCGACTTTGAATATGCCTTGCCACTGCCTTCTGTCTGTTGTATTTGTGTGGAAAACGTTCTTCTAAATATAATGTATATAATTATATATATATATATATATATATATATATATATATATATATATATGTAAAGAATACCTACAAATGAAGTTAACAAATAAGGAGAAAACGTTTATAATAAAAAATAGAAAAAATTGATTGTAGAATTTAAAACTGTTCCAAAGAAATTAAAAGATCTCTTATGTTAATGTTGTGAAACAATGTGTTTGAAACAACCATACTACCCAAAGGAATCTATATTTAATTTGATTCTTGTTAAAATACCCATGAGATTTTTCCATTAAATAGAAGAAGTAATTTCAAAAATTTTAATGTAAACACAAAAATCATGAGTTGACAAAATAATCTTGAAAAAGAGTATTAAATTTAATAGTGTAAATTCTCAGATGTTAAACAGTCTTTCAAAGCTTTAGTTATTTAAACAATATGATACTGGCTCTAAAACTGACACCTATCAATAAAAGAGAATAGAGCAACCAGATATAATCCCTCACACCTATGATCAATTAACCCATGAAAAAGGAAGCAAGAGTATGAAATGAAGAAAGGAGATTCTCCTGAAAAAGTTGTGCTGGCGAGATTGAACAAGTGAAATATAGATTAGAATATTTCCTCACATTGTATACAATCAGTAAGCACAGAATATCTTTTATATATTTTGTTTACTTATATTTCTTGCAGCTGTAATTTATAGATCTATGTTTAGATAATTTATTTCACTTATCAAATATATTCCTATGTTATTCTTCTTGGTATAAATTTACACGCAATTGTCTTCCTAATTTCTCTTTCTGATAATGTGTTGTTACTATATAAAAATGCAATGGATATTTTGCATATTAATTTTATATTCTGCAAGTTTTCTTGGTTTGTTCATTATTTCTATCAGTCACTGGAGGAGACTATGAAGTTTGTTATCTATGTATAAGTAGGTCATCTTTAAAAATTTTACTGCTTGCGTGCAAGTTGTATGCATTTTATATTTTTTCTTGACTAGTTGTTCTGGCTAGGACTTCTAGTAGTGTAATTTATGACTTGTGAGAATGAGCTACTTTTTCTTATTATAGGACCAGAGGAAAACCTTCCTGTATGTTAACATTGAACTTGATGTGAGTCATGGGTTTCTCATATATGGCTTTTGTTATGTTTAGTCATATTATATCTAGAGCGAATTTGTTAAGAATTTTTTATAAAAATGTTAAGATCAGATCTGTGAAAAATATTCCTACATATATTGAGATTGTTATTTTTCAATTCTTTGTTTTTTAAGGGATGGATCACATTTATAGATTTTCATACGTTAAATAAAATTTATGAATCAGGACTAAATCCAACTTAACTATACTTTATAATACTTATAATATGCCATGATTTCAGCTTGCTAATATTTACTTTGAATGGAATATACACATACTGAAGGAAAAATTTACATTGTAGCTTGAGTGAACACTTATTTATTGAAACATTCTATGACTCATTTTGAATTTGGCTTATGCTTATTGGAATTTATATCTAAATAAATAATACAAATTTTTTAGAACTGGATTTACTACAGATTACTGATACAGAACATAGCTATTATTAACAACTGGTGCACAAAACACTTGCCTTAAAATTCCGCATTATAGTAACATTGCCAGCTGTTTCAGGACTGAGAAACATATTGCTTCCTAAATTGCATTACCTGGTATTTTCCATCCCAACCCACATATATTGTTATTTCTTTGTTTTTTCATTGTTTGTTTGTTTGCTCCTTAATGGAGGCACATTTTATTGAACCCAGGATCTTGTGTATAAGTGTATTTATCAACATCATTTTGGAATATTTAACAGAAGCCACAAGAGTATGGATTATAAAGATGACAAGAAAGTTTATTACTTCTAGGGACTGAAAAACCTCTGAATGAAAGAACGGTAAAAATAAACTTTAGTAAGTATACTATAAGATTATCTCTTTTTTAATTTTAAAGTAGAATACTAAATTACTTTTGTTTTACATAGAGCACTGAATTACAATTTAAAACAAAAACTCCCCCCTTTGGGATTTCTTAAATTTGATTCATTTTTTTAATCTAGTTTTATTTCATAAATATTTACCATTTATTTATAAACATACCAAATAAGCTGATAATTATTCTGCTCATGTTTTGAATATAGAGCTACTTATTGTAAAGTACACAGATAAATAACTACTTCCATTTCCAAATCAAATTTAGTTTCACATTAATTACAAATTATAATGAAATATGTATACCTTTTCTGTACAAGTTTATACAAGTTTCACTTTAAATTCCAAAACTTTAAAATTATTTTATATATTTTGTTCTTTATTTATACTCTGTTCACCAATCTGGTATAAATTTGTGTACAAAAGGTTGCAGATTGGTTTTATTTCATAGACCCCAAAATTAAATTATTTAAAAAGATTTTGTGGGGACAATATTTACTGAACACTATAAAAGTAACCATCATATATGCTTCATTTTAAGTAAATGAATGAGAAGTAAACAGTGGCTGAATGTTTCACTTGATTTGCTAGGAGACCAGTCGTTTTGTGATGTCACATCTACTCAGGGTGAGAACCATTATGATGGCCTAGCAGTTTATCTTTACAGGCCTGCTGCAGCATCATTTGAATCTGCAGTGCTCAAAATCCCACAGATTAGAAATGTAGCTGTAGAAAAAGTTATTTAAATGGCAAAAGTTTCATCAGAATTTGAAGATGTGTCCCATAAATATGGATCAACTGGTTCAGTAAACTCCAGTAGATCTCTATTGTGTGAACAAATATTCTCTGATGACTTGGACTTGAAGTCTATGACTGAAGAAAATGCTTTTCAGACTTTGTCTGAAGAATTCTTGATATAAAGAACATTTTACAAATATTGTGTCTCTAAACCAGATGAAGATAATGATTTTTGTTTTCTGGCATTTCCAAGAAAACTCTGGAAAATGCCTGGGAGTGACCAATTTAAATCCATCTTGTGGGATGATAATGGAACTTCCATAGTGATTGATGAAGATGTCTTTAAGAAGGAAGTTTTGGAAAGAAACGCCTCTTTCAGAATATTTGAAACTGGAAGTATGAAAAGTTAAGTTACACAGCTTAAACTTTATGGGTTTAGTAAAGAGTGGCAGAATTTTCAAAGATCTGCTTGTATAGATGTCTTTCTAGCAGAAGAAAAAGTAGTTTCTGTTTTAAGCAAGGTACTCCGATATTTTAGTTACCGCTTGGTAACTTATATATAAAATTTTATTTTGTACACCAATCTATGGTAATGTAAATGTAAAGCAAGATTTTGAAAATTTTATAAAACTACTAAGGCTAAAATACTTTATTTTTTCTAAAAAATTAGGTCAGTGTCTTAAGTAGTCAAGATTATGAGAAACTTTTCTTGCAACCATGAATCTTATCAGAAATCTAAATAAAGTTATTAAAGCTGCTTTTTAAAAGTGGCATTCACAGTTACTGCAAATGCTAACCCTTAAATTTGATGACTATACTATTTAAATGTGTATTTTCCAAATAAGGAACTTCAAAATATTGTCAGCAATGTTCACATTTTGATAATATTATCTTTGCATTGTAAACTTGAAATCTGAGATTTTATAGGTTAGGCTTATTGTAGTCTTGTATTTTGGTTTAAATTTTACTAAAATCTTTCTCCTTTGGGTCTAGCTGCAGTTCTATCATTATCCAAATTTTAAACTAGTTTGTCCCTAGCTTTTAGTGAGAATTAAAAGAAGAGTTGGGATTAAAAATGCCCCTCTGATATCTTCATTGGCTGAAGAATTCAAGAAGAAGCACATTTAAGCAGGGGATTATGTGGATAATCATAACTCTGGTTTTGTGACTGACACTAGTGCAGAAAATGCATTTTTGCCTTCTGCATATTTAAACATACCTCTAATAATAAAGCCCTCTACTAGCCACATAATTGGTGATACAACTACCCGGATCAGAGGTAATTTTTCTCCTCCATCATCAATGTCAGTTAGACCACCAGAACAAATTGCTGTGGATCAACGTGCTATTTTAAATCAGTTGACCACTGTCCACGGGCACTCCCAAAGCAGCTACACTGAAGCAAATGGCCATGTTGTGAACTTCATTACAGCTACAACTTCTACTTCTCAGTACAGCATCTTGTCTCCCACACAGAGCAATTATTTTGGACAGATGTTGGAGCCTTCTACTTTTCCAAATAGATATCACAACATATCTGCCAATGAAGGTCGATTTTCTCAGCTTCAACCAGGGAGCAACACACGGTTTCCAGTGCCAGTGATAGCTGATATATCAGCTAACTCTCCTTCAAGGCCAACTCATCAGCCATCTTCAGCTTATGGACGTCAATCAAATTACAACTGATCTACCATAGGACTACCAGATTATGCAGGATAACAAAGATTAAAATTGATGTTGGCAAATGTCGACAAATATCTGCAATTTTCTTATTTGAAAAATAAACATAGATGTGTATCTGTATTTTCCTTATTTATTTTAAATAGAGTTAAGAGTTAAATGGGAGACTAAGTTACCATTTAAACACAAAAATAGATATTTGATATGATCATTTGATGGAAAAATATGGGAGTAAATTTAAATAATTTCTTGTAAGGAAGAAGAAGTAATGGAAGAATTTGGAAAAAGACTAAAACATGGAGAGAGGGAAAATTACTAAGTGGTTTCTGGTTCATCCTGGAAAGAATTAAAAGTGTTAAGTTAGGATAGGTTGGAACTGGAAATAAATGCAGGAACTGGCCCAGGTATCATGATCTCTCTTATGTCATCCCTGGAATCATAAAGCTCACATGATGTAGTCTCAGATGGCACATTCAGCATGTGGTACAATTTAAGAAGTAATTTTATCTATGGTCTTCTTTGTGCTGTTCTCAAAGCATTCCAGTTGGTGCTTTAATTTCCTGCCCTCAAGATTCTACACTATATTTTCTAGTCAATACTTTATTTTGCTTTTATGTTCCAGCCAAATACATTCTTACGTCCTCAGGGTGGCACTTAATTCCTTAAAAACTCTTAGCCCACAAACTTAACTCTGTTTAGTCATTTATTTATAAATCTGGCAACTGACTACCTTGGCATATCCTTACATTTCACTGTATATAGAGATACATCCAGGCAAATGCTTGTCAACAATTTAAGTTGCAAACCCAACACTTTGGCTCCAGCTCATCCTTGGAATTTCGGTGTCCTCCTTTTACCTACTTACACTTTCCCAGTGTCAGCACAGAAACCACCTCCTCCAGATATTTTCTGTCTATTCCCCATTCCTTGTCTAACTTGGATACCAGCACAGTAAGCAAAGCACATGCCACCTGATGCATTTTAGTATTTAGTGAATGAAAAATACATGTTGACTTTAAGCAAAATCTACTTTCCTGAAACAACAAAACTCTCATGGTTTTCAAAATATTTCGTTATGGTCTTTACTCTTCACCACAATGTAGCTCGTTTCATAGCCCAAATACTAGTCATTCAAGACAGTAATTGGAGGCAGGTCCAGGAGACAAAGTATGAGTTTCTTTTTAATTCATGCCTCCAGAGGACTAAAGCATTCCATTCTCATTTGTTGGGTTTTTTCCTGTCTCTTCATCACCCACCCACCCCAAAATAGCTGAATTTCTTCCCCATACCAATTACTATCCTGACTTCTATTTAATTTACTTCTTAGAATCAGAGCTTTGTACAGAAGAGACAGTGCCATTGCAAACCTTTAATGAACGTTTGTACAACCCACAAAACCTTCCCCCTTCTAACCTTTACCAAGGGAGTATCTAATAGGTACTAGACCCTTGTATGTGGTGGTCATATTCAGTAACAAAATTGCAATCTTATATGTGAGGACTAGAAGGAGGTGAGGGTTGTGGAATTAAAAATTTGTTCAACTGCAAGAATACCAAATTTCTGCAGATATTAGGAAATATGAAATATTCATGGAAGATTTGACAATTTCCCATTAATTTAAAATAAAATGTGAAGCATTTTCAGAATGTGAAATGCACTGAAATGCTGGAAAAATTGTAGGCAATGTCAGGGAGCCTTAGGCTTCTGCTCACAATCATGCTGCCAGTGCCAGCTGATAATAATTGAATGGCACTTTGAGTCCTGAAAAATGTGTCATCAGTTGTGAAGAAAGCCTTTGATAATATGGAGAATGGGCAAATGGGCCAGGGTAATCTCTAGCAATATCCCAGCAATATGACCTTTACCAAGAGAAGAAAAGAGCCCACTTGCAGCAGGAGAACTGTGTCTGGACAGCAGTGGTTGTTCCTACAACAGAAACATCAAACTTTTATATTTGTCAGCTCAAATCTGATGGTGGCTATGTTGTTGCTTACATTAGCATTCTGGGGCTCAGATGGATTGATTCAATAGTTAGTTTCCAGCTCTCTTATCAGTCAATGGGTCTTACCATGATCATCTTAACAGGGTTCTATACTGATAAGTCAAAAGTTACAGTTTACTTTCAAAATTAGAAATTCTAAAGAAGAATTTTGTTTGTTTGTCCATCTGTGGTTTTCTACCAGGGAAATCTAGACTATTGGCAAAATTACAAAAGTGGGGTTGTGCTTTGAAAATTATTATGAGATCGGCCGACTGAATTCTTCCCACTAAATACTGCAAATCTGTCTACCACTCTGTGTGTGTGAAGATGGATTGTTAAGCAGTAACTTTTTCTTAGCTGAGTAATCAGTGAATTATTCCTCTGCATCTGGCAGTATCTCTGTGAATTAAGAGTTCCATTGAGCCACCAGAATTTCTTCCGATCAGGGAGAGGTAGATTATATTTCTCCCAGTATAAAATTTGTTACCTGTTCGTTGAATCCCGAACTGATGCTAGGGCCAGGCCACTGAACCCTTGAATTGGACTGAAGCATATACATACTCCAGTCCCCAGAGCCCAGCACAGGACTGTGTCTCTTATTAATTTAAGTATATATCCAAGTTTTTTTCTTTTAATTCTCATTGTTGACATAACTTATTTTGTCTTTGAACACCCGTTGACTAATTTATAGAGACTGAACCACTGACTTATTCCTGTTCAACTACAAATTGCAATAACCTTTCTTTCCTTGGACTACCTGGAATAGAGTGAGTGTAGTCATCATTTTGAAAGCAGTCCTCAGTCCTAATAATGCAGAATCTTTACACATCTTTGCCCAGCACTTGAGCAAGAATGTTTGTTTTGGATCTCTGGCATTATTCACACATCCCCTAATTAAACCATGAGAAAACACCACATTTTTATCCAAAATCAAGTCTTTGTCAATATTGCATTCCCATTGCAAAACAGTTAAGAATTGTAGGATTTCTGAGATTTTACCTTGCTGAGATTTTTAGCAACCTAGCATGATCATTTCTTACAGATGTTGTCAGGGAGATGAGACCATCATTCAGAGACAGTGAGCTTTATCTCTCACAGCAAGAGCAGCCATTATTAAATTTGTATCTATTCCCTAATCTCAGATGAATACACAGAGTGAAATTTTGATGCCTTCAGAAACAGTGGGCTGTTAACATGAAGAAAGTTTAAGGCATGGTAAAACACTAATTTTAATATTATCTTTATGAATAATTTATTAGAATCACTTATTTTTTAGTATCTTTACCTAGGATAACTATATCATGACTCAAGTTTACTTGCTGCATAAACAATCATGAGAAATGACATGGGAAATAATTACCATTGACTTTCCATTTTTCCTTCAGCTTTTATTGATATATAACTGGCAAAAAACATTGTGAGAGTTTAGGTGCACAGGATAGTGATTTGATTTACAAATATCATGAAATAAATATCATAGCAATTTTAGGGAGTATTCATTATCTCATTTAGATACAATTTTAAAGAAATACAATTTGTCTTTTGGTTGTGATGAGAAAACATATGGTCTAATCTCTTAGCAACATTCATATAGAACATAGAACAGTATTAATTGTAATTTTCATGTTACTACGGGGCATCCCCATAACAGGTTTATTTTACTACTGGATGTTTGTTGTTTTTGAGTGCATTAATTAAATTCTCCTTTCCCAACCCCTGCCTCTGTTAACTACAAATGTAATCTTTTTTCTATAAGTATGTTTCTTTGTTTTTGAAGTGTACATTAATGTATAACACTGTGTTAGTTTCTCTTACACAACATACTCTTTTCTATATTTAATATGTTTCAAACTGATCAGAAGAATAAATCTAGTTATGATATGTTGCTATCTAAAGATATTTCATAGTTATTGACTATTCCCCATAGAGTACATTTTTTTCACTGACTCATTTAGTTTGCAAATTGAAAATTTTCTCTCTTAATTTTCCTCAACTATTTCTTTTTCTTCACCACATTTCCTTCCTTTTTTTGAACGAACTCTTTTTTTCTTTATGTGTAACTCCTTTTCTGTTTTGTTGTGTTCATTTGTTTTAAATTCCAATTATGAGTAAAACAATTCAGCATTTGTCATTCTCTACCTGAATTATTTCACTTTGCATATAACCCTCTTAGTCTACCAATTTGTTGCAAATGACAAGAAATTTTTCATTTTAGATCTGAGTGATACCCCATTGTATTTTTATGTGTGTTTGTACATAATAATAAATATACATATATATATATATTTAGTGTGTGTGTATATATATATAGATAAATCTTTAGTTAATAGATGGGTCAATATATATACTATAAACACATATCTTCTTTATCCATCATCTATTGATGAGCAATTAATTTGCTTCCATATCCTGGCTATTTTAAATAATGCCACAGTGAATATAGGACTGACTTTATCTTCTCTGATTAGTGTTTTTATTTTCTTGGAATAAGTATCCAAATATAGAAATGTTGGATCATATTTCATTTTTAATTTTTAGATAAAACTCCATACTTTTTTCCACAGTGGCAGCACAAATTTACATTCATTCAATCAGTGCATCAGGGTTCTTTTTCTTACATTCTCACCAACACATATTTGTTATCTTTTTGATAATAATCATTATGACAGGACTGACATAAAATCTCATTGTGTTTTGGAGTTGCATTTTTCTGATGGTTAGTGATGTTGACCGATTTCATGTGCCTGTTGGTTCCCATTCCCCCACTGTATATTCATTTCAGTAATGGGCTAAATGACCATAACTGTCTGATTACATTTTTTGGCATTCCGTTGTGTTCCATTATTCTATTTGTTCTGTGCCACTACCATATACATTACTGTAGCTTTGTATTATAGTTTAAAATCAGGGACAGTGATACATCCTCTTTGTTTTTGTCAAAGTTGTTTGGGTTTATAGTTTGTTTTCTTTTCTTTTATTTTTTTTAGTGATTTCAACTCTTTTGTGTTTACATGTAAATTTAATAATTATTTTTTGTAAGTGTCTGAAAATGCACTAGGTATTTTAATAGGGACTGAATTTAATTTGTGTATTTTGTTGTCTACTACTGTCATTTAAACAATATTGTTTTCCTACTCTATGAACAGAGTATATCCATTCATCTGTTTTCATTATCTTCAATATCTGTTATAAATATTTTATAGTGTTCTGAGTACAGGTCTTTTACCTCCTCGGTTGGATATATTTTTGATTTTTTTTTTTTGGAATGCAACAGTAAATGAGACAGTTCCCTCAATTTTTCTATCTGTTAACTTGTTGTTAGTAAGTAGGAATGCAAGATTTCTGTATGTTAATTTTACATTCTGAAATTTTGCCAAATGCATTGATAATCCCTAGTAGTTCTGTGGCCTCATTTTTAGGATTTCAATTTAAATTATTTCATTTGCATACAGATACGTCTACTTCTTTTCTTAATTCACTGTATTATATTTATATTTATTTTGGATAGCTATGGCTAGAATTTCCAATACAATACTGAATAAAAGTAGTAAGAGAGAACATTCTTGCCTTCTTCCTGCTCCAAAAGGAGATTCTTTCAGCTTTTAATCAGTGAGAGTCATGTTAGCTGAGTTCTTGTCATATATGACCTTAAGTGTGTTGAGGTATGTTTCCTTATGCCCACTTTGAGGAGAAATATGATCATAAATAGATACTGAATTGGCCTAAATATAATATGATTCTTTTGAGGTGACCATATAATTTTTATTCTTCAATTTGTTAGGTGTATATCATATTAATTAATTTGTTCATAATGAATCACATTTACATCCCTGGAATAAATGGAATTATTCATAATTTATAATCCTTTTTATGTATTGTTTGCTTTGCTAACATTTTAGTGATGATTTTTGTATCTATGCTTATCAATAGTATTTAACCTGCATTTTTATGAGGTATTTGTTCCAGTTTTAGTAGTAGTGTGATACAGAATATTGGGGTAGGAAATCTTCCTTCCTCTGCAAATTTTTGGAATTCTCTGAGAAGTATAGGTGATAGCTCTTTTCTAAATGTTTGGCAGAAGTCACCTGTGAAGCTGTCTAGGCCTGGAATTTTGTTTCTTGGGAGATTTTATTTAATTACATGTTCAATTTCATTAGTGATAATCTGTTCATATTTTCTGTTTCTCATTCCATCCGGGAGATTATGTCTTTCTAACAAATAGTCCATTTCTTCTAGGGTTTGCTTATTAATTGCCATGTATTTTTTATCTCATTATGATGCTTTGTGTTACTTTGATATAAGCTGTAACTTCTTATTCATTTTTTTAGCTTATTAATCTGTACTGTTTATTTTGCTGATGAGTCTGGTAAAAGTTTATCAATTTTATTTTTCTTTCAAAAGCCATTATTTAGTTTGATTAGATGTTTCTAATTTAATGTTTATTTTATTTATTTATGTTCTGACCTTTCAGATGTCTTTCCGTCTACTAATAAGTTTGTTTAATATTTTGCTACATCTTTTGTTTGTAAGATTATGTTAAAAGAGAGAGATGTTTCTTATTTGTATAAGTGGGATTATTTTGCTATAAGCATCCCTATTAATACTGCTTTTGCTATACCCCATGGAATTTTTTTGTAGTTATATTTTCATATAGAATTTTTGATTTATACAGCAATCCATTTGTTGTTTAATATTGTATGATTTATCCTCCACACTTTATTATTTTTCCCAGGTTTTATCTTTAAGTAAATTTCTATTCTCACAGAAGCCATGTTACTTCACAAAACAAGGAGAAATATGCTAAAACCTATTCAAAAATATGAAAGAGCCAAATTTTCTAAAATTTTCTTTGAAAAATTAACAAAGCTGTGGTTATTATCCTCCCTGACTTTAGAACATACAACAAAGCTATAGTAATGAAAACATCAAAATATGGCACTAAAAGAGACACACAGATCAATGGAACAAATAAAGAGTCCTAAAATAAACTCACACACATATGGTCAATTAGTCTACAATGAAGGGGGCAAGAGTATACAATGGAAAAAAGGCAGTCTCTTCAACAAGTAGTTCTGGGAAAACTGGACAGTACATGTAAATGGAAGATGTAAGAGCACTTCCTTCCATAATATAAAAATAAGATAAAAATTGATTAATTTCCTAAATGTAAAACCTGGAACTACACAATTTCTGACCAAGAACAGGAGCAGAACTGACTTTGAGATAAATCATAGCAATATTTATTTTTCTTCTAACTCCTAAGTGAAAAAAAAGGAAAACTGACAATAACAGTTTTTAGATTACTGTGGAAAAACTAGATATAGTATGTGATACAGTGATTCCACTTCTTGTAAAAGGGTGAAGTGCAAAATCTTTTGCAGAGCAAAGGAAACCTTCAGCAAGACTTATTACAAAACACAGAATACCAAGAAGAATTTCAGACAATGAAACCAACATTTTGTTAATATCAATAATATATATATAGTATATAAGGCACATTATTTAAAAATCAAAGACCCCAACTTAAAAACAGTTTAAGGATCTTCTTGGAAACTTTCAAAAACAGACATGTGGATGATTTTCATGCACATAAAAAGAAACATAACGTTGCTATTCATTAGGAAGATGTAAATAAAAACCAGAATGAAATATAATCTCACAGCAACCAAAATTGCTAATAAAAAGTCTTCAAATGACAAACATTTATAAGAATGTTGATAAAAGGGAACTCAGGTACACATTTGGTGGAAATATAAATTGATGCATCCACTATTATAAAAGTGTGGACAGTGCCCATAAAAGGTAGAAATAGAAGCATTATATGTTGCAGCAATTCCAGGTTTTGGTATAAATCTGAAAAAAATGAAAACATTAATTTTAAAGTATATATTACCCCAAATGTTCTTAACATCATCATTTATAATAGTCAAGGATAGATGCACAACTCAACTGCCCATCAACAGATGATTGTCTGAAGTAGACATGAGATATAGATAACATAATAAATACTTAGTCATTGTCATATCAAAAAATAAAATTCTGCCATTCTGAGTAATGTGACTGGACCCAGAGTGTGTTGCACATAGGAAAATAAGTCATACAGAGAAAAACACTCTATGTTATCACTTACATGAGGAAACTAAAGATATAAGAGAAATAATCATAAAAAACAGAGACAGAATCACATATATATGTGTAGTGTACCAAGTAGTGGTTTCCTCTGGGAACAGGGAATTTGGATATAGAAGACAGAAATGTGCAAGCTACTAGTTATAAATTAGAGAAGCAACAGGTCTATATTTACAGCACAGAGAAATATTTTAATAATTTAAATGATTTTAAGGAGATTATAGGCATATATTATAATAAAATGTGCATGTACGTGGGAAAAACATTGAAGAAAAGAACCCAGGAAAAACAAAATATTTTGTAGTACTCTGAAATTAAGGGAGGTGATATGTTCAATTTCTTTACTGTTCTTATAATGTCCTTAGTAGAATTTAAGCTTTTTAATGAAAATGCATACAGTTTTAAAAAAGTGACATAAGTTTAAGCTATTTCTGCCTCTCCACTTAAATCTACAGTCAGTGAAATGATCACATTTCAACAAAAATAAGTACAACACAAAACAATACTCCAGAACGCATGTGTACAGCTGAAGTTTGATGGGGTAAAATAAATAAAGGAGGCTGAACTGAGGGAAGAGCAGTGTTGGTGCCTGCATCCAAGGCCCACTGACTAGGGTATCTGAGCCCACAGGTTCAGAGTACCCAGTAGAAACAGGGTCTCAGTGGCTCACACAACTTCAGTCTCCAACTGCACCAGTACTCATGGTCACAGGTAACTAAGAGGGAGCCACAATGGAGACAGAAATTCCATCCTTCAGACACTCAGACATTCATGACACTTTTCCTACTCCCCATTCACAGTGGTGGAGACAAGGTACCTTGCAACACTGGACATGGCTAAGACACTTGTCTGATTCCATCTACCCACCTGTCTTTACACCTTTCCTCAATGTGTACACTGAGTCTCAAGGAATAACAGATAAAAGGAATGGTTCACCTTCCCAGTGACTACAGCGGCATTAACTACCAGAGATGTCCAAGAATTGACAATATAAGCAATTATTTATCCAGACAGTAACGACTGGAAAGTGCCATTTTCAATTATTATCAGAGGTAGCTCAGGTAAATAAAACCAAATATTGTGCAGTAATTTAAACTACCAGAACAAAAAAGCAAGGACTCCAACTCCCTATATGTTATTTAGTGTCATCAGAGCAATAATTTACCAAGATCATGACCAATCACAGTAACATTCTAGGGCACACACTCACACAGATACAAACACACGGACACCGACACAGATGCAGACACACACGCACACACACACTCACACAATGTCAACCTTGCAGTAAACAAAGATAAAGTCATGGAATGTTGCCATATAACTAATAGAGAATCCAAATAGGTGTCATACAGAAACTCAATACAAAAACAAAACTCAGAAAGCAGTTTAGTGAGCTCAGAATTAAAATAAATGATGGTAAGTAAAACATTACCTAATAGACTGAAACTGTAAAATAACCAAACATTGTTTGAGGACCAGATGAACTTAGTAAATGAGATGAAGAATGCAACAGAAAGCATTGGAAGAAGACTGTCTTTGTGGAAGAGAGATTAGCAAAGT
This sequence comes from Vicugna pacos, assembly GCF_048564905.1. Classification (NCBI taxonomy): domain Eukaryota; kingdom Metazoa; phylum Chordata; class Mammalia; order Artiodactyla; family Camelidae; genus Vicugna; species Vicugna pacos. The sequence continues at coordinate 12,215,213 of NW_027328741.1, read as the reverse complement.
CACCAAAACAAAACTAGAAATGATAGGAGAGGGCAGAAATTCAAGATATTAAAAAGTGAGGAAATTCTACAATAGCCATCAGACTTCTTCAGGAAGTGTACAATTGAGTGAAATCCTGGATGGAGAAGAAAATTAGATGGCAGCTGATGGTTTATTTAAAGAAGTAATAGTTGATTACTTCCCGAACCTGGGTAAGGAACTGATATACAAGTCTGTGAGCCAACAAAACACCAATAACTTTAAGACAAAGAGACCTCCTTCAAGATATGTCATATGCTAATTGGCAAGTGAATGACAGAGTAAAATTTTAAAGACAGTGAAAGAAAGTTATGATAATCTAGAAAGGAACCCCCATTAGGCTATCAGCAGATTTCTGAGCAGAAAACATATGTCAAGGGTAAATAAAATGACATTTTCAAACTACTGATATAAAAAATCTCTCAACTAAGAATACTCTACCTTGCTCAGTTATCGCTTAGATATAAAGTGAAAATAAAGACTTTAGCAGACAAACAAAACCTGAAAGGTTTAAAAAAGCAAAACAGACACATCTTACAAGAGGTGAAGAAAAGAGCTATTCTAAGAAAAATAAAATGGCAAAAATACACAAAACATTGAACAAAATGCTAAGCAGAGACCACAAGAAATTTGTAACTGTTTCTTTGGGTATGTTTTTAAATGCTACTATTCTATATGGATTAAAGAGAGAAAAATAGGAAATCAGTTGCAAAAAATATAGATACATCAATCTGGTAAGTTGTTCACAACAGTATAAGAAACAATTTTAATCTGTAGTCATAAAATGTAAAGAGTAAAAATAAAACAATATTAAAGGAAGATGCTATCAGCACAAAAATGACTAAATTATACATGAGATGTTTTAATTTTAATTGAAGTACAGTAGATGTACTATATTGTGTAGTTTCAGACATACAGCTTAGTGATTCCAACATCTTTGTAGATTATATTGCATTATAAATGATTACAATAATTGTAACATTCAATTATTTTATGTTATTGTGAATAACTCAGTGATCTATACAGATTATCCTTGTTGTTTATCTCCTTTATGTATATTACATTGTATTTGTCAATGTCCTACCATTAAATTGCCTTTCCCTTCATCTTTGGTAAACATAAATGTTTACTGGTTTCTTTCAGTCTGCTTCAGTCTTGTCTATCAAATCTCTCTATCCTTCTACCATGTTTCTATCAATCTATCTATTTATCTATCTACCTATCTATCTATCATGTGCCTATGTATATATCCTTCTATCTAATTATTTATCTATCATCTATCAATAGATAGCTTTAGATAGATGTAAACAGATAAGTGTTATTATTTAGATTTCACATATAAATTAAATTATATACTTTTGTCTTTGTCTAAATTACTTCACTAAACAAAGTATATACTAGGTCCATTCATGATGCTGAAATAGCAATGTGTTATAATTTTTCATGGCTGAGTATTATTCCATTGCATATTTATAGAACCATCATATATTCTTAAGTCCATAGTCTACTGTGGACTCTTAGATTGCTTCCCTGTCTTGCATATTATAAACTGTGCTGTTGTGAACATTAGTCATTCTCAGTTTAGTGTTTCTCCCCAGATTTATCCTTGGAGAGTTATTACTGTGTAATATTGTAGTTCTCTTTTTTCTTTTTAAAGAAATCTGAATAGTGTTTTAAATAGAATTTGTACCAATTTACATTCCTACCAAAGTATACAAGTGATTTGTTTCCTCCATATTGTCTCCAACACTTACTATTAGTAGACTTTTTGATGATAGCCATTTGACCAGTGTGAAGTGATAACACATTGTGGTTTTGATTTGCAATTACCTAGTAATTAGTAATGTTGAGCATTTTTATCACCTGCCTGTTACTCATCTATATGTTTCCTTTGGAAAAATATTAACTCAGGTACTCTGCTCTTGTTTTTGATTGGACTTTTGTTTTTCACCTTGAGTTGGGTAACCTAAATCCATGTTACATCTATTAACCTACATCTATTAACCCCTGGTCACTTGCATTGTTTGCATATATGTTCTCCAATTACACAGGCAATGTTTTCATTTCATTGATAGTGTACTTATCTGTGCAGAAGTTTTTAAGTTTGTTTAGGTCCCACTTGCTTAGTTTTGCTTTTATTCCTTTTACCATAAGAGACTGATATAAGAAAATATTCCTATGATATTTATCCAATAGGGTATCATCTATATTCCTTTCTAGAAGAATTAAGGTATCAGGCCTTACATTTAGGTCCTTAAAACACTTGGAGTTTATTTTTGTATATGATGTCAGGGAATGCTCTAATTTCACTGTTTTACATGAAGATGTCCAGCTTTCCCAACACCATCCTTTGACGAGACTGTCTTTTCTCCATTGTGTACTCTTGCCTCATTTATCATTCATCCATTACTCATAGGTGTGTGGAAATATTTCTAGGCTCTCTATATGTTTTTATGGATTATATCTCTGTGCCAATGCCATGCTGTTTTTATTACTGTAGGTTTGTATTATAGTAAGGTAACTGGGAGATTTATACCTCCAGATTTGTTGTTTTACCTGAAGATTATTTTGGCAATTTTTAATAGTTTCATGTAAAACTTAGAGTTATATTTTTCTGGTTCTGTGGGAAATACTAAAGCTTCATAACACGAGTTGCACTAAATCTATAGGTTTCTTTGTTTAGTAAGGCCATGTTAACAATGTTAACTCCTTCAATCCAGAGCACAAGACATCTTTCCAACTCTTTGAATCTTTTTTAATTTCTTTGTCAATGCTTTTTAATTTTCCGTGTGTAGATATTTCATATATGTGGTTACATTTATTCCAAGATATTCGGTGGGATGGGATTTTAAATAGTATTGCATTCAACGTACATGTTAGGGTATCTCATGATTAATGTGTAGCAACGCAAGAGAATTCTTTACATTAATTTTATACCCTGCTCCCTTGCTGAAATTTTTTATTGTTCATAATAGTCTGTGTAGAGCCCTTAAGACTCTATGTAGATTGTTATGTCATCATTAATGGTGTCAATTTTGTCTCTTTCCATTTTGCCTTTCTTTACTTCTTCTTCTTTCCTTTTCCTTTCTTCTTTTACCACGGAACAGAAGTGTTGAGAGTAGGAATCCCTCTGTTTTTCCCGAAATTACCCAGAAGTCTTTAGTCTTTCCCCTGAGTATTAAAATTTATTATATATGGCCTTTAGTAAGTTGAGAGATTTTCCTAATGTAATCACTTTCATGAGACTTCTGATCATGAATGTATGTTGAATTTTGTCTAATGGTTTTTCTGTGTGTATTGACATGGCCCTGTGAATTTTGTCCTTCCTTTATTAAAAATGAGTCATGCTGATTGACTCGTGTATTTTGAATCATCCTTGTGACTCTGGAAGGAATCCAACTGATCATCGTGTATAATACTTTCTATGAACTGCTGGATTAATTTGTTGATGATTTTTGAGGAATTTTGAGAGTATATTCATCAAGGATATTGGCTTTACATTTTGGTTACTTTTTTTTTGTAGTGTCTGTGACTGGTTTTGTTATCATGGAATTGGTGGCCTCAAAGAATAACTTTGGGAATTTTCCTTCCTCCTTCATTTTTTGAAATAGTTGGGAGGAAAGAGATTTTAGTGAGGGCATCCAGGCATTTTGTTCAAGGGGTGTTTTTAAAGTTATAGATTTTATTTAACTTATACTGATTGCTCTTTTCAAGTTTTCTGTTTTCTCTTTATTCAGTTTTGGCAGGTTGTACGATTCAAGAAATTTTCTATTTCTTTAAGGTCGTCCAGTTGTTTGTCACGTAACTGCTCAGAGTGCTTACATAATCTGTGTTTGTATTTCTGTAATATCAGATGTTGTTTCTACTGTTTCATTTATTATTTTGTATAGGTCCACTCTCTGTATTTCTTGATAAGCCTGATTAAGTGCTTATCAATTTGTTAATATATTTAAGAAAAAATAAAACTTTTGATTTTATGATTCTTAATTTATTTTTTAATTTTTATTATATTTGTTTTCAACCTAATCATTAAAGATTACTCATTCTACTGCCTTTGGGTTTTGTTGGTTCTTATTTCTAGTTATTTTGGGTGGTATGCTTGGTCCTATGTGTGAGGTTTTTCTTTCTCCTTGTAGAAATCTTGTGTTGTTCTAAACGTCCCTCTTAGATTTGCCTTTACTTCATCTCATACATTTAATGAAGCTGTGTTTTCATTGTACTTTGTTCCGAGGTATGGTTTTATTACCACTTTGAATTCATCTTTGACATTGTTTTATTTTATTTTTTTAAATGATGTGGTTAAATCTCATGTTGGTGCTTTTCTTGTTCTTCTTTCTAGAGTTGATGCATAGTTTCATAATTTTGTGTATGGAAAAATACTTGCTGTAAACTGTATTTGCTTAAAGATCCTGAGGCTCATTTCATGACATAATTTGTTGTTAATTCCTTAGAAAACATCCTGTGCACACTTGAGAAGCTTATGAGTTCTCCTTTTCTGATACAGTTTCCAATAGCTCATTAAGGTTCAAACGATCTAATATGACATTAAGATCTCTGTTTCCTTACAGATATTCTTTCTGAATGATATGGTCATCAGAATATTGAGGTGTTAAACTCATCTAATAATATTGTTTTATAATGAATTAATTACTTCATGTCTACTAATATTTCTTTATATACTTAGGATCTACAGTGTTGGTTCAATATATAATTTAATGAGTGTAATACTCTATTTTTATATTGATCTCTTTAACGTTATGTAATCTCATATTTCTCTTTCATTCTGACCCTTATTTTAAAATGTATTTTGCATAATTTGAGCATTGAAATCTGCACTTTCTTGTCATTTCCATGAAATATCTTTCCCGTCTATTTCCAGGCTGTGTTTATCTTCCACCATATAGTGAAAGTTTTTGGGGGTGGAGGGCAAGATGGTGTAATAGGAGGATGCTTGTAGCTCACCCTTTCCCACAAATGAAACAAGACTCATCCACAGAACCACTCAGCTAACCAGAGAACCTGCAGAACTCTGATAGAACATTGTCCCCTTCAAAAGATAAAGATGCAAAAAATCTGGTATGAGAAAAGGAAGAAAGAAAGAAGAAAAGGCAAAGCAGATTGGGATAGGTCCCACAGGGAGGAAGCAGCTAAGAAGGACTGGTTCTCATTCACTGGTTCACCCCTCTCCAACTGAGAGTTCGGCATGATGGAAGGGGAGACTCCAAGGATTGGATCTCTACAGAGTATAAGTTGACTGACAGAACTAAGATAAAAAGGTACAGAGGTTCCGTGTGAAATCCAGCCCAAGATGCATCCAGGCAGCTGAGGGCAGTGCCATGCTGCACAAGCTGGGTTGAAAATGGGGATGGCTGCACTGAGACAGCTCGGGGAATGGAGGGGCCTGTGTGCCATTGCTGTGGGTGCACAGGGCAGAACAACCTGGGCCCTCCACAAAACAAGAGGGCAGAAGTGCTCTGGGAGCGTAAAGGTGTATTCCCCATCTCTGAAAATCCACAAAACTTTCTAGGTTTAGAGAGCTGGGGCTCAGACACAGCCACCGTAGTCTCTGGTGCTTTGCATCCAGGTGGCAGTGGGGGCAAAACCTGCATCCACTCCTAAGGAATTAGCAGCCTCAAGCGCAAGATGGGGACTTGTCTACAGCCTGAGGCATATAGGATACTTCCGTCTTATTTCCTCAGAGAACTTGCTCTGCCAAGACAAACAAGAATCTGAGTTTTGTCACAAAACAGGGACAAGGATGTTCCTCAGTCTACCCTGAGCCCAATTCCTGTTTGCCAACCTGAGGCAGACAGTACAGTGGCACAGAGCAGAGGAGAGATTGGCACTCTGAGGGGACTGATGACCCCCACATTTTGGGCTGGAATGGAGCCACTGACCATGTGGATGGGAGAGGGCATAATGCCCACTCCTGCCTGGTCAGTCTGAAACATCTGACTGCAGCATCGGGCAGGGCAGTGACAAGCCAGCCCACAGTAAAGAGAGCTGCTCCAGAACATGTGTTGGAAGTAGGAGCAATCTGCTTGCTGACAGGTCCTGGGAGCAGCACAAATAAGGGCATCAATGGAGGGCCTCTGGAAAAAGCAAGCTCAGCTTCCAAACAGGATGAATACAGCAAGAGTTCACATTATAAGTACACAGTCTCCAGGAGGACACAGACCACCCCCTTGTTTTAATCTGTTTTTACCTCTTCCATTTTCTATTACACTCTTAATTTTTACTTCTTAGGCAATTATACATACCCCCATTTTAATCCTGTTTACATTTTTAAAAATATTTTTATTATTATTATCTTTCAAAACTCTGCTTCAAATTGCTTTTCTATTATTCATTATACATTGTCTTCAAACCTTTATTTCTCCCTTCTGTAAAATTTATTATCTCTCTCTCTCTTTTTTCTTTTTTCTCAGTTGTATTACTATATAGGCATTAGGTAGATAAACTCCTCTAGGACCAAAGTAGATAACTGATGCTCCATAAACCACAGTGTCAGAGAGGTAGGAGCAAGATGAAGCAGAGAAACCATTCCCAATTAAAAGAATAAGAGAAATCCCCTGAAAGAACAATCAGTGAAATAGATATCGATTGCCTGCTAGATCAAGATTTCAAAAAAGGAGTGATCTACTTATTGATGGAAATAAAAGATAGTGTTTAGAGATATAAAATATTTTAAAAATGAAATGGAAGGTATAAAGAAGAGCCGAGTAGAATAGGTAAACACGTTCACTGAGATGAGAAATGATCAAATGGTTTCGCAAAGCTGACTGGACAACACAGAGTTATGAATTAGTGACTTAGAATACAGGAAAAGAGAAAGCTTTCAATCAGAAGAGCTACAAGAGAAACAATGAGAAACAAATGAAAAAAGCATAAGAGACCTATGGGCTAATATAAAGCATGCCAATCTGGCATGTTACAAGTCCCAGAAGAGGAGGAAAGATCAAAGGGGATAGCAAAGGTGTTTGAAGAAATCATGACTGAGAACTTCCCAAATTTAAAGAAGGAATCGGATATCCACGTACAGTAAGCTCAGAGTGTCCCTAACAGGAAGAAAACAAATAGGCCCACACCAAGACATATAATTAATATGGCCAGAGTCAAGGATAAAGAAATGATCCTAAAGGCAGCAAAAGAATAACAAAGTGTGAGTTACAAAGGAATTCCCATAAGGCTCCCAGCTGATTTCACTGAACTAATACTAAAGGCCAGAATGGAGTGGAAAGATATTCAAATTCCTGAATGAAAAAGTGATATACCCTAGAATACTTTAAACAGCAAGCCTATCCTTTATAGTAGAAGGAGACATAAAGTATTTCACAGACAAGAAAACGCTACAAGAGTTTAGCAACAATAGACCCATGCTAGAAGTAATATTGAAAAGTCTACTCTAAATAGAAAAGCAGCAGGATCCTTCAGAAATGTGAAACTCACAGCTGGAAACGTGATAACTCATGAATAACAAATAAAATACACACAATATTTTAAAACAACATATACAAATCATTGAGAGTGGGAGAGGGAGGAAGGAAAATAGAGAATTTATTTTTTTGGTCATTCCTTTTAAAATTTTTATTCTCGGTATGATGGGTTTGAGATCATGTTACTATGAGTTTAATAAAAACAGTTTCAATAATGGTCTAAAAGACATAAAAAAGGGTAACAACAAGACAAATACTTATCAGGTAGTCACTGAAACAAAATAAAATTCATGATAATACAGAGGAAAATGACCAAACCATAAAAGGAAGATGAAAGGAACAAAGAGGAAATATCAAATCAACTGCAAATAAAAGGTCAAAATGGCAATAAACACAAACATATCATCGATTATTGTAAATGTTAATGGACTAAATGCTCCAGTAAAAAGTCATAGAGTAGCATGCTGGATAATAAAGCAAGAACATTCAATATGATGCATACAAGAGACAAATTTTAAGGGGAAGGACACATAAAGATTGAGAGTGAAAGGAAGGAAAAGGGTTTTCAATTCAAATGGAAAAGCCAAAAAAGCAGGTGTTGCGGTAAAGATTTCAGACAAAATGGTCTTAAAAACAAAGGACATAAAGAAAGATAAAGAAGGACATTCTATAATGATTGAAGGAGTGATAAAAGATGAGGATAGCACATTCGTTAATACATATGCAACAAATAGAGGGGCAGCTAAATACATAAAATAATTATTAACAGATATAAAGGGGGATAGTGACGGAAATCTAATCATAGTTGGAGATTTCAACACTATATTAACATCACTGGACAGATCACTGAGACAGAAAATAAATTAGGCAACAGTGAATTTAAATAATACAATAGAAATATTACACTTGGTGGATATTTCCAGAGCATTGTACCCCCCACAAAATAGTATATACAGTATTTTCAAGTGCACATGGGACATTTTCCAGGTTTCAGGATATACTTGGGCACAAAAGAATCCTCAGCAATTTTAAGAAGATAGAAATAAACTCAAGCACCTTTACTGACCACAATGCCATGAAGCTAGAAATGAACAACAGAGAAACAAGAAAACAAAGGAAAACATGGAGACTAAGTAATATGTTATTAAAAAACCAATGGGTCAATGACGAAATCAAAGCTGCAATGAAAAAGTACCTTGAAAAGAAAATGAAAGCAAAACAATACAAAATTTATGGGACACAGCAAAAGCAGTGCTGAGAGGGGAGTTTATAGCAATGCAGGCCTTCCTCATAAATGAAGAACAATCACAAATAAACAATTTAGCCCACTAGCAGAATGAACTAGAAAAAGAAGAAGAAAAAACCCCAAATGCAGCAGAAGGAAGGAAATCATAAATATTGGGGAGGAAATAAATAAAATAGAGATTAAAAAGACCATGGGAAAAAATTCCACCAATCCAAAATCTGGTTTTTGGAAAAACTATCTAAAATCGAAAAACCTCTGTCCAAACTCAAATAGTAGAATAGACAGAGAGCACAAATAAGCAAAATAAGAGAGGAGAATGGAGAAATTACAACAAATAAAAAAGAAATACAGAATAACATATGAAAATATTATGAAAATTATATGGAAACAAACTGGATAACCTAGAGGCGACGGACAATATTCTGGAAACATACTGTCCACCAAGAATGAATCTAGAAGAAACTGACCCCTTGAACAAGCAGAGCACTAGAAATGAATTCAAAATAGCAATATAAAACCTCCCTACAAATAAAAGTCCAGGACCGGACGGCTTCACTGCGGAATTCTACCAAACATACAAAGAAAAGCTCATACCAGTACTTCTCAAAATCCTCCAGAAGAGTAAATAGGAAGGAATACTCCCAAAGTGATTCTATGAAGCCAAAATCACCCTCATACCACAACCAGGCAAAGACACTACCAAACAAGAGAATTATAGGCCACTATCTCTGATGAACACAGACATCAAATCCTCAACAAAATAGTAGCAAATAGAATCCAACAACACAGAAAAAAGATTATACATCATGGCAAATTGGGGATCATGCCAGGGACACAGGGGTGGTTCAACATATGCAAATCAATAAATGTAATACAGCACATCAACAAGAGGAAGGACCAAAACCACACGATTATCTCAATAAATGCAGGAAAAGCATTTGATAAAATTCAACACCCACCGATGATGAAAACTATCACCAAAGTGGGCATAGAAGGAACATATCTAGCATCATGAAAGCTATAGAAGACAAACATACAGCCAGCAAAGTAATCAATTGTGAGAAAGTTAATATCTTCCCACTAAAATCTGGGACAAGACAAGGATACACACAATCACTACTCCAACTCAATATAATCTTGGAAGTCCTAGCCACAGCAATCAAACAAGAGGGAGAAGTAAATGGATGCAAATTGGAAAGGAAGAGGTAAAAGTCACTACATACAGATAATATGTTACTATACATAGAAAACTCTTCAAGATCCAGACAAAAATTACTAGAGTTGATCGAAGAATTCAGCAATGCAGCACGTTACAAGATTAAGGTCAAAAATCAGTGGCATTTCTTTGTGCTAACGAAACAGATAATAGTAAAGAGCTGCAGTCAACATGACAGCACTATATTTGTAGGAAAACAGACATATAGGCCAATGGAACAGAATAGACAGCCCAGAAATGAACCCGCAAACATTTAGTCAATTAAACTTAGACAAAGTAGTCAAGAAAATACAATGGAATTGAGACAGTCCATTCAGCAAATGGTGTTGGTAAAACTGGACAGCAGCACGTAAATGAAACTAGAACACTCCCAATGAAGCTAGAACACCATAAACAAAAATAAACTCAGAATGGATCAAAGGCTTAAACATAAGACAATATAAAATAAAGTTCTTAGAGGAAAATATAGGCAAAATATTATGTGACATATATCTCTAAAATTTTCTCATAGAAGAAATAAAAGCAAGAGTAAATAAATGAGACAAAATGAAACTTGCAAAGTTCTGCAAAATAAGAAACCGGAAGTGAAACAAAAAGACAACCTACGGAATGGGAAATAAATTTGCATATGAAAAAGACAAAGGCTTGATCTCCAGAGTATATAAGCAGCTCATTCACCTGAATAAGAAAAAATAAACAATGCAATTCAACAATGGGCAGAAAACCTAAACAAGCAATTCTCCAAGGAAGACATACACATGTTCAAAATGCACATAAGAAAATGCTCAGTATCACTGATTATCAGAGAAATGCAAATCAAAACTGCAATGATGTATCATCTCACACCAGTCACAATGGCCATTACTCAAAAATCCACAAATGACAAATGCTGGAGAGGCTGTGGGAAACAGGGAACCGCCCTTCAGTGCTCGTGGCAATAGAGTTTGGTGCAGCCACTGTGGAAAACAGGATGGGATTTCTCAAAAGCCTAGGAATAGACTTACAATATGACCCAGAAATAACGCTCCTGGGAATAAATCCAGAAGGAACCCCACTTCAGGATTACACCTGCCCCCCAATTTTCATATCCAGCACTATTTACAATAGCCAAGATATGGAAACAGCCTAAATGTCCATCGACAGTTGACTGGATAAAGAACAGGTGGTATATTTATACAATGGAATACTAGTCAGGCATATAAATTGACAACATATCACCATTTTCAGCAACATGGATGCCCCTGAAGAAAATCAGTCTAAGTGAAGTAAGCCAGAAAGAGAAAGAAAAATACCATATGAGATGGATTATCAGTGGAATCTAAAAACAAACAAAACAAAACAAAAAAAGCACAAATACAAAAGAGAAAAAGACTCGCAGAAATAGAAAACAAAATTTTGGTTGCCAACGTGGTGAGGGGCGCGAAGAGATAGACTGGGAGGTCAAAATTATAGAATAGATAAACAGGTTTGAACTATATAGCACAGGAAAATATATAAAAGATCTAACAGCAGCTCACAGAAGAAAAAATGGGATAACAAATGTATATATGTTCATTGGAACTGCAAAATTGTGCTGTATGCTGGAATTTGAGACAACTTTGTAAAATGACTCTAAACAAATAAAAAAAGTTAAAAAAAGAAAAAAAATGATCCTAAATATTACAGGTGTAAATATAAATTAGAGAAAAAATATGCAAAAGTGTAGTAAAACCAAAGATTTTGTTTTATGTTTTCTTTTAAGATAAGCAAAATCAAATAACCTATATCCAGGTGCATCATGAAGAAAAGAGAGATGCTCCAAAGAAATAAAGTAAGAAATAAAAAAAGAGAAATAACAATTATTACCTCAGATATACAAAAAAAGGATCATTTTGTCAACACTTACATGCCAATAAACTGGACAACTTAGAAGAAATAGACAAATGTCTAGAAAAACTAAGAGATAAGGAGAAAAAATAATTTGAACAAACTGATTACTAGAAGACAGATAGAATCTGCATTTAAAAAAATTTTTAAACATTAGTGCAGATTTAAACAGCTCCATTGGATAACTGTTCAAAAATACAAAGCAGGACTTATACTCTCCACACTATTCAAAAATAGTGAAGATGTGGGAAATCCCCAAATTAATACTATGAAGATTTCATCACCCTAATAGCAAAACCAACATTGTACGGGTAAAGAGAACTTCAAGCCAATACATTTGATTAATTTAGATTCAAATATTCTACAAAATATTATTAGCAAACTAAATCCAGCAATACCTAAAATGTATCATACACCATAAACAAATTGGATTCATTGCAGGGTCACAAGAGAAGTTCAACATACACAAATCAATCAGTTTGATACAACACATTATAAAAGAAAAAGAGAAAACGGGTGGTCATCCCAAAAAACCCATAAAAACCATTTCACAATATTCAGCATTTATTCATTACAAAAGCACAACAGCAACAACAACAACAACAGCAACAACAACAACAGAAACCTCTTACAAAAGTAGGATTCAGGAAATATATCTCAACATAACCAAAGTCATTAATTACAGAACCACAGACAACATAATATGCAAAAGTGAATAACTGAAAGCCAAATTAAGGAATAAGACAAGGATGCCCACACTCACCATTTCTATTAAACACACTATGGGATGTCCCAACAACAGCAATCGTACTAGAAAAAAATTTATTCAAGTTGTATTGAATGAAGTAAAACTGTTTTTAATTTAGATGACATAATAATCTATATAGAGAACCCTAATTATTCTCCACACCACAACAACTAAAACTAATAAAGACATTTAGCAAAGTAGCATGATTCATGATTAATATACAATAACTGTCACATTTATTTACACTAACAATGAAATATAACATAATTTTAAAACATACATTTGAAATCAGATCAAAAAATGAAAAACCTATGAAAAATCCAAGATAATAAAATCAATAGGACACTGAAAAAGAAATTTGAAGATGATGCAAAGAAATGGAATGAAATCTCAAGGTCTTACTTTAGAGGAATTAATATGGTTAAAATATACTTGCTACAAAAGATGTCTACAGATATAAAGTGATTCAGATCGAACTACATGATATTTTCCACAGAAATAAAAAAAGTCCTAAGATTTGTAAGGAACTGCAAAAGAAACAGAACTGTAAAAGAAACAATGAGCAAAAAGAACAAAGTTGGAGGCATAAACCATAACCCTCCCAGAAACCAGACTTTATTACAAAAATACAGTAATCAAAACAGCACAATATTGGAAAATGAACAAACAGCGATATAAATGGAACAGAACACAGAGGCAGAAATATAACATCACACTTATGGTCAACTAAACTATGACAAAGTAAACAAAAATATACAATGCCTAAAATACAGTCTTCAGCAAGTGATGTTGAGAAAACTAGACAGCACATGTAAACCAATGAAATAAGAATACTCCCTCGCACTGTACAAAAATAAACTCAAAATGTATTAAATATCTGAATCAAATAAATGACACAAGATAACTCCTGAAAACTAACATCGGCAAAACAAGAGATAAATTGTCGTAAAGTTTTCTTATGTCACTCTCCAAATCTGAAAACATTAAAAACAAGATAATCAAATAGATCCTAATTAAACTTAAAAGCTTCAACGCATCAAAATAAACACAATGAAAATATGAACTTCCAAATGGGAGAAAACATTAGGAAACAATGCAATCAACAAGAGGCTAATTTCTAAAATACACAAATCGTTCATATAACTCCAATTCAAATATCTACAAACAACTCAGCCAGAAAATGAGCAGAAGACAATTCTCCAAAGAAGACACACAGATGACAAACAGGAACATAAAGATATGCTCACATTGCTAATCAATATACAAAGGCAAGACAAAAATTAAACAATGTTTTACATCACACTATTGAGAAGGGCTGTCATCCAAATGTCTACAAATATTAAAGACTTTGGAGGTTGTAGAGAAAAAGGGATTCTCCAACGCTGTTGTTGGGAATGAAAATTGGTGCAACCACTTTGGAAACAGTATGGAAGTGCCTTTAAATAATAAATATAGGCCTATCATATCACCCAACAATTCCACTCCTGGATATATAAAACTTAAAACCTGAGAACAAAGAATCCTAGGGTAAAATATAAGAAGTACACTTGACTTAATTTGATTTTTCATATGTCTCCCCTGCCAAGGGAAGCAGAAGCAAAACTAAGAAATGATTATTGTATCAGTCTAAACACATCTACACTGCAGAAGAAATGATCAATAAAATTAAAATTCAACCAGCAAAATGGGAGAATATATTTGAAAGAGATATTTTCCATTCATGTTAATATCCAAAATAAATGGCAAACTCATACACCATAACAACAAAAAAGACCAAACAATCCAATTAAAAAAAAGTCCATAGGAACTGAATAGATAGATCTGAATCAATTTTCTGTAGAAAACATAAAGTTGGCTAAATGACACATGAAAATATGTTTACAGATTTAATTACTAGGAAAGTCATAAGCCAAAACTGAGACAAGACCTCACACTTGTCAGAAGGCTCTCTTCAAAAAGAAAAGTTATCAATGTTGGTGAGATTGTGGAGAAAAAGGAACACCGTGGACACTGTTGATAGGAATGCAAAGTATTGATTCCATTGCATATATACATCAAATTTTCTTCATCCATTTTTCTGTCAAGGGATGTTGTGTTTGTAGGCCCATGTCAGAAGGCTCTAGAGAATAAGCCCATGGGCTGAACTGGTAAACAAGCTGTGAGGAATGTCACACATCCAGGCTGGAGAAGAAATGGCCTACTAAATGTATCCAGTATGGATGGCTGGATAGCCTATGCTGCGTAAGATCCTAAGAGGAAGACAACCTAAGACAGGCACAGCCTGCTGGATAAGAGATGGCCTACTTAATGAAATTCCGTGATGAACTTTAAAAGAATCCTTTATCATATAACATCCTGTGCTTACTGCAGGAGCATGGGGACATAAATAGTTTAATTTTATTAACATTATTATAACTTAGATGATATGTGAGTTATTGTGCATGTCCTGTATAAATGCTTCTTCTAAGAATAAATAAACAGGGAACTTCTTCGCTTCTCTCCACACAGTGTTTGTGTGTATATGATATCTTGCCACTGACAGGGTTAGTTTAATTTGTTGGGAGTATCTTAAAAGGGTGTTGTATTATATACAATGCTCTTTTTGCACCTACTGAGATGATTATGTGAGTTTTACTTCTCATTCTATTAGTGTGGCATGTCACCTTTATTGATTTGAATATTTTGAAGTATCCTTAAACCCAGGGATAAATCTCTTTACTCATGTATGTGTATGATATATTGAATGTGTTGTTGAATTCATTTTGCTTGTGTTTTGTTGAGAATTTTGGCACAAACGTACATCAGGGCTAATATTCTATATTTTGCGTATAGTGTCCTTTCTAAAATTGTTATGCAAATAAAGCTGGCATCATAAAACAAGTTTGGAAACTTTCACCCCCTTCAAATTCTTGGAAGATTTGGGGAAGAATTGGTGAAAAATTGTCTTCAAATGTATGACAAAATACACCGGTAAAGTCTTCTTGTAAATATTTTTTGGTTTGTGAGATTTGGATTACTGATTTACTCATACACACTTTTGCACAATTTTACTTGCTAATTTCTTCTTGATTTAGTATTGGAAGACATATGTTTCTGGGAATTTGTCTTCTGTTCTAGGTCATTCAATTTGTTGGCTAGTGGTAATTTCTTATGATGCTCTGCATCTCTACAACATCAGTGGTAATATCTTCTCTTTTATTTCTAATTTTATTTCAGTCTTTATTTTCTTAGTGAACCTAAACATTTGTCCACTTTATGTTTAAAAGAAACAGACTTAGGTTTTTTTTTATTTTTTCAATTGTTTCTCTTGTTACTTGCCTTACTCTCATTCATTCAATTTTCTTCTTTATTTTTTGTTTACTCTTAGATTCTTGAGGTGAATGTTAAGTAGTGTGAATCTTTGTATTTCTTTTATTATTAAATGTTATCTATCTATTTATTTATTTACTTATTTATTTATTTACTTATTTATTCATTTACTTATCATTGAAATACTGCCATTTACAATGTGTCAATCTGTGGTGTATAGCACAGTGTTCCACTTCATGCATATATTTGTGTTCCTATTAAATTTATCTTCACGATATTTAACATACTGCCTTGTGTCATACAAATGATGTCTTGAAACAATCTAGTTTTATATATAATGGATAACATTTATAAATCTTCAGCTCCCAAATATATTCTGTCCTATCCCCTTTCTGTAGAAACCATAAGATTATTAAGTAGATCTGCAAGGGTGTTTCCGTTTTGTAGATCAAATCATAGTGTTCTCATCCAAATTTATTTTTAAGGTTCTACATATATCATGTCATGTGTTATTTTTCTTTCTCTTTCTGGCATAATTCAATCAGAATGGCACTTTTTAGGGACATCCATTTTGCTGCAAATGTCATTCCTGTATCATTTTTTATGCCAGAATATTATTCCATTGTGTAAATATGGCATGAATTCTGCATACTGCCATCTGTTGATGGACAATTAGGGTGCTTCCATTTCGTGGCTGTTGTATATATCACTGTTAAGAACATTGGGGTGCAGGTGACTTTTTAATTAGTGTTCTCTTTGATATATACCCAGAAATGAGATTTCTGGATTTTATGTTAAGTCTATTTTTATTCTTTGGAAGAATCCCCATCCTGTTTTCCACAATGACAGCACCAAACTACACTTGTACCAACAGAGTAGGAGGGTTCACTTTCTCCACAGCTTCCCCAGAATTTATTGTCTGTGGACTTTGAATGATGGCCATTGTGACTATCGTGAGGTGATACTTCATTATAGGTTTAAATTGCACTTCTCTGATAATGACAGTGAGCAATTTTTTTTCATATTTCTATGTGACATTTATATGTCTCTAATGGAGAATTGCTTGTTTAGGGCTTCTGCCCATTTTCAGATAGGGTTTCTTGATTTTTATTATTATTATTAGGTTGTATGAAGTCTTTATATTTTGGAAATTAAGACTTTGTCAGTTTCATCACATCTAAATATTTTTTTTAATCCTGTAGGTTGTCATTTTCGTTTGTTTATGGTTCCCTTTGCTGTGCAAAAGCTTATAAGTTTAATTAGGTCCCATTTATTAATTTTGCTGTTACATCCATTACCTGGATACGCTGTTCTAGGAGATCATTGCTGAGATTTATCTCAGAGTGTTTTGTGTATGTTTTCTTCTAGGAGATTTACAGTGTCTTGCCTTATATTTAACTCTTCAGGCCATTTTGTGTTTATTCTTGTGTATGGAGTGATGGAGTGTTCTAACTCCATTGCTCTGATGCCTCTATCCAGTTTTCCCAACAACAGTTGGTGAAGAGATGGTCTTTTCTCTGTCATATTCTTGATTACTCTGTAAAATATTAATTGTACATTGGACTGTAGATCTATTCCTAGGCTCTTTATTCTGTTCCATTGGTAAATATGCCTGTTTCTGTACCAATATCATGTCATTTTGATTATTGTAGCTCTGCAATAGTGTATGGAGACCAGGCGGGTTATTGCTGCAGCCTCTTTATTTGTCTTCAGTATTGTTTTGGAAATTATGGATCTTTTTTGTTTCTATATAAATCTTAGGATCATTTGTTTCAGTCCTAAAAAGAAATGTTTTGCATAATTTGATAGGAAATCACATTAAGTCTGTGGAATGCCTTGGGCAGTATTGCCATTTTAACAATATTATTTATTCCATTATGAGACCATTGGGTATCTTTTCAATTCTTCAAATGTTTTTTGATTTCCTCAATCAATGTTTTCTTGTTCTCCATGTATAAGTCATTCACCTACTTGGTCAGAGATATTCTTAATATTTTATAGTTTTTGGTGCAGTTATAAAAGGGGTTGTTTCTATAATTTGTTTTCCTGTTGATTCAACGTTAGTGTAAAGAAATACAATTGGTTTTTATACATTACTCTGGGTACCTTGCCCAGTTCCTTTTTTACCCTAAGTAATTTTTTGTGAAGCTTTTACACTTTTCTGTATATAGTGTCATGTCTGCATATCGTGACAATTTTACCTCTTCTTTTCCAGTCTGAAACTTTTATTTCTTTTTCTTGCCTGAACATTGTGGCTAGGACTTCCAAGACTATATTGAATTGAAATTGTGAGAATGGGCATCCTGTCTTGTCTCAGGTTTTTTTGGGAAGGGGTTCAGATTTTCACCATTGAGTATTTTGCTAGCTATATTTTTTTCATAAATAGCTTTCATTATGTTGAGATATGGTCCTTCTATGCCCACTGTGATAAGAAATTTTATTGCAAATAGGTGTTAAATTTTATCAAATCCTTTTTCTACATCTAATGAGATGATCATATCATTTTTGTCTTCTCTTTTGTTGATATGGTGTATCACAATTGATTGATTGATTTGCATATGTTAAACCATCCTTGTGTTCCTGGGATGAACCAAACTTGACCATGGTGCATGATTTTTTTTTATGTGATGTTGGATTCTGTTTGTTAATAATTTCTTAAGCACATTTACATCTATGTTTATCAATGATATTGGCCTATAGTATTCTTTTTGGGGTAGTGTCTTTGTCTGGTTTCATTATCAGGTTGATTTTGGCCTTATGGTGTGAGTCTGGGAGTACTCTCTCCATATCAATCTTTTGGAAGAGTTTGAGGAGGACTGGTATGGATTTTTCTTTGCATGTTTGGTCAAATTCCCCAGTGAAGCTATTTGGGTCTGAATTTTGTTTACAGAGATTTTTTTATTTTATTGATAATTCTATTCCATTTCTGGTGATCTGTCTTTTCAAATGGTTACTTTTTCCTAGATGCAATATTGGTGGGCTGAATATTTCCAAAAACTTATCCATTACTTCCTGGTTATCCAGTTTGTTTCCATGCAGTTGCTCATGTAATTCCCCTATGATATTTTGTAAATTTGTTGTACACTTTGTAGTTTCTCCATTTTCATTTTTATATTATTTGTGTTCTCTCTCTTTTCTTGTTGGTGAGTCTGTCCAGAGATTTGTCAATTTTGTTTACTATTTCAAAAATAGTTTGATTGATTTTTTTTCTATTTTTTAATCTCTATTTCAATTATTTCTTCTTTCTTTTTTAAATTTTCCCTCTATCTGCTGACTTTTGGTTCTGTTTGCTCTTCTTTCTTGATTAGTTTACATAGAACATTAGATTATTTACTTGCAATTGTTCTTCTACTTTGAGGAGGTCCTTGTCACTATGAACTTCCCTCTAAAGTCTGCTTTAACTGTATTCCTTAGACTTTGTGTAGTGTTTTGTCATATTTCTTAAGATATTTTATATTTTCTTCTTTTACTTGATCACCCCCCCACTTGTTTTAGTACCATGTTTTTTAATCTGGATGCTGACATTTTTCTCCCTGTTTTTCTGTGTTTGATTTCTTTTTTCATGGTATTATACACAGAAAAGTTGTTTGAAATAATTTTTATCTTCTTAAATTTGTTGAGACTTCTTCAGTGCCTGAGTTCATAATCTTTCCTAGAAAATGCACCATACGCACTGGAAAAGAATGTATATTCTGTTTTGGGTAGAAGTAATGCTTTGAATGTATCAACCAACTCCAATTATTTAATCATGTCTATTAGTATCTTTTTTCCCTTATTAATTTTCTGTGTGAAAGACCATTCCATTGATGGTAATGTGGTGTTATAGTCTCCTACTGTGATTGTGTTCCCAGTGATTTCTCTCTTATTATCTATTAGTATTTCCTTTATGTATTTAGGTGCTCCTATATTGAGTGCATATATCTTAATGAGTATAATACCCTCATTTAGTATTGCTCCTTTAATCATTATATCATGTCCTTGTTTATCTTTGTCTATGTCCTTTCTTGTAAAGTCTCTTTTGTGTGAAGTCAGTACTACTAGTCCTGCTTTCTTGTTATGTGCATTTGCATGGAATATATTCTTCCATCTTCTGACTTTCAATTGATATCTGTTCCTCTTTCTAAAGTAGGTCTCTTGTATGCTTCATAATGTAGGGTCTTGTTATATTATCCCACCTGACAATATATATCTTTTGATTGAACCACAATGTCCATTAACCATTGTGATAATTATTGATAGACTGGTGTTTATTTCCATTTTGAACTTCATTTTCCAGTTGATTTGGTATTTCCTTTTTGTTCATTTCTTTTTCTTTTTGTGGCTTGATAAGTTTTCTTTTATCTTGATTTCCTTTTGGCTTTGTGACTTCATTGTAAGATTTTGACTTATGGTTACATTGTTTTGTATTTATATTGACCCGTACAATATCTGTTTAATTTAACTGATAAGAATACAAACTCTTACCCATTTTACAGAAAACAGAAAGAAGGAGAAAATACTCTGTATTGTCCTGTTTCACTCTCTGGCCCTTAAAAATTTTGATGTCCTGTTTTACAGCATCATATTTATTCTGTTGTAAGTCATTTTAGTTATTGCCTTTCTAATTATACTTTTCTCTTTTCTATGGCATCCTGCTTCCTTTTAAATTAGAGTAGATCTTTCATTATTTCTTTTTCTCTTTCTAAATTCTTTTAGTATTTCCTTTTGTGGAAGTTATTTATCTCTCCTTCTATTCTAAATGATCGCCTTGCTTGATAAAGTATCTTAGATTAAAATTTTCTTTCATTCAGGACTTTGAATATGTCTTGCCACTGCATTCTGCCTGCTGTATTTGTGTAGGAAAGGAGTTTAAAAATATTATGTATATAATTATATATATATGTTAAGAACATCTAGAAATGAAGGTAACAAGTAAGGTGAAAACCTATACGTTAAAAAACAGAAAATATTGGTGAAGGAAATTAAAACTGATCCAAAGGAATGAAAAGATCTCTTATGTTAATGTTGTGAAACAATGTGGTTGAAACAAACATACTAATCAAAGGAATCTATATTTAGTGTGATTCATGTCAAAATACCTATGAGATTTTTCCATTAAGTAGAATAAATA
Organism: Vicugna pacos; assembly: GCF_048564905.1. Lineage (NCBI taxonomy): Eukaryota > Metazoa > Chordata > Mammalia > Artiodactyla > Camelidae > Vicugna > Vicugna pacos. The sequence continues at coordinate 12,194,264 of NW_027328741.1, read as the reverse complement.
ATTTCAAAATTTATATGTAACCACTAAGAACATGAGTTGCCAAAATAATCTTGAAAAAGAGTATTAAAACTAATGGTCTAAAGGTCTCTGATGTTAAACAGTCCTACAAAGCTTTAGTAATTAAAACAACATGTTACTGGCTCAGAAACAGACACCAATCTATAGAAGAGTATAGAGCAACCAGATATAATCCTTCACACCTATGATCAATTAACCCATGAAAATGGAAGCAAGAGTATAAAATGAAGTAAAGACATTCTCCTCAATAATTAGTGCTGGGGAGATTGAACATGTAAAAACTTGATTAGAATATTTCCTCACATTGTACACAGTCCATGAGCACAGAATATCTTTCTATTTATTTTGTTTACATATATTTCTTGCCCCTGTAATTTATACATCTATGTTTAGTTCTTTTATTTCACTTAACAAATTTATTCCTATTTTATTCTTGTTGGTATAAATTCACACACAATTGTTTTCCTAATTTATCTTTCTGATAATTTGTTGTTACTATATAAAAATGCAACATATATATGTATATTGATTTTGTATTCTGCAAGTTTACTATGTTTTTTCATTGGTTCTAACAGTCACTGGAGGAGCCTATGGAGTTTTCTATCTATGCAGAATTATGTCATCTGTAAAAACTTTACTGCTTTTTTACAAGTTGGATGCCTTTTATATTTTTCTTGACTAGTTTTTCTGACTAAGACTTCTAGTAGTGGAATTTAGGACTTGTCAAAATGAGCTACTTTTTCTTATCACTAGACCAGAGGAAAAGCTTCCTGTATGTTAACATTGAACTTGATGTTAGTCATGGGTTTTTCCTATAAGGCTTTTATTATGTTTAGTTACATTCTATCTAGAGCAAATTTGTAAAGAATATTTTTATAAAAAATTAAGATCTGATCTGTCAATAATTCTCCTACATTTATTGAGATTGTTATTTTTTAATTCTTTCTTTTTTAATGGTGGTGTAACATATATTCATTTTTGTATGTTAAATAATATTTATGAATGAGCACTAAATCCAACTTAACTATACTTAATAATACTTATAATATGCCATGAAGTCTGGTTGCTATTATTTATTTAGAATGGAATTTACAGATAGTGAAGGAAAATTTTACATTGTAGTTTGAGTGTATATTTATTTATTTAAAAATTTTATCACTCATTTTGAATTTGGCTTATAATTAATGGAATTTATTTCTAAATAAAGAATATAAATTTTGGAAAAACTGGATTTACTACAGTTTACTGATACAGAACATAGCTATTATTTACAATTAGTACACAAAGCACTTCCCTTAAATTGCTGTATTATACTTACAATGCCAACTGTTTAAGGACTGGGAAACATATTGCTTCCTAAAATGCATTACCTGGTCTTTCCACGTCAACCAACATATACTGTTATTTCTTTGTTTTTTGATTCTTTGCCCTTTAATGGATTCAATGCTGATAGAATGCAGGACCTTGTCCATAACTGTATTTATCAACATCATTTTGAAACACTTAACAGAATCCACAAGAAAATGGATTATAAAGATGACAAGAAAAATTTTTCCTTCTAGGGACTGAGAAACCTCTGAGTGAAAGAATGGCAAAAAATAAACATTTGTAAATATACAATAAGGTTGGCTCTTCTGTAATTTAGAGTAGAATATTAAATTACATTTATTACTAATAGCACTGAATTACAATTTATAACAAAAATTGACCCGTTTGGAATTTCTTACATTTGATTTATTATTTTAATCTAATTTTATTTCATAAATATTTAACATTTATTTATAAACATACCAAATAAACTGATATTTATTCTTCTCATGTTTTGAATATAGTTACTTATTGTAATCAACACAGATAAATACCTACTTCCATTTCCAAATCAAATTATATTTCAGTTTAATTACAAATGATGATGAAATAGTTTTACATTTTCTGTACAGGTTTTGCACAAATTTCACTTTAAATTCCATAACTTTAAAATTATTTTATATATTTTGTGCATTATTTATACTCTGTTCACGGATCTGGTATAAATTTGTGTACAAAAGTATGGAGATTGGATTTATTTCATAGACCCCAAAATTAAATTATTTAAAAAGATATTGTGTGGATAATATTTGCATATCACACTATAAAAATAAGCATCCTATATGTTTCATATTAACTGGATGAATGAGAAGTAAACACTAGCTGAATGTTACACTTGAGTTGCTAGGAGACAACTCGTTTTGAGATGTCACATCTACTAAGGTTGAGAACCATTGTTATAGACTAGCAGTTTATCTGTGCAGGCCTGCCAAAGCAGCATTTGAAGCTGCAGTGCTCAAAATCATGCAGATTAGGAAAGAAGCTGTAGAAAAAGTTATTTGAGATGGCACATATTTCTTCAGAAATTCAGGATGTGTCTAGTAAATTTAGACCAACAGGTTCAGAAAACTCTGGTAAATCTCTATTGTGTGATCAATCATTCTCTGGGGACTTGGACTTGAGATCTATGTTTGAAGAAAATGCTTTTCAGACTTTGTCTGAAAAATCCTTGATAAAAACACCATGTTAGGCACTTTGTGTCTCTGAACCAGATGAAGATAATGATTTTCGTTCACTGAGATTTACAAAAAAACACTGGAAAATGGCTGGGAATGACCAATTTAAATCCATCTGGTGGGATGATAATGGAACTTCCATAGTGATTGATGAAGATGTCTTTAAGAAGTAAGTTTTGGAAATAAAGCCCCCTTTCAGAATATTTGGAACTGGAAGTATGAAAAGTTTAGTTAGACAGCTTAATCTTTATAGGTTTAGTAAAGTGCAGCAGAATTTTCAAAGGTCTGCTTGTCTAGCTGACTTTCTGGCAGAAGCAAAAGAAGTCTCTGTTTTAAGCAAGGTATTTGGAAATTTTTGTTACCAATTGGTAACTTATATATAAAATTTTATTTTATACATCAATCTTCGGTAATATGAATGTAAAGCTGGATTTTGAAAATTGTATAAAACTACTAGTGTTTAAATCCATTATTTTTTTCTGAAAAATGAGGACAGTGCCTTAAGTATTCAAGATTATAAGAAACTTTGCTTGCAACTATGAATCTTACCAGAAATCTAAATATAGGTAGAAAAGCTGCTTTTAAAAAGTGGCATTCACCATTACTGCAAATGCTAACTCCTAAAATTTCATGAGTATAATATTTAAATATGCATTTTCCAAACAAGGAACTTCAAAATATCGTCAGCAATGTTCATATTCTGATGATATTATCTTTGCATAGTAAACGTGAAATCTGAGGTTTTATAGGTTAGGCTTATTGTAGCCTTCTATTTTGGATAAAAATTACTAAAATCTTTCTCCTTTGGTTGTAGCTGCACTTCTATCATAATCCAAATTTTAAACGAGCCTGTCCCCAGCTTTTAGTGAGAATAAAAAGAAGAGTTGAGATTAAAAATGCCTCTCTGTTATCTTCATTGGCTGTAGTTTCCAAAAAGAAGCACTTTAAAGCAGGGTGTAATGTGGATAATAATAATTCTATTTTTCTGGCTGACACTAGTGGAGAATGTGCATTTTTACTTTCTACAAATTTAAACATGCCTCTAATAAGAAAGCCCTCAACTAGCCACATAATATGTGATATAAATAACCCAATCAGAGGTGATTTTTCTCCTCCATCATCAATGTCAGTAAGACCACCAGAACAAATTGTAGAGGATCAACGTGCTATTTTAAATCAGTTGACCACTGTCAACGGGCACTCTCAAAGCAGCTACACGGAAGCAAATGGCCGTGTTTTGAACTTCATTACAACTACAGCTTCTACTTCTCAGTACAGGATCTTGTCTCCCATACTGAGCAATTATAATGGACTGATGGTGGAGCCTTCAAATTTTCCAAATAGATATCACAACATATCTGCAGATGAAGGTCATTTTTCGAAAGTTCAACAAGGGAGCAACCCACGGTTTACAGTGCCAGTGATATCTGATACATCAGCTACCTTTCTTTCAACGACAATTCATCAGCCATCTTCAGTTTATGAACGTCATCCCAATTACAAATGATCTACCAGATGACTACCAGTTTATGCAGAATAACAAAGATTAAAACTGATGTTGGCAAATATCAACAAATATCTGCAAATTTCTTATTTGAACAATAAACATAGTTGTGTACCACTATTTTCTTTACTTTATTTTTAAATAGAATTAAGAGTTAAAAGGGAGACTAAGTTACCATTTAAAGAAAAAAGAGATATTTTATTGATATGATCATTTGATGGAAAAATATAGTAAATTTAAATAATTTCTTGTAAGGAAGATGAGAAAATGGAAGAATTTGTAAAAAGACTGAAACATGGAGAGAAGGAAAAGTACTAAGTGGTTCTGGTTCATCCGGGAAAGTGTTAAAAGTGTTAAGTTAGGATAGGTTGGAACAGGAGATAAATGCAGGAACCTGCCCAGGGATCATGGTCTCTATAATGTCATCCCTGGAATCATAAATGTCACATGATATAGTCTCAGATGGCACATTCATCATGTGGTAGACTATAAGAAGTAATTTTATCTATGGTCTTCTTTGTGCTGTTCTCAAAGCATTCCAATTGGTGCTTTCAATTCCTGCCCTCAACTGCCTACACTATATTTTCTAGTCAATACTTTCTGTTGCTTTTATGTTCCAGCCAAAGACAAGCTTACATCCTCAGGGTGTCTCTTAATGCCTTTCCAAATCTAAGACCACAACTCAACTTAGTTTAGTCATTTCTTTATAAATCTGGCATCTGACTACCTTGGCATGTCTTTATGTTTCACTGTATCTGGAGATCCATGCAGGCAAATGCTTGTCAGCTATTTTAGCTGCAACCTCACCACATTTCAACAACTCATCCTTCGACTTTGGGTGTCCTCCTTTTACCTACTTAGAATTTTTCTGTCTATTCCCCTTTCCCTGTCTAACATGGATACCAGGACACTAAGCACAGTACATGCCACAGGATGCATTTTAGTATTTAGTGAATGAAAAACACATGTTGACTTAAAGCAAAATCTTCTTTCCTGAAACAACAAAACTCTCATGGATTTCAAACTATTTTGTTATGTTCTTTACTCTTTGCCACAAACTAGCTGTTTTCATAGCCCAAGGACTAGTCACTCAAGATAGTAAATAGAAGTAGGTAAGGAGACAAAGTATTATTTCTTCTTAATTCCTGACTCCAGAGGCCTAAAGCATTCCATTCTCATTTGCTGGAATTTTTCCTGTCTCTTCATCACCCACCCACCCCAAATTATCTGATTCTCTTCCACATACCAATAAATCTACTGCCTTCTAATTAATTTACTTCTTAGAATTAGAGATTTGTCCAGAAGAGACATTGCCATTGCAAACATTTAATTTAGGTTTATACACCCCACATAACTTGTGCCGATTCTAACATTCACACAGTAAGTATCTAAGAGGTATTAGCCCCTTGGATGAGGTGGTCATATTCAGTAACCAGATTGCAGTCTAAAATGTGTGAACTACTAGGAGGCAAGGATGGTAGAATTAAAAATTTGTCCAACTTCAAGAATACCAAATTTCTGCAGATACTAGGAAATATAAAATATCCATGGAAGACTTTGACTATTTCCCATTGATTTAAAATAAACGGTGAAGCATTTTCAGAATGTGAAATGCCAAGATATGCTGGAAAATTGTAGGCAAGGTCAGGGAGCATAAGGCTTCTTCTCACAATGATGCAGCCAGTGTCATCTGATAAGACTGAAATGGCAACATTGAGTCCTGAAACTGTGTCATCAATTGTGAAGAAAGCCTTTGATAATCTGGAGAACTTGAAAATATGCCAGGGTAATCTCTAGCAACATCCCACCAATATGACCTTTACCAAAAGAAGAAAAGAGCCCACTTGCAGCTGGAGAACTCTGTCTGGACAGCAGTGGCTGTTACTACAACAGGAACATCAAGCTTCTTTATTTGTCAACACAACCCTAATGGTGGAAATTTTGTTGCTTACATTAGCAGTCAAGGGTTCAAATGGGCTGGTTCAGTAGCTAGTTTCCATCTCTCTTATCAGAAAGTGTGTCTTAATGTGATCATCTTAACAAGGTTCTATACTGATAAGTCAAAAGCTGCAGTTTAAATTCAAAATTAGAAATTCTAAGGAAGAATATTATTTGTCCATCTGTAATTTTCTACCAGGGTAAAGCTAGACTATTTGCAAAAGTACAAAAGTTGGCTGGTGTTTGAAAACTATACTCTGAGCTCTGTCCACTGAATTCTTCCCACTAAATACTACAAATCTGTCTACCACTGTGTGTGTATGAAGATGGATTGTTAAGCAGTAACTAAGTTTGTCTTAGTTTAGTCATCCGCGAATTATTCCTCTGCATCTGGCAGAATCTCTGTGAAATAAGAGATTCATTGAACCACCAGGTTTTCTTCAGATCAGGGAGAGAGAGATTATATTTTTTCCAGTATTCTAATTGTTATCTGTTCATTGAATCCCGAGTTGATACTAGGGCCAAGCCACTGAACCCTTGAATTGGACTGAGGCATATACATTTTCCAGTCCCCAGAACAGAGCAGAGGACTGTGTCTCCTTTTTAATTTAAGCTTATGTCTAATTTTTTTCTCTTATTTTCATTGTTGACACAACTTATTTTGGCTTTGAACACCCGTTGACTAATTTATAGAGACTGAACCACTGACTTATTCCTGTTCACTTAGAAATTGCAATAACCTATCTTTCCTATGACTACCTGGAATAGAGTGAGCATAGTCATAATTTTGAAAGCAGTTCTCTGTCCTAATAATGCAGAAACTTTACACTTCTTTGCCCAGCACTTGAGCAAGAATTATTGTTTTGGATCTCAGGGATTATCCTCACATCCCCTAATGCAACCATGAGAAAACACCACATTGTTTTCCAAAATGTAGTCTTTGTCAGTATTGCATTCCCATTGCAAAACCGTTAAGAATTGTAGGAGTTCTGAGATTTTTCCATGCTGAGATTTTTAGCAACCTTGCATATTCATTTCCTACAGATGATATCAGGGAGATGAGACCATCGGTCACAGACAGTGAACTTTGTCACTCAGAGCGAGAGCAGCCAGGGTTAAATTTGAATCCATTCCCTAATCTCAGATGAATACACAGAGTGAAATTTTGATGCCTGCAAAAAGAGTGGGCTGTTAACTTGAAGAAAATTTAAGGCATGGTAAAGCACTAATTTTATTATTATCTTTATGCATAATTTATTAGAATCACTTACTTATTATTATCTTTACCTACGATAAGTATATCATGACTCAAGTTTACTTACTGCAAAAACAATCATGAGAAGTGACATGGGAAAAAATGACCATTGAATTTCCATTTTTCCTTCCGCTTTTATTGAGATATAATTAGCATAAAACATTGTGTAAGTTTAGGTACACAGGATAGTGATTTGATTTATAAGTATCATGAAATAAATATCATAGCTTCTTTAGGGAGAATTCATTATCTCATTTAGATACAAATTCAAAGAAATACATTTTGTATTTTTGTTGTGATGAGAAAACATATGGTCTAATCTCTTAACAACTTTCATATAGAACATAAAGCAGTATTAATTGTAATTTTCATGTTACTATGATTCATCCCTAGAACACGTTTATTTTTCGGCTGGTGGTGTGTAGCATTTGAGTGCCTGAATCAATTTCTCCTTTCCCAACCCTGACTCTGTTAACTACAAATCAAATTTTTTTTCTATAAGTATGTTTGTTTGTTTTTGAAGTGTACTTTAATGTATAAAACTGTTTGTTTCTCTTACATAACATACTGTTTGCTATTTTTAATACATTTAAAACTGATCACAATATTAAATCTATTTATTATATTTTGCTATTTAAAATATTTCATAGTTATTGACTATTCCCCATACTGTATATTTCTCTTCCCTGACTCGTTTAATTTGCAACTGGAAAATTTTCTCTCTTAATTATCCTCAACTATTTCTTTTTCTTCACCACATTTCCCTCCTTCTTGTGAGCAACCTGTTTTTTCTATATCTATATCTCCATTTCTGTTTTGTTATGTTCATTTGTTTTAATTTCCAAATATGTGTAAAACCATTCAGCATTTGTCATTCTCTCTCTGACTTATTTAACTTAGCGTATTACCCTCTTAGTCTACCCATTTGTTGCAAATGACAAGAACTTATTCTTTTTAGAGCTAAGTAATAACCCACTGAATTATATAGATATATTAATATATATATATATTTAGTGTGTTTATATATTATATATATATATAAATCTCTAGTTAATAGATGGGTTGATATATATACTATAAGCACACATCTTCTTTACCCATCATCTATTGATGAGCAATTAATTTTCTTCTATATCCTGGCTATTGTAAATAATGCCACAGTGAATATAGGTTTGAATTTTTCTTTCCTGATTAGTGTTTTTATTTTCTTGCAATAAGTATCCAGATATGGAAATGTTGGATCATATTTCATTTTTAATTTTTAGATAAAATTCCATACTGTTTTCCACAGTGGCAGCACAAATTTACATTCACTCAAGTAGTGAATTAGGGTGCTTTTACTTACATCCTCACCAAAACTTATATTTTTATCTTTTTGATAATAGTCATTCTGACAGGACTGACATAAAATCTCATTGTGTTATGGACTTGCATTTTTCAGATGGTTAGTTATATTTACTGATTTCATGTGCCTGTTTGTTACTTTCCCCCACTGAATATTCATTTTTAAAATGGTCTAAATGACCATAACTCTCTGATTTCATTTTTAGGCATTGCGTTGTGTTCCATTATTCTGTTTCTTCCGTGCCACTACCATATTCTTTTTAGTACTGTTGCTTTGTATTATAGATTAAAAATAGGGACAGTGATACATCCTCTTTGTACTATGTCAAAGTTGTTTGTGTTTTTAGTTTGGTTGTTTTCTTTCCTTTTCTTTTTTCTGTGATTTCAACTCTTTTGTGTTTACATGTAAATTTAAGAATTAATTATTTTAAGTGTCTGAAAATGCCCTTGGTATTTTAAAAGGCTCTTAATTTAATTTGTGTAATTTCTTGTCTAGTACTGTCACTTAAACAATATTTTTCCTAATCTATTAACAGAGTATATCCTTTCATCTGTTTGCATTATGTTCAATTTGTGTTATAAATATTTTATAGCTTTTTGAGACTAGTCCTTTACCTCCTTGGATGGATACATTTCTTGATTTTTTTTGTAATGTAACTCTAAATGATACAGTTCCCTTACTTTCTCTGTCTGTTAGCTTGTTGTTAGTGTGTAGAAATGCAAGATTTCTGTATGTTAATTTTACATTCTGAAATTTTACCAAATGCATTGATAAGCCCTCGTAGTATAGTGGCATCTTATTTAGGATTTCTTTTTAAAGTATTTCATCTGCAAACACATTCTTTTACTCCTTTTCTGAAATAGCTAATTTTATTTACTTTTATTTTGGATAGCTATGGCTAGAATTTCCAATACGATACTTAATAAAAGTGGTAAGAGTGAGCATTCTTGACTTCCTCCTGCTCTTAAAGGAGATGCCTTCAGCTTTTAATCAGTGAGTGTCATGTTAGATGAGTTCTTATCATATATGACCTTAACTGTGTTGAAGTATGTTTCCTTATGCCCACTTTGAGGAGAAATATAATCTTAAATAGATACTGAATATGTCACAATATTTTATGACTCTTTCTAGGTGACCATGTAATATTTATTCTTCAAATTGTTAGTGTGATGTATCATATTAATTAATTTCTGGGTAATGAATTACTTTTGCATGCCTGGAAGGAAATGGACTTAATCATAATGTATAAACCTTTTAATGTATTGTTTGCTTTGCTAACATTTTAGTGATAATAGTGTGATACAGATAGGTGGTGTAGGAATCCTTCCTTCCTCTTCAAAATTTTGGAATTCTCAGAGACGTATTTTTGATTGCTCTTCTCTAAATTTTTGGCAGGAGTCACCTGTGAAGCTGAGTAGGGCTGGAATTTTGTTTCATGGGAGATTTTATTTAATTACTTATTCAATTTCATTAGTGATAATCTGTTCATATTTTCTATTTCTCATTCCATCCTGGAGATTAAGTGTTTCTAAGACATTGTCCATTTCTTCTAGGTTATCCATTTTTATTGGCATATAATTTGTTCTGTCTTCTTTGTGATGCTTTGTGTTACTTTGATATAAGCTGAAACTTCTCATTTATTTTGGAGCTTATTAATCTGTACTCTCTAATTTGCTCATGAGTCTAGTTACAGTTTATCAATTTTATTTTTCTTTCAAAAGGCATTATTTAGTTTGATTAGATGTTTCTATTTTTAATCTTTATTTTATTAATTTATGTTCTGACCTTTCAGCTGTCTTTCCTTCTAATTACTAGTTTGTTTATTATTTTGCTACATCTTTTGTTTGTAAGATTATGTTATTTAAGAGAGATGTTTCTTCTTTGTATAAGTGGGATTATTTTGCTATAAGCATCCCTATTAATACTCCTTTGGCTATACCCCATGGACTTTGTTTTTGTAGTCATATTTCTTTATATATTTTTTCTTTGATTTATACAGCAATCCATTTGTTGTTTAATATTGTATGATTTATCCTCCACACTTTACTATTTTTCCCAGGTTTCTATTTTTAGTAAATTTCTATTCTCACAGAATCCATAAGTTTCTTCACAAAACAAGGAGAAAAATACTAAAATTTATACAAAAATATGAAATGCACAAGTTTTCTAAAATTATCTTTCAAAAATGAACAAAGTTGTGGGTATTATCCTCCCTGACTTTAGAACATACTACAAGGCTACAGTAATGAAAACATCAAAATATTGCTCTAAAAGAAACACATACATCAATGGAACAAAATAAAGAGTCCTAAAATAAACACACACACATATGGTCAATTAGTCTACAATGAAGGAGGCAAGAGTATACAATGGAAAAAAGGCATTCTCTTCAACAAGTAGTTATGGGAAAACGGGACAGTACATGTAAAATGAAGGTGCAAGAGCACTTCCTTCCATAATATATAAAATAAGATAAAAATGGATTAATTTCCTAAATGGAAAGACTGAAACTATACAATTTCTGACCAAAAACAGGAGCAGAACTGACTTTGAGATAAATCAAGGCAATATTTGTTTTTGATCTACCTCCTAAGTAGAAAAAAAGGAAAACTAAAAATAACAATTTTTAGTTTACTGAGGAAGCAATAGATGTACTATGTGTTATTGAGATTCCACTTCTTGTATAAGTGTGAAGTGCAAAACCTTTTGCAGAGCAAATGAAAGCTTCAATATGTAGCATATCAGACTCAATATTTAAAAACAAAGGCCACAAGTTAAAAATAGTTTAAGGATCTTCATGGAAAATTTTCAAAAACACACATGTGGATGATTTTCATGCACATAAATAGAAACGTAACGTTGTTACTCATTAGGAAATTGTAAATCAAAACCAGGATGAAATATAATCTCACAGCAACCAAAATGGTTATTAAAAAAATTCTTCAAATGACAAACATTAATAAGAAAGTCGATAAGAGGGAACCCAGGTACAATTTTGGTGGAAATATAAATTGATACATCCACTTTAAAAAATGTATGGAGAGTGCCCAGAAAATTTGTAATAGAAACATTATTTCTTGCAACTATTCAAGTTTTGGTACAAATCTGAAAAAAATGAAAACATTAAATTTAAAGGATATATTAACCTCAATGTTCTTAACAACATCATTTATAATAGCCAAGGATAGATGCACAACTCAAATGCCCATCAACGGATGATTGGCTGAAGTAGATGTGAAATATAGATAACATAATAAATACTTAGTCATTGTCATATCAAAAAATAAAATTCTGCCTTTCAGAGCAATGAGACTGGACCCAGACAGTGTTACACATACGAAAATAAGTCATACGGAGAAAAACACTCTACGTTATCATTTACATGAGGAAACTAAAGATATAAGAGAAATAATCATAAAAAATAGAAACAGAATCACATATATATGTGTAGTGTACCAAGTAGTGGTATCATGTGGGGACAGGGAAGAAGGATGGAGAAGACAGAAATGTGCAAGCTACTAGTTATAAATTAGAGAAGCAACAGGGCTGTATTTACAGCATAGAAATATATTTTAATATATTAAATGACTTTAAAGAGATTATAGTCATATACTATAGTAAAATGTGCATGTATGTGGGAAAAGCATTGAAGAAAAGACCCCAGGAAAAACAAAATATTGTGTAGAACTCTGATATTAAGGGAGGTGATTTGTTCACTTTCTTTACTGTTCTTAAAATTTCCATAGTAGAATTTAAGCTTTTAAATGAAAAAGCATATACTTTTGAAAAAGTGATATAAATTAAATTTATTTCTGTCTCTCCCCTTAAATCAACAATCAGTGAAACGATCACATCTCAACAAAAATAACTACAACACAAAACAATACTCCAGAACGCATGTGTACAGCTGAAGTTTGGTGGGCTAAAACACATAAAGGTGGCTGAACTGAGGGAAGAGCAGGGTTGTTGCCTGCGTCCAAAGCCCACTGACTAGGGTATCTGAGCCCACAGATTCAGAGTACCCAGTAGATACAGGGTCTCAGTGATTCACACAGTTTTAGCCTCCAAGTTCACCAGTACACATGGTCACAGGTAACTAGGAGGGAGCCACAATGGAGACAGAAATTCCATCCTTCAGACACTCAGACATTCATGACACTGTCCCTACTCCCCATTCAAAGTGGTGGAGAAAAGGTACCTTGCAACACTGGATATGGCAAAGGCACTTGCCTGAATCCAACTACCCACCTGTGTTTACACCTTTCTTCATTGTGTACACTGAGTCTCAAGGGATATCAAATAAAAGGAAGGGTTTGTTGTCCCAGGGACAACAGTGGCATTAACCTCCATAGAATTCTAAGAAGTTACAATGAAAGCACATGTTTTATCCAAAAAGTAGCGACTGAAAAGTGCCATTTTGAAATATTATCAGAGGTAGATCAGGTAAGTAAAACCAAAAATTGTGCAATATTACAAACTACCAGATAACAACAGGAAAGAATCCAACTCCCAATCTGTTATTTAGTGTCATCAGAGCAAAAATTTACTAAAACCATGACCAATCACAGTAACATTATAACGCACACACACACACAGATACACACGCACAGAAATCGAAACAGACACACACACACACACACACAATTTCAACACTGCAACAAAATTAAAGTTATGGAATATTGCCATATAACTAATAGGGGATCCAGAGACATATCATACAGAAACTCAATACAAAAAACAAAACCCAGAAAGCAGTTTACTCAGCTCTGGATTAAAATAAATGATGATAAGGTATATATTACCTAAGAGATTGAAACTATAAAATAACCAAACATTATTGGAGGACCAGATGAACTTAGTAAATGAGATGAAGAATGCAATAGAAAGCATTGGAAGAAGACTGTCTTTGTGAAAGAGAGATTAGCAAACTCCCCAATACAAAACTGGAAATGAAAGGAGATGGCAGAGATACAAGATATTGAAAAGTGAGGAAATTCTATAATAGCCATCAGATTTCTTCAAGAAGTGCACATTAGAGTGAAATTCTGGATGGAGAAGAAACTTAGATGGCAGCTGATGGTTTATTTTAAGAAGTAATAGTTGATAAATTCGCAAACCTGGGTAAGGAACTGATATACAAGTGTGTGAGCCAAGAATACACGAATAACTTTAAGACAAAGAGACCTCCTTCAATATATGTGATATGCAAATTGGCAAGTCAATGACAGAGTAAAATTTTAAATGCAGCCAAAAAAGGTTATGATAATCTACAAAGGAACCCCCATTAGGCTATCAGCAGTTTTCTGAGCAGAAAACATATGCCAAGTGTAAATAAAATGACATTTTCAAAATACTGAAATAAGAAATCTCTCACCGAGCGGCCCCCCGCCTTTCGGGCAGGAACATAACCCCTGACCGAGGTGCTGGGAGAGGGCACGAACCGCCCTCCTGACTGGCCAGTCTGCAACATCTGACTGCGGCATCCGGAGGGGCAGTGACCCGCCCGCCCGCAGCAGAGGAGAGCTGCATCTGACCCCGTGTTAGGAGTAGGCGAAATCTGCTTGCCCACAGGTGCTGGGAGCAGCACAGAAGAGGGCGCCAACGGAGGGCCTATGAAAACAAACTGAGCTTCCAAAACAGGACGAAGACAGAAGGACTTCACATTAAAAGCACACAGACTCCAGGAGAACACCGACAACCCCCTTTTTTTTTGTTTTGTTTTGTTTTTTAAATCTGCTTTTACCTGTTATATTTTCAATTACTCTCTTAATTTTTACTTCTTAATTCATTTCTATTTCTCTTGGGTTTTGATGTCCTGTTATTGACTAGAAACAGGTTTCAAATACATCTATTCATCTCCCCGTCCCCCCTTTTTTTAAAGGTTTAAAAAAGGACGTCTCAACCTGATTAATACTCTGCTTCAACTCGCTCTTCTATTATTCATTATACACTGTTTTCAAACCCTCTTTCTCCCTTCTTTTAAAAATCTTTCTCTCTCTCTCTTTTTTCTTTGTGTTTTTTTCTTCGTTCTATTCCTAAATAGGCATTAGATAGATAAAATCCTTAAGATCCAAAATAGACAACTGATACTCCATAAACCACAGTGCCAAAGAGGTATGAGCAAGATGAAGAAGCAGAGAATCCTTTCCCAATTAAAAGAACAAGAGGAATCCCCTGAAAGAAAGATCAATGAAATAGACATCGATAGCCTACTAGATCAAGATTTCAAAAAAGGAGTGATCAAATTGCTGAAGGAATTAAAAGAGATAGTGTTTAGAGATATAAAATATGTCAAAAATGAAATTGAAGCTATAAAGAAGAGCCAAGTAGAATGGGTAAACTCATTGACAGAGATGAGGAATGATCTAATAGCTGTACAAAGCCGACTAGTTAATGCAGAGGAACGAATTAGTGATCTAGAAGACAGGGCAACAGAAAGCACCCATTCAGAAGAACTACAAGATAAGCAAATAAAAAATAATGATAATAGCATAAGGGACCTATGGGATAATATAAAGCGCCCCAATCTTTGCATAATAGGGGTCCCAGAAGGGGAAGAAGGATCAAAGGGGATTGAAAAGGTTTTTGAAGAAATCATGACTGAAAACTTACCAAACTTAAAGAAGGAATCAGATATACAAGTACAGGAAGCTCAGAGGGTCCCAAACAGGAAGAACCCAAATAGACCCATACCAAGACATATCATAATGAAGATGGCCAGAGTCAAGGATAAAGAAATGATTCTAAAGGCAGCAAGAGAAAAGAAAAGAGTGAATTACAAGGGAACCCCCATAAGGCTCTCAGCTGATTTCTCTACACAAACACTACAGGCCAGAAGGGAGTGGCAAGATATATACAAAGCCCTGAATGAAAAAAAGATGCAGCCTACGATACTTTATCCAGCAAGGCTATCCTTTAGGAGAGAAGGAGAAATAAAGAGTTTCAAAGACAAAAAAAAGCTGCAGGAGTTTAGCAACACTAAACCCATGCTAAAAGAAATATTGAAAGGGCTATTCTAAATAGAAAAGCAGCAGGATGCTACAGAAATGAGAAACGTACAACTGGAAAGGTGATAACTCATGAATTCCAAATAAAGAAAACACGAAATTATAAAAGAAGACATACAAATCACTGAAAGTGGGAGAGGGAGGCAGGGAAATATACAATTTTTTTCTTTCTTTTTTAAATTTTTTTAACAGTAGGATGGGTTTGAGATCATGTTATTATCAGTTTAATAAAAACGGGTATAGGTTAATAGATTTACAAAAAAGTGTAACCACAAGTCAAAAATTTACAAGGGAGTCACAAAAATTAAATAAATCCATGATAATACAAAGGAAAATTACCAAACCACAAAAGGAAGAAGAAAGGAACAAAGAGGATATACCAATTCAACTGCAAAGATAAGTTCAAAATGGCAATAAACACATATCTATCATTAATTACTGTAAATGTTAATGGACTAAATGCTCCCATCAAAAGACATAGAGTGGCAGAGTGGATAATAAAGCAAGAACCTTCAATATGCTGTATAAAAGAGACCCACTTTAGGGTGAAGGACACATATAGATTGAGAGTGAAAGGATGGAAAAGGATATTCCATGCAAATGGAAAAGCCAAAAAAGCAGGTGTTGCAGTACTGATTTCAGACAAAATAGACTTTAAAACAAAGGCCATAAAGAAAGATAAAGAAGGACATTTTATAATGATTAAAGGAGTGATACAAGATGAAGATATTACACTCGTTAATATATATGCATTCAATATAGGAGCACCTAAGTACATACAAGAATTACTAACAGAGATAAAGGGGGATATTGATGGGAATACAATCATAGTTGGAGATTTTAACACTGCATTAACATCACTAGACAGATCTTCCAGACAGAAAATAAACAAGGCAACAGAGAAATTAAACACTACAATAGAAAAACTACATTTGGTGGATATTTTCAGAGATTTACACCCCCCAAAAATAGAATATACATTCTTTTCAAGTGCACATGGAACATTTTCCAGGATCGCTCTTGTACTTAGACACAAAAGAAACCTCAACAAATTTAAGAAGATAGAAATTATCTCAAGCATCTTTACTGACCACAATGCCATGAAACTGGAAATCAACAACAGAGAAACAAAGGAGAAAAAAAGAAAAGCATGGAGATTAAACAATATGTTATTGAAAAAACAATTGATCAATGAGGAAATCAAAGCTGAAATTAAAAAAATACGTTGAGACAAATGATAATGAAAGCAAAACCACTCAAACCTATGGGACACAGCAAAGGCAGTGCTAAGGGGGAAGTTTATAGCGATACAGGCCTTCCTCAAAAAAGAAGAACAATTCAAATAAACAAGTTAACACACCTCTTGAATCAATTAGAAAAAGAACAAAAAGCCCCAAAAAGCAGCAGAAGGAAGGAAATAATAAAGATCAGAGAGGAATTAAATACAATAGAGATTAATAAGACCATAGAAAAAATCAACCAAACCAAAAGCTGGTTTTTTGAAAAAGTAAATAAAATCAACATACCTCTGGCCAAAGTCACAAAGAAGAAAAAAGAGAGAGCACAAATTAGCAAACTAAGAAAGGAAAATGGAGAAATTGCAACAAACAAAATAGAAATAAAGAATATCATACGAGAATATTATGAAAAACTATATGGAACCAAACTGGATAACCTAGAGGAGATGGACAAGTTTCTGGAAATATACTGTCCACCAAAACTGAATCAAGAAGAAACTGAACACTTGAAAAATCCGATCACTAGAAAGGAAATAGAAATAGCAATTAAAAACCTCCCTATAAATAAAAGTTCAGGACCAGATGGCTTCACCGGGGAATTCTACAAAACATACAAAGAAGAACTCATATCAGTCCTTCTCAAACTCTTCCAGACGATTGAAAAGGAGGGAATACTCCCAAACTCATTCTATGAAGCCACCATCACCCTGATACCAAAACCAGGCAAAGACACTACAAAAAAAGAGAATTATAGGCCAATATCACTGATGAATATAGAGGCCAAAATCCTCACCAAAATTTTAGCAAATAGAATCCAACAACACATAAAAAAGATTATTCATCATGATCAAGTGGGGTTCATCACTGGGACACAAGGCTGGTTCAACATACGGAAATCAATCAATGTAATACGTCACATCAACAAGAGAAAGGACAAAAACCACATGATCATCTCAATCGATGCAGAAAAAGCATTTTATAAAATTCAACACCCATTTATGATAAAAACTCTCGCCAAAGTGGGTATAGAGGGAACATATCTCAACATAATAAAAGCTATATATGACAAATCTATAGCCAGCATAGTTCTCAACGGTGAAAAACTCAAAAGCTTCCCACTAAAATCTAGGACAAGACAAGAATGCCCACTATCACCACTCGTATTCAATATAATCCTGGAAGTCCTAGCCACAGCAATCAGTCAAGAGAAAGAAATAAAAGGGATCCAAATTGGAAGAGAAGAGGTAAAAGTGTCATTATATGCTGACAACATGTTACTATATATAGAAAATCCTAAAAGGTCCACAAAAAAGCTACTAGAGCTGATCGAAGAATTCAGCAAGGTAGCAGGTTACAAAATTAATGTTCAAAAATCAGTTGCCTTTCTTTACACTAACGATAAATCAACAGAAAAAGAAAGTAAAGAAACAATCCCCTTTAAAATAGCACCCAAAGTAATAAAATATCTGGGAATAAATCTAACCAAGGGGGCGAAATTATTATACACAGAAAACTATAAACCATTGATGAAGGAAATTAAAGAAGACTTTAAAAAATGGAAAGATATTCCATGCTCCTGGATTGGAAGAATCAATATTGTTAAAATGGTCACACTGCCCAAGGCAATCTACATATTTAATGCAATCCCTATCCAATTACCCAGGACATATTTCACAGAACTAGAACAAATCGTAATAAAATTTATATGGAACCATCAAAGACCTAGAATTGCTAAAGCATTATTGAAGAGAAAGAAAGAGGCTGGAGGAATAACTCTCCCAGTCTTCAGACAATTCTACAGAGCTACAGTCATCAAGACAGCATGGTATTGGTACCAAAACAGACATATAGACCAATGGAACAGAATAGAGAGCCCAGAAATGAACCCACAAACTTTTGGTCAACTCATCTTCGACAAAGTAGGCAAGAATATACAATGGAATAAAGACAGTCTCTTCAGCAAATGGTGTTGGGAAAACTGGACAGCAGCATGTAAAACAATGAAGCTAGAACACACCCTTACACCATATAAAAAAATCAACTTAAAATGGATTAAAGACTTAAACATAAGACAAGATACAATAAACCTCCTAGAGGAAAACATAGGCAAAACATCTGACATACATTTCAAAAATTTTCTCCTAGAAGAAATAAAAGCAAGAATAAACAAATGGGACCTAATGAAACTTACAAGCTTCTGCAGAGCAAAGGAAACCAGAAATAAAACAAGAAGAAAACTTACGGAATGGGAGAAAATTTTTGCAAGTGAAACTGACAAAGGCTTGATCTCCAAAATATATAAGCAGCACATATGACTCAATAAAAAAAAAATAAACAACCCAATCGAAAAATGGGCAGAAGACCTAAACAAGCAACTCTCCTAGGAAGACATACAAATGATCAAAAAGCACATAAAAAATGTTCAATATCACTAATTATCAGAGAAATGCAAATCAAAACTACAATGAGGTATCACCTCACACCAGTCAGAATGGCCATCATTCAAAAATCCAAAAGTGACAAATGCTGGAGAGGCTGTGGAGAAAGGGGAACCCTCCTACACTGCTGGTGGGAATGCAGTTTGGTGCAGCCACTATGGGAAACAGTGTGGAGATTCCTCAAAAGACTAGGAATAGACTTAGCATATGACCCAGGAGTCCCACTCCTGGGCTTGTACCCAGAAAGAAATCTACTTCAGGATGACACCTGCACCCCAATGTTCATAGCAGCACTATTTACAATAGCCAAAACATGGAAACACCTAAATGTCCATCAACAGGTGACTGGATAAAGAAGAGGTGGTATATTTATACAATGGAATACTACTCAGCCATAAAAACCGACAACATAATGCCATTTGCAGCAACATGGATGCTCCTAGAGAATGTCATTCTAAGTGAAGTAAGCCAGAAAGAGAAAGAAAAATACCATATGAGATCGCTCATATGTGGAATCAAAAAACAAAAACAAACAAACAAACAAAAACAAAGCATAAATACAGGACAGAAATAGACTCATGGACGGAGAATACAGACTTGTGGTTACCGGGGGGGGGGGGTAGAGGGTGGGAAGGGATAGACTGGGATTTCAAAATTGTAGAATAGATAAACAAGATTACACTGTATAGCACAGGGAAATATACACAAAATGTTATTATAAATCACAGAGAAAAAAAAAGAAATCTCTCACCTAAGAATACTCTACTTTGCACAGTTATCACTTAGGTGTAAAGTGAAAATAAAAACTTTACCAGACAAACAAAACCTGAATGAGATCTAAAACAAAACTGAGACACCTTACAAGAGGTGCAGAAAAGAGCTCTCCTAAAAAGAATAAAATGGCAAAAATACGCAAAACATTGAACAAAATACTAAGCAGAGACCACGAGAAAGTTGCAACTGTTTCTTTGGGTATGTTTTTAAACGCTACTATTCTATATGGATTAAAGAGAGGAAAATAGGAAATCATTTGCAATAAATGTAGATACATCAATCTGGTATGATGTTCACAAAAGTTAAAGAAATAATTTGAGTCAGTATTCATAAAAGGAAAAGAGTGAAAATAAAACAATATTAAAGGAAGATGCTATCAGTGGAAAAAGGACTAAATTATACATGAGATGTTTTATTTTTAATTGACATATGTTAGATGTACTATATTGTCTTGTTTCATATGTACGGCATAGTGATTCCAACCACATTGTAGATTATATTGCATTATAATTGATTACAATAATTGTAACATACAATTATTATATGTTATTGTGTATAATTCCCTGATCTATAGAGATTATCCTTGTTGCTTATCTCCTTAATATATACTACTTTGCATCTGTCAATGCCTACCATTAAATACTGTTTCCCTTCCCCTTTGGTAAACATAAATTTTTTCCATATCTTTCAGTCTGCTTCAGTCTTGTCTATCTATTCTCTCTATCTCTATACCATATCTCAATCAATCTATCTATCGATCTGTCATCTATTATCTATCTATCTATCTATCTATCTATCTATCTATCTATCTATCTGTCTATCATGTATCTATGTATCTATCTTTCTATGTATCTATTGATCTGTCATCTATCAATAGATATCTATAGATAGATGTACCCAGATATTTGTTATTATTTAGATTCCACATATAAATTATATTATTTACTTTTGTCTTTGTCTAAGTTACTTCACTAAGCACAATATTTACTAAGCCCATTTATGATGCTGAAATAGCAATGTGTTATACTTTTCATGGCTGAGTAATATTCCATTGCATATTTATAGAAACATAACATATTCTTAAGTCCATATTCAACAGTGGACTCTTGGATTGCTTCCGTGCCTTGCATATTATAAACAGTGCTGTTGTGAACAATGGTTCTTCTCAATTTAATGTTTTTCCCAAGATTTCTCCTAGGAGAGGTATTACTGTTTCATATGGTAGTTCTATTTTAACTTTTTAAAAAATCTGAATACTGTTTTCCATAGAAGTTGTACCAATTTATATTCCTACCAAAGTATACAAGAGATTTGTTTCCTCTACATCGTCTCCAACAATTTCTATTTGAAGACTTTTTGATAATAGCCATTTGACCAGTGTGAAATGATACCTCATTGTGGTTTTGAACTGCAATTACCAATAATTATTATTGTTGTGCATTTTTATCACTTGCCTATTACTCATCTGTATGTTTTCTTTGGAAAAATATTAACTAAGGTACTCTGCTCTTTTTTTGATTGGTTTTTTTTTCACATTGATTTGGGTAACTTAAATCCATATTACATCTATTAACCTACATCTATTAACCCCTGGTCACTTGCATTGTTTGCAAATATGTTCTCCAATTACACAGGCAATGAATTCATTTCATTGATAGTGCCCTTAGCTGTGCAGAAGTTTTCAAGTTTGTTTATGTCTCACTTGCTTGTTTTTGCTTTTATTTCTTTTGCCTTAGGAGACTGATATAAGAAAGTGTTCCTATGATATATATCGAATTGAGTATCACCTATATAACATTCTGGCAGTTTTATAGTATCAGGTCTTACATTTAGGTCCTTAATAAACTTGGAGTTTATTTTTGTATATGATGTCTGGGAATGCTCTAATATCACTGTTTTACATGTAGATGTCCAGCTTTCCCAACATCATTCATTGACGAGACTGTCTTTTCTCCATTGTGTACTCTTGCCTCTTTTATCATTGGTTCATTACTCATAGGTGTGTGGAATTATTTCTAGGCTCTCTATCTGTTTTTATTGATTATATCTCTGTGTCAATGCCATGCTGTTTTTATTACTGTAGGCTTATAATATACTAAGGAATCCGGCAGGTTTATACCTCCAGAGTTGTTGTTGTTTCTAAAGACAATTTTGGCAATTTTTAATGGTTTCATGTAAATCATAGAGTTATTTATTTTCTGGTTCTGTGTGAAATACTACAGCTTTGTAACAGGAGTTGCCATAAATCTATAGGTTTCTTTGTGTAGTACGGCCATGTTAGCAATATTAACTCCTTCAATCCAAGAGCACAAGGCATCTTTTCATTTCTTTGAGTCATTTTTAATTTCTTTGTCAATTTTTTTTTAATTTTCAGTGTGTAGGTCTTTCATATATGTGGTTACATTTATTCCAAGATGTTCGGTGGGATGGGATTTTAAATAGTATTGCTTTCAATGGCCATTTTATGGTATCTCATGATTAATGTGTAGAAATGCAAGAGACTACTTTACATTAATCTTGTACCCTGCTCTGTTGCTGAAATTATTGTTCATAATAGTCTGTGTGGAGCACTTAGGACTCTGTGTAGATTGTTATGTCATCAGTACTGGTGACAATTTTGCCTCTTTCTTTCCATTTGGCATTTCTTTTACTTCTTTTTCTTTCCTTTCCTTTCTTCTTTTACTCTGGAACATAAGTCCTGAGAGTAGAAATACTTGTGTTGTTCCTGAATTTACCCAGAAGACATTCAGCCTTTCCCCTGAGTATTATAAATTGTTAAAAAATGGCCTTTAGTATGTTGAGAGATGTTCCCAATGTAATCACATTCAGGAGAGTTCTGATCATGAATGTATGTCAAATTTTGTCTAATGACTTTCCTGTGTGTATTGACATGTTCCTGTGAATTTTGTCCTTCCATATTAAATTTTTGTCATGCTGATTGACTTATGTATGTTGAACCATCTTTGTGACCCTGGAAGGAATCGAACTGATCCTTGTGTATAATCCTTTCTATGTATTCCTGGATTAATTTGTTGATGTTCTGTTGAGGATTTTTTAATATATATTCATCAAGGATATTTGCTTTACATTTTCATTTTTTTTGTAGTGTCTGTGACTGGTTTTGTTTTCATGGTATTGGTGGCTTCATAGAATAACTGAAGGAATTTTCCTTCCTCCATCATTTTTTGAAATAGTTGGGAGGAAAGAGGTTTTAGTGAATGCATCCAGGCATTTTTTTCAAGTGGTGTTTTTAAAATTATAGATATTATTTAACTTATACTGATTGCTCTTTCAAGTTTATTGTTTTCTCCTTATTCAGTGTTGGCAAGCTGTACGTTTCAAGAAATTTGTCCATTTCTTTAAGGTCCAGTTGTTTGTCATGTAACTGCTCAGAGTGCTTTCATAATCTTTGTTTGCATTTCTGTAATATCAGATGTTATTTCAACTGTTTCATTTCTTATTTTGTTTGTGTCCACTCTGTATTTCTTGATAAGCCTGGCTAAATGCTTATCAGTTTGTTAATATTTTTAAGAAAAATTAAAGCTTTTGATTTTATGACATTTAATTTATTTTTTAATTTTTTATTTATTTTCAACCTAATCATTAAAGATTTCTCATTCTACTGCCTTTGGGTTTTGTTTGTTCTTATTTGTAGTTATTTTTGGAGGTAAGCTTGGTCCTTTGTGTCAGGTTTTTCTTTTTCCTTGTAGAAGGCCTGAATTGTTCTAAACTTCCCACTTAGATTTGCTTTTGCTGCATCCTATACCTTTTATGAAGCTGTGTTTTCACTGTAATTTGTTCCGAGGTATGACTTTATTACCTCTTTGATTTCATCATTGACCTTGTTTTATTTTAGTTTTTTAAAGGATGTGGTTTAATCTCATGTTGGTGCTTTTCATGTTCTTCTTTCTAGAGTTGATGCATAGTTTCATACTTTTTTTGTATGGAAAAATACTTGCTGTAAACTATATTTGCTTAAAGTTCCTGAGGCTCTTTTCATGACATAGTATGTGGTTAATTCCTTAGAAAACATCCTGTGCACACTTGAGAAGCTTATGTGTTATTTTCTGATGCAGTGTCCAATAACTCATTTAGGCTCAAATGATCTAATATGTTATTAAGACCTCTGTTTCCTTAAAGATATTCTTTCTGGGTGATCTGGCCATCAGAATAGTGAGGTGTTAAATTCATCTACTATTATTGTTTTATACTGAATTAATTACTTCATGTTTACTAATATATCTTTTTATACATATGATCTACACTTTTGGATCCATATATAATTTAATGAGTGTAATACTCTTTTTTAATGTTGATCTCTTATTTCTTTATGTATTCTTATATTTACCTTTCCTTGTGACCCTTATTTTAAAATGTATTTTGTATGATTTGAGCATTGCAATCTGCACTTTCTTGTCATTTCCATGAAATATCTTTTGTATCTATTTCCTGGCTGTGTTTATCTTCCACCATAAAGTGAGAAATTTTGGGGTGGGATGCCAAGATCGTGGAGGAGAAGGATGCTTGTAGCTCACCCTTTCTCACAAATGCACCAAGACTCATCCACAGACCCACTCAATTAACCAGAGAACTTGCAGAACTCTGATAGAACATTTTCGTCTTCAAAAGATAAAGATGCAAACTATCTGGTAGGAGAAAAGGAAGAAAGAAAGAAGAAAAGGCAAAACAGATTGGGACAGTTCCCACAGGGAGGGAGCAGCTAAGAAGTACTGATGCTTATTCACTGGGTCTCCCTTCTCCAACTGGGGGTTCGGCAGGACGGAGAGGAAGCCTCCAAGGATTGGATCTCTACAGAGTATAAGTTGACTGACAGAACCAAGTTAAACAGGCACAGAGAATCCTTGTGACACCCAGCCCAAGATGCATCCTGTCAGCTGAGGGCAGGACCATGCTTCACGAGCTAGGTGGAAGATGGGGATGGCTGCACTGAGGCAGCCCAGGGGAATGGAGGGGTCTGTGTGCCATTGCTATGGGCCCACAGGGCAGAAAAACCTAGGCCTTCCATAAAACAACAGGGCAGACATGCCCTGGGAGGGGAAAGGTGCATTCCCCATCTCTGAAAACCCACAGAATTTTCTAGGTGAAGAGAGCTGGGGCTCAGACACAGCCACCATACCCTCTGGAGCTTTGCACACAGGTGGCAGTGGGGGTAAAACCTGCATCCACTCCTAAGGACTTAGTAGCCTCAAGAGCATGACGGGGACTTGTCTACAGCATAAGGCAGATAGGATACTTCCGTCCTATTTCCACAGAGAATGTGCTCTACCAAGATAAACAAGAAGCTGGGTTCTGGTGCAAACAGTGACAGGGATGTTCCTTAGTCTACCCTGAGCCCAATCCGGTGTGCAAACCTGAGGCGGAGCATAGAGTGGTAAAGAGCAGTGGAGAGACTGGCAACCTGAGGGGCTGTTGGACCCCCACCTTTTGGGATGGAATGCAGCCCCTGACCACGTGGCTGTGAGAGGTCTTGATGCCTAATCCTGCCTGGTCAGTCTGAAACATCTGACTGTAACATCGGGTAGGGCAGTGACAAGCCAGTCCACAGTAAAGAGAGCTGCTTGGGAACAAGTGTTGGGAGTAGGAGAGATCTGCTTGCTGACAGGCCCTGGGAGCAGCACAGAGGCGGGCTCCAATGGAGGGCCAATGGAAAAAGCAAGTTGAGCTTCCAAAACAGGATGAATAGAGAAAGAGTTCACATTAAAAGTACACAATATCCAGGAGGACACTGAACACCCCCTTGTTTTAATCTGTTATCACCTGTTCCATTTTCTATTACCCTCTTAATTTTTAATTTTTCTGCAGATATAAATACCCCCATTTTAATCCCTTTGAAATTTATAAAAATATTTTTATTATTATTATTTTTCAAAATTGTGCTTCAACTTGCTTTCATATTATTTATTATACAATGTCTTCAAATCTTTATTTCTCCCTTCTTTAAAATTCTTTATCTCTCTCTCTCAATTTTGTCTTTTCTTAGTTGTATTACTACATAGGAATTAGGTTGATAAACACTTTTAGGACCACAGTAGATAACTGATACTCCATAAACCACAGTGCCAGAGAGGTAGGAGCAAGATGAATAAGCAGAGAAACAAGTTGCAATTAAAAGAACAAGAGAAATCCCCTGAAAGAATGAACAGTGAAATAGGATTGATAGCCTACAACATCATGATTTCAAAAAAGGAGAGATCAAATTATTGAAGTAAATAAAAGATAGGGTTTAGAGATATAAAATATGTTAAAAATGAAATGGAAGCTATAAAGAAGAGTCGAGTAAAATAGGTAAACCCTTTGACTGAGATGAGGAATTAACTAAAGGCGTCACAAAGCTGACAAGACAATGCAGAGGAACTACTTAGTGACTTAGAAGACAGGACAGTACAAAACATCCAATCAGAAGAGCTAGAAGAGAAACAATGGGAAACAAATGAAAAAATCATAAGAGACCTATGGGATAATATAAAGCATGTCAATCTTGGCATGATAGAAGTCCCAGAAGGGGAGGATAGATCAAAGGGAATTGCAAAGGTGTTTGAAGAAATGATGACTGAGAACTTCCCAAACATAAAAAAGGAATCAGATATCCAACTACAGGAAGCTCAGAGTGTTTCAAACAGGAAGAATCCAAATACAGCCACACCAAGACATATAATTAAGATGGTCATAGTCAAGTATAAAGAAATAATCCAAAAGGAAGCAAGAGAAAGTATACATTGAGTTACAAAGGAATTCCCTTAAGGTTCACACCTGATTTCACTACAACAATACTACAGGCCTGAAGGGACTGGAAAGATATATACAAAGTCCTGAATGAAAAAACTGATATACACTAGGATACTTTAACCAGCAGGGCTGCCCTTTTTGGTAGAAGGAGACATAAAGATTTTCACAGACAAGAAAAACTACAAGAGTTTAGCAACACTAGACCCATGCTAGAAGAAATATTGAAAGGTCTACTCTAAATAAAAAAGCAGCAGAATGCTTCAGAAATGTGAAACTCATAGCTGGAAACGTGATAACTCATGAATTACAAATAAAACACACACAAAATTTTAAAATAAGACATCCAAATCATTGAGAATGTTAGGGGGAGGCAGGAAAAGGGAGAATTTTTTTTTGGTCTTTCGTTTTAAAATTTTTTGTTCTCGGCAGGATGGGTTTGAGACCATGTTACTATCAGTTTAATAAAAGCAGTTATAGTAGTTCTCTAAAAGACTTATAAAAAGGGTAACAAGAAGAAAAAAACTTATCAGGGTGTCACTAAAACTAAATAAAATTCATGATAATACAGAGGAAAATGACCAAACCATAAAAGGAAGATGAAAGGAACAAAGAGGAAATACCAAATCAACTGCAAAAATAAGGTCAAATTGGCAATAAACACAAGCATATCATCAATTATTTTAAATGTTAGAGGGCTAAATGCTCCAGTCAAAGTCATAGAGTGGCAGGTTGGATAATAAAGCAAGAACCTTAAATATGCTGCATACAAGAGACCCACTTCAGAGATAAGGACACATATAAATTGAGAGTGAAAGGATGGAAAAGTGTATTCCATGCAAATGGAAAAGCCAAAAAAGCAGGGGTTGCAGTACTGATTTCAGAGAAAATATTCTTTAAAACAAATACCATAAAGAAATATAAAGAAGGACATTTTGTAATGATTGAAAGAGTGATACAAGATGAGGATAGCACACTCATTAATACATATGCACCAAATAGATGAGCACCTAAGCACATAAAATAATTACTAACAGATATAAAGGGGGATAGCAATGGGATTCTAATCACAGCTGGAGATTTCAACACTGCATTAACATCACTGTACAGATCACCGAAACAGAAAATATATTAGGCAAAAGAGAACTGAAATAATACAATAGAAATATTAAACTTGGTGGATATTTTCAGAGCATTGCAGCCCCCACAAAATAGTACATACATTCTTCTCAAGTGCACATGGGATATTTTCCAGGATTCATGATATAGTTGGGCACAAAGGAAACCTCAGCAATTTTAAGAATATAGAAACTACCTCAAGCATCTTTACTGACCACAATGACATGAAGCTAGAAATCAACAACAGAGAAACAAAGGAGAACAAAGGAAGACATGGAGATTAAACAATATGTTATTAAAAAACAAATGGGTCAATGAAGAAATCAAAGCTGCAATGAAAAAGTACCTTGAGACAAAAGAAAATGAAAGCAAAACCACAGAAAATTTATGGGACAGAGCAAAAGCAGTGCTGAGATGGGTGTTTAGAGTGATATAGGCCTTATTCAAAAAAGAAGAAGAATCACAAATAAACAATTTAACCCACCAGCAGAATGAACTAGAAAAAGAAGGAAAAAAAAAACCTGAAGGGCAGCAGAAGGAAGGAAATCACAAATATTGGTGAGGAAATAAATAAAATAGAGATTTAAAAGACTATAGGAAAAAATTCAACCAATCCAAAAGCTGGTTTTCTGAAAAAGTAAGTAAAATCGACAAACCTCTGGCAAAACTCAAAAAGAAGAAAAGAGAGAGAGCACAAATTAGCAAAATAAAAAGGAGAATGGAGAAATTACAACAAATAAAGAAGAAACACAGAATATCATACGAAAATATTATGAAAAGTATGTGGAAACAAACTGGATAACCTACAGGAGATGAGCAAGTTTCTGGAAAAATACTGTCCACCAAGAATGAATGAAGAAGAAACTGACCCCTTGAACAAGCAGAGCACTAGAAATGAAATCAAAATAGCAATATAAAACCTCCCTACAAATAATAGTCGAGGACCGGACGGCTTCATTGTGGAATTCTACCAAACATACAAAGAAGAGCTCATACCATTCCTTTTCAAACTCCTCCAGAAGATTGAAAAGGAAGGAATACTCCCAAAGCCATTCTATGAAGTCAAAATCACCCTGAGACCACAATCAGAAGGCACTACTAAAAAAGAGGATTATAGGCCAATATCACTGATGAACACAGATGCCAAAATCCTCATCAAAACAGTAGCAAAGAGAATCCAACAACACAGAAAAAAGATTATGCATCATGACCAAGTGGGGAATATGACAGGGACACAGGGATGGTTCAACATATGCAAATCAATCCATGTAATACAGCACATCAACAAGAGGAAGGACCAAAACCACATAATCTTCTCAGGAAAAGCATTTTATAATATTCAACACCAACGTATGATAAAAACTCACCAAAGTGGGCATAGAGGGAACATATCTCAGCATCATGAAAGCTATAGATAACAAACCTACAGCTAGCATAGTACTCAATGGTGAGAAAGTTAAAATCTTCCCACTAAAATCTGGGACAAGACAAGGATGCACACTATCACCATTCCAACTCTATATAAACTTGGAAGTCCTAGCCACAGCAACCAAACAAGAGAGAGAAATAAAAGGGATGAAAATTGGAAAGGAAGAGGAAAAAGTCTCACTATATGCAGATAGTATGTCACTATATATAGGAAACCCTGCGAGATCCAGACAAAAACTTCTACAGCTGATAGAAGAATTCAGCAAGGTAGCAGGTTACAAGACTAAGGTTCAAAAATCAGTGGCATTATTTATGCTAATGATTCAGATAATACTATAGAGCTACAGTCAAAATGACAGCAATGTATTGGAAGGAAAACAGACATATAGGCCAATGGAACAGAATAGAGAACCCAGAAAATAACCCACAAACTTTTGGTAAATTAATCTTCGAACAAAGAGGCAAGAAAATACAATGGAATAGAGACAGTCCCTTCAGCAACTGGTGTTGTGAAAACTGGAGAGCAGCATGAAAATCAATGAAACTAGAACAATCCCAATGAAGCTAGAACACCATACCCAAAAATAAACTCAGAATGGTACAAAGGCTTAACCATAAGTCAAGATAAAATAAAACTCCTAGAGGAAAATATAGGCAAAATATTATCTGACATAAGTCTCAAAAATTTTCTCATAGAAGAAATAAAATCAAGAAAAAACAAATGAGACCTAATGAAACTTACAAGCTTCTGTACAGTAAAGAAACCAGAAGTGAAACAAAAAAACAACCTACGGAATGGGAAAAAATTTGAATATGAAACCAAAAAAGGCTTGATCTCCAGAGTATATAAGCAGCTCATCCAACTGAACAAGAAAAAATAAACCACCCAATGGAAAAATGGGCAGGAGACCTAAATAAGCAATTCTCCAAGGAAGACATAAAAATGATCAAAAGGCACATCAGAAAATGCTCAATATCACTGATTTTCAGAGAAATGCAAATCAAAACTACAGTGGGTATCACCTCATAACAGTCAGAATGCTCATCATTCAAAAATACACAAATGACAAATTCTGGAAAGTCTTTGGAGAAAAGGGTACAGTCCTTCACTGCTGGTGGCAATGCAGTTTGGTGTAGCCACTGTGGAAAACAGGATGGAGATTCCTCAAAAGCCTAGGAATATACTGACCGTATGACTCAGGAATCCCGCCCCAGGGCATAAATACAGAAGGAACCCTAATTCAGGATGACACCTGCACCCCAATGTTCATAGCCATCACTATTTACAATAGCCAGGACATGGAAAAAACCTAAATGTCCATCGACTGTTGACTGGATAAAGAAGGGGCGGTATATTTATACAATGGAACACTAGATAACCATATAAACCTATTACATAATGCCATTTTCAGCAACCTGGATGCTCCTGGAGAAAATCAGTCTAAGTGAAGTAAGCCAGATAGAGAAAGAAAAATACCATATGAGATGGCTCTTCAGTGGAATCTAAAAACAAAACAAAACAAAACAAAACAAAACAGAAATACAAAACTAAATAAACTCGCAGACATAGAATACAAAGTTTGGTTGCCATGGGGCTGGGGGTGGAAAGAGATAGACTGGGAGGTCAAAATTGTAGAATAGTTAACAGGATTGTACTTTATAGCACAGGGAAATATATAAAAGATCTTACGGCAGCCCACAGAGGAAAAATGGGACTACAAGTGTATATATGTTCATTGTAACTGCAAAATTGTGCTCAACGCTGGAATTTGAGACAACTTTGTAAAATGACTCTAAATCAATAAAAAAGTTAAAAAACATAATCTTAAATATTACAGGTGTAAATATAAATTAGAGAGAAAAAAAAATACAAAAGAGTAATAAAACCAAAGATTTTGTTTTAAGATTTCTTTTTAAAATAAACAAAATCGAAAAACCTCTAGCCATGTGCATCATGAAGAAAAGAGAGATGCTCCAAAGAAATAAAGTAAGAAATAAAAGAAGAGAAATAACAATTGTTACCTCAGATATACAAAAAAGGGAACATTTTGTCAACAATTACAAGCCGAAAAACTGGACAACTTAGAAGAAATAGACAAATGTCTAGAAAGAGACAGAGATAAGGAGAAACAAACAATTTGAACAAACTGATTACTAGATGAAAGATAGAATCTGCAATTAAAAAAAATCGTTAAACACTAGTGCAGATTTAAACAGCTCCCGTGGAGAACTGTTCAAAAATACAAAGCAGAACTTATACTCTTCAAAGTATTGAAAAATATTAAAGATGTGGGAAACTCCCAAATTAATTTTATGAAGATTTCATTATCCTGATAGAAAAGCCAACAAAGTACATGCAAAGAGAACTTCAAGCTAATATATTTGATTGATTTAGATGCAAAAATTCTACAAAATATTATTAGCAAACTAAATCCAGCAATACATAAAATGAATCATACACCATGATCAACTTGGATTCATTGCAGAATCAAGAGAGGTTCAACATACACAAATCAATCAGTTTGATACACCATATTAAGAGAAGAAAAAGAAAATGACTTGATCATCCCAATAAATCCATAAAAATTATTTCACAAAATTCAATATTTATTAATTAATACAGCACAATAGCAACAACAACAACAACAACAACAGAAACCTCTTACCAAAGTAGTATACAGGAAATAACTCTCAACATAACTAAAGTCATTAATTGCAGACCCACAGACAACATAATATGCAAAAGTGAAAAACTGAAAGCCAAATTAAGGAATAAAACAAGGATGCCCATTCTCACCATTTCTATTAAACACAGTATGGGATGTCCGAGAAACAGCAATCGTAGTAGAAGAAAATTTATTCAAGTTGGATTGAATGAAGTAAAACTGTTATTATTTTAGATGACACAATAGTCTATATAGAGAACGCTAAAAATTCTCCACACCAGAACAACTAAAACTATAAAGACATTTAGCAAATTTCCATGATTCATGATTAATGTACAAAAACTATCACATTTCTTTAAACTAAAAATGAAATATTTCATAATTTTAAAAAATCCATATGAAATCAAATCAAAAAATGAAAAACATATGGAAAAACCAAGATAATAAATTCAATAGGAAACTGAAAAACAAATTTGAAGATGATGCAAAGAAATGGAAAGAAATCTCAAGGTCTTAGTTTAGAGGAATTATTTTGTTAAAATATATATACTACAAAAGTTGTCTACAAATATAAAGTGATTCATATCAAAATACATGATATTTTCCACAGAAACAAAAAAAGTCCAAAGATTTATAATGAACTGCAAAAGAACCAGAACTGCAAAAGGAACAATGAGGAAAAAGATCAAAGATGGATGCATAACCCACACCCCTCCCAGATCCCAGATTTTATTACAAAAATACAGTAATTAAAACAGCACAATACTGGAAAAAAAAACAATGTATATCACTGGAATATAACACAGATGCAGAAATAAAACATCACACCTATGGTCAACTAAACTATGACAAAGGAAACAAAAACATACAATGCCTAAAACACAGTCTTCAGCAAGTTATGTTGAGAAAACTAGACAGCTACATGTAAATCAATGGAATTAGAACACTCCCTCACACTGTACAAAAATAAAATCAAAATATTTTAAATATCTGAATCTAATACATGAGACAATGAAACTCCTGGAAATTAACATAGGCAAAAAAAGAGATAAAATGTCATGAAAGTTTCTTATGTCACTCTCCAAAGCTGAAAACAGTAAAAGCAAAATAATCAAATAGGTCCTAATTAAATTTAAAAGCTTGTACACAGCAAAATATACTGAATGAAAAGATGAACTTCCAAATGGGAGAAAACATTAGGAAACAATTCAATCAATAAGAGGCTAATTTCTAAAATACACATATCATTCATTCAACTCCATTTCAAAAATCTACAAACAACTCAGCCAGAAAACGAGCAGAAAACAATTCCCAAAAGAAGACACACCGATGACAAACAGGAATATAAAAACATGCACACATTGCTAATCATTATACAAAGACTAGACAAAAATTAAATAATGTTTTTCTTCACACTAGTGAGAAGGGCTGTCACCCAAATGTCTACAAATAATAAAGACTGTCGAGGTTGCATAGAAAAAGGGACTCTCCAACGCTGTTGGTGGGAATGAAAATTTGTGCAAACACTTTGGAAACAGTACGGAAGTTCTTTAAATAATAAAAATAGACCTATCATATCACCCGGCAATCCCACTCCTGGGCATATAAAACATAAAACCTGAAAACAAAGAATCCAAGGGTAAAACATAAGAAGTACACTTGACTTAATTTGATTTTTCATATCTCTCATCTGTCAAGGGAAGCAGAAGAAATTAACAAAAGATGATTACATCAGTTTAAACAGATTTACACTGCAGAAGAAATGATCAATAAAATGAAAAGTCAGCCAACACAATGGGAGAATATATTTGCAAGTGATATTTTCCAATCAAGTGTTAATATCCAATATATATGGTAAACTCATATGCCACAACAATAAAAAACCCCAAGCAATCCAATTGAAAAAATTGTCCATAGGAACTGAATAGATAGATCTGAATCAATTTTCTGTGGAATACATGCAGTTGGCTTAATGACACATGAAAATATATTCAGAGTTATAAATTATTAGGAAAGTCATAACCCAAAAATGAGGCAAAACCTCACATTTGTCAGAAGGCTCTCATTAAAAAGAAAAGAAATAGATGTTGGTGAGGTTGTGGAGAAAAAGGAACACCGTGGACACTGCTGATAGGAATGCAAAGTATTGATTCCATTGCATATATACATCAAATTTTCTTCATCCATTTGTCTGTCAAGGGATGTTAGGTTTGCAGGCCCCTGTCTAAAGGCTCTAGAGTATAAGCCCATGGACTGAACTGATAAACAAGCTGTGAGGAATGTCACATATCCAGGCTGGAGAAGAAATGGCCTACTCAATGTTTCCACTATGGATGGATGGATAGCCTATTCTCGGTAAGATCCTTAGAGGAGGACAACATAAGACAGGCACAGCCGGCTGGAGAAGAGATGGCCTACTTAATGAAGTTCCGTGATGATCTTTAAAGCCTTCCTTTATCATTTAACATCCTGTGCTTACTGCAGAAGCATGGGGACGTAAAGAGCTTAAGATTATTAACATTGTTATAACTTAGATGATATGTGAGGCATTGTGCATGTCCTATATAAACCCTTTTTCTATGAATCAATAGACAGATAACTACTTCGCTTCTCTCCACACAGTGTTTGTGTGTATATGATATCGTGCCACTGACAGGGTTAATTTAATTTGTTGGGAGTATCTTAAAAGGATGTTGCATTATATACAATGTCCTTTCTGCACCTATTGAGATGATTATGTGAGTTTTATTTCTCATTCTATTAGTGTGGCATGTCACCTTTATTGATTTGAATATTTTGAAGTATCCTTAAACCCAGGGATAAATCCCTTTACTCATGTAAGTGTATGATACATCAAATGTGTTTTTTAATTCATTTTGCTTGTGTTTTGTTGAGTATTTTGGCACATATATTCATCAGGGATAATATGCTATATTTTGTATATAATGTCTTTTCTAGCATTGTTATGCAAATAATGCTGGCATCATAAAACAAGTTTGGAGTCTTTCACCCCCTTCAAGTTCTTGGAAGATTTGGGGAAGAATTGGTGAAAAATTGTCTACAAATATATGACAGAATTCACCAGTAAAGTCATCTTGTAAATTTTTTCTGATTTGGGATGTTTGGATTACTGATTTACTCATACACACTTTTGTTCTATTTCACTTAATAATTTCTTCTTCATTCTGTATTGGAAGACACATGTTTCTGGGAACTTGTCATTAGTTCTTGGTCATTAAAATCATTGGCTAGTGGTAATTTCTTATGATGCTATGCATCTCTACAACATCAGTGGTAATATTTTCTCTTTTATTTCTAATTTTATTTGAGTCTTAATTTTCTTAGCAAACCTAAACCTTTGTCCACTTTTTGTTAAAAAGAAACAGACTTAGGTATAAAATTTTCATCTTTTCAATTGTTTCTCTTATTATTTGCCTTAATCTCATTCATTCAATTTTCTTGTTTATTCTTTTTTTTATCCTAAATTCTTCATGTGTAAAGTTAAGTAGTGTGAATCTTTTTATTTCTTTTATTATTAAATTTTATTTATTCATTTAGTATTAATTTATTTATTTGTTTATTTATTTGTTTACATAATAATTTATTTATCTTTGAAGGACTGCCATTTACAATGTGTCAATCTGTAGTGTAGAGCACAGTGTCCCCGTAAACGCATATATTTTTGTGCCTATTAAAGATTACTTCACGATACTTAACTTACTGCCCTGTGTCATAGAAGAGAAATTTTGAAAAAATCTATTTTTATATATAATGGATAACATTTATAAATCTACAGCTCCCAAATATATCCTCTCACAGCCCCTTTCCGCAGTAATCATAAAATTGTTTAGCATATCTGCGAGTGTGTTTCAGTTTTGAAGATGAAATCATCCAAATTTTTTTTAAGGCTCCACATATGTCTTGTCATGTATTATTTTTCTTTCTCTTTCTGGCTAACTTCAATTAGAATGACACTTTATGGGGACATCAATTTGCTGCAAATGTCATTGTTTTATCATTTTTTATTGCAAAATATTATTCCACTGTGTAAATACGACATAACTTCTGAATACTCTCATCTGTTTTTGGAAAATGACCTTGCTTCCATGTCATGGCTGTTGTATACAGCAGTGCTAAGAACATCAGGGTGCAGGTGTCTTTTTGAATTACTGTTCCCTTTGATATATACCCAGAAGTGGGATTGCTGGAATGTATATTGTCAATTTTTATTCTTTTGAGGAATACCCATCCTGTATTCCACAATGACTGCACCAAACTACATTCCTTCCCACAGTGTAGGAGGGTTCCCTTTCTCCACAGCTTCCCCAGCATTTATTGTCTGTAGACTTTGAATGATGGCCATTGAGACTATTGTGAGGTGATACTTCATTATAATTTTGAATTGCCCTTCTCTGATAATGATAGTGAGAAATTATTTTTTTTCATATTGCTATGTGGCATTTCTATGTCTCTATTTGAGAATTGCTTGTTTAGGGCTTCTGCCCATTTTCAGATTGGGTTTCTTTTTTTTTAGGTTTTATGAAGTATTTATATTTTAGAAATTAAGACTTTGTTAGTTGCATCACTTCTAAATATTTTCTTTAATCATGTAGTTTGTCATTTTGCTTTGTTTGTGGTTCCCTTTCTCTGCAAAAGCTTTTAAGTTTAATTAGGTCCCATTTATTAATTTTGCTCTTACATCCATTACCTGGGTAGTCAGTTCTAGGGGATCATTGATGAGATTTACCTCAAAGAGTTTTGTGTATGTTTTCTTCTAGGAGATTTATTTTGTCTTGCCTTACATTTAAATCTTCAAGCCATTTTCAGTTTATTCTTGTGTATGGAGTGAAGGAGAGTTCTACTCCATTGCTCTGCATGCTGCTATCCAGTTTTCCCAACACCAGTTGGTGAAGAGATCCTCTTTTCTCTGTCATATTCCTGGCTACTCTGTCAAAGATTAATAGAACATAGGCCTGTAGATTTATTCCTAGGCCCTCTATTCTGTTCCATTGGTCAACATGCCTGTATCTGTACCAATATCATGTCATTTTGATTATTCTAACCATGCAATAGTTTATGGAGTCATGGTGGTTTATTCCTCCAGACTCTTTTCTTTTTCTTTAATATTGCTTTGGGAATTATGTATCTTTTATGAATCTATGTATATCTTAGGATCATTTGTTTCAGTCCTAAAAAGAAATATTTTGCATAATTTGATAGGAAATCACATTTAGTCTGTGGATTGCCTTGGGCAGTATGGCCATTTTATCAATATTGTTTCTTCCATTACAAGATCATTGGATATCTTTCCAATTCTTCAAATCTTTTTTGATTTCCTCAATGTTTTCTTGTTCTCCATGTATAAGCAATTCACCTCTTTGATCAGATTTATTCTTAAGCATTTTATAGTTTTGGGTGCAGTTATAGAAGCGGTTGCTTCTATACTTTGTTTTCCTGTTGATTCAATGTTAGTGTAAAGAAATGCAATTGGTTTTTGTACATTACTATGGGTACCTTGCCCAGTTCCCTTTTCAGCCTAAGCAAATTTTTGTGAAGATTTTACACTTTTCTATATATAGTGTCATGTCTGCATATCGTGACAATTTTACCTCTTCTTTTACAGTCTGAAATTTTACTTCTTTTTCTTGCCTGATCATTGTGGCTAGGACTTCCAAGACTATATTGAATTGAAATTGTTAGAATGGGCAACCTTGACTTGTCTCAGGTTTTTGTGGGAAGGGTTTCAGTTTTTCACCACTGAGTATTTTGCTGGCTATATGTTTGTCATTAATAGCTTTCATAATGTTGAGATATGGTCCCTCTATTCCCACTGTGATAAGAACTTTTATTGCAAAAAGGGGTTAAATTTTATCAAATACTTTCTCTGCATCTACTGAGATGATCATGTAGTTTTTTGTCCTCTCTGTTGTTGATATGGTGTATAACAGTTGATTGATTGATTTGTATATGTTAAACCATCCTTGTATTCCTGGGGTGAACGTAACTTGACCATGGTGCATGATCATTTTTTACATGCTGTTGGATTCTGTTTGTTAATAGTTTCTTAAGGACATTTACATCTAGGTTTATCAATGATATTGGCCTAAAATTTTCTCTTGGGGAAGTGTCTTTGTCTGGTTTTGATACCATGTTGATGGCCTTATGGTGTGAGTTTGGGAGTACTCTCCGTATCAATCTTTTGGGAGAGATTGAGGAAGACTGGTATGGATTTTTCTTTGTATGTTTGGTCAAATTCCACAGTGAAGTTACTTGGGTCTGAATTTTGTTTTCAGAGATTTTTTTTTTTTATTTATAATGCCATTCCATTTCTGGTGATCTGTCTGTTCAAATGGTCAATTTCTTCTCGATGCAATAATGGTTGGCTAATGTTCCCAGAAACTTCTCCATGTCTCCTTGGATATTCAGTTTGTTTCCATGCAGTTTTTCATGGTATTCCCTTATGATATTATGCAAATTTATTGTACTCTTTGTAGTTTCTCCATTTTCATTTCTTATGTTATTTGTGTTCTTTCTCTTTTCTTATTGGTGAGCCTGTCCAGAGTTTTGTCAATTTTGTTTACTATTTCAAAAAAGAGTTTTAATGATTTTTTCTATTTTTTAATTTGCATTTCAATTCTTCCTTGATCTTTCTCATTTCCCTCTTTCTGCTGACTTTTGGTTTTGTTTGCTCTTCTTTTCATGATTAGTTTACATAGAATGTTAGATTATTTATTTGAAATTGCTCTTCTACTTTGAGGAGGAACTTGTCACTCTGAACTTCCCTCTTAAGCCTGCTTTAACTGTATTCCATAGACTTTGATTAGTGTTTTGTCATATTTCTCGAGATTTTTTTTTCATTTCTTCTTTTACTTCTTCACCTCCCCCCTTATTTTAGTACCATGTTGTTTAATCTACACACTGTCATTTTTCTCCCTGTTTTTCTGTGATTGATTTCTAGGTTCATGGTATTATACTCAGAAAAGATACTTGAAATTATTTTTATCTTCTTAATATTGTTGAGGCTTCTTCTGTGCCTGAGTACATAAACTATCCTAGGAAATGTTCCATGTGCACTGGAAAAGAAAGTATATTCTGTTTTGGGAAGAAGTACTGTTTTGAAAATATCAACCATCATCAATTTTTTTTTGTAACATTTAGTATCTTTGTTCCCTTGTTAACTTTCTTTCTGTAAGCCCAGTCTAGTAATGGTAATGGGGAGTCATAGTCTACTTCTGTGAGTGTGTTCCCATCGATTTCTCCATTTTTATCTATTAGTATTTGCTTTATGTATTAAGGTGCTCCTATATTGAGTGCATATATCTTAATGAGTATAATACCTTCATTTTGTATTGCTTCTTTAATCATTATATCATGTCCCTGTTTATCTTTCTCTATGGTCTTTGGTGTAAAGTCTATTTTGTGTGAAGTCAGTACTGCTAGTCCTGCTTTCTTGTCATGTCCATTTGCATGGAATATATTTTTCCATCTTCTGAATTTCAATTGATGTGTGTTCCTCTTTCTAAAGTGGGTCTCTAGAATGCTTCATAATGTAGGGTCTTGTTATATTATCCCACATGACAATATATATCTTTTGATTGAACCACTTAGTGTATTAACTTTTGCAACAATTATTCGGAGACTGGTGTTTATTTCCATTTTGAACTTCTTTTTCCAGTTGACTTGGTATTTCCTTTTTTTCATTTCTTTTTCTTTTTGTGGCTTTATAAGTTTTCTTTAATTATCTTGGTTTCTTTTTGGCTTTGTGACTTCATTTTAAGCTGTTGACTTATGGTTACCATGTTTTGCATGTATATTGACCTGTTACTACATTTGTTTATTTTAACTGATAGGAATACAAACTCTATCCCATTCTACAGAGAACAGAAACAAGAAGAAAATACTCTGTATTGTCTTGTTTCACTTTCTGACCCTTAAACATTTTCATGTCCTGTTTTACAACATCATGTTTAATCTGTTGTAAATCATTGCAGCTATTGCCTTTCTAATTATGCCTTTCTCCCTTCTGTAGTATCC
Organism: Vicugna pacos; assembly: GCF_048564905.1. NCBI lineage: Eukaryota > Metazoa > Chordata > Mammalia > Artiodactyla > Camelidae > Vicugna > Vicugna pacos. Next base: position 12,154,213 of record NW_027328741.1, on the reverse strand, counting down.
TGCTTCTTTTTTTTTTTTTTAGGGTAAACCTTTCATTATTTCTTTTTCTGTTGCAAAGTTCTTTTAGTATTTGCTTTTGTGGAAGTTATTTATCTCTCCTTCTATTCTAAAGGATAGCCTTGCTAGATAAATTATCTTAGATTACAGCTTTCTTTCATTCAGGACTTTGAATATGTCTTGTCACTGCCTTCTGCCACTTGTATTTGCGTAGGAAACGTGTTTACAAATAAATATATATAATTATATATATATGTAAAGAATACCTAGAAATGAAGTTAACAAATAAGGAGAAAACTTTTACATTAAAAAATAAAAAACATCTATGAAGGAAATTAAAATTGATCCAAAGAAATGAAAAGATCTCTTATGTTAATGATGTGAAACAATGTGGTTGAAACAACCATACTACACAAAGCAATCTACATTTCGTGTGATTCATGTCAAAACACCCATGAGATTTTCCATTTAATAGAACAGATAATTTCAAAATTTATATGTATTCACAAAGACCATGTGTTGCGAAAATAATCTTGAAAATAGTGTATTAAATCTAATGGTGTAAATTTCTATGATGTCAAACAGCCCTACAAACTTTAGTAATTTAAACAACATGATACTGGCTCAAAAACAGACGCCAATCAATAGAAGAGAGTAGAGCAACCAGATATAATCCCTCACACGTCTGATCAATTAACCCATGAAAAATGAAGCAAGTGTATAAAGAAAGTGTATAAAAGAAAAGACATTCTCCTCAATAAGTAGTGCTGGGGTGATTGAACATGTAAAAGATAGATTAGAATAGCTCCACAAATTGTATACAATCCATAAGCACAGAATATCTTTCTAATTATTTTGTTTACTTATATTTCTTGCCCCTGCAATTTATTGATCTATGTTTATTTATTTTATATCAATTATCAAATGTATTCCTATTTTATTCTTTTTTGTATAAATATATACACAATTGTTTTCCTAATTTCCCTTTCTGACAATATGTTGTTACTATATAAAAATGTAACGGATATTTGTATATTGATTTTGTATTCTGCAAGTTTACTAAGTTTGTTCATTATTTCTAACAGTCACTGGAGGAGTATATGGACTTTTCCATCTATGTATAATTATGTCAACTGTAAAAATTTTACTGCTTTTTTGCAAGTTGGATACCTTTTATATTTTGTATTGACTAGTTGTTCTGGCTAGGACTTCTTGTAGTGTAATTTAGGACAAGTGAGAATGAGCTACTTTTTCTTATTCCTGGACCAGAGGAAAACCTACCTGAATGTTTACATTGAACTTAATGATAGACATGGGTTTTTCATAAATTGTTTTTATTATGTTTAGTTACATTCTGTCTAAAGTGAATTTGTTAAGAATATTTTTATAAAAAATTAAGATCAGATCTGTCAATAATTTTCCTACATATTTTGAGATTTTTATTTTTGAATTCTCTGTGTTTTAAGGGATGGTATGACATATATTGATTTGCATAAATTAAATAATATTTATGAATCAGGACTAAATGCAACTTAACTATAGTTTCTAATACTTATATTATGCATGATTTCATGTTGCTAATGCTGTTTTAGAATGGAATATACACATACTGAAGGAAAAATTTACATTGTGGCTTGAGTTTATATTTATTTATTTAAAATTTTATCTCTCATTTTGAATTTGGCTTATCCTTAATGGAATTTATTTATAAATACAGAATATAACTTTTGGTAGAACTTGATTTACTACAGTTAACTGATACAAAATATAGCTATTGTTTAAAATAAGTGAACAAATCACTTGCCTCAAAATGTCATATTTTGCTAACAATGCCAACTGTTTCAGGTCTGAGAAACATAATGCTTCCTAGAATGCATAACGTGGTCTTTTCCACCCCAACATACATATACTGTTATTTCTCTGTTTTTTGATTGTTTGTTTGCCCCTTAATGGCATCAATGCTTATAGAACCCAGGATCTTGTGCATAAGTGTATTTATCAACATCATTTTGGAAAACATAACAGAAGCCACAAGAGTATGGATTATAAAGATGACAAGAAAATTTATTCTTCTAAGGACTTAAAACCTCTGAGTGAAAGAATGGCAAAAATAAACATTTGTAAATATACAATAAGGTTGGCTCTTTTGTAATTTTAAAGTAGAATATTAAATTACAATTGTTTTAAATATAGCACTGAATTAGAATTTAAAACAAAAATTCCCCCCTTTGGGATTTTTTAATTTGATTGATTATATTAATCTCATTTTATTTCAGAAATATTTACCATTTATTTATAAACATACCAGATAAACTGATATTTATTCTGCCCATGTTTTGAATATAGTTACTTATTGTAAAGTACACAGATAAATAACTACTTCCATTTCCAAATCAAATTATGTTTCACTTTAATTACAAATTATAATAAAATAGTTATACATTCTCTGAACAGGTTTTACACAAATTTCACTTTAAATTCCAAAACTTAAAATTTATTTTATATATTTTTGGCATTATTTATACTCTGTTCACAAATCAGGTATAAATTTCTGTATAAAAGAATGGAGATTTGTTTTATTTCACAGACACTAAAATTAAATTATTTAAAAAGATTTTGTGGGGATAATATTTGCAGATAACACTATAAAAATAAGCATCCTATATATTTCAATTTAACTGGATGAATGAGAAGTAAACACTGGCTGAATGTTACACTTGAGTTTCTAGGAGACCAGGCATTTTGTGATGTCACAGCTTCTCAGGGTGAGAAACATTGTGACGGCCTAGCAGTTTATCTGTGCAGGCCTGCCAAAGCAGCATTTGAAGCTGCAGTGCTCAAAATTATGCAGATTAGAAAAGTGGCTGTAGAAAAAGTTATTTGAAATGGCACATATTTCTTCAGAAATTCAAGATGTGTCTCGTAAAGATGGACCAACTGGTTCAGGAAACTCCGGTAGATCTCTATTGTGTGATCAAACATTCTCTGGGGACTTGGATTTGAGGTCTATGATTGAAGAAATTGCTTTTCAGACTTTGTCTGAAGAATCCTTGATAAAAAGACCATGTTACACACTTTGTGCCTCTGAACCAGATGAAGATAATGATTTTTGTTCTCTGACATTTCTAATAAAACACTCGAAAATGGCTGGGAGTGACCAATTTAAATCCATCTGGTGGGATGATAATGGAACTTCCATAGTGATTGATGAAGATGTCTTTAAGAAGGAAGTTTTGGAAAAAAATACCCTTTTTATAATATTTGAAACTGGAAGTATGAAAAGTTTACTTAGACTGCTTAACCTTTATGGGTTTAGTAAAGTGCAGCAGAATTTTCAAAGATCTGCCTGTCTAGCTGACTTTCTGGCAAAAGAAAAGATGTCTCTGTTTTAAGCAACATATTCAGTAATTTTAGTTACCACGTGTTAACTTATATATAAAATTTTATTTTATATATCAATCTATGGTAATATAAATGTAAAGCTAGATTTTGAAAATTGTATAAAACTCCAAAGTTAAATCCTTTATTTTTTCTAAAAAAAGAGGACAGTGCCATAAGTATTCAAGATTATAAGAAACTTTGCTTGGAACTACGAATCTTAACAGAAATCTAAATAAATGTATTAAAGCTGCTTTTGAAAATTGGCATTCACCATTACTGCAAATGCTAACTTCTTAAATTTGATGTCTATACTTTTAAAGTGTGTATTTTCCAAATAAGGAATATCAAAATATCGTCAGCTGTGCATAGTAAACATGAAATAAGAGGTTTTATACATTACACTTATTGTATTTTGGTTTAAAATATTACTAAAATATTTCTCCTTTGGTTTTAGCTGCAGTTCTATCAAAATCCAAATTTTAAATGAGGCTTTCTCCCACTTTTTGTGAGAATAAAAAGAAGGGTTGCGATTACAAATGCCTCTCTGGTATCTTCATTGGTTGAAGATTTCAAAAAGAATCACTTTAAAGGAGGGGGTAATGTGGATAATTATAATTCTGTTTTTGTGGCTGACACTAGTGGTGAAAGTGCATTTTTACATTCTGCAAATTTAAACATGCCTCTAATAAGAAAGCCCTCAACTAGCCACATAATTGGAGATACCACTACCCTGATCAGAGGTGATATTTCTCCTCCATCATCAATGTCATTTAGACCACCAGAACAAATTGCAGTGTATCAAAGTGCTCTTTTAAATTGGTTGACCACTGTCCACGGGCACTCTCAAAGCAGCTACACTGAAGCAAATGGTCGTGTTGTGAACTTCATTACAACTACAACTTCTATTTCCAGAACAGCATCTTGTCTCCCATACAGAGCAATTATTTTGGACTGATGGTGGAACCTTGTAACTTTCCAAATAGATATCACAACATATCTGCCAATGAAGGTCGTTTTTCTAAACTTCAACTAGGGAGCAACGCACGGTTTCCCATGCCAGTGAGAGCTGATACATCAGCCACCTCTCTTTCAAGGCCAACTCATCAGCCATCTTCAGTTTATAAACGTCATTCTAATTACAACTTATCTGCCAGAGGACTACCATATTATGTAGAATAAAAAAGATTAAAATTGATGTTGGCAAATGTCGACAAATATCTGCAATTTTGTTATTTGAAAAATTAACATAGTTGTGTACCTTCATTTTATTTATTTTCTTTTTAAATAGAGTTAAGAGTTAAACGGGAGACAAAGATACCATTTAAAAAAAGATATTTGATTGATATGATCATTTGATGGAAAATAATGGGAGTAAATTTTAGTGCTTTCTTGTAAGAAAGAAGAGAAAATGGAAGAATTTGGAAAAACACTAAAACATGGAGAGAGGGAAAAGTACTAAATGGTTTCTAGTTCATCGTGGAAAGTATTAAAAGAGTTAAGTTAAGATAGGTTGCAACAGGAGATTAATGCAGGAACCAGCCCAGGGATCATTTCTCTATTATGTCATCCCTGGAGTCATAAAGGTCACATGATGTAGTCTCAGATGGCACATTCAGCATGTGGTAGAATTTAAGAAGTAATTTTATCTATGGTCTTCTTTGTGCTGTTATCAAAGCATTCTAATTGGTGCTTTCATTTCCTGCCCTCAAGAGTCTACACTATATTTTCTAGTCAATAGTTTATGTTGCATTTATCTTCCAGCGAAAGAAAAGCTTAAGTCTTCAGGGTGGCATTTAATATCTTTCTAAATCTAAGCACACAAGCTCAAATTAGTTTAGTCATTTCTTTATAAATCTGGCATCTGATTACCTTGGCATATCTTTAAGTTTCACTGTATCTGGAGATATATCCAGGCAAATGATTGTCAACTATTTCAGCTGCAAACTCACCACTTTTGCTCCAGCTCATCCTTGGACTTTGGGTGTCCTCCTTTTACCTACTTAGACTTTCCGAGTCTCAGCACAGAAACCACCTCTTCCAGATGTTTCCTGTCTATCCCCCTTTCCTTGTCTAACTTGGATACCAGCACAGTAAGCACAGCACATGCCACAGGATGCATTTTAATATTTAGTCAATGAGAAATACATTTTGACTTTAAGCAAAATCTACTTTCCAGAAACAACAAAACTTTCATGGTTTTCAAACTATTTCATTACGGTCTTTACTCTTCACCACAAACTAGCTCTTTTCATAGACCAAGGACTAGTCACTCAAGACAGTAAGTGGAGGTAGGTACAAGATACAGGTATTATTTTCTCCTTAATTCATGCCTCCAGAGGCCTAAAGCATTCCATTCTCATTTGCTGGATTTTTTCCTATCTCTTCATCACCCACCCACCCCAAAATAGCTGATTCTCTTCCCCATACCAATAACTATACTGCCTTTAATTAATTTACTTCTTAGAATTAGAGCTTTCTCCAGAAGAGAAATTGTCATTGCAAACATTTAATATAGGTTTATACACACCACATAATTTGTGCCCCTTCTAACCTTCACAATGGAAGTATCTAAGTGATACTAGCCCCTTGGTTACGGTGGTGGTATCCAGTAACCAAATTGCAATCTATAATGTGTGGACTAGAAGGAGGTGTGGGTGGTAGAATAAAAAATATGTCCGAATGCAAGAATACCAAATTTCTGCAGATATTATGAAATATAAAATATTCATGGAAGGCTTTGACAATTTCCCATTAATCTAAAATAATAGGTATAGCATTTTCAGAGTGTGAAATGCTCTGAAATGCTGGAAAATTTGTAGTCAATGTCAGGGAACCTAAGACTTCTGCTCACAATCTTGCAGCCAGTGTCATCTGATAAGACTGGAATGGCAAATATGAGTCCTTAATATGTGTCACCAATTGTGAAGAAAGCCTTTTATAATCTGGAGAATGGGCAAATTGGCCAGGGTAAACTCTAGCAACATCCCACCAATATGACCTTTACCAAGAGAAGAAATGAGCCCACTTGCAGCAGGAGAACTCTTTCTGGAGAGCAGTGGTTGTTCCTACAACAGAAACGTCAAGATTTTAAGTTTTTCAGCTCATCTCTGATGGTGGCTATGTTGTTGCTTACATTAGCAGTCTGGGGTTCAGATGGGCTGGTTCAGCAGCAAGTTTCCAGCTCTCTTATCAGAGAATGGGTCTCACCGTGAACATCTTAACAAGGTTCTATACTGATAAGTCACAAGCTACAGTTTACTTTCAAAATTAAAAATCCTAAAGGAGAATATTGTTTGTTTGTCCATTTGTAGTTTTCTACCTGGGAGAAGCTAGACTATTGACTAAAGTACAAAAGTTGGCTGTTGCATTGAAAACTATTCTCTGAGCTCTGCCCACTGAATTCTTCCCACTAAATACTACAAATCTGTCAACCACTGTGTGTTTGTGTGAAGATGGATTGTTAAGCAGTAACTAAGTTTGTCTTATTTGAATCATCAGTGAATTATTCCCCTGCATCTGGCAGATTCTCTGTGAATTAAGAGATTTATTGAGCCACCAGATTTTCTTCAGATCAGGGAGAGGTAGATTATATTTCTCCCACAATACTAATTGTTAACTTTACATTGAATCTCAAGCTGATGCTAGGGACAAGCCACTGAACCCTGGAATTGGACTGAGGCATATACATTCCCCATTCCCCAGAGCCCAGTGCAGGACTGTGTCACCTTTTTAATTTAAGCTTATGTCTAAGTATTTTTGCTTTAAATTCTGATTGTTGGCACAACTTATTTTGGCTTTGAACACCCGTTGACTAATTTATAGAGACTGAAACTCTGACTTATTCCCGTTCATCTAGAAATTGCAATAACCTTCCTTTCCTTGGACTACCTGTAATAGAGTGAGCATAGTCATCATTTTGAAAGCAGTCCTCAGTCCTAATAATGCAGAACCTTTACACTTCTTTGCCCAGGACTTGAGCAAGAATGTTTGTTGTGGATCTCAGGGATTATCCTCACATCCCCTAATGCAAACATGAGAAAACTTCACATCTTTATCCAAAATCAAGCTTTTGTCAGTATTGCATTCCCATTGCAAAACAGTTAACAATTGTAGGAGTTCTGAGATTTTACCATGCTGAGATTTTTAGCAACCTAGCATGTTCATTTCCTACAGATGCTGTCGGGGAGATGAGACCACGGTTCAGAGACAGTGAACTTTATCACTCACAGCAAGAGCAGCCAGTTTTAAATTTGTATCCATTCCCTAATCTCAGATGAATACACACAGGGAAATTTTGATGCCTATAGAAGCAGTGGGCTGTTTACATGAAGAAAGTTTAAGGCATGGTAAAACACTAATTTTATTTTTATCTTTATGTATAATTTATTAGAATCACTTATTTATTAGTATCTTTACCTAGGATAAGTATACCATGACTCAAGTTTACTTGCTACAAAAACAATCATGAGAAATGACATGGGAAAAAATGACCATTGAATTTTCATTTTTCCTTTTGCATTTATTGATGTTTAATTGGCATAAAACATTGTGTAAGTTTTGGTGCACAGGATAGTGATTTGATTTACACGTATCATGAAATAACTATCATGGCAACTTTAGGGAGAATTCATTATTTCTTTTAGATACAATTTTAAAGAAATACAATTTGTCTTTTTGTTGCGATGTGAAAACTTATGGTCTGCACTCTTATCAACATTCATATAGAACATAAAGCAGTATTAATTATAATTTTCATGTTACTATGGGGCATCCCTAGAACACGTTTATTTTACGGCTGGAGATTTGGAGCTTTCAAGTGTATTAATCAAATTCTCATTTACCAACCCCTGCCTCTGTTAACTACAAATCTATTTTTTCTATAAGTATGTTTCTTTGTTTTTGAAGTGTACTTTAATCTATAACACTGTCTTAGTTTCTCTTAAACAACATACTGTTTGCTATTTTTATTACATTTCCAACTGATCACCAGAATATATCTAGTATGGATATGTTGCTATTTAAAGATATTTCATTCTTATTGACTACTCCCCATACAGTAAATTTCTTGTCCCTGACTCATTTTATTTGCAACTGGAAATTTTTCTCTCTTCATTATCCTCAACTTTTTCTTTTCCTCACCCCATTTCGCTCTTTCTTGTGAAAAACCTGTTTCTTTCTATATCTATATTTGCTTCTCAGTGTTGTTATGTCCATTTGTTTTAAATTCTAATTATAAGTAAAATCATTCAAGAATTGTCATTCAATTTCTGAGATATTTCACTTAGCCTATTACCTTCTTGGTCTACCCATTTGCTGCAAATGACAAGAACTTATTCTTTTTAGAGCTGAGTAATAACCCATTGTATTTTATGTGTGTGTGTGCATATATATATATTTATAAAATGCCTATATATAGTGTGTGTATATATATACATAAATATAGATAAATCTGTAGTTAAGCTGTGTAGATATATATAGTATAAACACACATCTTCTTTATTCATCATCTATTGATGTGCAATTAATTTGCTTCTATATCCTGTCTATTGTGAATAATGCTGCAATGAATATATGGTTGAATATATCTTTTCTAATTAGTGTTTTTATTTTCTTGGAATAAGTATCCAGTTATGGAAATGTTGGATAATATTTCATTTTTAATTTTTAGATAAAGCTCCATGTTGTCTTCCACAGTGGCAGCACATATATACATTCACTCCAGCAGTGCATCAGGGTCGTTTTTCTTACATCCTCACCAATAGTTAAGTTTGTTTTCTTTTTGATAATAGTCGTTCTGACAGGAGTGACATAAAATCTCACTGTGTTATGGACTTGCATTTTTCTGATGTTTAGTGACGTTGATGGGGTTCATATGCTTGTTGGTTACATTTACCCCACTGTAAATTCATGTTTTGTAATGGGCTAAGTGACCATAACTGTCTGATTTCATTTTCAGGCTTTCTTTGTTTTTCATTATTCTGTTTGTTCTGTGCCACTACCATATTCTTTTCATTACTGTTTCTTGTATTATAGTCTAAAATCAGGGACAGTGATACATCCTCTTCGTTCTTTGTCAAAGTTGTTAGTGTTTTTAGTTTGTTTTCCTTTCTTTCTTATTTTTTTAGTGATTTCAACTCTTTTGTGTTTACATGTAAATCTTAGAATTATTTTTTGTAAGTGTCTGAAAATGCCCTTGCTAGTTTGATAGGCACTGATTTTAATTGATGTATTTTCTTGGCTTGTTCTGTCATTTAAACAATATTTTTTCCTAATCTATGAACACAGTATATCCTTTCATGTGTTTGCATTATCTTCAATTTCTTTTGTAAATACATTATAGTTTCCTGAGTACAGGTATTTTACCTCCTTGGTTGGATACATTTCTTGATTTTTTTTGTAATGCAACTGTAAATTAGACAGTTCCCCCAATTTCTCTATCTGTTAGCTTCTTGTTAGTGTGTAGAAATGCAAGATTTCTGTATGTTAATTTTACATTCTGAAATTTTACCAAATGCATTGATAAACCCCAGTAGTTTTGTGGTGTCTTCTTTAGGATTTCTGTTTAAAGTATTTCATCTACAAACAGGTTCTTTTACTGCTTTTCTGAAATAGCTATATTGTATTTACTTTTATTTTGGAAAGCTATGTGTAGAATTTCCAATACTATACTGAATAACAGTGGTAAGAGTGAGCATTCTTGTCTTCTTCCTGCTCTTATTGGAGATGCTTTCAGTTTTTAATCAGTGAGTGTCATATTAACTGAGTTCTTGTCATGTATGACCTTGACTGTGTTGAGGTATGTTTCCTCATGCCCACTTTGAGGAGAAATATAAGCATAAATAGATGCTGAATTTGTCAATATATTTTATGACTCTTTTGAGGTGACCATACAGTATTTATTTTTCAATTTGTTAGTTGGGTGTATCATATTGATTAATTTGTGGGTAATGTATCACTTTTGCATCCCTGGAATAAAAGAGACTTAAACATACTGTATAATCCTCTTAATCTATTGTTTGCTTTGCTAACATTTTAGTGATGATTTTTGCATCTATGCTTATCAGTAGTATCTAACCTGTACTTTTATTAGGTATTTGTTCCAGTTTTAGTAGTAGTGTGATACAGTAATTTGGGGTAGGAAGCCTTCCTTCCTCTGCAAATTTTTGGAATTCTCTGAGAAGCATAGGTGATAGCTCTTCTCTAAATGTTTGGAAGAAGTCACCTGAGAAGCTGTCTAGTCTTGGAATTTTGTTTCTTTGGAGATTCTGTATAATTACTTATTCAATTTCATTAGTGAAAATCTGTTAATATTTTCTATTTCTCATTCCATCCTGGAATTTTGGTCTTTCTAATATATTGTCCATTTCTTCAAGGGATTCCAATTTTATGTCATATAATTTGTTGTATCATCTTATGATGCTTTGTGTTACTTTGATATAAGCTGTAACTTCTCATTTATTTTGGATCTTTTTTATCTGTACTCTCTTTTTTGCTCATGAGTCTTGTTAAATTTTATCAGTTATATTTATCTTTCAAAAGCCATTATGTAGTTTGTTTAGATGTTTCTATTTTTAACCTTTATTTTATTTATTTATGTTTCTACCTTTCTGCTGTCTTTCCTTCTACTAACAAGTTCATTTATTATTTTGCTACATCGTTGTTTGTAAGATTATGTTATAAGAGAGAGATGTTTCTTATTTGTATAAGTGGGATTATTTTGCTATAAGCATCCCTATTAATACTGCTTTTGCTATACTCCATGGACTTTGTTTTTGTTGTCATATTTCTTTATGTATTTTATCTTTGATTTATGCAGCAATCCATTTGTTGTTTTATATTGTATGATTTATCCTCCACATTTTACAATTTTTCTCAGGTTTTTCCTTTTAGTAAACTTCAGTTCTCATAGAAGCTGTATGTTTCTTCACAAAGCAAGGAGAAAAATAATAAAATTTATACAAAATTCTGAATGACCAAAATTTTCTAGTTATCTTTGAAAAATGAACAAAACTGTGTGTATTATCCTCCCTGACTTTAGAACTTACTACAAAGCTACAGTAATCAAAACATCAAAATATATCACTAAAGAGTCACATAGATCAATGGAACAAAATAAATAGTCCTAAAATAAACCCACACACATATGGTCAATTAGTCTACAATGAAGCATGCAAGAGTATACAATGGAAAAAGGCAGTCTCTTCAACAATTAGTTCTGGGAAAAATGGACAGTACATGTAAAATGAAGATGTAAGAGCACTTTCTTCCATAGTATACAAAATAAGAGAGAAATTGATTAATTTCCTAAAGGTAAAACCTGAAAGTTTAAAATTTCTGACCAAGAACAGGAGCAGAACTGCCTTTGAGATAAATCATAGCAATATTTATTTTTGATCTATTTCCTAAGTAAAAAAAAAAGAGGAAAACTAACCATAACAGTTTTTAATTTTACTGAGGAAATAATAGGTGTATTATGTGATACAGGGATTCCACTTCTTGTATAAGTGTGAAGTGCAAAATCTTTTGCAGAGCAAAGGAAACATTCAGCAAGACTTATGACAATACACAGAATTGAAGGAAGAATTTCAGACAATGAAAACAACAAGGTGTTAATATCCATCTTGTATATATAGCACATTAGAGTAAATATTTAAAAACAAAGACCCCACTTAAAAACAGTTGAAGGATCTTCATGGAAACTTTTCAAAAACAGACATGTGTATGATTTTCATGCACATAAAAAGAAACATAACGTTGCTATTCATTAGGAAAACATAAATAAAAACCAGAATGAAATATAATCTCACAGCAACCAAAATTGCTATTAAAAAAAGTCTTCAAATGACAAACATTAATAAGAATGTTGATAAAAGGGAACTCAGGTACACTGTTGGTGGAAATATAAATTGATGCATCCACTATTATAAAAGAGTGGACTGTGTGAAGAAAACTAGAAATAGAAGCATTATATTTTACAGCAATTCCATTTTTTGATATAATTCCGAATAAAATGAAAACATAAACATTAAAGGATATATTACCCCAAATGTTCTTAACATTATCATTTATAATAGCCAAGGAGAGTAGCACAACTCAACTGCCCATCAACAGATGATTGGCTGAAGTAGATGTGAGATATAGATAACATAATAAATACCTAGCAATTGTCATATCAAAAAATAAAATTCTGCTATTTGAAACAATGTGACTGGACCCAGAATGTGTTGCACATAGGAAAATAAGTCATACAGAGAAAAACTCTCTACATTACCACTTACATGAGGAAACTAAAGATATAAGAGAAATAATCATAAAAAAACCAGAAACAGAATCACATATATATGTGTAGTGTACCAATTAGTGGTTTCCATTGGGGACAGGGAAGAAGGATCAGGAAGACAGAAATATGCAAGCTACTAGTTATATATTAGTGAAGCAACAGGGCTATATTTACCGCACAGAGAAATATTTTAATAATTTAAAAGATTTTAAAGAGACTATAGGCATATATTATACTAAAATGTGCATGCATGTGGGAAAAACATTGAAGAAAAGAACCCAGGAAAAACAAAATATTTTGTAGTACTCTGATATAAAGGGAAGTGATTTATTCACTTTCTTTACTGTTTTATAATGTCCTTATTAGAATTTAAGCTTTTAAATGAAAAATTACAGACTGAATAAAGTGACATAAGTTTAAACTATTTGTCTCTCTCTTTAAATCTACAGTCAGTGAAATGATCACATCTCAACAAAAATTACTACAACACAAAACAATACTCCAGAACATATATGTACATCTGAAGTTTGGTGGGCTAAAACACATAAATTAGGCTGAAATGAGGGAAGAGCAGAGTTGGTGACTGCCACCAAGGTCCACTTACTATGGTATCTGAGCCCACAGTTTCAGAGTAACATGTAGAAACAGGGTCTCAGTGGTTCACACAGATTCAGCCTCCAACTGCACCAGTATTCATGGTCAAAATTAACTTGGAGGGAGCCACAATGCAGACAGAATTTCCATCCTTTAGACACTCAGACATTCATGATACTCTCCTTAATCCCCATTCACAGTGGTAGAGACAATGTACCTTGCAACATTGGACATGGCAAAGGCAATTGCCTGATTCCAACTACCCACCTGTTTTACACCATTCCTCAATGTGTGCACTGAATCTTAAGGGATATAAGATAAAAGGAAGGGTTCACAGGCCCAGTGACAACAGTGGCATTAACTACCAGAGTTTTCTAAGAAGTGATAATGTAAGCAATCTTTTATCCAGACAATTGCGACTTGAATGTGCCATTTTGAAATATTATCAGAGGTAGCTCAGGTAAGTAAAACCAAAAATTGTGTAATATTACAAACTACCAAAAACAAAAGCAAGGACTCCAAATTCCAATCTGATTTTGCTGTCAGCAGAGCAATAATTCACCAGGATCATGACCAATCACAGTAACATTATAGGGCATGCACACACACAGATACAAACACACAGACACCGACACAGACACAGACACACTCGCACAGGCACATACACACACACACGCTCACGCACACACCGAATGTCAACCCTGCAGGGAACAAACTTAAAGTCATGGAATATTGACATATAACTAATACAGAATCCAAAGAGCTGTCATAAAGAAACTCAATATAAAAAACAAAACTCAGAAAGCAGTTTAGTGAGATCAGGAATAAAATAAATCTTGATAAGGTATACATTACCTAAGAGACTGAATCTATAAAACAAATAAACATTATTGGAAGACCAGATGAACTTAATAAATGAGATGAACAATGCAACAGAAAGCACTGTAAGAAGACTGTCTTTGTGGAAGAGAGATTAGCAAACTCACCAATACAATACCAGGAATGATAGGAGAGGGCAAAGATACAAGATAATAAAAAGTGAGGAAATTCTACAATAGCCATCAGACTTCTTCAGGAAGTGCACATTAGAGTGAAATTCTGGAGGGAGAAGAAAGTTAGAAGGCAGCTGATGGTTTATTTAAAGAAGTAATAGTTGATTACTTCCCGAACCTGGGTAAGGAACTGATATACAAGTCCGTGAGCCAACAAAACACCAACAACTTTAAGACAAAGACACCTCCTTCAAGATACGTCATATGACAATTGGCAAGTCAATGACAGAGTAAAATTTAAAATGCAGCCAAAGAAAGTTATGATAATCTACAAAGAAGCCCCCATTAGGCTATCAGCATATTGCTGAGAAGAAAACAGATGCCAAGGGTAATTAAAATGACATTTTCAAACTACTGAAATAAGAAATATCTCACCCAAGAATACTCTACTTTACACAGTTATCACTTAGATATAAAGTGAAAATAAAGACTTTACCAGAAAACTAACCTGAGTGAGATGTAAAAAACAAAACCGAGGCACCTTAAAAGAGGTGCAGAAAAGAGGTATTCTAAGAAAAATAAAATGGCAAATATATGCAAAACATTGAGCAAAATACTAAGCAGAGACTACCAGGAATTTGAAACTGTTTATTTGGGTATGTTTTTAAATGCTACTCTTCTATATGAATTAAAGAGAGAAATATAGGAAATCAGTTGCAATAAATATAGATACATCTATCTGGTAACATGTTCACAAAAGAAACAGAAATAATTTGAGTCAGTAATAATAAAAGGAAAAGAGTAAAAAAAAAACAAAATTAAAGGAAGTTGCTATCAGCAGAGAAAGGTCTAAATTATACAAGCGATGTTTTATTTTTAATTAAAGTAGATTTGATGAACTATAATATGTAGATTCAGATGTACAACATAGTGATTCCAACCACTTTGTTGATTGTATTTCATTATAATTTATTACAATAATTGTAACATACAATGATTATAAGTTATTGTGTGTAATTCCCTGATCTATACAGATCATCTTTGTTGCTTATCTCCTTTACGTATACTAATTTTTGTCTGTCAGTGTCCTACCATTTAATTGTCTATCCCTTCCACTTTGGTAAACACAAATGTTTTCCCGTATTTTTCAGTCTGCTTCAGTCTTGCCTATCTAAACTCTATATCTCTCTACCATGTCTCTATCAATCAATCAATCTATCTATCTATCAATCAATCTATCTATTTATCTATCTATCATCTATCTATGTATCTATATATCTATCTATTTGTCTGTCTGTCTACCTATCTATCTATCATGTATCTATGTATCTTTCCTTCTATGTATCTATTTATCACTCATCTATCAATAGATAGCTATAGATAGATGTACACAGATATTTGTTATTCTTTAGATTCCACTTATAGATTATATTATATATTTTTGTATTTGTCTAAGTTACTTCACTAAGAACAATATTTACTAGGTCCATTCATGATGCTGAAATAGCAATGTGTTATACTTTTTCATGGCTGAGAAATATTCCATTGCATATTTATAGAAACATCATATCTTCGTAAGTCCATTGTCTACTGTGGACTCTTGGAATGCTTCCCTGTCTTGCATATTATAAACAGTGCTGTTGTGAACATTGGTTCTTCTCAATTTAGGGTTTTTTCCCCAGATTTTTCCTAGGAGAGTTATTACTGCTTCATTTGGTAATTCTGTTTTAGGATTTGAACAAATCTGAATACTCTTTTCCATAGAAGTTGTACAAATTTACATTCCTACCAAGAGTATACAAGAGATTTGTTTCCTCAACATCATCTCCAATACTTTCTATTTGTAGAACTTTTGATAATAGCCATGTGGCCAGTGTGAAGTGATACCTCATTGTGGTTTTGAACTGAAATTAACTAAAAATTAGTAATGATCATTTTTATCACTTGCATGTTACTCATCTGCATATTTCCATTGGAAAAATATTAACTCAGATACTCTGCTCATTTTTTGATTGGGTTTTTGTTTTTCATGTTGAGTTGTGTAACCTAAATCCATGTTACATCTATTAACCTACATCTATTAACCCCTGGTCACTTGCATTGTTTGCAAATATGTTTTTCAATTTCACAGGCAGTGTTTTCATTTCATTCAAAGTGTCGTTAGCTGTGCAGAAGTTTTCAAGTTTATTTAGGTCCCACTTGCTTATTTTTGCTTTTATTTCTTTTACCTTAGGAGACTGATATAATAAAATATTCCTATGATATATATCCAATAGGGTATCACTATATCCCTTTCTAGCAGTGTTATAGTATCAGGTCTTACATTTAGGTCCTTAATACACTTGGAGTTTATTTTTGTATATGATGTCAGGGAATGCTCTCATTTCACTGTTTTACATGTAGATATCCAGCTTTCTCAACAACATCCATTGACGAGACTGTCTTTACTCCATTGTGTACTCTTGCCTTTTTTATCATTGATTCATTGCTCATAGGTGTGTGGAATTATTTCTAGGCTGTCTATCTGATTTTATTGATTATATCTCTGTGCAAATGCCATGCTGTATTTATCACTGTAGCTTTGTTGTATAGTAAGGAATCTGGGAAGTTTATACCTCCAGATTTGTTGTTTATTCTCAAGATCATTTGGAGAATTTTTAATGGTTTCATGTAAAACTTAGAGTTATTTATTTTCTGGTACTGTGGGAAATACTACATCTTTGTAACAGGAATTTCACTAAATATGTGGTTTTCTATGTGTAGTACGGCAATGTTAACAATGTTAACACCTTCAATCCAAGAGCACAAGACATCTTTCTAATTTTTTGAATCATTTTTAATTTCTTTGTCAATGTTTTTTAATTTTCAGTGTGTAGATCTTTCATATATATGGTTACATTTATTCCAAGGTATTTGGGGGGAAGGGATTTTAAATAATATTGTTTTCAACGTCCATTTTAGGGTATCTCATGATTAATGTGTAGAAATGCAAGAGACTACTTTACATTAATCTTGCACCCTGCTCCCTTGTTGAAATTATTTATTGTTCATATTAATCTGTGTGGAGCCCTTAGGACTCTATGTAGATTGTTATGTCATCAGTACTGGTGACAATTTTGCCTTTTTCTCTCCATTTTGCCTTTCTTTTACTTCTTTTTCTTTCCTTTTCCTTTCTTCTTTTACTATGGAACAGAAGTTCTGAGAGTAGGAATCCTTGTCATGTTCCCAAATTTACCCAGAAGTCTTTCTGCTTTTCCCCAAAGTATTATAAATTTTTATAAATGTCCTTTAGTATGTTGAGAGATGTCCCCATTGTATTCTCTTTCATGAGAGTTCTGATCATTAATGTATGTTGAATTTTGTGTAATGCTTTTTCTGTGTGTATTGATATGGTCCTGTTAATTTAGTCCTTCCATTATTAAAAATGTGTCTTGCTGATTGACTTGTGTATGTTGAGCCATCCCTGTGACTCTGGAAGGAATCAAATTGATCATTGTGTATAATCCTTTCTATGAATTGCTGGATTAATTTGTTGATGTATTTTGGATTTTTAATGTATATTCGTCAAGGATATTGGCTTTACATTTTCTTTTGTTTTTTTTGGTAGTGTCTTTGACAGGTTATGTTATCATGGTATTGGTGGCCTCATAGAATAACTTTGGGAATGTTCCTTCTTCCTACATTTTTTGAAATAGATGAGAGGAAAGAGTTTTTAGTGAAGACATCCAGGCATTTTGTTCAAGTGGTGTTTTTAACATTATAGATTATATTTAACTTATACTGATTGCTCTTTTCAAGTTTTCAGTTTGCTCTTTATTCAGTGTTGACAGGCTGTACATTTCAAGAAATTTGTCCATTTATTTAAGGTCGTCCAGTTTTTGTCACATAACTGCTCAAAGTGCTTTCAAAATCTTTGTTTGCATTTCTGTGCTATCAGATATTATTTCTTCTGTTTCATTTCTTATTTTGCATGGTTCCACTCTGTATTTCTTGATAAGCCTGGCTAAATGATTATCAATTTGTTAATATTTTTAAGAAACAAAAGCTGTTGATTTTATGAATTTTAATTTATATGTTAATTTTTATTTTATTTATTCTCAACCTAATCATTAAAGATTTCTCATTCTACTCACTTTGGGTTTTGTTTGTTCATATGTCTAGTTATTTTTGGTGGCATGTTTGTCCTTTGTGTGAGGGTTTCCTTTTTCCTAGTAGAAGGCCAGAATTGTTCTAAACTTCCCTCTTAGATTTGCATTTGCTGCATCCCATACATTTTTTGAAGCTGTGTTTTCATTGTAATTTGTCTCCAGGTATGATTTTATTACTTCTTTGATTTAATCATTGACCTTATTTTATGTTATATTTTAAAGGATGTGGTTTAATCTCATGTTTGTGCTTTTCCTGTTCTTCTTTCTACAGTTGATGCATAGTTTCATAATATTGTGTATTGAAAAATACATGCTGTAATATATATTTGCTTAAAATTCCTAAGGCTCATTTCATGACATAATATGTGGTTAATTCCTAAGATAACATCCTGTGCACACTTGAGAAATTATGTGTTCCCCTTTTCTGATGCAGTGTACAATATCTCAGGTTCAAATGATATAATTTGCCAATAAGACCTCTGTTTCCTTACAGATACTCTTTCTGGATGATATGTCTATCAGAATAGTGAGGTGTTAAACTCATCTACTATTATTATTTTATAATGAATTAATTCCTTCATGTCTACTAATATATCTTTTTATACTTAGGATCTACATTGTTGGGTTCATATATAATTCAATGAGTGTAAAGCTCTATTTTTATATTGATCTCTTCTTCTGTATATAATCTCATATTTATATTTCATTGTGGCCCTTATTTTAAAATGTATTTTCTATGAGTTGAGCATTGCAATCTGCACTTTCTTGTCATTTCCATGGAATATCTTTTCCATCTTTTT
Source organism: Vicugna pacos (assembly GCF_048564905.1). Taxonomy (NCBI): domain Eukaryota; kingdom Metazoa; phylum Chordata; class Mammalia; order Artiodactyla; family Camelidae; genus Vicugna; species Vicugna pacos. The sequence goes on along the minus strand of NW_027328741.1, from coordinate 12,135,021 downwards.
ACTGGTTGCTTTTATTTTCCACCATAAAGTGAGACTTTTTGTGGGGGAATGCAAGATGGTGGAGCCAAAGGATCCTCATAGCTAACCCTTTCCCACAAATGCACCAAGACTCATCCAGAGACCCACTCGGCTAACCAGAGAACCTGCAAGACTCTGATACAGCATTGTCCTCTTCAAAAGATAAAGATGCAAAAAATATGGTAGGAGAAAATGAAGAAAGAAAGAAGAAAAGGCAAAACAGATTGGGACAAGTCCCACAGTGAGGGAGCAGCAAAGAAGGACTGGCGCTCATTCACTGGGTCTCCCCTCTCCAACTGATAGGTCGGTATGATGGAGGGGGAGCCTCCAAGGATTAGACCTCTACAGACTATAAGTTGACTGACAGTACTAAGTTAAACAGGCACAGAGAATCCTTGTGACACCCACCCCAATATGAATCTAGGCAGCTGGTGGCAGGGCCATGCTGCCCAAGCTGGGTGGAAAATGGGGATGGCTGTTCTGGGGCACCCTGGGTGAATGGACAGGACTGTGTGCCATTCCTGTGGGTGCACAGGGCAGGACATCTTGGGCCCTCCATTTAGCAACAGGGCTGACGTTCCCTGGGAGGGGAAGGGTACATTCCCCATCTCTGAAAATCCATAAAAGTTTCTAGGACAAGAGAGCTTGGGCTCAGACACAGCCACCATGCTCTCTGGTGTTTTGTACCCAGGCAGCAGCGAGAGCAAAACCTGCATTCACTCCTAAGGACTTAGACTCAAGTGCCAGATGGGTACTTGTCTACAGCCTGAGGCAGATAAGATCATTCCGTCCTATTTCCTCAGAGAACTTGCTCCACCAGGACAAACAAGGAGATGGGTTTTGGCCCAGATCAGTGACAGGGCATAGTGCAGTATAGAGACCGGCACCCTCAGGGTGCTATTGGCCCCCCACCTTTTGGGATGGAACACAGCCCCTGACCATGTGGCTGGGAGATGGTGTGATGCCCAATCCTGCCTTGTCATTCTGAAACATCTGACTGAGGCATTAGTCAGGTCAGTGACAAGCCAGTACTTAATAAAGAGAGCTTCACTGGAACAAGTGTTGGGAGAAGGAGTGATCTGCTTGCCGACAGGCCCTGGGAGCAGCACAGATAAGGGCTCCAATGGAGGGCCTCTGGAAAAAGCAAGCTGAGCTTCCAAAACAGGATGAATTCAGAAAGACTTCACTTTAAAATTACACAGTCTCCAGGAGGACACTGACCACCCCCTAGGTTTAATCTGATTTTTCCTTTTCCATTTTCTATTACTCTCTTAATTTTTACTTCTTAAGCAAATATTTATACCCCCATTTAAATCCCATTTCAATTTTTAAAAATATTTTTATTATTATTATTTTTCTAAATTCTGCTTCAACTTGCTCTTCTATTATGTATTATAGAATGTCTTCAAACATTTATTTCCCCTTCTTTAAAATTCTTTGTCTCCCTCACTCTTTTTTCTCTTTTTTAGTTGTATTAATAATTAGGCATTAGGTAGATAAACTCATTTAGTACCACAGTAGGTAACTGATACTCCATAAATCACAGTCCCAGAGAGGTAGGAACAAGATGAAAAAGCAGAGAAACCATTCCCAATAAAAAGAACAGGAGAAATCCCCTGAAAGAACGATCAGAAAAATAGATATCGATAGCCTTCTAGATCAAGATTTCAAAAGAGGATTGATCAAATTACTGAAGGAAATAAAAGATAGTGTTTAGAGATATAAAATGTGATAAAAATGAAATGGAAGCTATAAAGAAGATCCGAGTAGAATAGGTAAAACCGTTGAATGAGATGAGAAATGATCTAAAGGTGTCACAAACCTGGCTACGTAACGCAGAGGAATGAATTAGTGACCTAGAAGACAGGACAATAGAAAGCACCCAATCAGAAGAGTTACAAGAGAAACAATGAGAGACAAAAGAAAAAAGCATAAGAGACATATGAGATAACAGAAAGCATTCCAAATTTTGCAGGATAGAATTCCCAGAAGGGGAGGAATGATCAAAGGCGATTGCAAAGGTTTTTGTAGAAATCATGACTGAGAACTTCCCAAACTTAAAGAAGGAATCAGATATCCAAGTACAGGAAGCTCAGAGTGTCCCAAACAGGAAGAATCCAAATAAACCCACACCTAGACATAATTAAGACGACCAGAGTCAAGGATAAAGAAATGATCCTAAAGGCAGCAAGAGATTAGCAAAGAGTGAGTTACAAGGGAATTACAATAGGCTCACAGCTGATTTCACAACACAAATACTAAAGTCCAGAAGGGAGTGGAAAGATATATTCAAAGTCCTGAATGAAAAAATGATATAAACTAGGATACTTTAACCAGCTAGGCTATCCTGTATGGTAGAAGGGTACATAAAGAATTTCACAGACAAAAAAATCTACAAGAGTCTAGCAACACTAGACCCATGCTAAAAGTAATATTGAAAGATCTACTCTAAAAAGTAAAGCAGCAGGATGCTACAAATATGTGAAATTCATAGCTGGAAAGGTGAAAACTCATGAACTACAATTAAAATAAACACAAAATTTTAAACAACACATACAAATCATTGAGAGTGAGAAAGGTAGGCAGGAAAATAGAGAAAAAATATTTTTGGTCTTTCCTTTTAAAATATTTTGTTCTCAGTAGGATGGTATTGAGATCATATTATTATCAGTTTAATAAAATCAGTTATAGTAATGGCCTAATAGACTTATATAAAAGGGTAAAAACAAGGCAAAAATTTATTCCTGGAGTCACTGAAACTAAATAAATTTCATGATAATAAAAAGGAAAATGACCAAACCAAAATAGGAAGATGAAACGAACAAAGTGGAAATACAAAATCAGCAGCAAAGATAAGGTCAAAATGGCAATAAACACAAACATATCATCGATTATTTTAAAAGTTAATGGACTAAATGCTCCTGTCAAATCATTGAGTGATAGGCTGGATAATAAAACAAGAATCTTCAATATGCTGAATACAAGAGACCCACTTCAGAGAGAAGGAAACACATAGATTGAGAGTGACAGGATGGAAATGGTTATTCCATACAAATGGAAAAGCCAGAAAAGCAGGTGTTGCAGTACTGACTTCAGAGAAAACAGTCTTTAAAGCAAAGGCCATAAAGAATGATAAAGAAGGACATTTTATAATGATTGAAGGAGTGATACAAGATGAGGATAGCACACTCATTAATACATATTCACCAAATAGAGGACTACCAAAGTACATAAAATAATTACTAACAGATATAAGGGGGATAGTGATGGGGAACTAATAATTGTTGGAGATTTCAACACTGCATTTAAATCACTGGACTTATCATCGATACAGAAAATAAATTAGGCAATAGAGAATTTAAATAATACAATAGAAATATTACACTTGGTGGATATATTCACAGCATTGCACCCCCCACAAAATAATATATATATTCCTTTCAAGTGCACATGGGACATTTTCCAGGATTCATGATATACTTGGTACAAAAGAAACCTCAGCAATTTTAAGAAGACAGAAATTACCTCAAGCATATTTACTGACCACAATGCCATGAAGCTAGAAATCAACAACAGAGAAACAAAGGAGAACAAAAGGAAAACATGGAGATTAAACAAAATGTTATAAAAAAACAAATGGGTCAAAGAAGAAATCAAACCTGAAATGAAAAAGTACTTTGAGACAAAAGAATATTAAAGAAAAACCACACTAACCTTATGGGACACAGCAAAAGCAGTATTGAGAAGGGAGTTAATAGTGATACAGTCCTTCCTTAAATAAGAAGAAAAATCACAAATAAACAATTTAACCCATCAGGAGAATGAACTAGAAAAAGAAGGACAAAAAACCCCAAAAGGCGTCAGAAGGAAGGAAATCATAAATATTGGGGAGGAAATGGGTAAAATAGAGTTTAAAAAGACCATAGGAAAAATTCAACCAATCCAAAGGCTGGTTTTTCAAAAAAGCAAGTAAAATCGACAAACCTCTGGCCAAACTCAAAAAGAAGAATACAGAGACAGCACAAATTAGCAAAATAACGTAGGAGAATTGAGAAATTACAACTAATAAAATAGAAATACAGAATATCATATGAGAATATTATGAAATTTATGTGGAAACAAACTGGATAACCTAGAGTAGATGGACAAGTTTCTGGAAACATACTGTCCACCAAGACTGAATTAAGAAGAAACTGACCCCTTGAACAAACAGAGCATGAGAAATGAAATCAAAATAGCAATATAAAACCTCCCTACAAATAACAGTCTAGGACCGGAAGGCTTCACTGTGGATTTCTACCAAACATGCAGAGAAGAACTCATACCAGTCCTTCTCAAACTCTTCCAGAAGATTGAAAAGGGAGGAATACTCCCAAAGTCATTCTTTGGATCCACAATCACCCTGATACCACAACCAGGAAAAGACACTACCAAATAAGAGAATTAGAAGCCAATATCACTGATGAACACAGATGCCAAAATTCTCACCTAAATATTAGCAAATATAATCCAACAACACAGAAAAAAGATTATACATCATGACCAAGTGGGGATCATGCCAGGAGCAAAGGGGTAGTTCAACATATGCAAATCAATCAATGTAATGCAGCACATCAACAAGAGAAAGGAACAAAACCCCATGATCATCTCAAAAGATGCAGGAAAAGCATTTGATAAAATTCAACACACACTTACAATAGATAGTCTCACCAAAGTGGGAATAGAGGCAACATATCTCAGCATCATGAATGCTATAGATTACAAACCTACAGCCAGCATAGTACTCAATGGTGAGAAAGTTAAAATCTTCCCAATAAAATCTGGGACAAGACAAGGATGCACACTATCACCACTCCTACTCAACATAGACTTGGAAGTCCTAGCCACAGCAATCAAACAAGAGAAAGAAGTAAAAGGAATGCAAATTGGAAAGGAAGAGGTAAAAATCTCATGATATGCAGATAATGTTACTATATATAGAAAACCCTACAAGATCCAGACAAACACTCCCACAGCTGATCAAAGAATTCATCAATGCAGCTGGTTACAAGATTAAGGTTCAAAAATCAGTGGCATTTTTTACACTAAAGATTCAGATAATACTATAGAGCTTAAGTCAACATGACAGCACTGTATTGGTAGGAAAAGATACATATATTCCAATGGAACAGAATAGAGAGCCCAGAAATGAACCCACAAACTTTTGGTCAACTAATCTTCAACAAAGGAGGCAAGGAAATACAATGGAATAGAGACAGGCCCTTCAGGATCTGGTGTTGGGAAAACTGGACAGCATCATGTAAATCAAAGAAGCTAGAGCACTCCCAATGAAGCTAGAACACCATACACAAAAATAAACTCAGAATGGATCAAAGACTTATACATAAGAGAAGATACAATAAACCTCCTAGAGGAAAACATAGGCAAAACAATATCTGACATATGTCTCGTAAATTTTCTCGTAGAAAAAATAAAAGCAAGAATAAACAAATGAGACCTAATGAAACTTAAAGCTTCTGCACAGTAAAGAAACCAGAACTAAAACAAAAAGACAACCTACGGAATGGGAAAAAATTTGAATATCAAACCGACGAAGGCTTGATCTCCAGAGTATATAAGCAGCTCATCCAACTGAATAAGAAAAAATAAGCTACACAATGCAAAAATGGGCAGAAGACCTAAACAAGCAATTCTCCAAGGAAGACATACAAATGATCAAAAGGCACATCAGAAAGTACTCAATATCACTGATTATCAGAGAAATGCAAATCAAAACTGCAATGAGGTATCAACTCACACCAGACAGAAAGGCCATCATCCAAAAATCCACAAATGACAAATGCTGGAGAGGCTGTGGAGAAAAGGGAACCGTCCTTCACTGCTGGGGGCAATGCAGTTTGGTGCAGCCACTGTGGAAAACAGGATGGAGATTCCTCAAAAGTCTTGGAATAGACGTACCATATGACCAAGGAATCCCGCTCCTGACCATAAATCATGAAGGAACCCTACTTTAGGATGACACCTGCACCCCAATTTTCATAGCCAGCACTATTTACAATAGCCAAGACATGGAAACAGCCTAAATGGCCATCGAAAGTTAACTGGATAAAGAAGAGTTCATATATTTTTACAATGGAGTACTGGTCAGCCATATAAACCAACAACATAATGCCATTTTCAGCAACATGGATGCTCCTGGAGAAAATCAGTCTAAGTGAAGTAAGCCAGAAAGAGAAAGAAAATTACCATATGAGATTGCTCATATATTGAATCCAAAACAAAACAAAACAAAACAAGAAAACTCAAATACAAAACAGAAATAGACACACAGACATATAATAAAAAGTTTTGGTGGCCAAGGTGGCGGGGGGTGGGAATAGATAGACTGGGAGTTCTATGTTGTAGAATAGATAAACAGGATTGAATTATATAGCACAGGGAAATATATAAAAGATCTTACGGCCACCCACAGAGGAAAAAAATGGGACAATAAATTTATATATGTTCATTGCAACTGGAAAATTGTGCTGTACGCTGGAATTGGAGACAACTTTGTAAAATGACTGTAAATCAATAAAAAAACTTAGAAACAGAAAAAAACATGATCCTAAATATTACAGGTGTAAATATAAAATAGAGAGAAAAATAAAACTATGCAAAAGAGCAGTAAAATCAAAGATTTTTTATTTTTTTTAAGATAAGCAAAATCAAAAAACCTCTAGCCAGGTGCATCATGAAGAAAAGAGAGATGCTCCAAAGAAATAAAGGAATAAATAAAAGAAAAGAAATAACAACTATTCCCACAGGTATACAAAAAAGGGATAATTTGTCAACACTTACATGCCAATAAACTGGACAACTTAGAAGAAATAGACAAGTGTCTAGAAAGAGACAGAGATAAGGAGAAACAAGTAGTTTGAACAAACTGTTTACTAGAAGAAAGATAGAATCTGCATTTTAAAAAATGGTTAAATAGAAGTGCAGATTTAAGAAACTCCCATGGAGAACTGTACAAAAATACAAAGCAGAACTTATACTCTTCAAACTATTAAAAAATACTGAAGATGTGGGAAACTACAAAATTCTATGTAACTTTCATCACCCTGATAGCAAAGTCAGCAAACAAAGTAGAGGCAAAGGGAACTTCAAGCCAGTAAATTTGATAGATTTAGAAGCAAAAATTCTACAAAATATTATTAGCAAACTATATTCAGCAATACCTAAAATGAATCATACACCATGGTCAACTTGGATTCATTGAAGGGTCACAAGAGATTTTCAAATACACAAATCAATCTGTTTGATACATCACATTAACAAAAGGAAAAGAGAAAATGACGTGGTCATCCCAATAAATCCATAAAAAGTATTTCACAAAATTCAACATTTGTTCATTAAAACAGTAATAACAGCAACAACAACAAAAACAGCATCAACAGAAACCTCTTACATGAGTAGAATTCAGGAAATATATCTCAACATAACTAAAGTCATTAATTACAATCCCACAGACAACATAATATGCCAGAATGAAAAACTGAAAGCGAAATTGAGGAATAAGACAAGGTTGCCCAATCTCACCAATTCTATTAAACACAGTATGGGAAGTCCTAGCAACAGCAGTCGGACAAGAAAAAAATTTATTCAAGTTGGAATGAATGAAGTAAAACTGTTATTATTTTAGATGACATGATAATATATATAGAGATCCCTAAAGATTCTCCAAACCAAAACAACTAAATCTAATAAAGAGATTTAGCAAAGTTGCATGATTCATGATTAATATACAAAAACTGTCACATTTCTTTACACTAACAATGAAATATTCCAATTTTAAAAAATCCATATGAAATCAGATCATAAAATGAAAACTCTATGGAAAATCCAAGATAATAAAATCTATAGGGCACTGATAAAAAATTTGAAGATGATGCAAAGAAATGGAAAGAAATCTCAAAGTCTTAGATTAGAGGTATTAATAATGTTAACATATACACACTACAGTATGTCTACAGATATAATGTGGTTCAGATCGAACTACAAGATATTTTCCACAGAAGTAAAAACAGTCCTATGATTTTTATGGAACTGCAAAAGAAACAGAACTGCCAAGGAAAGAATGAGGAAAAAGAACAAATTTGGAGGCATAACCAATAACCCTCCCAGATCTCAGACTATATTACAAAAATACAGTAATCAAAACAGCACAATACTGGATAACAAACAAACATCTATATCAATGGAACAGAACACAGAGGCAGAAATATAACATCACACCTATGGTCAACTAAACTATGAGAAAGGAAACAAAAATAAACAATGCCTTAAAGACAGTCTTCAGCAAGTGATGTTGAGAAAGCTAGACAGCTACATGTAAATCAAAGAAATAAGAACACTCCATCACACTGTATAAAGATAAACTCAAAATGTTTTAAATATATGAATCTAATACATAACAGAATAAAACTCCTGGAAACTAACATAGGCAAAACAAGACAAAAATCGTAGAAAAATTTTCTCATGTCACAATCCCAAGCTGAAAACAATAAAGGCAAACTAAACAAATAGGTCCTAATTAAACTTAAAAGCTTCTACACAGCAAAATAAATAGAATGAAAGTTGAAGTTCCAAATGGCAGAAAACATTAGGAAAGAATGCAATCAAAAATTGGCTAATTTCTAAAATACTCAAATCGTTCATTCAACTCCATTTCAAAAATCTACAAACATCTCAGCCAGAAAATGAGCAGAAGACAATTCCCTAAAAAAGACACACAGATGACAAATAGGAACATAAAAATGTGCACACATTGCTAATCATTATACAAAGGCAAGACAAAAATAAAGTAATGTTATACCTCACTCTAGTGAGAAGGGCTGTCATTCAAATATATACAAATAATAAAGACTGGGGAGGTTGTGGAGAAAAGGGACTCTCCAATGCTGCTGGTGGGAATGAAAATTTGTGCAACCACTTTGGAAACAGTATGGAAGTTCCTTTAAATAATAAAAATAGACCTATCCTATGACCCAGCAATCCCACTCCTGGACATATAAAATATAAACCTGAAAACAAAGAATCCTAGGGTAAAACATAAGAAGTACACTTGACTTAATTTGATTCTTTATATGTCTCCTCTGGCAAGGGAAGCAGAAGCAAAACTAACAAAATATGATTAGATCACTCTAAACAGATTTACACTGAAGAAGAAATGATCAATGAAATGAAAAGTCAACCAACACAATGGGAGAATATATTTTCAAGTGATATTTTCCAATCAAGTGTTAATATCCAAAATATATGGCAAACTCTTACCCCAAACAAAAACGAACAGACCAAAGAATCCAAATAAAAGAAAATGTCCATAAGGAACTGAATAGATAGATATGAATCAATTATCTGTAGAAAACATACAGTTGGCTAAATGACACATGAAAATATGTTCAGAGTTATAAATTATTAGGAAAGTCATAAACCAAAAATGAGACAAGACCTCACAATTGTCAGAAAGCTCTCAACAAAAAGAAAATATATATATGTTGGTGAGATTGTGGAGAAAAAGGAACACCGTGCACACTGTTGATAGGAATGCAAAATATTGATTCCATTGCATATATACATCAAATTTTCATCATCCATTTTTCTGTCAAGGGATGTCGAGTTTGTAGGCCCCTGTCTGAATACTCTAGGGAATAAGCCCATGGGCTGAACTGATAAATAAGCTGTGAGGAATTCACATATCCAGGCTGGATGAGAAATGGCCTACTCAATGTATCCAGTATGGATGACTGGATAGCCAATGCTGGGTAAGATCCTCAGAGGAGGACAACCTAAGTCAGGCAAAGCCGGCTGGATAAGAGGTGGCCTACTTAATGAAGTTCCATGATGAACTTTAAAACAATCCTTGATCATTTAACATCCTGCACTTACTGCAGGAGCATGGGGACATAAATAGCTTAAGATTATTATCATTGTTATAACTTAGATGATATGTGAGTCATTGTGCAAGTCCTATATAAACCCTTCTTCTAAGAATCAATAAACAGAGAACTGCTTCGCTTCTCTCCACACAGTGTTTGTGTGTAAATGATATCGTGCCAGTGACAGGATTAATTTAATTTGTTGGGAGTATCATAAAAGGATGTTGCATTGTATACAATACACTTTCTGCACCTTTTGAGACGATTGTGAGTTTTATTTCTCATTCTATTAGTGTGGCATGTCACCTTTATTGATTTGAATATTTTGAAGTATTGTTAAACCAAGGGATAATTCCCTTTACTTATGTATGTGTATGATACATTAAATGTGTTGTTGAATTCATTTTGCTTGTTTTTTGTTGAGAATTTTGGCACATATGTTCATCAGGGATAATATTGTATATATTACATCTAATGTCCTTTCTAGCATTTTAGTGCAAATAAAGCTCACATCATAAAACATGTTTGGAATCTTTCACACCCTTCAAATTCTGGGATGATTTGGGGAAGAATTGGTGATATTTGATTTCAAATATATGACAGAATTCACCAGTAAATTAGTCTTGTAAATTTTTTCTGGTTTGGGAAGTTGGGATTATTGATTTACTCAAACACTCTTTTGCTCTATTTTACTTTCTAATTTCTTCTTGATTCAGGATTGGAAGACATGTTTCTGGGAATTTGTCTTTTGTTCTAAGTCATTCAAATCGTTGACTAGTGGTAATTTCTTTTGATGCTTTGCATCTCTACAACATCAGTGGTAATATCTTCTCTTTAATTTCTAATTTTATTTGAGTCTTTATTTCCTTAGCCAACCTAAAATTTGTCCAGTTTATGTTGAAAAGAAACAGACTTAGGTATTTTCTTTTTTATCTTTTCAATTGTTTCTGTTGTTATTTGTCTTACTCCCATTCATTCAATTTTCTTCTTTATTCTTTCTGTTGTTTCCTAGATTCTTGAGATGTAAAGTTAAGTATTGTGTATCTTTGTATATCATTTATTATTATATATTTTTATTTATTTATTATTTATTTATTTATTTATTTACATATTTTTTCATTTATTTATCATTGAATTACTGCCATTTACAATGTGTCAATCTGTGGTGTATAACACAGTGTCCCGTATATGCATATAATTGAGTGCCTATTAAACATTACCTCACGATATTTAAATTATTGCCCTGTGTCTTACAGGAGAAATTTTGAAAAAAATCTATTTTTATATATAGTGGATAACATTTTTAAATCTACAGCTCCCAAATATATCCTCTCACAGCCCCTTTTCACAGTAATCATAAAATTGTTTAGTAGATCTGCAAGTGTGTTTCAGTTTTGTAGATGAAATCATAGTGTTCTCACCCAAATATTTTCTAAGGTTCCACATATGTCATGTCTTGTATTATTTTTCTTTCTCTTTCTGTCTAACTTCACTTAGGATGACACTTTTTGGGAACATCCATTTTGCTGGAAAAGTCATTGTTTTATCATTTTTCATTGCAGAATATTATTCCATTGTATAAATATGACATAATTTCTGAATACTGTCATCTGTTTTTGGGAATTATGTTGCTTCCATGTCGTGGCTGTTGTTTATAGCACTATGAAGAACATTGCGGCGCAGGTATCTTTTTGAATTAGGGTTCCCTTTGATATATACCCAGAAGTGGAATTGCTGGATCGTATCTTAAGTCTATTTTCAGTCTTTTGAGGAATCCCCATCCTGGTTTCCACAATGACTGCACCAAACTACATTCCTTCCAAAAGTGTAGGAGGGTTCACTTTCTCCACAGCTACCCCAGCATTTAAAGTTTGTGGACTTTTGAATGATGGCCATTGTGACTATTGTGAGGTGATACTTCATTATAGTTTTGAATAACCCTTCTCTGATTATGATAGTGAGCAATTTTCTTTTTCATATTTGTATGTGGCATTTGTGTGTCTCTATTGGAGAATGGCTTGTTTAGGGCTTCTGCCCATTTTCAGATTGGGTTTCTTGTTTTTATTTTTTTATTACTATTAGGATGTATGAAGTCTTTATATTTTAGAAATTAAGACTTTGTCAGTTGCATCACTTCTAAATATTTTCTTTAATCCTGTTGTTTGTCATTTTGCATTTTTTATGGTTCCCTTTGCTGTGCAAAAGCTTATAAGTTTAATTAGGTCCCATTTATTAATTTTGCTCTTACATCAATTACATAGGTAGGTTCTTCTAGGAGATCATTGCTGAGATTTATCTCAGAGTGTATTGCCTATGTTTTCTTCTAGGAGTTTAACTGTGTCTTGCCTTTCATTTAAGTCTTCAAGCCATTTTGAGTTTATTCTTGTGTATGGAGTGGTGGAGTGTTCTAACTCCATTGCTCTGCATGCTGCTATCCAGTTTTCCCAATGCCAGTTGGTGAAGGGATCGTCATTCTTTGTCATTTTCCTTTCTACTCTGTCAAAGATTAATTGAACATAGGCCTGTAGATTTCTTCCTAGGCCCTCTATTCTGTTCCATTGGTCCATATGCCTATTTCTATATCAATGTCATGTCATTTTGATTATTATAACTCTGCAATACTCTATGGAGACCTGGTGGTTAATTCTTCCAGCCTCTTTCTTTTTCTTTAATATTGCTTTGGAAATTATGGATCTTTTATGACTCTATGTAAATCTTAGCATCATTTGTTTCAGTCCTTAAAAGAAATGTTTTGCATAATTTGATAGGAAATCACATTAAGTCTGTGGACTGCCTTGGGCATTGTGACCATTTTAACCATAATGTTTATTCCATTACAAGACCATTGGGTATCTTTTCAATACTTCAAATGTTTTTTGATTTCTTCAATCAATCTTTTCTAGTTCTCCATGTATAATTCATTCACCTCTCTGGTCATATTTATTCTTAAGCATTTTATTATTTTCAGTGCAGTTATTAAAGCGGTTGTTTCTACACTTTGTTTTCCTGTTGATTCAATGGTAGTGTAAAGAAATCAAATTGGTATTTGACCTTACTCTGGGTACATTGCCCTGTTCCTTTTTTAGCCTTAGTAAATTTTTGTGAAGCTTTTATATTTTTCTATATATAGTGTCATGTGTGCATATTGTGAAAATTTACCTCTTCTTTTCCAGTCTGAACATTTAATTTCTTTTTCTTGCCTGATCGTTGTGGCTAGGAATTCCAAGACTATATTGAATTGAAATTGTGAGAATGGGAAACCTTGTCTTGCCTCAGGATTTTGTGGGAAGGTTTCAGTTTTTCACAATTGAGTATTTTGCTGGCTATATATTTGTCATAATTAGCTTTTATTATGTTGAGATATGGTCCCTCTATTCCCACTGTGATAAGAACTTTTATTGCAAATAGGTGTTAAATTTTATCAAATGCTTTCTCTGCATCTACTGAGATGCTCATGTGGTTTTTTGTCCTCTCTGTTGTTGATATGGTGTATCACAATTGATTGATTGATTTACGTATGATAAACCATCATTTTTTTCCTGGGATGAACCTAAGTTGACTACGGTGTATAATCTTTTTTTACATGCTGTTGGATTCAGTATGTAATAATTTCTTAAGGACATTTACATTTATGTTTATCAATGATATTTGCCTATAGATTTCTCTTGGGGCAGTGTCTTTGTCTGGTTTTGGTATCAGATTGAAGTTGGCCTTACAGTGTGAGTTTGGGAATACTCTCTCTATATCAATCTTTTGGAAGAGTTTGAGGAGGACTGATATGTATTATTCTTTGTATGTTTGTTCCAATTCCGAAGTGAAGCTATCTGGGTCTGAATTTGTTTGCAGAGATTTTTTATTTTATTGATAATTTTTTTCGATTTCTGGTGATCGGACTGTTCAAATGGTTAATTTCTTCTTGATGCAATATAGGTGGGCTGAATATTTCCAAAAACTTCTCCATTATTTCCTGGTTATCCAGTTTGTTTCCATACATTTGCTCATGGTATTCACTTATGATATTATGCAAATTTGTTGTACACGTTTTAGTTTCTCCATTTTCATTTATTATGTTAATTGTGTTCTCTCTCTTTTTTTGTTGGTGGGTCTGTCCAGAGTTTTGTCAATTTTGTTTGCTATTTCAAAAAATAGTTTGATTGATTTTTTCTATTTTCTAATCTGTAATTCAATTTTTCTTCCTTGATCTTTCTTATTTCCCACTTTGTGCTGACCTTTGGCTTTTTTTAATCTTCTTTTCATGATTAGTTTACATAGAACGTAAGATTATTTATTTGTAATTGCTGTTCTACATTGAAGAGGGCCGTGTCACTTTCAACTTCCTTCTTAAGCCAGCTTTAACTGTTTTCCATAGACTTTGTGTAGTGTTTTGTCATAATTGTCAAGATATTTTTTAATTACTTCTTTTCCTTCATCACCTCCCAGCCTTGGAATAGAATCACATTTTTTAATGAACATGTTTTCATATTTTCTCACAATTTTTCAGTGATAGAATACTAGTTTCATGGTATTATACTCAGAAAAGTTGCCTAAAATAATTTTTATCTTCTTAAATTTGTTGACGCTTTTTCTTTGCCTGAGTCAATCCTAGAAAATGTACCATCTGCACTGGAAAAGAATGTATATACTGTTTTGGGAAGTAGTACTTCTACATTCATAACCTGGGTTGGGATGGTTTGGTTTGAGGCACAGGATGCACAACAGCTCTGTGGTTGTCTTCATGCATCCGGGCCACAAGGATGAGAGGACAAGGAAGAGTGGTCAAAGTCCACAGCATGAGAAGATGAAGCATTCCTCTCAGCATTATCTCCCAAAAGCAGATGCTAAATTTTGGATGGCACAGAAATGGTACGGCACAAAGGACACCAAGGTCGGTCTGTGGGATCATTCCAGCAGGCACTGATATATGACATCCATAGGTATGTTTCCACTGGTGTTTCTGTAGACAGACAAGCTCTGGGAAGAACTAGTTTCATTGGGACATTCCCATGGAACTAGAGAGCACAAGCACACTCTCAGTTTGCTGTTTTGGTAACACTCCAAAATGAAATAGAGCCGAATGCAGAGCTGAGAAGCTTTAGAAGCTTTAATTCCACAAGAGGAAGTGTCCTGTGCACTTTCAGAATTGAGAGATCAGCATAATAAATGTGTGGTTATGCTAATCGAAATAGTATGGGGTGTTAATCACAAACAAAGGAAACAACAGCAATTGGAAATATGCCAGACAACACACACAGGAACAGGACATGGCATCAATGTCTAGGAGAAATTGTCCTCACAGAAATCCCATGGAATTGCATAGTGCCAAGAGTCTAAAATTTTCACTTAACAAAACATAGAATTCTGCATTAGATACCTGATATTACCTGACCAGTAGAGATGAAGAAGTACAGTAAAAGAAACAGGAAGTACCATTTTCAGTTCCAAAGAGAATGAAGGCACAAAAGATAAGCTTTCAAACAACTAGACTGCAAAACGCTACCAGAGCAAGTATTGAAAACAGACGTGAGGGAAACACTGAAGAACAACAGGGTCTCAGAATCACAAAAGGCAGAATACCAGAAAAGGGGAAGAGAAAGTCTCAAGACGAGCCAAAAACTATCAGAAAACTCAGTGGATGAGATAATATCAGGGCTAAAATTCAGTCCTAAGCAGACTAGATAATGCAAAGGGATGCGTGAATGTCTGTGAAGACAGGGGAACAGAAATCCCTCTGTCACAAGCACACATAGAAAAGCAAGTGCAAACCAATGAACACATTGCTGTCGAATCCTGGGTAAGAAAAGGCATGAAAGACAAGAAGTCATAAGAGTCCCAGATGGAAAAGCAAGAGATAAAGAGAAAAAAATATCTGAAAAGATATCTGAAAAAAAAATTTGACTGAAACTTGCTTAAAGCCAAGAAAGAATCATCTATTCGGATTCAGGAAGTACACAGTGTCCAAAGGAGGTGGAATCCCAATAGAACTACCAGCAGCGGTATGATTCAAATCAACAGAGTTCACGAGCACCCCAGTGATTAAAATTGCACCTGGAGGAAAACAACATAGTCACCAGAGTACATCCAGAGGGGTTTCAGCTGATATATTGGCAGCAATATTGTAGGACATGGAGGAGTACCAGGACATAGACCATATCCTGAATGGCAAAATGCTGCCATCTCTGGTAGCCTATGACACATGACCCCCATTTCTAATAATGGCAGAGATAGAGAATTCCACAGACCAGCAAATCTTAAAAGAATTCAGCAGTTCGAAACTTTTCCTAAAAGAAAGGTTGAGAATATTCCCCTGAATAGAAAAGCAGCAAGATGAAATGGAAAAGAAGCAAACCATTATTGGAAATGCAAGAAGAGCTTGAGTGGCAAAGAAGAAACAATAAGGCAAGGAGGACATCAAAACCCTAATGATGGGAGAGGGAAGCAGGAAATCCTAGGTGATTGGAAGCACATTCTTAAGTGAATCAGCTTATATGACTCTCTCTTTGAAGCGAACGGAGAGATGAATGGCATGACATTTTGCTAAACAAACGAGAAGCAGGCCAACAAAGAATCAAACAGACAAACAAGTAACAAAAGGGTACGGTTGACTGACATATACCAAGGGAATCATGATTATTCAAAAGAAAATACTCAAGGTGATGTGAAGGATCATTTAGCACGCATCGACCTAGTATCGCGGCTTGCATATATTCAACAGACTTGTTTTTGTAAATCGAAGGCGTGCATTTCTATTCATAAATATTGATTCATAAGAGCATATTGTGACCTAAACCAAATGCCGATTTGGTATCAGATGGATTCCTAGTCAGTGATATATACTTGCAAGTCTTCCAACAGGATGAATGAATGCCATATTATACCCTACATAGAGAAGAAATGGCATAAGCCTATAACAAAGACAAGTAGCTCTGCAAAAGTGTACCAAGAGCAAAAGGGATAGACATTAAAGTGCACATTGTTGTTGGTTTCATCTCTTGGAGTTTCAGCCCCAATGAAACCAATGGATCCATGTCCTGAGATTGTGGGGGTTTCAGCAGAAATCAACCAACGTATATGTATCCCGGATGTACGGGTATTACAGGAACATAAGATACTTTATTGGGTCTCTGTGTACTGTGAAGTGTAAGAAAGTTAAAAGACGTGTGGAACCATCAACTGAAAATGGACACACTTCCCTCCTTTGGTACTGTGCACACAAATCAGAACAAAAGGATACAGGGGAGAACAAAGGCCCATGGGACGCTAGTGGGTAGAATCACATTTGCCTTAGGAACCTCTCGTCGGATGCAGCCACTCCCCTAACACTGACAAGAGGCAGCAGGCTTTGGGGGTGGCAGTTAGCGGTTGGATTCCAGGTGGAATGTTGGTGTGTACCGTGAGGCTTGTTGTGGCTGGTGGATCCTAGGTAACCGGGCAGAGTTCTGTGGGTGGATCAGTGTGATGGAGGGGCTGCCGCCCTCTGTGGAGCATGGCTTAGTTCTTTCGTCTGGGAAGCTGTGTAAGTTCGAGATTCTGCTGCTCTTCCCCTAAGACCTGAGTTCACGGGTAAGTTTCCAGAACCTGAAAGGTAGAGAGTGGAAGATCAGCCTATCATCAGCTTACTGGTAAGGCTCCAAAGTACTTTCAGAATTGCCCAGTCATGTTGAAGTTGACTTTATGGGAGAAACGAAGAGAAGCTGGCCAAAAAGCTGGCTGCACGGACTGAGGAGAGATGCGAACACACTGATTAGAAATATTCTGCTACAATGGAGAATACTGGCCTGGAGACAGCTGTAGACAATACCAGGATCGAAAGACATTCATGAGACATATTGAACCTTGCTGATATTGGCAGAAACATACAGAGTGCCAACGTGGACTTGAGGTAGTTCCTCAATTCTCTGCTCCAAGAACGGGTCCAAGATGCCTGACGTCTAAAAGAGAAGAGATGGCAGAGATGATCAAAACGCTCATGTTCTTGGAAGAGGTCGTGAGAATCCACACTTCCCAAGGGGCATTTCCAAGCCATTCAGACCAAAATGAACCAAGCCCAGGTAAGCCTTATTCCAGGTTTGGGCCTAGCTAGCAAGCACTTTCTCTTCCCTCCCCTCCACTCAGGCATCCATTTTGAAGGATCAGTACCTGACCTGCAATGAGCCAGTAAGAGAAATGCAAGCCCCTCCTAGAATCAGAGTTCCTCCTGCTTCACACTCTGTGAACAACAGTGAACTCCTTAAAGGTCAAATAGTCTCGACTGAAATAGATAGGAATTGAATACTTCGCTCACACAAAGAAACGATGTCCTTCCTCTAGATTCAGCAAATGCTGGGTTTATGTCTACTCTGGGGTGAAGGGAATGTGGTAAGTGAGGGGAATCTTTGACTGAACTTGAATATGTATTAGGCCTCATATTTTCAAGACAGTATAGGTAAATATTATAAGTCTGAAAGTGAGCTGAAATGTAAAATTCGCCAAAGACATTAAAGATTCAGCTTATGTGGACCGTCCTTCACTTGATTCAAGCCCCCGGGGCACAATATCATGAGGGAGCAGACTTGGTTGCGTTAAATGACTTTAACCAACATGATCGGAAGATTAAGCATTCTCATCACGGATAGAAAAACACCTGGTTCTCAATAGCCTAACATAGCTGCAACAGGGTTCTCAAAACTATAATGCTTCTAGGTGGTTTTGGATTCAAACCTAAATGTATATATTTGGTTTGTTTCCTCTTGTATTTTCCTAGAGAGGGATGTTACCCCTTGAAAAGCCAACATTGGCCAGTAAGTGGCAAATAGGACTAAAGGGCACCACATGCACAAGTGAATCCAATGTTGGGGGTTATTGCTATTTTCCAATAGGTATTTCATGTTTCCTGTTGGTTTCGGTGGCTTCAACAGGAAAGAGTTGACATGACTGCTTCAACAGTTTGGACTGCTAGTTTAGATTCTATCTGTCTATGTTTTCCTTGGAGCTGACAAAATGTTACCAAAAATGACAAGTCTCACTTCTAGGTCAATTTAGAAAGTTTCAAAAACTAACTTCATTTCCGTATAACTTCCAAAACATGTAAATCAATTCTATTAAGATTTTTAAAGCCTGCAAATGAGATATCAACACAATGTCAAAACTGGAGTCTTTGGACAATCCCTCCCAACACGGCTATATGGAAACAAAGAACAAAACAAAACACATTTCTATGAACTGTATCTGGAAAATGTCGATTCATCGATGCCCAGTTGGCAGAGAAGCTGTTCAACCTGCGCTCACTCGTTCCCATGTACACAGAAATGGAAACATCCACTCACACAGCCCTTGGCACAGGACACTTGCAGAAGAGAGGTCTGTTAGTTCCAAAGACAGGATGAGACCACAGAACACCTGAAAGTTGTAGAAGGCAAAGCAGGGAATGGAAGCAAATGCAGGGTCTGATCCCTGGTGATGGAGCAGCAAAGGTGAAACTCTGTTTATCTTGGACCCACAAATTCAAGCGGACAGGAGACTTGGGATTGAATGTGATGTGCTGAGTGTTAGAAGAGTGCAGAGCAGATGCTTGGATGACAGAATACAAAGAAACCAGTGCAAAATATACCCACATTTTAATCTGAGACCAAGATCCGAGCTGCCAAATTGGAGGTAGCAGAGGAAACGGTCAGTGAGGGATAGGGCTACAGATGACGGCACACGCTGAGTCTCAGGGATCTGGAGTGCGTTGTGGGATGTGGTGGGACCTATCAAGAGAGCAAACCGACCTGTGACCCTATGAGAAAGCAACCTCAATATCACGTGCCTTTGATTTTTTGCATATGTCCCATGGCCACTCCCAGTGCATCTGCAGGACCAGGGACCAATTGGGCATTTTGCCAATAGAGCACGTGTGGGGCTGAATCAGAGCTATCGTGCATCTGGTCTGAGGGATACAGGGGGCCTTGGGTTTGAAATCAGAATAAAAAGCCTTAGGATCTGCTACATTCATAACCTGGGCTGGGATTATGGTTTGGTTTGAGGCACAGGGTTTGCAACAGCTCTGTGTATTCCTTCATGCACAGGTGCCACAAGGATGAGAGAACAAAGAAGAGTGGTCCAAGTGCACAGCGTGAGAAGAGGAAGCATTTCCTTCAGCATTATCTCCCAAAAGCCAATGCTACATTTTCGATGGCACCGGAACGGTACGGCACCGAGGACACCAAGGTAAGTCTGCGGGATCATTCCAGCAGGCCCTGATGTGTGACATCCATAGATCTGCTTCCAATGGTGTTTCTGTAAACAGAGAATCTGTGGGAAGAACTGGTTTAATTGGGACATTCCCGTGGCACTACAAAGCACAAACTCACTCTCAGTTGGCTGTTTTGGAAACACTCCAAAATGACACAGAACAGAATGCAGAGCTGAGAACCTTTAGAAGTTTCATTTCCACAAGAGGAAGTGTCCTGTGCACTTTCAGAAATTTAAGATAAGCATAAACAAAATGAGGGTATGCTAATCGAAACAGTATGGGGTGTTCATCACAACAAAGGAAACATCAGCAATTGGAGGTGTACCAGACAACACACACAGGAACAGGACATGGCATCAATGTCTAGGAGAAATAGTCCTCACAGGAATCCCATGGAATTGCGTAGAGGCAAGAGTCTAAAGATTTCACATAACAAAGCCATAGAAGTCTACATTAGATACCTGATATTACCAGAGCAGTAGAGACGAAGAAGTACAGTAAAAGAAGAAGGAAGAACCATTTTCAGTTCCACAGAGATTGAAGGCCAAAAAGATAAACTTTCAAACAACTAGACTGCAAAATGCAATCCAGAGCAATTATTGAAAACGGAGGTGAGGGAAACCCTGAAGAACAACAGTGTCTCAGAATCACAAAAGGCAGAATACCAGAAAAGGGGAAGAGAAAGTCGAAAGACGAGCCAAATATTATCAGCAAACTCAATGGATGAGATAATATCAGGGGTAAAATTCAGTCCTAAGCAAAATAGATAATGCAGAGGGACGCGTGAATGACTGTGAAGACAGGGGAACAGAAATCTCTCGTTCACAAGCACACATAGGAAAGCAAGTGCAAACCAATGAACACAATGCTGTTGAATCCTGGGGTAAGATAAGGCATGAAAGACTAGAATTCGTAAGAGTCTCAGATGGAAACGCAAGAGAGAAAGAAACACAAAATGTCTGAAAAGTGATCTGTAGAATAATCAGACTGAAACTTGTTGAAAGCCAAGAGAGAATCATTTATGCGATTTCAGGAAGTACACAGCGTTCAAAGGAGGTGGAATCCCAATAGACCTACCAGCAGCTGTAGGAGTCAAATCAACAAAGTTCATGAGCATCCCAGTGATTTAAAATGCGCCTGGAGGAAAACAACATAGTCACAAGAGAACCTCCAGAGGGGTTTCAGCTGATATCTCGGCAGAAATATTGCAGGACAGGGAGGAGTGCCAGGACACAGACCATATCCTGAATGGCCAAATGCTGACATCTAGGGTAGCCTAGGCCACATGACCGCCATTTCTAATAACGGCAGAGCTAGAGAATTCCACAGACCAGCCAATCTTAAAAGAATTCAGCAGTTCGAACCTTATCCTAAAAGAAAGGTTGAGAATTCTCCCCTGAATAGAAAAGCAGCAAGATGAAATGGAAAGAAGAAAACCATTATTGGAAATGCAAGAAGAGCATGAGTGGCAAAAAGAAACAAGAAGAAGGCAAGGAGGACATCAAAACTCTAAAGACGGGAGAGGGAAGCAGGAAATCCTAGGTGATTGGAAGCACTGTCTTAAGTGAATCAGCTTATATGACTCTCTGTTGGAAGCGAACGGAGAGATGCATGGCCTGACGTGATTGCAAAACAAACGAGAAGCAGACCAACAAAGAATCAAACCAACAAACAAGCACCCAAAGGGTACGGTTGGCTGACAGATACCAAGGGAACCATGATTATTCAAAAGAAAATACTCAAGGTGATGTCAAGGATCATTCAGCCCGCATCGACCCAGTATCGCGGCTTGAATGTACTCAGCGTACTTGTATTCGGAAATCAGAGGCGTGCATTCATATTCGTAAATATTGATTCATAAGAGCATATCGTGACCTACCCAAATGCCGATTTGGAGTCAAATGGATTCCTAGTCCGTGATATAGACTTGCAAGTCTTCCAACAGGACGAATGAACGCCATATTATACCCTACGTCGAGAAGAAATGGCATAAGCCTATAACAAGGAAAAGTAGCTCCGCAAAAGTGTACTAAGATCAAAAGAGACAGGCAGTAAAGTGCACATTGGGGATTGTATCAGTCCTAGGAATTTCAGCCCCCATGAAACCAATGGATCCATGTTCTGGGAATGCGGGGGTTTCAGCAGAAATCAACCGACGGATATGTAATCCAGGTGTCCGGATATTACAGAAACAATAGTTTCCTGTAGTGGGTCTCTGTGTACTGTGAACTGTTAGACAGTTTAAAGACGTGTGAAAACATCAACTGAAAATGGACACACTTCCCTCCGTTGGTACTGTGCATAGAGATCTGAAAAAAAGAGAAGAGGGAAGAACAAAGGCCCATGGGACGCTAGTGGGTAGAATCACATTTACCTTAGGAACCTCTACTCGGGTGCAGCCCCTCCCCCAACACTGACAAGATGCAGCAGCCATTGGGGATGGCAGTTAGCGGTTGGATTCCAGGTGGAATGTTGGTGTGTACCGCGAGGCTTGTTGTGGCTGGTGGATCCTAGGTAACCGGGCAGAGTTCTGTGGATGGATCAGTGTGATGGAGGGGCTGCCGCCCTCTGTGGAGCTTGGCTTAGGTCTTTGATCCGGGAAGCTGTGTCAGTTCAAGATATTGCTGCTGCCCAAAGACCTGAGTTCACGGGTTAGTTTCCAGAACCTGAAAGGGCAGACAGTGGAAGATCTGCCTGTCATCAGCTTACTGGTGAGGCTCCGAGGTACTGTCAGAATTGCACAGTCCTGTTGAAGTCGACTTTAGGGGAGACACGAAGAGAAGCTGGCCGAAAAGCTGGCTGCACGGATTGAGGAGAGATGCGAACATATTGATGAGAGATGTTGTGCTACAGTGGAGAATACTGGCCTGGAGACAGCTGTAGAGGATACCAGGCTCGAAAGATATTCATGAGACATATTGAACCTCGCTGATCCTGGCAGAAACCTACGGAGTGCCAACGTGGACTTGAGGAAGTTCCTCGATTCCCTGCTCCAAGAACGGGTCCAAGATCCCTGACGTCTGCAAAAGAAGAGATGGCAGAGATGATCAAAACGCTCATGTTCTTGGAAGAGGTCGTGAGAATCCACACGTCCCAAGGGTCATTTCCAAGCCCTTGAGACCAAAATGCACCAAGCCCAGGTAAGCCTTTTCCCAGGTTGGGGCCTAGCTATCAAGCACTTGCCCTTCCCTCCCTTCTACTCTGGCATCCATTTGAAGGATCAGAACCTGAGCTGCAATGAAGCCAGTACGAGAATGGCAAGCCCCTCCTTGAACCAGAGTTCCTCCAGCTTCACACTCTGTGAAAAACAGTGATCTCCTTAAAGGTCAAATAGTCTCGGCTGAAATATATAGGGATTGAATACTTACCTCCCACAAAGAAACGATGGCCTTCCACTAGATTCCGCAAATGCTGGGTTTATGTCTTCTCTGGGGTGAAGGGAGTGTGGTAAGTGAGGGGAATCTTTGACTGAACTTGAATCTGTATTAGGCCTCCGTTTTTCAAGAATGTATAGGTAAATAGTACAAGTCAGAATGTGAACAGTACTGTATAAGCCGCCAATGAAATTAAACACACAGTTTATGTGTATCGTCTTTCACTTGAGTCAAGCCCCCGGGGGCACTATATCATGGGGGTGCAGACTTGGTTGCATTCAAGTGCTTTACCCAACATGATCGGATGATTAAGCGTTCTCATCACTGATTGAAGAACACCAGGTTCTCCATAGCCTAGCATAGCTGCAGCAGGGTTCCCTGAGCAACAATGCCTCTAGGTGCTTTTGGATTCAAACCTAAATGTATTTATTTGGTTTGTTTTCCCTTGTATTTTCCTAGAGAGGGATGTTACCCCTTGAAATGCCAACATTGGCCAGTAGGTGTCATTGGGAGTAAAGTGCACCACATGCACAAGTGTATCCAAGGTTGGGGATATTTCATATTTCCAATAGTTATTTCATGGTTCCTGTTGGGTTCAGAGGCTTCAACCGTAAAGAGCTGACATGACCCCTTTAATAGTTTGGACTGTTAGTTTGCATTTTATCTGTCTAGGTTTTCCGTAGAGCTGACAAAATGTTAGAAAATTGACAAGTCTGGCTTCTAGGTCGATTGAGTGTGTTTCAAAAAGTAACTTCATTTTCGTATAACTCCTAAAACATGTAAATGAATTCTGCTAAACTTCTTAAAGACTGCAAATGAGATATGAACACAATGTCAAAACAGGTGTCTTAGGACAATCCCTCCCACCACGGATGTATAGAAACAAAGAGCTAAGCAAATATCACATTTCTGTGAAATGTATCTGGATAGTGTAGATTCATCGATGCCCAGTTGGCAGAGAAGAAGTGCAACCTGCACTCACTCGCTCCCATGTACAGAGGAATGGAAGCACCAACTCACCCAGCATTTGGCACAGGATACTGGCCGAAGAGAGGTCTGTTATTTCCAAAGACAGGATGAGGCCTCAGGACACCTGGAAGCAGGAGAAGGCAAAGCAGGGAATGGAAACCATTGCAGGGTCTGACCCCTGGTGATGGAGCAGCAAGGGTGAACTGTGTTTAATTTGGACGCACACTCTCAAGCGGACAGGAGACATGGGATTGAAGGTGATGTGCTGAGATTTACAAGAGTGCACAGCAGATGTTTGGCTGAGAGAACTCAAAGAAACCAGCGCAAAATATCCCCACAGTTGATTCTGAGACCAAGATCCCAGCTGCAAAATTTGAGGTAGCAGAGGCAATGGTCAGTGAGGGATAGGGCTACGGATGATGGCACACGCTGAGTCTCAGGGATCTGGAGTGCGTTCTGCGATGTGGTGGGTCGAATCAAGAGAGCAAACCGAACTGTGTACCAATGATAAAGCAACCACAAAGGTCGCGCGTTTGAGATTACCGATATGTCCCATGGCCACACCAGTGCATCTGCAGGACCAGGGACCAATTGGGCATTTTGCCAATAGAGCATGTGTGGGGCTGAATCAGAGCTATCGTGCATCTGGTCTGAGGGGTCCAGGGGGCCATGGGTTTGAAATCAGAATGAAAAGCCT
Source organism: Vicugna pacos (assembly GCF_048564905.1). NCBI lineage: Eukaryota > Metazoa > Chordata > Mammalia > Artiodactyla > Camelidae > Vicugna > Vicugna pacos. The sequence continues at coordinate 12,109,833 of NW_027328741.1, read as the reverse complement.
TAGGATCTGCTTCATTCATAAACTGGGCTGGGATTATGGTTTGGTTTGAGGCACAGGATGCGCAAAAGCTCTGTGATTGCCTTCGTGCACACGTGCCACAATGATGAGAGGACAAGGAAGAGTGGTCCAAGACCACAGCATGAGAAGAGGAAGCATTTCCTTCAGCACTATCTCCCAAAATCGGATGCTACATTTTGGATGGCACCGGCACGGTACGACACTGAGGACACCAAGGTAGGTCTGCGGGATCATTCCAGCAGGCCCTGATGTGTGACAACCATAGATATGCTTCCACTGTTGTTTCTGTAGACAGAGAAGCTCTGAGAAAAACTGCTTTCATTGGGACATTCCAGTGGCACTACAAAGCACAAGCGCACTCTCAGTTTGCTGTTTTGGAAACACTCCAAAATGACATAGAGCAGAATGCAGAGCTGAGAACCTTTAGAAGCTTCATTTCCACAAGAGGAAGTGTCCTGCACACTTTCAGAATTGTGAGATAAGCGTAATCAAAATGAAGTTATGCTAATCGAAATAGTATGGGTTGTTCATCAAAACTAATGGAACACCAGCAATTGGAGATATACCAGACAACACACACAGGAAGAGAATATGGCATCAATGTCTAGGAGAAATTGTCCTCACAGAAATTCCATGGAATTCCATAGAGCCAAGAGCCTAAAATTTTCACTTAACAAAGCCCTACAAATCTACATTAGATTCCTGATATTACCTGACGAGTAGAGATGAAGAAGTACAGCAAAAGAAACAGGAAGTACCATTTTCAGTTCCAAAGATATTGAAGGACCAAAAGATAAGCTTTCAAACAACTAGACTGCAAAACGCTATCCAGACCAATTGTTGAAAATGTAGGTCAGGAAAAAACTAAAAACAACAGTGTCTCAGAATCACAAAAGGCAGAATACAAGAAAAGGGGAAGACAAAGTCTAAAGACGAGCCAAAAAATATCAGGAATCTCAATGGATGTGATAAAATCAGGGCTAAAATTCAGTCGTAAGCAGACTAGATAATGCAGAGGGACGCGTGAATGACTGTGAAGACAGGGGAACAGAAACCCCTCGGTCAGAAGCGGACAAAGGAAATCAAGTGCAAACCAATGAAAACATTGCTGTTGAATCCTGGGTTAAGACAGGGCATGAAAAACTAGAATTCATAAGAGTCCCAGATGGAAAAGCAAGAGATAAAGAAACAAAAATGTCTGAAAATATATCTGTAGAAAATTCAGACTGAAACTTGCTGAAAGCCAAGAAAGAATCATCTAAGCGAGTTCAGGAATTACACAGCATCCAAAAGAGGTGGAATCAAAATAGACCTACCAGCAGCTGTATGATTCAAATCAACAAAGTTCACGAATATCCCAGTGATTTAAAATGCACCTGGAGGAAACAACATAGTCACAAGGGATCCTCCTGAGGGGTTTCAGATGATATCTCGGCAGCAATATTGCAGGACAGGGAGGAGTGCCAGGACACAGACCATATCCTGAATGGCCATATGCTGCCACTAAAGGTAGCCTATGCCAAATGAACAACATTTCTAATAACAGCTGAACTAGAGAATTCCACAAACCGGCAAATCTTAAAAGAATACAGCAGTTCAAAACTTATCCTACAAGAATGTTTGAGAAAACTACCCTGAATAGAAAACCAGCAAGATGAAATGGAAAGAAGAAACCATTATTGGAAATGCAAGAAGAGCATGAGTGGCAAAGAAGAAACAAGAAGAAGGTAAGGAGGACATCAAAACCATAAAAATGGTAGAGGGAAGCAGGAAATCATAGGTGATTGGAAGCACTCTCTTAAGTGAATCAGCTTATTTTACTCTCGGTTTGAAGTGAAAGGAGGGATGCATGGCCTGACGTGTTTGCAAACAAGCAAGAAGCAGACCAACAGAAATCAAACCAACAAACAAGCACCAAAAGGGTACGGTTGGCTGACATATAACAAGGGAACCATGATTATTCAAAAGAAAATACTCAAGGTGATGTCAAGGATCATTCAGCACGCATCGACCCAGTATCATGGCTTGCATGTACTCAGCACACTTGTATTCGGAAATCAGAGGCGTGCATTCATATTCGTAAATTTTGATTCATAAGAGCATATCGTGACTTAACCCAAATGCCGATATGGAATCTAATGGATTCCTGGTCCGTGATGTACAATTGCATGTCTTCCAACAGAATGAAGGAATCCCATATTCTACGCTACGTAGAGAAGAAATGTAAGAAGCCTATAACAAAGGCAAGTAGCTCTGCCAAAGTGTACTAAGAGCAAAAGAGACCGACAGCAAAGTGCACATTGGTGTTGGTTAAATTTCTTGGAATTTCAGTCCCCATGAAACCAATGGATCCATGTCCTGAGAGTGCGGGTGTTTCAGCAGAAATCAGGTGACGCATATGTATTCCGGGTGTACGGATATTATAGGAACATAAGTCTCCTTTAGTGGGTCTCTGTGTACTGTGAACTGTTAGAAAGTTTAAAGAAGTGTGAAACCATCAACAGAAAAGTGACACACTTTCTTCCATTGGTTCTGTGCATACAGATCTGAACAAAAGGAAAGAGAGAAGAAGAAAGGCGCATGGGACTCTAGTGGGTAGAATCACATTTAACTTAGTAACCATTCGTCAGATGCAGCCCCTCCCCCAACACTGACAAGATGCAGCAGCCATTGGGGATGGCAGTTAGCGGTTGGATTCCAGGTGGAATGTTGGTGTGTACCGCGAGGCTTGTTGTGGCTGGTGGATCCTAGGGAACCGGGCAGAGTTCTGTGGGTGGATCAGTGTGATGGAGGGGCTGCCGCCCTCTGTGGAGCTTGGCTTAGGTGTTTGATCAGGGAAGCTGTGTATGTTCGAGATACTGATGCTGCCCAAAGACCTGAGTTCACAGGTCAGTTTCCAGAACCTGAAAGGACAGACAGTGGAAGATCTGCCTGTCATCAGCTTACTGGTGAGGCTCCGAGGTACTGTCAGACTTCCCCGGTCTTATTGAAGTCGACTTTAGGGGAGACACGAAGAGAAGCTGGCCGAAAAGCTGTCTGCACTGATTAAGGAGACATGCGAACACATGGATGAGAGATGTTCTGCTACAATGGAGAATACTGGCGTGGAGACAGCTGTAGAGGATACCAGGCTCAAAAGTCATTCATGAGACATATTGTACCTCGCTCATACTGGCAAAAACATATGGAGTGCCAACGTGGACTTGAGGAATTTCCTCAAATCTCTTCTCCAAGAACGGGTCCAAGGTCCCTGACGTCTGCAAGAGAAGAGATGGCAGAGATGATCAAAACGCTCCTGTTCTTGGAAGAGGTCGTGAGAATCTACACGTACCAAGGGGCCTTCCCGAGCCATTCAAACCAGAATTCACCAAACCCAGCTAAGCCTTTTCCTAGGTTTGGGCCTCGCTAGCAAGCACTTGACCTTCCCTCCCCTACACTCAGGCATCCATTTTGAAAGATCAGTACCTGAGTTGCAATGAAGCCATTACTAGAAGAGCAAGCACTTCCTAGAATCAGAGTTCCTCCAGCTTCACACTCTGTGAACAGTGAACTCCTTAAAGTTCAAAAAGTCTCGGCTGAAATAGATAGGAATTGAATACTTAGCTCACACATAGAAACGATGGCCTTCCGCTAGATTCAGCAAATGTTGTGTATGTCTTCCCTGGGGTGAAGGGAGTGTGGTAAGTGAGGGGAATCTTTGACTGAACTTGAATCTGTATTAGGCCTCAGTTTTTCAAGAATGTATAGGTAAATAGTACAAGCCAGAATGTGAACTGTACTGTATAAGCCGCCAATGAAATTAAACACACAGCTTATGTGGATCGTCTTTCACTTGAGTCAAGCCCCCGGGGGCACTATATCATGGGGGTGCAGACTTGGTTGCATTCAAGTGCTTTACCCAACATGATCGGATGATTAAGCGTTCTCATCACTGATTGAAGAACACCAGGTTCTCCATAGACTAGCATAATTGCAGCAGGGTTCTCCTAGCTAGAATGCCTCTAGGTCCTTTTGGATTCAAACCTAAATGTATATATTTGGTTTCTTTCCTCTTGTATTTTCCTAGAGATGGATGTGACCCCTTGAAATGCCAACATTGGCCAGTAGGTGTCATTGGGAGTAAAGGGCACCACATGCACAAGGGAATCCAAGCTTGGGGGTTATTTCATGTTTCCATTAGTTATTTCATGGTTCCTGTTGGTTTCGGAGGCTTCAAATGTAAAGAGCTGACATGACCCCTTTAACAGTTTGGACTGCTAGTTTGCAATCTATCTGTCTAGGTTTTCTGTATAGCTGAAAAATGTTACCAAAATTGACAAGTCTGGCTTCTAGGTCGATTGAGTGTGTTTCAAAAAATAACTCCATTTTCGTATAACTTCAAAACATGTAAATGTACTCTGTTAAACTACTTAAAGTCTGCAAATGAGATATCAAAACAATGTCAAAACAGGTGTCTTCGGACAATCCCTCCCACCACGGCTGTATAGAAACAAAGAGCTAAGCAAATATCACATTTCTGTGAAATGTATCTGGATAGTGTTGATTCATCGATGCCCAGTTGGCAGAGAAGAATTGCAACCTGCGCTCACATGCTCCCATGTACACAGCAATGGAAACATCCACTCACACAGCCCTTGGCACAGGACACATGCCGAAGAGAGGTCTGTTACTTCCAAAGACAGGATGAGGCTTCAGGACACCTGGAAGCAGGAGAAGGCAAAGCAGGGGATGAAAACCAGTGCAGGGTCTGACCCCTGGTGATGGAGCAACAAGGGTGAAACTCTGTTTAACTTGGACGCACACTCTCAAGCGGACAGGAGACATGGGATAGAAGGTGATGTGCTGAGATTTACAAGAGTGCACAGCAGATGCTTGGCTGACAGAACTCAAAGTAACCAGCGCAAAATATCCCCGAAGTTGATTCTGGGACTAAGATCCCAGCTGCCATATTTGAGGTTGCAGAGGCAATGGTCAGTGAGGGATAGGGCTACGGATGATGGCACACGCTGAGTCTCAGGGATCTGGAGTGCATTGTGGGATGTGGTGGGTCGAATCAAGAGAGCAAACCGAACTGTGTACCAAGGATAAAGCAACCACACTGGTCACGCGGTTGAGATTACCGATATGTCCCATGGCCACACACAGTGCATCTGCAGGACCAGGGACAAATTGGACATTTTGCCAATAGAGCACGTTTGGGGCTGTATCAGAGCTATCGTGCATCTGGTCTGAGGGTTCCAGGAGGCCTTGGGTTTGAAATCAGAATGAAAATCCTTAGGATCTTATACATTCATAACCTGGGCTGGGATTATGGTTTGGTTTGAGGCACAGGATGCGCAACAGCTCTGTGGTTGCCTTTGTGCACCCGTGCCACAAGGATGAGAGGACCAGGTAGAGTGATCCAAGTCCACAGAGTGAGAAGAGGAAGCATTACCTTCAGCACTATCTCCCAAAAGCGGATGCTACATTTTGGATGGCACCGGCACGGTATGGCACCGAGGACACCAAGGTAGGTCTGCGGGATCATTCCTGCATTCCCTTATGTGTGACATCCATGGATGTGCTTCCACTGTTTTTTCAGTAGACAGAGAAACCCTGGGAAGAACTGCTTGCATTGGGATATTCCCGTGGCACTACAAAGCACATGCACACTCTCAGTTTGCTGTTTTGGAAACACTCCAAAATGACATAGAGCAGAAGGCAGAGCTGAGAACCTTTAGAAGCCTCATTTCCACAAGAGGAAGTGTCCTGTGCACTTTCAGAATTGTGAGATAAGCGTAATTAAAATGAAGATATGCTAATCGAATTAGTATGTGTTGTTCATCAAAACAAATGCAACAACAGCAATTGGAGATATACCAAACAACACACACAGGAACTGAATATGGCATCAATATCTAGGAGAATTTGTCCTCACAGAAATCCCATGGAATTGCGTACAGCCAAGAGTCTTAAATTTTCACTTAACAAAGCCCTAGAATTGTACATTAGATACCTGATATTACCTGACCAGAAGAGATGAAGAAGTACAGAAAAAGAAAAATGAAGTACCATTTTCAGTTCCAAAGATATTGACGGCCCAAAAGATAAGCTTTCAAACAACTAGACTGCAAAACGCTATCCAGACAAAATGTTGAAATTGGAGGTCAGGATAACACTGAAAAACAACAGTGTGTCAGAATCACAAAAGGCAGAATACCAGAAAAGGGGAAGAGAAAGTCTAAAAACGAGCCATAAAATATCAGAAAACTCAATGGATGTGATATTATCAGGGCTAAAATTCAGTCCTTAGCAGACAAGAAAATGCAGAGGGACGCATGAATGACTGTGAAGACAGGGGAACAGAAATCCCTCGGTCAGAAGCGGATACAGGAAATCAAGTGCAAACCAATGAAAACATTGCTGTTGAATCCTGGTTTAAGACAGGGCATGAAAGACTAGAATTCATAAGAGTCACAAATGGAAACGCAAGAGATAAAGAAACAAAAAATGTCTGAAAATTTATCTGTAGAAAACTCAGACAGAAACATGCTGAAAGCCAAGAAAGAATCATCTATGCGAATTCAGGAATTACACAGCATCCAAAGGAGGTGGAATCCCAATAGACCTACCAGCAGCTGTATGATTCAAACCAACAAAGTTCACGAATATCCCAGTGATTTAAAATGCACCTGGAGGAAACAACATAGTCACAAGGGAACCTCCAGAGGGGATCCAGCTGATATCTCGGCAGCAATTTTGCAGGACAGGGAGGAGTGCCAGGACACAGACCATATCCTAAATGGCCAAATGTTAACACCTAGGGTAGCCTATGCCCCATGACCACCATTTATAATAACGGCAGGGCTAGAGAATTCCACAGAATGGCAAATCATAAAAGAATTCAGCAGTTCAAAACTTATTCTAAAAGGAAGGCTGAGAATACTCCCCTGAATAGAAAAGCAGCAAGATGAAAAGGAAAGAAGGAAACCATTATTGGAAATGCAAGAAGAGCATGAGTGGCAAAGAGAAACAAGAAGAAAGCAAGGAGGACATCAAAACCCTAAAGATGGGAGAGGGAAGCAGGAAATCATAGGGGATTGGAAGCACTATCTTAAATGAATCAGCTTATTTGACTCTCTGTTTGAAGCGAAAGGAGAGATGCATGGCCTGACGTCTTTGCAAAACAAGCGAGAAGAAGACCAACAAAGAATCAAGCCAACAAACAACCTTTAAAAAGAACGGTTGGCTGACATATAACAAGGGAAACATGATTATTCAAAAGAAAATACTTAAGGTGATGTCAAGGTTCATTCAGCACTCATCGACCCTGTATCGCGGCTTGCAAGTACTCAGCACACTTGTATTCTGAAATCAGAGGCGAGAATTCATATTCGTAAATATTGATTCATAAGAGCATATCGTAACCCCACCCAAATGCCGATTTCGAATCCAATGGATTCCTTGTCCGTGATGTAGACTTGTATGTCTTCCAACAGGATGAAGGAATGCCATATTCTACGCTACGTAGAGAAGAAATTTAAGAAGCCTATAACAAAGGCAAGTAGCTCTGCCAAAGTGTACTAAGAGCAAAAGAGACAGACAGTAAAATGCACATTGGGGTTGGTTTCATTTCTTGGAATTTCAGCCTCCATGAAACAAATGGATCCATGTCCTGAGAGTGCGGGTGTTTCAGCAGAAATCAGGCGACGCATATGTATTCCGGGTGTACGGACATTATAAGAACATAAGTCTCCTTTAGTGGGTCTCTGTGTACTGTGAACTGTTAGAAAGTTTAAAGACGTGTGAAACCATCAACTGAAAAGCGACACACTTCTCTCCATTGGTACTGTACATACAGATCTGAACAAAAGAAAATAGGTAAGAAGAAAGGCCCATGGGACGCTAGTGGGTAGAATCACATTTACCTTAGGAACCTCTCGTCGGATGCAGCCCCTCCCCAAACACTGACAAGATGCAGCAGACAATGGGGATGGCAATTACCCGTTGGATTCCAGGTGGAATTTTGGAGTGTACCGCGAGGCTTGTTGTGGCTGTTGGATCCTAGGGAACCGGGCAGAGTTCTGTGGGTGGATCAGTTTGTAGGCGGGGCTGCCGCCCTCTGTGGAGCTTGGCTTATGTGTTTGGTCTGGGAAGCCGTGTAAGTTCGAGATACGGCTGCTGCCCAAAGACCTGAGTTCCCAGGTCAGTTTCCAGAACCTGAAAGGGCAGACAGTGGAAGATCTGCCTGTCATCAGCTTACTGGTGAGGCTCCGAGGTATTTTCAGACTTGCCCAGTCCTGGTGAAGTCGACTTTAGGGGAGACACGAAGAGAAGCTGGCCGAAAAGCTTGCTGCACGGATTGAGGAGAGATGCGAACACATGGATGAGAGATATTCTTCTACAATGGGGAATACTTGCGTGGAGACAGCTGTAGAGGATACCAGGATCAAAAGTCATTCATGAGACATATTGAACCTCGCTGATACTGGCAGAAACATACGGAGTGCCAACGTGGACTTGAGGAAGTTCCTCAATTGACTTCTCCAAGAACGGGTCCAAGGTCCCTGACGTCTGCAAGAGAAGAGATGGCAGAGATGATCAATACGCTCCTGTTCTTGGAAGAGGTCGTGAGAAACCACACTTCCCAAGGGGCCTTCAGAAGCCATTCAGACAAAAATTCACCAAGGCCAGGTAAGCCTTTTCCCAGGTTTGGGCCTAGTTTGAAAGCACTTGCCATTCCTTCCCCTCCACTCAGGCATCCATTTTGAAGAATCAGTACCTGAGCTGCAATGAAGCCATTAGGAGAAGAGCAAGCCACTCCTAGAATCAGTGTTCCTCCAGCTTCACACTCTGTGAACAACAGTGGACTCCTTAAAAGTCAAATAGTCTCGGCTGAAATCGATAGGAATTGAATAGTTAGCTCACACTTAGAAACGATGGCCTTCTGCTAGATACAGCAAATATTGTGTTTATGTCTTCCCTGGGGTGAAGGGAGTGTGGTAAGTGAGGGGAATCTTTGACTGAACTTGAATCTGTATAAGGCCTCAGTTTTTCAAGACAGTATAGGTAAATAGCACAAGTCAGAAATTGAACTGTACTGTAAAAGTCGCCAATGACATTAAAGACACAGCTTATGTGGATCGTCTTTCACTTGACTCAAGCCCCCAGGGGCACTATATCATGGGGGTGCAGACTTGGTTGCGTTAAATGGCTTTACCCAACATGATCGGATGATAAAGCGTTCTCATCACTGGTAGAAGTACACCTGGTTCTCCATAGACTAGCATAACTGCAGCAGGGTTCTACTAGCTATAATGCCCATAGGTGCTTTTGGATTCAAACCTAAATTATATATTTGGATTCTTTCTTCTTGTATTTTCCTAGAGAGGGATGTTACCCCTTGAAATGCCAACATTGGCCAGTAGGTGTCATTGGGAGTAAAGGGCAGCACATGCACAAGTGTATCCAAGGTTGGGGGTTATTTCATGTTTCCAAAAGTTATTTCATGGTTCATGTTGGGTTCGGAGGCTTCAACCGTAAAGAGCTGACATGAACCCTTTAACAGTTTGGACTGCTAGTTTGCATTCTATCTGTCTAGGTTTTCCGTAGAGCTGACACAATGTTACCAAAATTGACAAGTCTGGCTTCTAGGTCGATTGAGTGTGTTTCAAAAAATAACTTCATTTTCGTATAACTCCCAAAAAATGTAAATGAATTCTGTTAAAATTCTTAAAGACTGCAAATGAGATATCAACACAATGTCAAAATAGTTGTCTTCGGACAATCCCTCCCACCACGGCTGTATAGAAACAAAGAGCTAAGCAAATATCACATTTCTGTGGAATGTATCTGGATAGTGATGATTCATAGATGCCCAGTTGGCAGAGAAGAAGTGCAAAATGCACTCATTCACTCCCATGTACGGAGGAATGGTAACAACAACTCACCCAGCCCTTGGCACAGGATACTTGCCGAAGAGAGGTCTGTTATTTCCAAAGACAGGATGAGGCCTCAGGACACATGGAAGCAGGAGAAGGCAAAGCAGGGAATGGAAACCAGTGCAGTGTCTGACCCCTGGTGATGGAGCAACAAGGGTGAAATTCTGTTTAACTTGGACGCACACTCTCAAGCGGACAGGAGACATGGTATTGAAGGTGATGTGCTGAGATTTACAAGAGTGCACAGCAGATGCTTGGCTGACAGAACTCAAAGAAACCAGCGCAAAATATCCCCACAATTGACTCTGAGACCAAGATCCGTGATGCCAAATTTGAGTTAGCAGGGGCAACGGTCAGTGAGGGATAGGGCTACGGATGATGGCAAACGCTGAGTCTCAGCGATCTGGAGTGCGTTGTAGGATGTGGTGGGTCGAATCAAGAGAGCAAACCAAACAGTGTACGAATGATAAATCAACCACACTGGTCGCGCGGTTGAGATTACCGATATGTCCCATGGCCACACCCAGTGCATCTGCAGGACCAGGGACCAATTGGGCATTTTTTCAATAGAGCACGTGTGGGGCTGAATCAGAGCGATTGTGCATCTGCTCTGAGGGATCCAGGGGGCCTTGGGTTTGAAATCAGAATGAAAAGCCTTTGGATCTGCTACATTCATAACCTGGGCTGGGATTATTGTTTGGTTTGAGGTAGAGGATGCGCAACATCTCTGTGGTTGCCTTCATGAACCCGTGTCACAAGGATGAGAGGACGAGGAAGAGTGGTCCAACTCCACAGCGTGAGAAGAGGAAGCATTTCTTTCAGCACTATCTCCCAATATCGGATGCTAGATTTTGTATGGCACCGGCACGGTACGGCACCGAGGACACCAAGGTCTGTCTGCGGGATCATTCCAGCAGGCCCTGATGTGTGACATCCATGGATGTGTTTCCACTGCTGTTTCAGTAGACAGAGAAGCTCTGGGAAGAACTGCTTTCATTGGGATATTCCAGTGGCACTACAAAGCACAAGCGCACACTCAGTTTGCTGTTTGGAAACACTCCAAAATGACATAGAGCAGAATGCAGAGCTCAGAACCTTTAGAAGCCTCATTTCCTCAAGAGGAAGTGTCCTGCGCACTTTCAGAATTGTGAGATAAGCGTAATCAAAATGAAGTTATGCTAATCGAAATAGTATGGGTTGTTCATCAAAACTAATGGAACACCAGCAATTGGAGATATACCAGACAACACACACAGGAACAGAATATGGCATCAATGTCTAGGAGAATTTGTCCTCACAGAAATCTCATGGAATTGCATAGAGCCAAGATTCTAAAATTTTCACTTAACCAAGCCCTAAAAGTCTACATTAAATACCTGATATTACCTGACCATTAGAGATGAAAAAGTATAATAAAAGTAACAGGAAGTACCATTTTCAGTTCCAAAATATTGAAGGCCCAAAAGATAAGCTTTCAAACAACTAGACTGCAAAACGCTATCCAAAAAAAGTATTGAAAATGGAGGTCAGGAAACACTGAAGAAAAACAGGGTCTCAGAAGCACAAAAGGCAGAATACAAGAATAGGGGAAGAGAAAGTCTAAAGACGAGCCAAAAAATATCAGAAAACTCAATGGATGTGATAATATCAGAGCTAAAATTCAGTCCTTAGCAGAGTAGATAATGCAGAGGGAGGCGTGAATGACTGTGAAGACAGGGGAACAGAAATCCCACGGTCAGAAGCGGACATAGGAAAGCAAGTGCAAACCAAAGAAAACATTGCTGTTGAATCCTGGGTTAAGAAAGGGCATGAAAGACTAGAATTCATAAGAGTCCCAGATGGAAAAGTAAGAGATAAAGAAACAAAAAATGTCTGAAAATTTATCTGTAGGAAAATTAGACTGAAACTTGCTGAAAACCATGAAAGGATCATCTATGCGAATTCAGGAAGTACACACCATCCAAAGGAGGTGGAATCCCAATAGACCTACCAGTAGCTGTATGATACAAATCAACAAAGTTCACGAATATCCGAGTGATTTAAAATGCACCTAGAGGAAAAATCATAGTCACAAGGGAACCTCCGGAGGGGTTTCAGCATATATCTCGGCAGCAATATTGCAGGACAGGGAGGAGTGCCAGGACGCAGACCATATCTGAATGGCCAAATGTTGCCACCTAGGGTAGCCTATGCCCCATGAACACCATTTCTAATAACGGCAGAACTAGAGAATTCCACAGACCAGTAAATCTTAAAAGTATTCAGCAGTTCAAAACTTCCTCTAAAAGGAAGGTTGAGAATACACCCCTGAATAGAAAAGCAGCAAGATGAAATGGAAAGAAGAAAACCATTATTGGAAATGCAAGAAGAGCATGAGTGGCAAAGAAGAAAAAAGAAGAAGGCAAGGAGGACATCAAAAAACTAAAGATGGGCGAGGGAAGCTGGAAATCATAGGTGATTGGAAGCACTCTCTTAAGTGAATCAGCTTATTTGACTCTCTGAAGCGAAAGGAGAGATGCATGGCCTGCGGTCTTTGCAAAACAAGCAAGAAGCAGACCAAAAAAGAATGAAACCAACAAACAAGCACCAAAAGGGTACGGTTGGCTGACATATACCAAGGGAACCATGACTATTCAAAAGAAATTACTCAAGGTGATATCAAGGATAATTCAGCACGCGTCGACCCAGTATCGCGGCTTGCATGTACTCAGCACACTTGTATTCGGAAATCAGAGGCGTGCATTCATATTCGTAAATATAGATTCATAAGAGCATATTGTGACCTCAGCAAAATGCCGATTTGGAATCAAATTGATTCCTGGTCCGTGATGTAGAATTGTGTGTCTTCCAACAGGATGAAGGAATGCCATATTCTACGCTACGTAGAGAAGAAATGTAAGAAGCCTATAACAAAGGCAAGTAGCTCTGCCAAAGTGTACTAAGAGCAAAAGAGTCAGACAGTAAATGCACATTGGGGTTGGTTTAATTTCTTGGAATTTCAGCCCCCATGAAACCAATGGATTCATGTCCTGAGAGTGCGGGTGTTTCAGCAGAAATCAGGCGACGCATATGTATTCCGGGTCTACGGATATTATAGGAACATATGTCTCCTTTAGTGGGTCTCTGTGTACTGTGAACTGTTAGAAAGTTTAAAGAAGTGTGAAAACATAAACTGAAAAGGGACACACTTCTCTCCATTGTTACTGTGCATACAGATCTGAACAAAAGGAAAGAGGGAAGAAGAAAGGCCCATGGGACGCTAGTGGGTAGAATCACATTTACCTTAGGAACCTCTCGTCGGATGCAGCCCCTCCCCCAACACTGACAAGATGCAGCAGCCATTGGGGATGGCAGTTAGCGGTTGGATTCCAGGTGGAATGTTGGTGTGTACCGCGAGGCTTGTTGTGGCTGTTGGATCCTAGGTAACCGGGCAGAGTTCTGTGGGTGGATCAGTGTGATGGCGGGGCTGCCGCCCTCTGTGGAGCTTGGCTTAGGAGTTTGGCCCGGGAAGCTGTGTAAGTTCGAGATACTGCTGCTGCCAAAAGACCTGAGTTCACAGGTCAGTTTCCAGAAACTGAAAGGGCAGACAGTGGAAGATCTGCCTGTCATCAGCTTACTGGTGAGGCTCTGAGGTACTTTCAGACTTGCCCAGTCCTACTGAAGTCGACTTTAGGGGAGACACGAAGAGAAGCTGGCTGAAAAGCTTGCTGCACGGATTGAGGAGAGATGCGAACACATGGATGAGAGACGTTCTGCTACAATGGAGAATACTGGCGTGGAGACAGCTGTAGAGGATACCAGGCTCAAAAGACATTCATGAGACATATTGAACCTCGCTGATACTGGCAGAAACATACGGAGTGCCAACGTGGACTTGAGGAAGTTCCTCAATTCTCTTCTCCAAGAACGGGTCCAAGGTCCCTGACGTCTGCAAGAGAAGAGATGGCAGAGATGATCAAAACGCTCCTGTTCTTGGAAGAGGTCGTGAGAATCCACACGTCCCAAGGGGTCTTCCCTAGCCATTCAGACCAAAATTCACCAAGCCCAGGTAAGCCATTTCCCAGGTTTGAGCCTAGATAGCAAGAACTTGCCCTTCCCTCCCCTCCACTCAGGCATCCATTTTGAAGGATCAGTACCTGAGCTGCAATGAAGCCATTAGGAGAAGAGCAAACCCCTCCTAGAATTAGAGTTCCTCCAGCTTCACACTCTGTGAACAACAGTGAAATCCTTAAAGGTCAAATAGTCTCGGCTGAAATCGATAAGAATTGAATAACTAACTCACACTTAGAAAAGATGGCCTTCCGCTAGATTCAGCAAATGTTGTGTTTATGTCTTCCCTGGGGTGAAGGGAGTGTGGTAAGTGAGGGGAATCTTTGACTGAACTTGAATCTGTATTAGGCCTCAGTTTTTCTACACAGTATAGGTAAATAGTACAAGTCAGAAAGTGAACTGTACTGTAAAAGTCGCCAATGACATTAAAGACACAGCTTATGTGGATCGTCTTTCACTTGAGTCAAGCCCACGGGGGCTCTATAAAATGGGGGTGCAAAGTTGATTGCGTTAAATGGCTTTACCCAACATGATCGGATGATAAAGCGTTCTCATCACTGATAGAAGTACACCTGGTTCTCCATAGACTAGCATAACTGCAGCAGATTTCTCCAAGCTATAATGCACATAGGTGCTTTTGGATTCAAACCTAAATGTATATATTTGGTTTGTTTCTTCTTGTATTTTCCTAGAGAGGGATGTTATCCCTTGAAATGCCAACATTGGCCAGTAGGTGCCATTGGGAGTAAAGGGCAGCACATGCACAAGTGTATCCAAGGTTGAGGGTTATTTCATGTTTCCAATAGTTATTTCATGGTTCACGTTGGGTTCGGAGGCTTCAACCGTAAAGAGCTGACATGACCCCTTTAACAGTTTGGACTGCTAGTTTGCATTCTATCTGTCTAGCTTTTCCGTAGAGCTGAAACAATGTTACCAAAATTGACAAGTCTGGCTTCTAGGTCGATTTAGTGTGTTTCAAAAAATAACTCCATTTTCGTATAAATCCCAAAACATGTAAATGAATTCTGTTAAAATTCTTAAAGACTGCAAATGAGATATCAACACAATGTCAAAAGAGTTGTCTTCGGACAATCCCTCCCACCACGGCTGTATAGAAACAAAGAGCTAAGCAAATATCACATTTCTGTGAAATGTATCTGGATAGTGTTGATTCATCGATGCCCAGTTGGCAGAGAAGAAGTGCAACCTGCACTCACTCGCCCTCATTTACAGAGCAATGGAAAACCCTACTCACCCAGCCCTTGGCACAGGATAGTGGCCGAAGAGAGGTCTGTTATTTCCAAAGACAGGATGAGGCCTCAGGACACCTGGAAGCAGGAAAAGGCAAAGCAGGGAATGGAAATCAGTGCAGGGTCGGACCCCTGGTGATGGAGCAGCAAGGGTAAACTGTGTTAAACTTGGACGCACACTCTCAAGCGGACAGGAGACATGGGATAGAAGGTGATGTGCTGAGATTTATAAGAGTGCCCAGCAGAAGTTTGGCTGACAGAACTCAAAGAATCCAGCACAAAATATCCCCACAGTTGATTCTGAGACCAAGATCCGTGATGCCAAATTTGAGTTAGCAGGGGCAACGGTCAGTGAGAGATAGGGCTACTGATGATGGCAAACGCTGAGTCTCAGCGATCTGGAGTGCGTTGTGGGATTTGGTGGGTCGAATCAAGAGAGCAAACCAAACAGTGTACGAATGATAAATCAACCACACTGGTCACACGGTTGAGATTACCGATATGTCCCATGGCCACACCCAGTGCATCTGCAGGACCAGGGACCAATTGGGCATTTTGCCAATAGAGCACGTGTGGGGCTGAATCAGAGTGATCATGCATCTGCTCTGAGGGATCCAGGGGGCCTTGGTTTTGAAATCAGAATGAAAAGCCTTTGGATCAGCCTCATTCATAACCTGGGCTGGGATTATGGTTTGGTTTGAGTCACAGGATGCGCAACAACTCTGTGGTTGCCTTCGTGCACCCGTGCCACAAGGATGAGAGGACAAGGAAGAGTGGTCCAACTTCACAGCGTGAGAAGAGGAAGCATTTCTTTCAGCACTATCTCCCAAATGCGGATGCTACATTTTGGATGGCACCGGCACGGTACGGCATCGAGGACACCAATGTCGGTCTGCGGGATCATTCCAGCAGGCCCTGATGTATGACATCCATGGATGTTCTTCCACTGCATTTTCAGTAGACAGAGAAGCTCTGGGAAAACTGATTTCATTGGGATATTCCAGTGGCACTACAAAGCACAAGCGCACTCTCAGTTTGCTGTTTTGGAAACACTAAAAAATGACATAGAGCAGAATGCAGAGCTCAGAACCTTTAGAAGCTTCATTTCAACAAGAGGAAGTGTCCTGCGCACTTTCAGAATTGTGAGATAAGCGTAATCAAAATGAAGTTTTGCTAATCGAAATAGTATGGGTTGTTCATCACAACAAATGCAACACCAGCAATTGGAGATATACCAGACAACACACACAGGAATAGAATATGGCATCAATGTCTAGGAGAAATTGTCCTCACAGAAATCACTTTAAATTGCGTAGAGCCAAGAGTCTAAAATTTTCACTTAACCAAGCCCTAGAAGTCTACATTTAATACCTGATATTATCTGATCATTAGAGATGAAGAAGTACAGTAAAAGAAACAGGAAGTACCATTTTCAGTTCCAAAGATATTGAAGGCCCAAAAGATAAGCATTCAAACATCTACAATGCAAAACGCTAAACAGAACCAGATTTGAAAATGGAGGTCAGGAAACACTGAAGTACAACAGGGTCTCAGAAGCACAAAAGGCCGAATACCGGAAAAGGGGAATAGAAAGTCTCAACACGAGCCAAATAATATCAGAAAACTCAATGGATGTGATAATATCAGGGCTAAAATTTAGTCCTTAGCAGAGTAGATAATGCAGAGGGACGCGTGAATGACTGTGAAGACAGGGGAACAGAAAAACCTCGGTCAGAAGCAGACATAGGAAAGCAAGTGCAAACCAATGTAAACATTGCTGTTGAACCCTGGGTTAAGACAGGGCATGAAAGACTAGAATTCATAAGAGTCCCAAATGGAAAAGCAAGAGATATAGAAACAAAAAATGTCTGAAAATATATCTGTAGAAAAATCAGACTGAAACTTGCTGAAAGCCAAGAAAGAATCATCTATGCGAATTCAGGAATTACACACCATCCAAAGGAGGTGGAATCCCAATAAACCTACCAGTAGCTGTATGATGCAAATCATCAAAGCTCACGAATATCCCAGTGATTTAAAATGCACCTGGAGGAAACAACATAGTCACAAGGGAACCTCCAGAGGGGTTTCAGCAGATATCTCAGCAGCAATATTGCAGGACAGGGAGGAGTGCCAGGACACAGACCATAACCTGAATGGCCAAATGCTGCCACCTAGGGTAGCCTATGCCACATGACCGCCATTTCTAATAATGGCAGAGCTAGAGAATTCCACAAACCGGCAAATCTCAAAAGAATTCAGCAGTTCAAAACTTATCCTACAAGAATGGTTGAGAAATCTACCCTGAATAGAAAAGCAGCAAGATGAATTGGAAAAAGAAACCATTATTGGAAATGCAAGAAGATCATGAGTGGCAAAGAAGAAACAAGAAGGACGGTAGGAGGACATCAAAACCCCAAAGATGGGAGAGGGAAGCAGGAAATCATAGGTGATTGGAAGCACTCTCTTAAGTGAATCAACTTATTTGACTCTCTGTTTGAAGCTAAAGGAGAGATGCATTGTCGGAGCCAGCCGACAATCGATCAGGTCCAGAAACCTGTGCTGCAGGACTGAGAAAAGGAAAGACGTAACAAAAAGACAGCAAGGCAAGAAAAGTTGGGGTTGAGAGGGTCTCACTCTAGCCCGCAAGACGCTAGGTCAAGAGTGGACCTCGAGTTTATTTCAGGTGGTTCTTTTATATGATTTTAACCCATTAGCTCATACATTCCTGCACGTAGGCAATAAAGCCTAACCTCGTGACTCGTATACATTCAACTCAGGTGATACATTCAACTCAGGTGATTGTTCTCTAAAAGGATCACTGATTTGTGTGCCAATTGTATCTCTCCCTCCGAAGGTCTTTTGTGACTAAATAGCTCAAAGAGGTTTCCTCAGGCATTAGCGCACCTGGTGAATTCTTTAGTAAAAGAGGTGGCGGGACAGAGATTGTTCTAACTCAATTGACCTTTGAGCCGGGCGCCCCGCACTGTGGGAGTTTAGGCACAACCTTTGTGCTCGGCAGCCTCAATCTCAGAGCCTGGCGCCCTGCACTTTGGGGTTTTACGCCCAAGTTTTGTGCTCGGCAGCCCACAGTCACGAGTGGCTCCCCGCAATGCATGGCCTGACATGTTTGCAAAACAAGCTAGAAGCCGACCAACAAAGAATCAAACCAACAAACAAGCACCAAAATGGTACGGTTGGCTGACATTTACCAAGGGAAATATGATTATTCAAAAGAATTACTCAAGGTGATGTCAAGGATCATTCAGCATGCATCGACACAGTATCGGGGCTTGCATGTACTCAGCACACTTGTATTCGGAAATCAAAGGCGTGCAAACATATTCGTAAATTTAGATACATAAGAGCATATCGTGACCTAACACTAATGCCGATTTGGAATCAAATGGATTCCTAGTCCGTGATGTAGACTTGTATGTCTTCCAACAGGATGAAGGAATGCCATATTCTACGCTACGTAGAGAAGAAATGTAAGAAGCCTATAACAAAGGCAAGTATCTCTGCCAAAGTGTACTAAGAGCAAAAGAGACCGACAGTAAAGTGCACATTGGGGTTGGTTTCATTTCTTGGAATTTCAGCCCCCATGAAACCAATGGATCCATGTCCTGAGAGTGCGGGTGTTTCAGCAGAAATCAGGCGACGCATATGTATTCCGGGTGTATGGATATTATAGGAACATAAGTCTCCTTTAGTGGGTCTCTGTGTACTGTGAACTGTTAGAAAGTTTAAAGACGTGTGAAACCATCAACTGAAAAGGGACACAATTCCCTCCATTGGTACTGTGCATAGAGATCTGAACAAAAGGAAAGAGGGAAGAAGAAAGGCCCATGGGACTCTAGTGGGTAGAATCACATTTACCTTAGGAACCTCTCGTCGGATGCAGCCCCTCCCCCAACACTGACAAGATGCAGCAGCCATTGGGGATGGCAGTTAGCGGTTGGATTCCAGGTGGAATGTTGGTGTGTACCTCGATGCTTGTTGTGGCTGTTGGATCCTAGGTAACCGGGCAGTGTTCCGTGCGTGGATCAGTGTGATGGAGGGGCTGCCGCCCTCTGTGGAGCTTGGCTTAGGTGTTTGGTCCGGGAAGCTGTGTAAGTTCGAGATACTGCTGCTGCCAAAAGACCTGAGTTCACAGGTCAGTTTCCAGAACCTGAAAGGGCAGACAGTGGAAGAAATGCCTGTCATCAGCTTACTGGTGAGGCTCCGAGGTACTTTCAGACTTGCCCAGTCCTGTTGAAGTCGACTTTAGGGGAGACACGAAGAGAAGCTGGCCGAAAAGCTGGCTGCACGAATTGAGGAGAGATGCGAACACATGGATGAGAGATGTTCTGCTACAATGGAGAATACTGGCGTGGAGACAGCTGTAGAGGATACCAGGCTCAAAAGACATTCATGAGACATAATGAACCTCGCTGATACTGGCAGAAACATACGGAGTGCCAACGTGGACTTGAGGAAGTTCCTCAATTCTCTTCTCCAAGAACGGGTCCAAGGTCCCTGACGTCTGCAAGAGAAGAGATGGCAGAGATGATCAAAACGCTCCTGTTTTTGGAAGAGGTCATGGGAATCCACACTTCTCAAGGGGCCTTCCCAAGCCATTCAGACCAGAATTCACCAAGCCCAGGTAAGTCTTTTCCCAGGTTTGGGCCTAGCTAGCAAGCACTTGCCCTTCCCTCCCCTCCACACAGGCATCCATTTTGAAGGATCAGTAGCTAAGCTGCAATGAAGCCATTAAGAGAAAAACAAGCCCCTCCTAGAATCAGAGTTCCTCCAGCTTCACACTCTTTGAACAACAGTGAACTCCTTAAAGGTCTAATAATCTTGGCTGAAATAGATAGGAATTGAATAATTAGCTCACACCTAGAAACGATGGCCTTCCGCTAGATTCAGCAAATGTTGTGTTTATGTCTTCCCTGGGGTGAAGGGAGTGTGGTAAGTGAGGGGAATCTTTGACTGAACTTGAATCAGTATTAGGCCTCCGTTTTTCAAGACAGTCTAGGTAAATAGTACAAGTCAGAAAGAGAACTGTACTATAAAAGTCACCAATGATATTAAGACACAACTTATGTGGATCGTCTTTCACTTGAGTCAAGCCCCCGGGGGCACTATATCATGGGGGTGCAGACTTGGTTGCGTTAAATGGCTTTACACAACATGATCGAATGATTGAGTGTTCTCATCACTGATAGAAGAACACCTGGTTCTCAATAGATTAGCATAACTGCAGCAGGGTTCTCCTAGCTCGAATGACTCTAGGTCCTTTTGGATTCAAACCTAAATGTATATATTTGGTTTCTTTCCTCTTGTATTTTCCTAGAGAGGGATGTTACCCCTTGAAATGCCAACATTGGCCAGTAGGTGTCATTGGGAGTAAAGGGCACCACATGCACAAGTTTATCCAAGGTTGGGGGTTATTTCAAGTTTCCAATAGTTATTTCATGGTTCCTGTTGGTTTCGGAGGCTTCAACAGTAAAGAGTTGACATGACCCCTTTAACAGTTTGAACTGCTAATTTGCATTCTATCTGTCTAGGTTTTCCGTCGAGCTGACACAATGTTACCAAAATTGAAAAGTCTGGCTTCTAGGTCGATTGAATGTGTTTCAAAAAATAACTTCATTTTCATATAACTCCCAAAACATGTAAATGAATTCTTTTAAACTTCTTAAAGACTGCAAATGAGATATCAACACAATGTCAAAACAGCTGTATTCGGACCATCCCTCCCACCACGGCTGTATAGAAACAAAGAGCTAAGCAAATATCACATTTCTGTGAAATGTATCTGGATAGTGTTGATTCATCGATGCCCAGTTGGCAGAGAAGAAGTGCAACCTGCACTCACTCGCTCCCATGAACAGAGCAATGGAAACATCCACTCACCCAGCCCTTGTCACACGACACATGCGGAAGAGAGGTCTGTTACTTCCAAAGACAGGATGAGGCCTCAGGACACCTGGAAGCAGGAGAAGGCAAAGCAGGGAATGGAAACCAGTGCAGGGTCTGACACATGGTGATGGAGCAACAAGGGTGAAACTGTGTTTAACTTGGACGCACACTATCAAGCGGACAGGAGACATGGGATAGAAGGTGATGTGCTGAGATTTACAAGAGTGCACATCAGATGTTTGGCTGACAGGACTCAAAATCCAGCGCAAAATATCCCCACAGTTGATTCTGAGACCAAGATCCCAGCTGCCAAATTTGAGGTAGCAGAGGCAACGGTCAGTGAGGGATAGGGCTACGGATGAGGGCACACGCTGAGTCTCAGGGATCTGGAGTGCATTGTGGGATGTGGTGGGTCGAATCAAGAGAGCAAACCGAACTGTGTACAAATGATAAAGCAACCACACTGGTCGCGCTGTTGAGATTACTGATATGGCCCATGGCCACACACAGTACATTTGAAGGACCAGGGACCAATTGGGCATTTTTCCAATAGAGCACGTGTGGGGCTGAATCAGAGCAATCGTGCATCAGGTCTGAGTGGTCCAGGGGGCCTTGGTTTTGAAATCAGAATGAAAAGCCTTTGGATCTGCTACATTCATAACCTGGGCTGGGATTATGGTTTGGTTTGAGGCACAGGATGCGCAACACCTCTGTGATTGCTTTCGTGAACCCGTGCCACAATAATGAGAGGACAAGGAAGAGTGGTCCAAGACCACAGCATGAGAAGAGGAAGCATTTCCTTCAGCACTACCTCCCAAAATCAGATGCTACATTTTGGATGGCACCGGCACGGTACGGCACCGAGGACAACAAGGTAGGTCTGCGGGATCATTCCAGCAGGGCCTGATATGTAACATCCATAGATATGCTCTGTAGACAGAGAAGCTCTGAGAAGAACTGCTTACATTATGATATTCCCGAGGCACTACAAATCACAAGCGCACTCTCAGTTTGCTGTTTTGGAAACACTCCAAAATGACATAGAGCAGAATGCAGAGCTCAGAACCTTTTGAAGCTTCATTTCCACAAGAGGAAGTGTCCTGCGCACTATCAGAATTGTGAGATAAACATAATCAAAATGAAGTTATGCTAATCGAAATAGGATGGGTTGTTCATCAGAACTAATGCAACACCATCAATTGGAGATATACCAGACAACACACACAGGAACACGATATGGCATGAATGTCTAGGAGAAATTGTACTCACATAAATCCCATGGAATTGCGTAGAGCCAAGAGTCTAAAATTTTCACTTAACCAAGCCCTAGAATTCTACATTAGATACCTGATATTACCTGACCAGTAGAGATGAAGAAGAACAGTAAAAGAAACAGGAAGTACCATTTTCAGTTCCAAAGATATTGAAGGCCCAAAAGATAAGCTTTTAAACAACTAGACTGCAAAACGCTATCCAGGTCAAGTGTTGAAATTGGAGGTCAGGGAAAAACTGAAAAACAACAGTGTCTCAGTATCACAAAAGGCAGAATACCGGAAAAGGGGAAGAGAAACTCTAAAGACGAGCCAAAAAATATCAGGAAACTCAATGGATGT
Source organism: Vicugna pacos (assembly GCF_048564905.1). Lineage (NCBI taxonomy): Eukaryota > Metazoa > Chordata > Mammalia > Artiodactyla > Camelidae > Vicugna > Vicugna pacos. Next base: position 12,087,075 of record NW_027328741.1, on the reverse strand, counting down.
GATAATATCAGGGCTAAAATTTAGTCGAAAGCAGACTAGATAATGCAGAGGGACGCGTGAATGACTGTGAAGACAGGGGAAGAGAAAAACCTCGGTCAGAAGCAGACATAGGAAAGCAAGTGCAAACCAATGTAAACATTCCTGTAGAACCATGGGTTAAGACAGGGCATGAAAGACTAGAATTCATAAGAGTCCCAGATGGAAAAGCAAGAGATAAAGAAACAAAAAATGTCTGAAAATTTATCTGTAGAAAAATCAGACTGAAAAATGCTGAAAGCCAAGAAAGTATCATCTATGCGAATTCAGGAATTTCACAGCATCCAAAGGAGGTGGAATCCCAATAGACATACCAGCAGCTGTATGATTGAAATCAACAAAGTTCAGAATATCCCAGTGATTTAAATTGCACCTGGAGGATACAACATAGTCACAAGGGAACCTCCAGAGAGGTTTCAGCTGATATCTCGGCAGCAATATTGCAGGACAGGGAGGAGTGTCAGGACACAGACCATAACCTGAATGGCCAAATGCTGCCACCTATGGTAGCCTATGCCACATGACCGCCATTTCTAATAACTGCAGATCTAGTGAATTTCACAGACTGGCAATTCTTAAAAGAATTCAGCAGTTCAAAACTTATCCTACAAGAATGGTTGAGAAATCTACCCTGAATAGAAAAGCATCAAGATGAAATGGAAAGAAGAAACCATTATTGGAAATGCAAGAAGAGCATGAGTGGCAAAGAAGAAACAAGAAGAAGGCAAGGAGGTCATCAAAACCCTAATGATGGGAGAGGGAAGCAGGAAATCATAGGTGATAGGAAGCACTCTCTTAAGTGAATCACCTTATTTGACTCTCAGTTTCAAGCTTAAGGGGAGATGCATGGCATGTCGTGTTTGCAATACAAGCGAGAAGCAGACGAACAAAGAATCAAACCAACAAACAAGCACCAAAAGGGTACGGTTGGCTGATATTTACCAAGGGAAACATGATTATTAAAAAGAAAATACTCAAGGAGATGTCAAGGATCATTCAGCATGCTTCGACCCATTATCGCGGCTTGCATGTACTCAGCATACTTGTATTCGGAAATCAGAGGCGTGCATTCATATTCGTAAATTTTGATTCATAAGAACATATCGTGACCTAAACCTAATGCCGATTTGGAATCAAATGGATTCCTAGTCCTTGATGTAGACTTGTGTGTCTTCCAACAGGATGAAGGAATGCCATATTCTAGGCTACGTAGAGAAGAATTGTAAGAAGCCTAAAACAAATGAAAGTAGCTCTACCAAAGTGTAATAAGAGCAAAAGAGACTGACAGCAAAGTGCACAATCGGGTTGGTTTCATTTCTTGGAATTTCAGCCCCCATGAAACCAATGGATCCATGTCCTGAGAGTGCGGGTGTTTCAGCAGAAATCAGGGGACGCATATGTATTCCGGGTGTACGGATATTATAGGAACATAAGTCTCCTTTAGTGGGTCTCTGTGTACTGTGAACTGTTAGAAAGTTTAAAGAAGTGTGAAACCATCAACTGAAAAGGGACACACTTCCCTCCATTGGTACGGTGCATAGAGATCTGAACAAAAGGAAAGAGGGAAGAAGAAAGGCCCATGGGACTCTAGTGGGTAGAATCACATTTACCTTAGGAACCTCTCGTCGGATGCAGCCCCTCCCCCAACACTGACAAGATGCAGCAGCCATTGGGGATGGCAGTTAGCGGTTGGATTCCAGGTGGAATGTTGGTGTGTACCGCTTGGCTTGTTGTGGCTGTTGGATCCTAGGTAACCGGGCAGAGTTCTGTGGGTGGATCAGTGTGAAGGAGGGGCTGCCGCCCTCTGTGGAGCTTGGCTTAGGTGTTTGGTTCGGGAAGCTGTGTAAGTTCGAGATACTGCTGCTGCCCAAAGACCTGAGTTCACAGGTCAGTTTCCAGAAACTGAAAGGGCAGAGAGTGGAAGATCTGCAAGTCATCAGCTTACTGGTGAGGCTCCGAGGTACTTTCAGACTTGCCCAGTCCTGGTGAAGTCGACTTTAGGGGAGACAAGAAGAGAAGCTGGCCGAAAAGCTTGCTGCATGGATTGAGGAGAGATGCGAACACATGGATGAGAGATATTCTGCTACAATGGAGAATACTGGCGTGGAGACAGCTGTAGAGGATACTAGGCTCAAAAGACATTCATGAGACATATTGAACCTCGCTGATACTGGCAGAAACATACGGAGTGCCAACGTGGACTTGAGGAAGTTCCTCAATTCTCTTCTCCAAGAACGGGTCCAACGTTTCTGACGTCTGAAAGAGAAGAGATGGCAGAGATGATCAAAACGCTCCTGTTCTTGGAAGTGGTCGTGAGAATCCACACGTCCCAAGGGACATTCCCAAGCCATTCAGACCAGAATTCACCAAGCCCTGGTAAAACATTTCCCAGGTTTGGGCCTAGCTAGAAAGCACTTGCCTTTCCATCCCCTTCAGTCAGGCATCCATTTTGAAGGATCAGTACCTGAGCTGCATTGAAGCCATTACGAGAAGAGCAAGCGCCTCCTAGAACCAGAATTCCTCCAGCTTCACACTCTGTGAACAACAGTGAACTCCTTAAAGGTCAAATAGTCTCGGCTGAAATAGATAGGAATTGAATACTTAGCTCACACCTAGAAACGATGGCCTTCCGCTAGATTCAGCAAATGTTGTTTTTATGTCTTCCCTGGGGTGAAGGGAGTGTGGTAAGTGAGGGGAATATTTGACTGAACTTGAATCTGTATTAGGCCTCAGTTTTTCAAGACAGTATAGGTAAATAGTACAAGTCAGAATGTGAACTGTACTGTAAAAGTCGCCAGTGATATTAAAGACACAGCTTATGTGGATTGTCTTTCACTTGAGTCAAGCCCCCGTGGGCACTATATCATGCGGGTGCAACTTGGTTGCGTTAAATGGCTTTACCAATCATGATCGGATGATTAAGCGTTCTCATCACTGATAGAAGAACACCTGGTTCTCAATAGACTACAATAGCTGAGGCAGGGTTCTCATAGCTCTAATGCCTCTAGGTGCTTTTGGATTCCAACCTAAATGTATATATTTGTTTTGTTTTCTCTAGTAATTTCCTAGAGAGGGATGTTACCCCTTGAAATGCCAACATTGGCCAGTAGGTGTCATTGGGAGTAAAGGGCATCACATGCACAAGTATATACAAGGTTTGGGGTTATTTCATATTTCCAATAGTTATTTCATGGTTCCTGTTGTGTTCGGAGGCTTCAACCGTTAAGAGCTGACATGAACCCTTGAACAGTTTGGACTGCTAGTTTGCATTCTATCTGTCTAGGTTTTCCGTAGAGCTGACACAATGTTACCAAAATTGACAAGTCTGGCTTCTAGGTCGATTGAGTGTGTTTTAAAAATAACTTCATTTTCGTATAACTCCCAAAACATGTAAATGAATTCTGTTAAAATTCATAAAGACTGCAAATGAGATATCAACACAATGTCAAAACAGGTGTCTTCGGACAATCCCTCCCACCACGGCTGTATAGAAACAAAGAGCTAAGCAAATATCACATTTCTGTGAAATGTGTCTGGATAGTGTTGATTCATCGATGCCCAGTTGGCAGAGAAGAAATGCAACCTGAACTCACTCGCTCCCATGTACAGAGCAATGGAAACAACCACTCACCCAGCCCTTGGCACAGGACACTTGCCGAAGAGAAGTCTGTTACTTCCAGAGACAGGATGAGGCCTATGAACACCTGGAAGCAGGAGAAGGCAATGCAGGAAATGGAAACCAGTGCAGGGTCTGACCCCTGGTGATGGAGCAACAAGTGTGAAACTCTGTTTACCTTGGACGCACACTCTCAAGCGGACAGGAGACATGGGATAGAAGGTGATGTGCTGAGATTTACAAGAGTGCACAGCAGATGCTTGGCTGACAGAACTCAAAGTAACCAGCGCAAAATATCCCCACAGTTGATTCTGAGTCTAAGATCCCAGCTGTCAAATTTGAGGTAGCAGAGGCAACGGTCAGTGAGGGATAGGGCTACGGATGATGGCACACGCTGAGTCCCAGGGATCTGGAGTGCGTTGTGGGTCGAATCAAGAAAGCAAACCGAACTGTGTACCAAGGATAAACCAATCACACTGGCAGCGCGGTTGAGATTGCCGATATGTCCCATGGCCTCACCCAGTGTATCTGCAGGACCAGGGACCAATTGGGCATTTTGCCAATAGAGCACGTGTGGGGCTGAATCAGAGATATCGTGCATCTGGTCTGAGAGGTCCAGGGGGCCTTGGGTTTGAAATCAGAATGAAAAGTTTTAGGATCTGCTGCATTCAAAACCTGGGATGGGATTATGGTTTGGTTTGAGACACAGGATGCGCAACAGCTCTGTTGTTGCCTTCGTGCACCCGTGCCACAAGGATGAGAGGACAAGGAAGAGTGGTCCAAGACTACAGCGTGAGAAGAGGAAGCATTTTTTCAGCACTATCTCCCAAAACCGTATGATATATTTTGGATGACACAGGCACTGTAAGACACCGAGGATAACAAGGTAGGTCTGCAGGATCATTCCACCTGGTCCTGATGTTTGACATCCATAGATATGCTTCCACTGTTGTTTGTGTAGACAGAGAATTTCTGGGAATTTCTGATTCCTTTGGGACATTCCCGTGGCACAACAAAGCACAAGCGCACTCTCAGTTTGCTCTTTTGGAAACACTCCAAAATGACATAGAGCAGAATGCAGAGCTGAGAAATTTTAGAAGCTTCATTTCCACATGAGGATGTGTCCTGCGCACTTTCAGAGTTGTGAGATAAGCGTAATCAAAATGAAGTTATGCTAATCGAAATAGTATGGGTTGTTCATCAAAACTAATGAAACACCAGCAATTGGAGATATACCAGACAACACACACAGGAACACGATATGGCATCAATGTCTAGGAGAAATTGTCCTCACAGAAATCCCATGGAATTGCGTAGAGATAAGAGTCTAAAATTTTCAATTAACAAAGCCCTAGAAGTCTACATTAGATACCTGATATTACCTGACCAGTAGAGATGAAGAAGTACAGTAAAAGAAACAGGAAGTACCATTTTCACTTCCAAAGATATTGAAGGCCCAAAAGATAAGCTTCCAAACAACTAGACTGCAAAACGCTATACAGACCAAGTGTTGAAAATGGAGGTTAGGAAATCCCTGAAGAACAACAGTGTCTCAGAATCCCAAAAGGCAGAATACCAGAAAAGGGAATAGAAAGTCTAAAGACGAGCCAAAAAATGTCAGAAAACTCAATGGATGTGATAATATCAGGGCAAAATTCAGTCCTAAGCAGACTTGATATTGCAGAGGGACGCGTGAATGTCTCTGAACACAGGGGAACAGAAATCCCTCGGTCAGAAGCGGACATAGGAATGCAAGTGCAAACCAATGAAAACATTGCTGTTGAATACTGGGTTAAGACAGGGCATGAAAGACTAGAATTCATAAGATTCCCAGATGGAAATGAAAGAGATAAAGAAACAAAAAATGTCTGAAAATTTATCTGTAGAAAAATCAGACTGAAAAATGCTGAAAGCCAAGAAAGTATCATCAATGCGAATTCAGGAATTACACAGCATCCAAATTAGGTGGAATCCCAATAGACCTACCAGCAGCTGTATGATTCAACTCAACATATTTCACGAATATCCCAGTGATTTAAAATGCACCTGGAGGAAACAACATAATCACAAGGGAACCTCCAGAGGGGATTCAGCTGATATCTCGGAAGCAATATTGCAGGAGAGGGAGGAGTTCCAGGACACAGACCATATCCTGAATAGCCAAATGCTGCCACCTAGGGTAGCCTATGCCCCATGACCACCGTTTCTAATAACGGCAGTGCTAGAGAAATCCACAAACCGGCAAATCTTAAAAGAATTCAGCAGTTCAAAACTTCTTCTAAAAGGAAGGTTGAGAATACTCCCCTGAATATAAAAGCAGCAAGATGAAATGGAAAGAATAAAACCATCATTGGAAAAGCAAAAAGAGCATGAGTGGCAAAGAAGAAACAAGAAGAAGGCAAGGAGGACATCAAAACCCTAAAATGGGAGAGGGAAGCAGGAAATGATAGGTGATTGGAAGCACTCTCTTAAGTGAATCAGATTATTTGACACTCTGTTTAATCGAAAGGAGAGATGCATGGTCTGACGTGTTTGCAAAACAAACGAGAAGCAGACCAACAAAGAATCAAAACAACAAACAAGCACCAAAAGGGTACGGTTGGCTGATATTTACCAAGGGAAACATGACTATTCAAAAGAAAATACACAAGGTGATGTCAAGGATCATTCAGCATGCATCGACCCAGTATCGCTGCTTGCATGTACTCAGCACATTTGTATTCGGAAATCAGAGGTGTACATATATATTCGAAAATTTTGATTCATAAGAGCATATCGTGACCTAATCCCAATGCCGATTTGGAATCAAATGGATTCCTAAACCGTGATGTAGACTTGTATGTCTTCCAACAGAATAAAGTAATGCCATATTGTATGCAAAGTAGAGAAGAAATGTAAGAAGCCTATAACAAAGGCAAGTAGCTCTGCCAAGTTGTACTAACTGCAAAAGAGACAGACTTTAAAGTGCACATTGGGGTTGGTTTCATTTCTTGGAATTTCAGCCCCCATGAAACTAATGGATCCATGTCCTGAGAGTGCGGGTGTTTCAGCAGAAATCAGGCGACGCATATGTATCCCGGGTGTACGGATATTATAGGAACATAAGTCTCCTTTAGTGGGTCTCTGTGTACTGTGAACTGTTAGAAAGTTTAAAGACGTGTGAAACCATAAACTGAAAAGGGACACACTTCCCTCCATTGGTACTGTGCATACAGATATGAACAAAAGGAAAGAGGGAAGAAGAAAGTCCCATGGGACGCTAGTGGGTAGAATCACATTTACCTTAGGAACCTCTCGTTGGATGCAGCCTCTCCCCCAACACTGACAAGATGCAGCAGCCATTGGGGATGGCAGTTAGCGGTTGGATTCCAGGTGGAATGTTGGTGTGTACCTCGATGCTTGTTGTGGCTGTTGGATCCAAGGTAACCGGGTAGAGTTCTGTGGGTGGATAAGTGTGATGGAGGGGCTGCCGCCCTCAGTGGAGCTTGGCTTGGTGTTTGTTCCAGGAAGAAGTGTAAGTTCGAGATACTGCTGCTGCCCAAATACCTGAGTTCACAGGTCAGTTTCCAGAAACTGAAAGGGCAGACAGTGGAAGATCTGCCTGTCATCAGCTTACTGGTGAGGCTCCGAGGTACTTTCAGACTTGCCCAGTCCTGGTGAAGTCGACGTTAGGGGAGACACGAAGAGAAGCTCGCCGAAATGCTGGCTGCACGGATTGAGGAGAGATGCGAACACATGGATGAGAGATGTTCTGCTACAATGGAGAATACAGGCGTGGAGACAGCTGTAGAGGATACCAGGCTCAAAAGTCATTCATGAGACATATTGAAACTCTCTGATACTGGCAGAAACATAGGGAGTGCCAACGTGGACTTGAGGAAGTTCCTCAATTCTCTTCTGCAAGAACGGGTCCAAGGTCCCTGACGTCTGCAAGAGAAGAGATGGCAGAGATGATCAAAACGCTCCTGTTCATGGAAGAGGTCGTGAGAATCCACACGTCCCAAGGGGCATTCCCAAGCCATTCAGACCAGAATTCACCAAGCCCAGGTAAGCCTTTTCCCAGGTTTGGGCCTAGCTAGCAAGCACTTGCCCTTTCCTCCCCAACTCTCAGGCATCCATTTGAAGGATCAGTACCTGAGCTGCAATGAAGCCATTACGAGAAGAGCAAGCCCCTCCTAGAATCAGAGTTCCTCCAGCTTCACTCTCTGTGAACAACAGTGAACACCTTAAAGGTCAAATAGTCTCGGCTGAAATAGATAAAATTGAATACTTAGCTCACACCTAGAAACGATGTCCTTCCGCTAGATTCAGCAAATGTTGTGTTTATGTCTTCCCTGGGGTGAAGGGAGTGTGGTAAGTGAGGGGAATCTTTGACTGAACATGAATCTGTATTAGGCTTCAGTTTTTCAAGACAGTGAAGGTAAATAGTACAAGTCAGAAAGTGAACTGAACTGTAAAAGTCGCCAATGACATTAAAGACACAGCTTATGTGGATCGTCTTTCACTTGAGTCAAGCCCCCGGGGGCACTATATCATGGGGGTGCATACTTGGTTGCGTTAAATGGCTTTAAACTACAGGATCGGATGATTAAGCGTTCTCAACACTGATAGAAAAACACCTGGTTCTCAATAGACTAGCATAACTGCAGCAGGATTCTCCTAGCTAGAATGCCTCTAGGTGCTTTTGGATTAAAACCTAAATGTATATATTTGGGTTGTTTCCTCTTGTATTTTCCTAGAGAGGGATGTTACCCCTTGAAATGCCAACATTGGCCAGTAGGTGTCATTGGGATACAGGGCACCACATGCACAAGTGTATCCAAGGTTGGGGGTTATTCCATGTTTCCAAAAGTTATTTCATGGTTCCTGTTGGTTTCGGAGGCTTCAACCTTAAAGAGCTGACATGACCCCTTGAACATTTGGACTGCTAGTTTGCATTCTATCTGTCTAGCTTTTCCGTAGAGCTGACACAATGTTACCAAAATTGACAAGTCTGGCTTCTAGGTCGATTTAGTGTGTTTCAAAAAATAACTCCATTTTCGTATAACTCCCAAAACATGTAAATGAGTTCTGTTAAACTTCTTAAAGACTGCAAATGGGATATCAACACAATGTCAAAATAGTTGTCTTCGGACAATCCCTCCCACCACGGCTGTATAGAAACAAAGAGCTAAGCAAATATCACATTTCTGTGAAATGTATCTGGATAGTGTTGATTCATCGATGCCCAGTTGGCAGAGAAGAAGTGCAACCTGCACTCACTCGCTCCCATGAACAGAGCAATGGAAACATCCACTCACCCAGCCCTTAGCATAGGACACTGGCCGAAGAGAGGTCTGTTACTCCCAAAGACAGGATGAGGCCTCAGGACACCTGGAAGCAGGAGAATGCAAAGCAGGGAATGGAAACCAGTGCAGGTTCGGACCCCTGGTGATGGAGCAACGAGGGTGAAACTCTGTTTAACTTGGACGCACACTCTCAAGTGGACAGGAGACATGGGTTTGAAGGTGATGTGCTGAGATTTTCAAGGGTGCACAGCAGATGCTTGGCTGAGAGAACTCAAAGAAACCAGCGCAAAATATCCCCACAGTTAATTCTGAGACCAAGATCCAAGCTGCCAAATTTGAGGTAGCAGAGTCAATGGTCAGTGAGGCATAGAGCTACCGATGATGGCACACGCTGAGTCTCAGGGATCTGGAGTGCGTTGTGGGATGTGGTGGGTCGAATCAAGTGAGCAAACCGAACTGTGTACCAATAATAAATCAACCACACTGGTCGCGCGGTTGCGATTACCGATATGTCCCATGGCCACACCCAGTACATCTGCAGGACCAGGGACCAATTGGGAATTTTGCCAATAGAGCACGTGTGGGGCTGAATCAGAGATATCGTGCATCTGGTCTGAGGGATCCAGGGGGCCTTGAATTTGAAATCAGAATGAAAAGCCTTAGGATATGCTACATTCATAACCTGGGCTGGGATTATGGTTTGGTTTGAGTCACAGGATGCGCAACAACTCTGTGGTTGCCTTCGTGCACCCGTGCCACAAGGATGAGAGGACAAGGAAGAGTGGTCCAAGTCCACAGCGTGAGAAGAGGAAGCATTCCCTTCAGCACTATCTCCCAAAAGCGGATGCTACATTTTGGATGGCACCGGCACGGTACGGCACCTAGGACAACAAGGAAGGTCTGCGGGATCATTCCAGCAGGCCCTGATATGTGACATCCATAGATATGCTTCCACTGGTGTTTCTGTAGACAGAGAAGCTCTGGAAAGAACTGATTTCATTGGGACATTCCCGTGGCAATAAAAAGCAGCAGAGCACTCTCAGTTTGCTGTTTTGGAAACACTCCAAAATGACATAGAGAAGAATGCAGAGCTGAGAACTTTTAGAAGCTTCATTTCCACAAGAGGAAGTGTCCTGTGCACTTTCAGAAGTGTGAGATAAGTATAATCAAAATGAAGTTATGCTAATCGAAGTAGTATGGGTTGTTCATCACAACTAATGCAACACCAGCAATTGGAGATATACCAAACAACACACACAGGTACAGGTTATGGCATCAATGCCTAGGAGAAATTGTCCTCACAGAAATCCCATGGAATTGCGCAGAGACAAGAGTCTAAAATTTTCAATTAACAAAGCCCTAGAAGTCTACATTAGATACCTGATATTACCTGACCAGTAGAGATGAAGAAGAACAGTAAAAGAAACAGGAAGTACCATTTTCAGTTCCAAAGATATTGAAGGCGCAAAAGATAAGCTTTCAAACAACTAGTCTGCAAAACGCTATCCAGAACAAGTGTTGAAAATGAAGGTCAGGAAAACACTGAAGAACACCAGTGTCTCAGAATCACAAAAGGCAGAATACCAGAAAAGGGGAAGAGAAAGTCTCAACACGAGCCAAAAATATCAGGAAACTCAATGGTTGTGATAATATCAGGGCTAAAATTCAGTCCTTAGCAGACTAGATAATGCAGAGGGACGCGTGAATGACTGTGAAGACAGGGGAAGAGAAAAACCTCGGTCAGAAGCAGACATAGGAAAGCAAGTGCAAACAAATGAAAACATTGCAGTTGAACCCTGGGTTAAGACAGGGCATGAAAGAATAGAAATCATGAGTCCCAGATGGAAAAGCAAGAGATAAAGAAACAAAAAAATGTCTGAAAATTTATCTGTAGAAAAATCAGACTGAAACTTGCTGAAAGCCAAGAAAGAATCATCTATGCGAATTCAGGAATTACACAGCATCCGAAGGAGGTGGAATCCCAATAGACCTACCAGCAGCTGTATGATTCAAATCAACAAAGTTCACGAATATCCGAGTGATTTAAAATGCACCTGGAGGAAACAACATAGTCACAAGGAAACCTCCAGAGGGGTTTCAGCTGATATCTCGGCAGCAATATTGCAGGACAGGGAGGAGTGCCAGGACACAGACCATATCCTGAATGGCCAAATGCTGCCACCTAGGGTAGCCTATGCCACATGAACACCATTTCAAATAACGGCAGAGCTAGAGAATTCTACAGACCGGCAAATCTTAAAAGAATTCAGCAGTTCAAAAGTTTTTCTAAAAGAAAGGTTGAGAAAACTCCCCTGAATAGAAAAGCAGCAAGATGGAATGGAAAGAAGAAACCATTATTGGAAATGCAAGAAGAGCATGTGTGGCAGAGAAGAAAGAAGAAGAACTTAAGGAGGACATCAAAACCCTAAAGATGGGAGAGGGAAGCAGGAAATCATAGGTGATTGGAAGCACTCTCTTAAGTGAATCAGCTTATTTGACTCTGTTTGAAGCGAAAGGAGAGATGCATGGCCTGACGTGTTTGCAAAACAAGCGAGAAGAAGACCAACAAAGAATCAAACCAACAAACAAGCACCAAAATGGTATGGTTGGCTGACATATACAAAGGGAACCATGAGTATTCAAAAGAAAATACTCAAGGTGAGGTTAAGGGTCATTCAGAACGCATCGACCCAGTATCGTGGCTTGCATGTACTCAGCACACTTGTATTCGGAAATCAGAAGCGTGCATTCATATTCGTAAATTTTGATCCATAAGAGCATATCGTGACCTAACACTAATGCCGATTTGGAATCAAATGGTTTCCTAGTCCGTGATGTAGACTTGTATGTCTTCCAACAGGATGAAGGAATGCCATATTCTAGGCTTCGTAGAGAAGAAATGTAAGAAGCCTATAACAAAGGCAAGTAGCTCTGCCAAAGTGTACGAAGTGCAAAAGAGACCGACAGCAAAGTGCACATTGGGGTTGGTTTCATTTCTTGGAATTTCAGCCCCCATGAATCCAATGGATCCATGTCCTGAGAGTGTGGGTGTTTCAGCAGAAATCAGGCGACGCATATGTATTCCGGGTGTACGGATATTATAGGAACATAAGTCTCCTTTAGTGGGTCCCTGTGTACTGTGAACTGTTAGAAAGTTTAAAGACGTGTGAAACCATCAACTGAAAAGGGACACACTTCCCTCCATTGGTACGGTGCATAGAGCTCTGAACAAAAGGAAAGAGGGAAGAAGAAAGGCCCATGGGACGCTAGTGGGTAGAATCACATTTACCTTAGGAACCTCTCGTCGGATGCAGCCCCTCCCCCAACACTGACAAGATGCAGCAGCCATTGGGGATGGCAGTTAGCGGTTGGATTCCAGGTGGAATGTTGGTGTTTACCGCGAGGCTTGTTGTGGCTGTTGGATCCTAGGTAACCGGGCAGAGTTCTGTGGGTGGATCAGTGTGATGGAGGGGCTGCCGCCCTCTGTGGAGCTTGGCTTAGGTCTTTGGTCCGGGAAGCTGTGTAAGTTCGAGATACTGCTGCTGCCCAAAGACCTGAGGTCACAGGTCAGTTTCCAGAACCTGAAAGGGCAGACAGTGGAAGATCTGCCTGTCATCAGCTTACTGGTCAGGCTCCGAGGTACTTTCAGACTTGCCCAGTCCTGGTGAAGTCGACTTTAGGGGAGACATGAAGAGAAGCTGGCCGATAAGCTGGCTACACGGATTGAGGAGAGATGCGAACACATGGATGAGAGATGTTCTGCTACAATGGAGAATACTGGCGTGGAGACAGCTGTAGAGGATACCAGGCTCAAAAGACATTCATGAGACATATTGAAACTCACTGATACAGGCAGAAACATACGGAGTGCCAACGTGGACTTGAGGAAGTTCCTCAATTCTCTTCTCCAATAACGGGTCCAAGGTCCCTGACGTCTGAAGGAGAAGAAATGGCAGAGATGATCAAAACGCTCCTGTTCTTGGAAGAGGTCGTGAGAATCCACACGTCCCAAGGGGCATTCCCAAGCCATTCAGACCAAAATTCAACAAGCCCAGTTAAGCCTTTTCCCAGGTTTGGGCCTAGCTAGTGAGCACTTGCCCTTGCCTCCCCTCCACTCAGGCATCCATTTTGAAGGATCAGTACCTGAGCTGCAATGAAGCCATTACGAGAAGAGCAAGCCCCTCCTAGAATCAGAGTTCCTCCAGCTTCACTCTCTGTGAACAACAGTGAACACCTTAAAGGTCAAATAGTCTCGGCTGAAATAGATAAAATTGAATACTTAGCTCACACCTAGAAACGATGTCCTTCCGCTAGATTCAGCAAATGTTGTGTTTATGTCTTCCCTGGGGTGAAGGGAGTGTGGTAAGTGAGGGGAATCTTTGACTGAACATGAATCTGTATTAGGCTTCAGTTTTTCAAGACAGTGAAGGTAAATAGTGCCAGTCAGAAAGTGAACTGAACTGTAAAAGTCGCCAATGACATTAAAGACACAGCTTATGTGGATCGTCTTTCACTTGAGTCAAGCCCCCGGGGGCACTATATCATGGGGGTGCAGACTTGGTTGCGTTAAATGGCTTTAAACTACAGGATCGGATGATTAAGCGTTCTCAACACTGATAGAAAAACACCTGGTTCTCAATAGACTAGCATAACTGCAGCAGGATTCTCCTAGCTAGAATGCCTCTAGGTGCTTTTGGATTCAAACCTAAATGTATATATTTGGGTTGTTTCCTCTTGTATTTTCCTAGAGAGGGATGTTACCCCTTGAAATGCCAACATTGGCCAGTAGGTGTCATTGGGATACAGGGCACCACATGCACAAGTGTATCCAAGGTTGGGGGTTATTCCATGTTTCCAAAAGTTATTTCATGGTTCCTGTTGGTTTCGGAGGCTTCAACCTTAAAGAGCTGACATGACCCCTTGAACATTTGGACTGCTAGTTTGCATTCTATCTGTCTAGCTTTTCCGTAGAGCTGACACAATGTTACCAAAATTGACAAGTCTGGCTTCTAGGTCGATTTAGTGTGTTTCAAAAAATAACTCCATTTTCGTATAACTCCCAAAACATGTAAATGAGTTCTGTTAAACTTCTTAAAGACTGCAAATGGGATATCAACACAATGTCAAAATAGTTGTCTTCGGACAATCCCTCCCACCACGGCTGTATAGAAACAAAGAGCTAAGCAAATATCACATTTCTGTGAAATGTATCTGGATAGTGTTGATTCATCGATGCCCAGTTGGCAGAGAAGAAGTGCAACCTGCACTCACTCGCTCCCATGTACAGAGCAATGGAAACATCCACTCACCCAGCCCTTAGCATAGGACACTGGCCGAAGAGAGGTCTGTTACTCCCAAAGACAGGATGAGGCCTCAGGACACCTGGAAGCAGGAGAATGCAAAGCAGGGAATGGAAACCAGTGCAGGTTCGGACCCCTGGTGATGGAGCAACGAGGGTGAAACTCTGTTTAACTTGGACGCACACTCTCAAGCGGACAGGAGACATGGGTTTGAAGGTGATGTGCTGAGATTTTCAAGGGTGCACAGCAGATGCTTGGCTGAGAGAACTCAAAGAAACCAGCGCAAAATATCCCCACAGTTAATTCTGAGACCAAGATCCCAGCTGCCAAATTTGAGGTAGCAGAGGCAATGGTCAGTGAGGCATAGAGCTACGGATGATGGCACACGCTGAGTCTCATGGATCTGGAGTGCGTTGTGGGATGTGGTGGGTCGAATCAAGAGAGCAAACCGAACTGTGTACCAATAATAAATCAACCACACTGGTCGCGCGGTTGCCATTACCGATATGTCCCATGGCCACACCCAGTACATCTGCAGGACCAGGGACCAATTGGGAATTTTGCCAATAGAGCACGTGTGGGGCTGAATCAGAGATATCGTGCATCTGGTCTGAGGGATCCAGGGGGCCTTGAATTTGAAATCAGAATGAAAAGCCTTAGGATATGCTACATTCATAACCTGGGCTGGGATTATGGTTTGGTTTGAGTCACAGGATGCGCAACAACTCTGTGGTTGCCTTCGTGCACCCGTGCCACAAGGATGAGAGGACAAGGAAGAGTGGTCCAAGTCCACAGCGTGAGAAGAGGAAGCATTCCCTTCAGCACTATCTCCCAAAAGCGGATGCTACATTTTGGATGGCACCGGCACGGTACGGCACCTAGGACAACAAGGAAGGTCTGCGGGATCATTCCAGCAGGCCCTGATATGTGACATCCATAGATATGCTTCCACTGGTGTTTCTGTAGACAGAGAAGCTCTGGAAAGAACTGATTTCATTGGGACATTCCCGTGGCAATAAAAAGCAGCAGAGCACTCTCAGTTTGCTGTTTTGGAAACACTCCAAAATGACATAGAGAAGAATGCAGAGCTGAGAACTTTTAGAAGCTTCATTTCCACAAGAGGAAGTGTCCTGTGCACTTTCAGAAGTGTGAGATAAGTATAATCAAAATGAAGTTATGCTAATCGAAGTAGTATGGGTTGTTCATCACAACTAATGCAACACCAGCAATTGGAGATATACCAAACAACACACACAGGTACAGGTTATGGCATCAATGCCTAGGAGAAATTGTCCTCACAGAAATCCCATGGAATTGCGTAGAGACAAGAGTCTAAAATTTTCAATTAACAAAGCCCTAGAAGTCTACATTAGATACCTGATATTACCTGACCAGTAGAGATGAAGAAGAACAGTAAAAGAAACAGGAAGTACCATTTTCAGTTCCAAAGATATTGAAGGCGCAAAAGATAAGCTTTCAAACAACTAGTCTGCAAAACGCTATCCAGAACAAGTGTTGAAAATGAAGGTCAGGAAAACACTGAAGAACACCAGTGTCTCAGAATCACAAAAGGCAGAATACCAGAAAAGGGGAAGAGAAAGTCTCAACACGAGCCAAAAATATCAGGAAACTCAATGGTTGTGATAATATCAGGGCTAAAATTCAGTCCTTAGCAGACTAGATAATGCAGAGGGACGCGTGAATGACTGTGAAGACAGGGGAAGAGAAAAACCTCGGTCAGAAGCAGACATAGGAAAGCAAGTGCAAACAAATGAAAACATTGCAGTTGAACCCTGGGTTAAGACAGGGCATGAAAGAATAGAAATCATGAGTCCCAGATGGAAAAGCAAGAGATAAAGAAACAAAAAAATGTCTGAAAATTTATCTGTAGAAAAATCAGACTGAAACTTGCTGAAAGCCAAGAAAGAATCATCTATGCGAATTCAGGAATTACACAGCATCCGAAGGAGGTGGAATCCCAATAGACCTACCAGCAGCTGTATGATTCAAATCAACAAAGTTCACGAATATCCGAGTGATTTAAAATGCACCTGGAGGAAACAACATAGTCACAAGGAAACCTCCAGAG
Source organism: Vicugna pacos (assembly GCF_048564905.1). NCBI lineage: Eukaryota > Metazoa > Chordata > Mammalia > Artiodactyla > Camelidae > Vicugna > Vicugna pacos. Next base: position 12,070,746 of record NW_027328741.1, on the reverse strand, counting down.
GGGTTTCAGCTGATATCTCGGCAGCAATATTGCAGGACAGGGAGGAGTGCCAGGACACAGACCATATCCTGAATGGCCAAATGCTGCCACCTAGGGTAGCCTATGCCACATGAACACCATTTCAAATAACGGCAGAGCTAGAGAATTCTACAGACCGGCAAATCTTAAAAGAATTCAGCAGTTCAAAAGTTTTTCTAAAAGAAAGGTTGAGAAAACTCCCCTGAATAGAAAAGCAGCAAGATGGAATGGAAAGAAGAAACCATTATTGGAAATGCAAGAAGAGCATGTGTGGCAGAGAAGAAAGAAGAAGAACTTAAGGAGGACATCAAAACCCTAAAGATGGGAGAGGGAAGCAGGAAATCATAGGTGATTGGAAGCACTCTCTTAAGTGAATCAGCTTATTTGACTCTGTTTGAAGCGAAAGGAGAGATGCATGGCCTGACGTGTTTGCAAAACAAGCGAGAAGAAGACCAACAAAGAATCAAACCAACAAACAAGCACCAAAATGGTATGGTTGGCTGACATATACAAAGGGAACCATGAGTATTCAAAAGAAAATACTCAAGGTGAGGTCAAGGGTCATTCAGAACGCATCGACCCAGTATCGTGGCTTGCATGTACTCAGCACACTTGTATTCGGAAATCAGAAGCGTGCATTCATATTCGTAAATTTTGATTCATAAGAGCATATCGTGACCTAACACTAATGCCGATTTGGAATCAAATGGTTTCCTAGTCCGTGATGTAGACTTGTATGTCTTCCAACAGGATGAAGGAATGCCATATTCTAGGCTACGTAGAGAAGAAATGTAAGAAGCCTATAACAAAGGCAAGTAGCTCTGCCAAAGTGTACTAAGTGCAAAAGAGACCGACAGCAAAGTGCACATTGGGGTTGGTTTCATTTCTTGGAATTTCAGCCCCCATGAATCCAATGGATCCATGTCCTGAGAGTGTGGGTGTTTCAGCAGAAATCAGGCGACGCATATGTATTCCGGGTGTACGGATATTATAGGAACATAAGTCTCCTTTAGTGGGTCCCTGTGTACTGTGAACTGTTAGAAAGTTTAAAGACGTGTGAAACCATCAACTGAAAAGGGACACACTTCCCTCCATTGGTACGGTGCATAGAGCTCTGAACAAAAGGAAAGAGGGAAGAAGAAAGGCCCATGGGACGCTAGTGGGTAGAATCACATTTACCTTAGGAACCTCTCGTCGGATGCAGCCCCTCCCCCAACACTGACAAGATGCAGCAGCCATTGGGGATGGCAGTTAGCGGTTGGATTCCAGGTGGAATGTTGGTGTGTACCGCGAGGCTTGTTGTGGCTGTTGGATCCTAGGTAACCGGGCAGAGTTCTGTGGGTGGATCAGTGTGATGGAGGGGCTGCCGCCCTCTGTGGAGCTTGGCTTAGGTGTTTGGTCCGGGAAGCTGTGTAAGTTCGAGATACTGCTGCTGCCCAAAGACCTGAGGTCACAGGTCAGTTTCCAGAACCTGAAAGGGCAGACAGTGGAAGATCTGCCTGTCATCAGCTTACTGGTCAGGCTCCGAGGTACTTTCAGACTTGCCCAGTCCTGGTGAAGTCGACTTTAGGGGAGACACGAAGAGAAGCTGGCCGATAAGCTGGCTGCACGGATTGAGGAGAGATGCGAACACATGGATGAGAGATGTTCTGCTACAATGGAGAATACTGGCGTGGAGACAGCTGTAGAGGATACCAGGCTCAAAAGACATTCATGAGACATATTGAAACTCACTGATACAGGCAGAAACATACGGAGTGCCAACGTGGACTTGAGGAATTTCCTCAATTCTCTTCTCCAATAACGGGTCCAAGGTCCCTGACGTCTGAAGGAGAAGAAATGGCAGAGATGATCAAAACGCTCCTGTTCTTGGAAGAGGTCGTGAGAATCCACACGTCCCAAGGGGCATTCCCAAGCCATTCAGACCAAAATTCAACAAGCCCAGGTAAGCCTTTTCCCAGGTTTGGGCCTAGCTAGTGAGCACTTGCCCTTGCCTCCCCTCCACTCAGGCATCCATTTTGAAGGATCAGTACCTGAGCTGCAATGAAGCCATTACGAGAAGAGCAAGCCCCTCCTAGAATCAGAGTTCCTCCAGCTTCACTCTCTGTGAACAACAGTGAACACCTTAAAGGTCAAATAGTCTCGGCTGAAATAGATAAAATTGAATACTTAGCTCACACCTAGAAACGATGTCCTTCCGCTAGATTCAGCAAATGTTGTGTTTCTGTCTTCCCTGGGGTGAAGGGAGTGTGGTAAGTGAGGGGAATCTTTGACTGAACATGAATCTGTATTAGGCTTCAGTTTTTCAAGACAGTGAAGGTAAATAGTACAAGTCAGAAAGTGAACTGAACTGTAAAAGTCGCCAATGACATTAAAGACACAGCTTATGTGGATCGTCTTTCACTTGAGTCAAGCCCCCGGGGGCACTATATCATGGGGGTGCAGACTTGGTTGCGTTAAATGGCTTTAAACTACAGGATCGGATGATTAAGCGTTCTCAACACTGATAGAAAAACACCTGGTTCTCAATAGACTAGCATAACTGCAGCAGGATTCTCCTAGCTAGAATGCCTCTAGGTGCTTTTGGATTCAAACCTAAATGTATATATTTGGGTTGTTTCCTCTTGTATTTTCCTAGAGAGGGATGTTACCCCTTGAAATGCCAACATTGGCCAGTAGGTGTCATTGGGATACAGGGCACCACATGCACAAGTGTATCCAAGGTTGGGGGTTATTCCATGTTTCCAAAAGTTATTTCATGGTTCCTGTTGGTTTCGGAGGCTTCAACCTTAAAGAGCTGACATGACCCCTTGAACAGTTTGGACTGCTAGTTTGCATTCTATCTGTCTAGCTTTTCCGTAGAGCTGACACAATGTTACCAAAATTGACAAGTCTGGCTTCTAGGTCGATTTAGTGTGTTTCAAAAAATAACTCCATTTTCGTATAACTCCCAAAACATGTAAATGAGTTCTGTTAAACTTCTTAAAGACTGCAAATGGGATATCAACACAATGTCAAAATAGTTGTCTTCGGACAATCCCTCCCACCACGGCTGTATAGAAACCAAGAGCTAAGCAAATATCACATTTCTGTGAAATGTATCTGGATAGTGTTGATTCATCGATGCCCAGTTGGCAGAGAAGAAGTGCAACCTGCACTCACTCGCTCCCATGTACAGAGCAATGGAAACATCCACTCACCCAGCCCTTAGCATAGGACACTGGCCGAAGAGAGGTCTGTTACTCCCAAAGACAGGATGAGGCCTCAGGACACCTGGAAGCAGGAGAATGCAAAGCAGGGAATGGAAACCAGTGCAGGTTCGGACCCCTGGTGATGGAGCAACGAGGGTGAAACTCTGTTTAACTTGGACGCACACTCTCAAGCGGACAGGAGACATGGGTTTGAAGGTGATGTGCTGAGATTTACAAGAGTGCACAGCAGATGCTTGGCTGAGAGAACTCAAAGAAACCAGCGCAAAATATCCCCACAGTTAATTCTGAGACCAAGATCCCAGCTGCCAAATTTGAGGTAGCAGAGGCAATGGTCAGTGAGGCATAGAGCTACCGATGATGGCACACGCTGAGTCTCAGGGATCTGGAGTGCGTTGTGGGATGTGGTGGGTCGAATCAAGAGAGCAAACCGAACTGTGTACCAATAATAAATCAACCACACTGGTCGCGCGGTTGCGATTACCGATATGTCCCATGGCCACACCCAGTACATCTGCAGGACCAGGGACCAATTGGGAATTTTGCCAATAGAGCACGTGTGGGGCTGAATCAGAGATATCGTGCATCTGGTCTGAGGGATCCAGGGGGCCTTGAATTTGAAATCAGAATGAAAAGCCTTAGGATATGCTACATTCATAACCTGGGCTGGGATTATGGTTTGGTTTGAGTCACAGGATGCGCAACAACTCTGTGGTTGCCTTCGTGCACCCGTGCCACAAGGATGAGAGGACAAGGAAGAGTGGTCCAAGTCCACAGCGTGAGAAGAGGAAGCATTCCCTTCAGCACTATCTCCCAAAAGCGGATGCTACATTTTGGATGGCACCGGCACGGTACGGCACCTAGGACAACAAGGAAGGTCTGCGGGATCATTCCAGCAGGCCCTGATATGTGACATCCATAGATATGCTTCCACTGGTGTTTCTGTAGACAGAGAAGCTCTGGAAAGAACTGATTTCATTGGGACATTCCCGTGGCAATAAAAAGCAGCAGAGCACTCTCAGTTTGCTGTTTTGGAAACACTCCAAAATGACATAGAGAAGAATGCAGAGCTGAGAACTTTTAGAAGCTTCATTTCCACAAGAGGAAGTGTCCTGTGCACTTTCAGAAGTGTGAGATAAGTATAATCAAAATGAAGTTATGCTAATCGAAGTAGTATGGGTTGTTCATCACAACTAATGCAACACCAGCAATTGGAGATATACCAAACAACACACACAGGTACAGGTTATGGCATCAATGCCTAGGAGAAATTGTCCTCACAGAAATCCCATGGAATTGCGTAGAGACAAGAGTCTAAAATTTTCAATTAACAAAGCCCTAGAAGTCTACATTAGATACCTGATATTACCTGACCAGTAGAGATGAAGAAGAACAGTAAAAGAAACAGGAAGTACCATTTTCAGTTCCAAAGATATTGAAGGCGCAAAAGATAAGCTTTCAAACAACTAGTCTGCAAAACGCTATCCAGAACAAGTGTTGAAAATGAAGGTCAGGAAAACACTGAAGAACACCAGTGTCTCAGAATCACAAAAGGCAGAATACCAGAAAAGGGGAAGAGAAAGTCTCAACACGAGCCAAAAATATCAGGAAACTCAATGGTTGTGATAATATCAGGGCTAAAATTCAGTCCTTAGCAGACTAGATAATGCAGAGGGACGCGTGAATGACTGTGAAGACAGGGGAAGAGAAAAACCTCGGTCAGAAGCAGACATAGGAAAGCAAGTGCAAACAAATGAAAACATTGCAGTTGAACCCTGGGTTAAGACAGGGCATGAAAGAATAGAAATCATGAGTCCCAGATGGAAAAGCAAGAGATAAAGAAACAAAAAAATGTCTGAAAATTTATCTGTAGAAAAATCAGACTGAAACTTGCTGAAAGCCAAGAAAGAATCATCTATGCGAATTCAGGAATTACACAGCATCCGAAGGAGGTGGAATCCCAATAGACCTACCAGCAGCTGTATGATTCAAATCAACAAAGTTCACGAATATCCGAGTGATTTAAAATGCACCTGGAGGAAACAACATAGTCACAAGGAAACCTCCAGAGGGGTTTCAGCTGATATCTCGGCAGCAATATTGCAGGACAGGGAGGAGTGCCAGGACACAGACCATATCCTGAATGGCCAAATGCTGCCACCTAGGGTAGCCTATGCCACATGAACACCATTTCAAATAACGGCAGAGCTAGAGAATTCTACAGACCGGCAAATCTTAAAAGAATTCAGCAGTTCAAAAGTTTTTCTAAAAGAAAGGTTGAGAAAACTCCCCTGAATAGAAAAGCAGCAAGATGGAATGGAAAGAAGAAACCATTATTGGAAATGCAAGAAGAGCATGTGTGGCAGAGAAGAAAGAAGAAGAACTTAAGGAGGACATCAAAACCCTAAAGATGGGAGAGGGAAGCAGGAAATCATAGGTGATTGGAAGCACTCTCTTAAGTGAATCAGCTTATTTGACTCTGTTTGAAGCGAAAGGAGAGATGCATGGCCTGACGTGTTTGCAAAACAAGCGAGAAGAAGACCAACAAAGAATCAAACCAACAAACAAGCACCAAAATGGTATGGTTGGCTGACATATACAAAGGGAACCATGAGTATTCAAAAGAAAATACTCAAGGTGAGGTCAAGGGTCATTCAGAACGCATCGACCCAGTATCGTGGCTTGCATGTACTCAGCACACTTGTATTCGGAAATCAGAAGCGTGCATTCATATTCGTAAATTTTGATTCATAAGAGCATATCGTGACCTAACACTAATGCCGATTTGGAATCAAATGGTTTCCTAGTCCGTGATGTAGACTTGTATGTCTTCCAACAGGATGAAGGAATGCCATATTCTAGGCTACGTAGAGAAGAAATGTAAGAAGCCTATAACAAAGGCAAGTAGCTCTGCCAAAGTGTACTAAGTGCAAAAGAGACCGACAGCAAAGTGCACATTGGGGTTGGTTTCATTTCTTGGAATTTCAGCCCCCATGAATCCAATGGATCCATGTCCTGAGAGTGTGGGTGTTTCAGCAGAAATCAGGCGACGCATATGTATTCCGGGTGTACGGATATTATAGGAACATAAGTCTCCTTTAGTGGGTCCCTGTGTACTGTGAACTGTTAGAAAGTTTAAAGACGTGTGAAACCATCAACTGAAAAGGGACACACTTCCCTCCATTGGTACGGTGCATAGAGCTCTGAACAAAAGGAAAGAGGGAAGAAGAAAGGCCCATGGGACGCTAGTGGGTAGAATCACATTTACCTTAGGAACCTCTCGTCGGATGCAGCCCCTCCCCCAACACTGACAAGATGCAGCAGCCATTGGGGATGGCAGTTAGCGGTTGGATTCCAGGTGGAATGTTGGTGTGTACCGCGAGGCTTGTTGTGGCTGTTGGATCCTAGGTAACCGGGCAGAGTTCTGTGGGTGGATCAGTGTGATGGAGGGGCTGCCGCCCTCTGTGGAGCTTGGCTTAGGTGTTTGGTCCGGGAAGCTGTGTAAGTTCGAGATACTGCTGCTGCCCAAAGACCTGAGGTCACAGGTCAGTTTCCAGAACCTGAAAGGGCAGACAGTGGAAGATCTGCCTGTCATCAGCTTACTGGTCAGGCTCCGAGGTACTTTCAGACTTGCCCAGTCCTGGTGAAGTCGACTTTAGGGGAGACACGAAGAGAAGCTGGCCGATAAGCTGGCTGCACGGATTGAGGAGAGATGCGAACACATGGATGAGAGATGTTCTGCTACAATGGAGAATACTGGCGTGGAGACAGCTGTAGAGGATACCAGGCTCAAAAGACATTCATGAGACATATTGAAACTCACTGATACAGGCAGAAACATACGGAGTGCCAACGTGGACTTGAGGAAGTTCCTCAATTCTCTTCTCCAATAACGGGTCCAAGGTCCCTGACGTCTGAAGGAGAAGAAATGGCAGAGATGATCAAAACGCTCCTGTTCTTGGAAGAGGTCGTGAGAATCCACACGTCCCAAGGGGCATTCCCAAGCCATTCAGACCAAAATTCAACAAGCCCAGGTAAGCCTTTTCCCAGGTTTGGGCCTAGCTAGTGAGCACTTGCCCTTGCCTCCCCTCCACTCAGGCATCCATTTTGAAGGATCAGTACCTGAGCTGCAATGAAGCCATTACGAGAAGAGCAAGCCCCTCCTAGAATCAGAGTTCCTCCAGCTTCACTCTCTGTGAACAACAGTGAACACCTTAAAGGTCAAATAGTCTCGGCTGAAATAGATAAAATTGAATACTTAGCTCACACCTAGAAACGATGTCCTTCCGCTAGATTCAGCAAATGTTGTGTTTATGTCTTCCCTGGGGTGAAGGGAGTGTGGTAAGTGAGGGGAATCTTTGACTGAACATGAATCTGTATTAGGCTTCAGTTTTTCAAGACAGTGAAGGTAAATAGTACAAGTCAGAAAGTGAACTGAACTGTAAAAGTCGCCAATGACATTAAAGACACAGCTTATGTGGATCGTCTTTCACTTGAGTCAAGCCCCCGGGGGCACTATATCATGGGGGTGCAGACTTGGTTGCGTTAAATGGCTTTAAACTACAGGATCGGATGATTAAGCGTTCTCAACACTGATAGAAAAACACCTGGTTCTCAATAGACTAGCATAACTGCAGCAGGATTCTCCTAGCTAGAATGCCTCTAGGTGCTTTTGGATTAAAACCTAAATGTATATATTTGGGTTGTTTCCTCTTGTATTTTCCTAGAGAGGGATGTTACCCCTTGAAATGCCAACATTGGCCAGTAGGTGTCATTGGGATACAGGGCACCACATGCACAAGTGTATCCAAGGTTGGGGGTTATTCCATGTTTCCAAAAGTTATTTCATGGTTCCTGTTGGTTTCGGAGGCTTCAACCTTAAAGAGCTGACATGACCCCTTGAACAGTTTGGACTGCTAGTTTGCATTCTATCTGTCTAGCTTTTCCGTAGAGCTGACACAATGTTACCAAAATTGACAAGTCTGGCTTCTAGGTCGATTTAGTGTGTTTCAAAAAATAACTCCATTTTCGTATAACTCCCAAAACATGTAAATGAGTTCTGTTAAACTTCTTAAAGACTGCAAATGGGATATCAACACAATGTCAAAATAGTTGTCTTCGGACAATCCCTCCCACCACGGCTGTATAGAAACAAAGAGCTAAGCAAATATCACATTTCTGTGAAATGTATCTGGATAGTGTTGATTCATCGATGCCCAGTTGGCAGAGAAGAAGTGCAACCTGCACTCACTCGCTCCCATGTACAGAGCAATGGAAACATCCACTCACCCAGCCCTTAGCATAGGACACTGGCCGAAGAGAGGTCTGTTACTCCCAAAGACAGGATGAGGCCTCAGGACACCTGGAAGCAGGAGAATGCAAAGCAGGGAATGGAAACCAGTGCAGGTTCGGACCCCTGGTGATGGAGCAACGAGGGTGAAACTCTGTTTAACTTGGACGCACACTCTCAAGCGGACAGGAGACATGGGTTTGAAGGTGATGTGCTGAGATTTACAAGAGTGCACAGCAGATGCTTGGCTGAGAGAACTCAAAGAAACCAGCGCAAAATATCCCCACAGTTAATTCTGAGACCAAGATCCCAGCTGCCAAATTTGAGGTAGCAGAGGCAATGGTCAGTGAGGCATAGAGCTACCGATGATGGCACACGCTGAGTCTCAGGGATCTGGAGTGCGTTGTGGGATGTGGTGGGTCGAATCAAGAGAGCAAACCGAACTGTGTACCAATAATAAATCAACCACACTGGTCGCGCGGTTGCGATTACCGATATGTCCCATGGCCACACCCAGTACATCTGCAGGACCAGGGACCAATTGGGAATTTTGCCAATAGAGCACGTGTGGGGCTGAATCAGAGATATCGTGCATCTGGTCTGAGGGATCCAGGGGGCCTTGAATTTGAAATCAGAATGAAAAGCCTTAGGATATGCTACATTCATAACCTGGGCTGGGATTATGGTTTGGTTTGAGTCACAGGATGCGCAACAACTCTGTGGTTGCCTTCGTGCACCCGTGCCACAAGGATGAGAGGACAAGGAAGAGTGGTCCAAGTCCACAGCGTGAGAAGAGGAAGCATTCCCTTCAGCACTATCTCCCAAAAGCGGATGCTACATTTTGGATGGCACCGGCACGGTACGGCACCTAGGACAACAAGGAAGGTCTGCGGGATCATTCCAGCAGGCCCTGATATGTGACATCCATAGATATGCTTCCACTGGTGTTTCTGTAGACAGAGAAGCTCTGGAAAGAACTGATTTCATTGGGACATTCCCGTGGCAATAAAAAGCAGCAGAGCACTCTCAGTTTGCTGTTTTGGAAACACTCCAAAATGACATAGAGAAGAATGCAGAGCTGAGAACTTTTAGAAGCTTCATTTCCACAAGAGGAAGTGTCCTGTGCACTTTCAGAAGTGTGAGATAAGTATAATCAAAATGAAGTTATGCTAATCGAAGTAGTATGGGTTGTTCATCACAACTAATGCAACACCAGCAATTGGAGATATACCAAACAACACACACAGGTACAGGTTATGGCATCAATGCCTAGGAGAAATTGTCCTCACAGAAATCCCATGGAATTGCGTAGAGACAAGAGTCTAAAATTTTCAATTAACAAAGCCCTAGAAGTCTACATTAGATACCTGATATTACCTGACCAGTAGAGATGAAGAAGAACAGTAAAAGAAACAGGAAGTACCATTTTCAGTTCCAAAGATATTGAAGGCGCAAAAGATAAGCTTTCAAACAACTAGTCTGCAAAACGCTATCCAGAACAAGTGTTGAAAATGAAGGTCAGGAAAACACTGAAGAACACCAGTGTCTCAGAATCACAAAAGGCAGAATACCAGAAAAGGGGAAGAGAAAGTCTCAACACGAGCCAAAAATATCAGGAAACTCAATGGTTGTGATAATATCAGGGCTAAAATTCAGTCCTTAGCAGACTAGATAATGCAGAGGGACGCGTGAATGACTGTGAAGACAGGGGAAGAGAAAAACCTCGGTCAGAAGCAGACATAGGAAAGCAAGTGCAAACAAATGAAAACATTGCAGTTGAACCCTGGGTTAAGACAGGGCATGAAAGAATAGAAATCATGAGTCCCAGATGGAAAAGCAAGAGATAAAGAAACAAAAAAATGTCTGAAAATTTATCTGTAGAAAAATCAGACTGAAACTTGCTGAAAGCCAAGAAAGAATCATCTATGCGAATTCAGGAATTACACAGCATCCGAAGGAGGTGGAATCCCAATAGACCTACCAGCAGCTGTATGATTCAAATCAACAAAGTTCACGAATATCCGAGTGATTTAAAATGCACCTGGAGGAAACAACATAGTCACAAGGAAACCTCCAGAGGGGTTTCAGCTGATATCTCGGCAGCAATATTGCAGGACAGGGAGGAGTGCCAGGACACAGACCATATCCTGAATGGCCAAATGCTGCCACCTAGGGTAGCCTATGCCACATGAACACCATTTCAAATAACGGCAGAGCTAGAGAATTCTACAGACCGGCAAATCTTAAAAGAATTCAGCAGTTCAAAAGTTTTTCTAAAAGAAAGGTTGAGAAAACTCCCCTGAATAGAAAAGCAGCAAGATGGAATGGAAAGAAGAAACCATTATTGGAAATGCAAGAAGAGCATGTGTGGCAGAGAAGAAAGAAGAAGAACTTAAGGAGGACATCAAAACCCTAAAGATGGGAGAGGGAAGCAGGAAATCATAGGTGATTGGAAGCACTCTCTTAAGTGAATCAGCTTATTTGACTCTGTTTGAAGCGAAAGGAGAGATGCATGGCCTGACGTGTTTGCAAAACAAGCGAGAAGAAGACCAACAAAGAATCAAACCAACAAACAAGCACCAAAATGGTATGGTTGGCTGACATATACAAAGGGAACCATGAGTATTCAAAAGAAAATACTCAAGGTGAGGTCAAGGGTCATTCAGAACGCATCGACCCAGTATCGTGGCTTGCATGTACTCAGCACACTTGTATTCGGAAATCAGAAGCGTGCATTCATATTCGTAAATTTTGATTCATAAGAGCATATCGTGACCTAACACTAATGCCGATTTGGAATCAAATGGTTTCCTAGTCCGTGATGTAGACTTGTATGTCTTCCAACAGGATGAAGGAATGCCATATTCTAGGCTACGTAGAGAAGAAATGTAAGAAGCCTATAACAAAGGCAAGTAGCTCTGCCAAAGTGTACTAAGTGCAAAAGAGACCGACAGCAAAGTGCACATTGGGGTTGGTTTCATTTCTTGGAATTTCAGCCCCCATGAATCCAATGGATCCATGTCCTGAGAGTGTGGGTGTTTCAGCAGAAATCAGGCGAAGCATATGTATTCCGGGTGTACAGATATTATAGGAACATAAGTCTCCTTTAGTGGGTCCCTGTGTACTGTGAACTGTTAGAAAGTTTAAAGACGTGTGAAACCATCAACTGAAAAGGGACACACTTCCCTCCATTGGTACGGTGCATAGAGCTCTGAACAAAAGGAAAGAGGGAAGAAGAAAGGCCCATGGGACGCTAGTGGGTAGAATCACATTTACCTTAGGAACCTCTCGTCGGATGCAGCCCCTCCCCCAACACTGACAAGATGCAGCAGCCATTGGGGATGGCAGTTAGCGGTTGGATTCCAGGTGGAATGTTGGTGTGTACCGCGAGGCTTGTTGTGGCTGTTGGATCCTAGGTAACCGGGCAGAGTTCTGTGGGTGGATCAGTGTGATGGAGGGGCTGCCGCCCTCTGTGGAGCTTGGCTTAGGTCTTTGGTCCGGGAAGCTGTGTAAGTTCGAGATACTGCTGCTGCCCAAAGACCTGAGGTCACAGGTCAGTTTCCAGAACCTGAAAGGGCAGACAGTGGAAGATCTGCCTGTCATCAGCTTACTGGTCAGGCTCCGAGGTACTTTCAGACTTGCCCAGTCCTGGTGAAGTCGACTTTAGGGGAGACACGAAGAGAAGCTGGCCGATAAGCTGGCTGCACGGATTGAGGAGAGATGCGAACACATGGATGAGAGATGTTCTGCTACAATGGAGAATACTGGCATGGAGACAGCTGTAGAGGATACCAGGCTCAAAAGACATTCATGAGACATATTGAAACTCACTGATACAGGCAGAAACATACGGAGTGCCAACGTGGACTTGAGGAAGTTCCTCAATTCTCTTCTCCAATAACGGGTCCAAGGTCCCTGACGTCTGAAGGAGAAGAAATGGCAGAGATGATCAAAACGCTCCTGTTCTTGGAAGAGGTCGTGAGAATCCACACGTCCCAAGGGGCATTCCCAAGCCATTCAGACCAAAATTCAACAAGCCCAGGTAAGCCTTTTCCCAGGTTTGGGCCTAGCTAGTGAGCACTTGCCCTTGCCTCCCCTCCACTCAGGCATCCATTTTGAAGGATCAGTACCTGAGCTGCAATGAAGCCATTACGAGAAGAGCAAGCCCCTCCTAGAATCAGAGTTCCTCCAGCTTCACTCTCTGTGAACAACAGTGAACACCTTAAAGGTCAAATAGTCTCGGCTGAAATAGATAAAATTGAATACTTAGCTCACACCTAGAAACGATGTCCTTCCGCTAGATTCAGCAAATGTTGTGTTTCTGTCTTCCCTGGGGTGAAGGGAGTGTGGTAAGTGAGGGGAATCTTTGACTGAACATGAATCTGTATTAGGCTTCAGTTTTTCAAGACAGTGAAGGTAAATAGTACAAGTCAGAAAGTGAACTGAACTGTAAAAGTCGCCAATGACATTAAAGACACAGCTTATGTGGATCGTCTTTCACTTGAGTCAAGCCCCCGGGGGCACTATATCATGGGGGTGCAGACTTGGTTGCGTTAAATGGCTTTAAACTACAGGATCGGATGATTAAGCGTTCTCAACACTGATAGAAAAACACCTGGTTCTCAATAGACTAGCATAACTGCAGCAGGATTCTCCTAGCTAGAATGCCTCTAGGTGCTTTTGGATTCAAACCTAAATGTATATATTTGGGTTGTTTCCTCTTGTATTTTCCTAGAGAGGGATGTTACCCCTTGAAATGCCAACATTGGCCAGTAGGTGTCATTGGGATACAGGGCACCACATGCACAAGTGTATCCAAGGTTGGGGGTTATTCCATGTTTCCAAAAGTTATTTCATGGTTCCTGTTGGTTTCGGAGGCTTCAACCTTAAAGAGCTGACATGACCCCTTGAACAGTTTGGACTGCTAGTTTGCATTCTATCTGTCTAGCTTTTCCGTAGAGCTGACACAATGTTACCAAAATTGACAAGTCTGGCTTCTAGGTCGATTTAGTGTGTTTCAAAAAATAACTCCATTTTCGTATAACTCCCAAAACATGTAAATGAGTTCTGTTAAACTTCTTAAAGACTGCAAATGGGATATCAACACAATGTCAAAATAGTTGTCTTCGGACAATCCCTCCCACCACGGCTGTATAGAAACAAAGAGCTAAGCAAATATCACATTTCTGTGAAATGTATCTGGATAGTGTTGATTCATCGATGCCCAGTAGGCAGAGAAGAAGTGCAACCTGCACTCACTCGCTCCCATTTACAGAGCAATGGAAACATCCACTCACCCAGCCCTTAGCATAGGACACTGGCCGAAGAGAGGTCTGTTACTCCCAAAGACAGGATGAGGCCTCAGGACACCTGGAAGCAGGAGAATGCAAAGCAGGGAATGGAAACCAGTGCAGGTTCGGACCCCTGGTGATGGAGCAACGAGGGTGAAACTCTGTTTAACTTGGACGCACACTCTCAAGCGGACAGGAGACATGGGTTTGAAGGTGATGTGCTGAGATTTACAAGAGTGCACAGCAGATGCTTGGCTGAGAGAACTCAAAGAAACCAGCGCAAAATATCCCCACAGTTAATTCTGAGACCAAGATCCCAGCTGCCAAATTTGAGGTAGCAGAGGCAATGGTCAGTGAGGCATAGAGCTACCGATGATGGCACACGCTGAGTCTCAGGGATCTGGAGTGCGTTGTGGGATGTGGTGGGTCGAATCAAGAGAGCAAACCGAACTGTGTACCAATAATAAATCAACCACACTGGTCGCGCGGTTGCGATTACCGATATGTCCCATGGCCACACCCAGTACATCTGCAGGACCAGGGACCAATTGGGAATTTTGCCAATAGAGCACGTGTGGGGCTGAATCAGAGATATCGTGCATCTGGTCTGAGGGATCCAGGGGGCCTTGAATTTGAAATCAGAATGAAAAGCCTTAGGATATGCTACATTCATAACCTGGGCTGGGATTATGGTTTGGTTTGAGTCACAGGATGCGCAACAACTCTGTGGTTGCCTTCGTGCACCCGTGCCACAAGGATGAGAGGACAAGGAAGAGTGGTCCAAGTCCACAGCGTGAGAAGAGGAAGCATTCCCTTCAGCACTATCTCCCAAAAGCGGATGCTACATTTTGGATGGCACCGGCACGGTACGGCACCTAGGACAACAAGGAAGGTCTGCGGGATCATTCCAGCAGGCCCTGATATGTGACATCCATAGATATGCTTCCACTGGTGTTTCTGTAGACAGAGAAGCTCTGGAAAGAACTGATTTCATTGGGACATTCCCGTGGCAATAAAAAGCAGCAGAGCACTCTCAGTTTGCTGTTTTGGAAACACTCCAAAATGACATAGAGAAGAATGCAGAGCTGAGAACTTTTAGAAGCTTCATTTCCACAAGAGGAAGTGTCCTGTGCACTTTCAGAAGTGTGAGATAAGTATAATCAAAATGAAGTTATGCTAATCGAAGTAGTATGGGTTGTTCATCACAACTAATGCAACACCAGCAATTGGAGATATACCAAACAACACACACAGGTACAGGTTATGGCATCAATGCCTAGGAGAAATTGTCCTCACAGAAATCCCATGGAATTGCGTAGAGACAAGAGTCTAAAATTTTCAATTAACAAAGCCCTAGAAGTCTACATTAGATACCTGATATTACCTGACCAGTAGAGATGAAGAAGAACAGTAAAAGAAACAGGAAGTACCATTTTCAGTTCCAAAGATATTGAAGGCGCAAAAGATAAGCTTTCAAACAACTAGTCTGCAAAACGCTATCCAGAACAAGTGTTGAAAATGAAGGTCAGGAAAACACTGAAGAACACCAGTGTCTCAGAATCACAAAAGGCAGAATACCAGAAAAGGGGAAGAGAAAGTCTCAACACGAGCCAAAAATATCAGGAAACTCAATGGTTGTGATAATATCAGGGCTAAAATTCAGTCCTTAGCAGACTAGATAATGCAGAGGGACGCGTGAATGACTGTGAAGACAGGGGAAGGGAAAAACCTCGGTCAGAAGCAGACATAGGAAAGCAAGTGCAAACAAATGAAAACATTGCAGTTGAACCCTGGGTTAAGACAGGGCATGAAAGAATAGAAATCATGAGTCCCAGATGGAAAAGCAAGAGATAAAGAAACAAAAAATGTCTGAAAATTTATCTGTAGAAAAATCAGACTGAAACTTGCTGAAAGCCAAGAAAGAATCATCTATGCGAATTCAGGAATTACACAGCATCCGAAGGAGGTGGAATCCCAATAGACCTACCAGCAGCTGTATGATTCAAATCAACAAAGTTCACGAATATCCGAGTGATTTAAAATGCACCTGGAGGAAACAACATAGTCACAAGGAAACCTCCAGAGGGGTTTCAGCTGATATCTCGGCAGCAATATTGCAGGACAGGGAGGAGTGCCAGGACACAGACCATATCCTGAATGGCCAAATGCTGCCACCTAGGGTAGCCTATGCCACATGAACACCATTTCAAATAACGGCAGAGCTAGAGAATTCTACAGACCGGCAAATCTTAAAAGAATTCAGCAGTTCAAAAGTTTTTCTAAAAGAAAGGTTGAGAAAACTCCCCTGAATAGAAAAGCAGCAAGATGGAATGGAAAGAAGAAACCATTATTGGAAATGCAAGAAGAGCATGTGTGGCAGAGAAGAAAGAAGAAGAACTTAAGGAGGACATCAAAACCCTAAAGATGGGAGAGGGAAGCAGGAAATCATAGGTGATTGGAAGCACTCTCTTAAGTGAATCAGCTTATTTGACTCTGTTTGAAGCGAAAGGAGAGATGCATGGCCTGACGTGTTTGCAAAACAAGCGAGAAGAAGACCAACAAAGAATCAAACCAACAAACAAGCACCAAAATGGTATGGTTGGCTGACATATACAAAGGGAACCATGAGTATTCAAAAGAAAATACTCAAGGTGAGGTCAAGGGTCATTCAGAACGCATCGACCCAGTATCGTGGCTTGCATGTACTCAGCACACTTGTATTCGGAAATCAGAAGCGTGCATTCATATTCGTAAATTTTGATTCATAAGAGCATATCGTGACCTAACACTAATGCCGATTTGGAATCAAATGGTTTCCTAGTCCGTGATGTAGACTTGTATGTCTTCCAACAGGATGAAGGAATGCCATATTCTAGGCTACGTAGAGAAGAAATGTAAGAAGCCTATAACAAAGGCAAGTAGCTCTGCCAAAGTGTACTAAGTGCAAAAGAGACCGACAGCAAAGTGCACATTGGGGTTGGTTTCATTTCTTGGAATTTCAGCCCCCATGAATCCAATGGATCCATGTCCTGAGAGTGTGGGTGTTTCAGCAGAAATCAGGCGAAGCATATGTATTCCGGGTGTACAGATATTATAGGAACATAAGTCTCCTTTAGTGGGTCCCTGTGTACTGTGAACTGTTAGAAAGTTTAAAGACGTGTGAAACCATCAACTGAAAAGGGACACACTTCCCTCCATTGGTACGGTGCATAGAGCTCTGAACAAAAGGAAAGAGGGAAGAAGAAAGGCCCATGGGACGCTAGTGGGTAGAATCACATTTACCTTAGGAACCTCTCGTCGGATGCAGCCCCTCCCCCAACACTGACAAGATGCAGCAGCCATTGGGGATGGCAGTTAGCGGTTGGATTCCAGGTGGAATGTTGGTGTGTACCGCGAGGCTTGTTGTGGCTGTTGGATCCTAGGTAACCGGGCAGAGTTCTGTGGGTGGATCAGTGTGATGGAGGGGCTGCCGCCCTCTGTGGAGCTTGGCTTAGGTCTTTGGTCCGGGAAGCTGTGTAAGTTCGAGATACTGCTGCTGCCCAAAGACCTGAGGTCACAGGTCAGTTTCCAGAACCTGAAAGGGCAGACAGTGGAAGATCTGCCTGTCATCAGCTTACTGGTCAGGCTCCGAGGTACTTTCAGACTTGCCCAGTCCTGGTGAAGTCGACTTTAGGGGAGACACGAAGAGAAGCTGGCCGATAAGCTGGCTGCACGGATTGAGGAGAGATGCGAACACATGGATGAGAGATGTTCTGCTACAATGGAGAATACTGGCATGGAGACAGCTGTAGAGGATACCAGGCTCAAAAGACATTCATGAGACATATTGAAACTCACTGATACAGGCAGAAACATACGGAGTGCCAACGTGGACTTGAGGAAGTTCCTCAATTCTCTTCTCCAATAACGGGTCCAAGGTCCCTGACGTCTGAAGGAGAAGAAATGGCAGAGATGATCAAAACGCTCCTGTTCTTGGAAGAGGTCGTGAGAATCCACACGTCCCAAGGGGCATTCCCAAGCCATTCAGACCAAAATTCAACAAGCCCAGGTAAGCCTTTTCCCAGGTTTGGGCCTAGCTAGTGAGCACTTGCCCTTGCCTCCCCTCCACTCAGGCATCCATTTTGAAGGATCAGTACCTGAGCTGCAATGAAGCCATTACGAGAAGAGCAAGCCCCTCCTAGAATCAGAGTTCCTCCAGCTTCACTCTCTGTGAACAACAGTGAACACCTTAAAGGTCAAATAGTCTCGGCTGAAATAGATAAAATTGAATACTTAGCTCACACCTAGAAACGATGTCCTTCCGCTAGATTCAGCAAATGTTGTGTTTCTGTCTTCCCTGGGGTGAAGGGAGTGTGGTAAGTGAGGGGAATCTTTGACTGAACATGAATCTGTATTAGGCTTCAGTTTTTCAAGACAGTGAAGGTAAATAGTACAAGTCAGAAAGTGAACTGAACTGTAAAAGTCGCCAATGACATTAAAGACACAGCTTATGTGGATCGTCTTTCACTTGAGTCAAGCCCCCGGGGGCACTATATCATGGGGGTGCAGACTTGGTTGCGTTAAATGGCTTTAAACTACAGGATCGGATGATTAAGCGTTCTCAACACTGATAGAAAAACACCTGGTTCTCAATAGACTAGCATAACTGCAGCAGGATTCTCCTAGCTAGAATGCCTCTAGGTGCTTTTGGATTCAAACCTAAATGTATATATTTGGGTTGTTTCCTCTTGTATTTTCCTAGAGAGGGATGTTACCCCTTGAAATGCCAACATTGGCCAGTAGGTGTCATTGGGATACAGGGCACCACATGCACAAGTGTATCCAAGGTTGGGGGTTATTCCATGTTTCCAAAAGTTATTTCATGGTTCCTGTTGGTTTCGGAGGCTTCAACCTTAAAGAGCTGACATGACCCCTTGAACAGTTTGGACTGCTAGTTTGCATTCTATCTGTCTAGCTTTTCCGTAGAGCTGACACAATGTTACCAAAATTGACAAGTCTGGCTTCTAGGTCGATTTAGTGTGTTTCAAAAAATAACTCCATTTTCGTATAACTCCCAAAACATGTAAATGAGTTCTGTTAAACTTCTTAAAGACTGCAAATGGGATATCAACACAATGTCAAAATAGTTGTCTTCGGACAATCCCTCCCACCACGGCTGTATAGAAACAAAGAGCTAAGCAAATATCACATTTCTGTGAAATGTATCTGGATAGTGTTGATTCATCGATGCCCAGTAGGCAGAGAAGAAGTGCAACCTGCACTCACTCGCTCCCATTTACAGAGCAATGGAAACATCCACTCACCCAGCCCTTAGCATAGGACACTGGCCGAAGAGAGGTCTGTTACTCCCAAAGACAGGATGAGGCCTCAGGACACCTGGAAGCAGGAGAATGCAAAGCAGGGAATGGAAACCAGTGCAGGTTCGGACCCCTGGTGATGGAGCAACGAGGGTGAAACTCTGTTTAACTTGGACGCACACTCTCAAGCGGACAGGAGACATGGGTTTGAAGGTGATGTGCTGAGATTTACAAGAGTGCACAGCAGATGCTTGGCTGAGAGAACTCAAAGAAACCAGCGCAAAATATCCCCACAGTTAATTCTGAGACCAAGATCCCAGCTGCCAAATTTGAGGTAGCAGAGGCAATGGTCAGTGAGGCATAGAGCTACCGATGATGGCACACGCTGAGTCTCAGGGATCTGGAGTGCGTTGTGGGATGTGGTGGGTCGAATCAAGAGAGCAAACCGAACTGTGTACCAATAATAAATCAACCACACTGGTCGCGCGGTTGCGATTACCGATATGTCCCATGGCCACACCCAGTACATCTGCAGGACCAGGGACCAATTGGGAATTTTGCCAATAGAGCACGTGTGGGGCTGAATCAGAGATATCGTGCATCTGGTCTGAGGGATCCAGGGGGCCTTGAATTTGAAATCAGAATGAAAAGCCTTAGGATATGCTACATTCATAACCTGGGCTGGGATTATGGTTTGGTTTGAGTCACAGGATGCGCAACAACTCTGTGGTTGCCTTCGTGCACCCGTGCCACAAGGATGAGAGGACAAGGAAGAGTGGTCCAAGTCCACAGCGTGAGAAGAGGAAGCATTCCCTTCAGCACTATCTCCCAAAAGCGGATGCTACATTTTGGATGGCACCGGCACGGTACGGCACCTAGGACAACAAGGAAGGTCTGCGGGATCATTCCAGCAGGCCCTGATATGTGACATCCATAGATATGCTTCCACTGGTGTTTCTGTAGACAGAGAAGCTCTGGAAAGAACTGATTTCATTGGGACATTCCCGTGGCAATAAAAAGCAGCAGAGCACTCTCAGTTTGCTGTTTTGGAAACACTCCAAAATGACATAGAGAAGAATGCAGAGCTGAGAACTTTTAGAAGCTTCATTTCCACAAGAGGAAGTGTCCTGTGCACTTTCAGAAGTGTGAGATAAGTATAATCAAAATGAAGTTATGCTAATCGAAGTAGTATGGGTTGTTCATCACAACTAATGCAACACCAGCAATTGGAGATATACCAAACAACACACACAGGTACAGGTTATGGCATCAATGCCTAGGAGAAATTGTCCTCACAGAAATCCCATGGAATTGCGTAGAGACAAGAGTCTAAAATTTTCAATTAACAAAGCCCTAGAAGTCTACATTAGATACCTGATATTACCTGACCAGTAGAGATGAAGAAGAACAGTAAAAGAAACAGGAAGTACCATTTTCAGTTCCAAAGATATTGAAGGCGCAAAAGATAAGCTTTCAAACAACTAGTCTGCAAAACGCTATCCAGAACAAGTGTTGAAAATGAAGGTCAGGAAAACACTGAAGAACACCAGTGTCTCAGAATCACAAAAGGCAGAATACCAGAAAAGGGGAAGAGAAAGTCTCAACACGAGCCAAAAATATCAGGAAACTCAATGGTTGTGATAATATCAGGGCTAAAATTCAGTCCTTAGCAGACTAGATAATGCAGAGGGACGCGTGAATGACTGTGAAGACAGGGGAAGGGAAAAACCTCGGTCAGAAGCAGACATAGGAAAGCAAGTGCAAACAAATGAAAACATTGCAGTTGAACCCTGGGTTAAGACAGGGCATGAAAGAATAGAAATCATGAGTCCCAGATGGAAAAGCAAGAGATAAAGAAACAAAAAATGTCTGAAAATTTATCTGTAGAAAAATCAGACTGAAACTTGCTGAAAGCCAAGAAAGAATCATCTATGCGAATTCAGGAATTACACAGCATCCGAAGGAGGTGGAATCCCAATAGACCTACCAGCAGCTGTATGATTCAAATCAACAAAGTTCACGAATATCCGAGTGATTTAAAATGCACCTGGAGGAAACAACATAGTCACAAGGAAACCTCCAGAGGGGTTTCAGCTGATATCTCGGCAGCAATATTGCAGGACAGGGAGGAGTGCCAGGACACAGACCATATCCTGAATGGCCAAATGCTGCCACCTAGGGTAGCCTATGCCACATGAACACCATTTCAAATAACGGCAGAGCTAGAGAATTCTACAGACCGGCAAATCTTAAAAGAATTCAGCAGTTCAAAAGTTTTTCTAAAAGAAAGGTTGAGAAAACTCCCCTGAATAGAAAAGCAGCAAGATGGAATGGAAAGAAGAAACCATTATTGGAAATGCAAGAAGAGCATGTGTGGCAGAGAAGAAAGAAGAAGAACTTAAGGAGGACATCAAAACCCTAAAGATGGGAGAGGGAAGCAGGAAATCATAGGTGATTGGAAGCACTCTCTTAAGTGAATCAGCTTATTTGACTCTGTTTGAAGCGAAAGGAGAGATGCATGGCCTGACGTGTTTGCAAAACAAGCGAGAAGAAGACCAACAAAGAATCAAACCAACAAACAAGCACCAAAATGGTATGGTTGGCTGACATATACAAAGGGAACCATGATTATGCAAAAGAAAATACTCAAGGTGAGGTCAAGGGTCATTCAGAACGCATCGACCCAGTATCGTGGCTTGCATGTACTCAGCACACTTGTATTCGGAAATCAGAAGCGTGCATTCATATTCGTAAATTTTGATTCATAAGAGCATATCGTGACCTAACACTAATGCCGATTTGGAATCAAATGGTTTCCTAGTCCGTGATGTAGACTTGTATGTCTTCCAACAGGATGAAGGAATGCCATATTCTAGGCTACGTAGAGAAGAAATGTAAGAAGCCTATAACAAAGGCAAGTAGCTCTGCCAAAGTGTACTAAGTGCAAAAGAGACCGACAGCAAAGTGCACATTGGGGTTGGTTTCATTTCTTGGAATTTCAGCCCCCATGAATCCAATGGATCCATGTCCTGGGAGTGTGGGTGTTTCAGCAGAAATCAGGCGACACATATGTATTCCGGGTGTACGGATATTATAGGAACATAAGTCTCCTTTAGTGGGTCCCTGTGTACTGTGAACTGTTAGAAAGTTTAAAGACGTGTGAAACCATCAACTGAAAAGGGACACACTTCCCTCCATTGGTACGGTGCATAGAGCTCTGAACAAAAGGAAAGAGGGAAGAAGAAAGGCCCATGGGACGCTAGTGGGTAGAATCACATTTACCTTAGGAACCTCTCGTCGGATGCAGCCCCTCCCCCAACACTGACAAGATGCAGCAGCCATTGGGGATGGCAGTTAGCGGTTGGATTCCAGGTGGAATGTTGGTGTTTACCGCGAGGCTTGTTGTGGCTGTTGGATCCTAGGTAACCGGGCAGAGTTCTGTGGGTGGATCAGTGTGATGGAGGGGCTGCCGCCCTCTGTGGAGCTTGGCTTAGGTCTTTGGTCCGGGAAGCTGTGTAAGTTCGAGATACTGCTGCTGCCCAAAGACCTGAGGTCACAGGTCAGTTTCCAGAACCTGAAAGGGCAGACAGTGGAAGATCTGCCTGTCATCAGCTTACTGGTCAGGCTCCGAGGTACTTTCAGACTTGCCCAGTCCTGGTGAAGTCGACTTTAGGGGAGACACGAAGAGAAGCTGGCCGATAAGCTGGCTGCACGGATTGAGGAGAGATGCGAACACATGGATGAGAGATGTTCTGCTACAATGGAGAATACTGGCGTGGAGACAGCTGTAGAGGATACCAGGCTCAAAAGACATTCATGAGACATATTGAAACTCACTGATACAGGCAGAAACATACGGAGTGCCAACGTGGACTTGAGGAAGTTCCTCAATTCTCTTCTCCAATAACGGGTCCAAGGTCCCTGACGTCTGAAGGAGAAGAAATGGCAGAGATGATCAAAACGCTCCTGTTCTTGGAAGAGGTCGTGAGAATCCACACGTCCCAAGGGGCATTCCCAAGCCATTCAGACCAAAATTCAACAAGCCCAGGTAAGCCTTTTCCCAGGTTTGGGCCTAGCTAGTGAGCACTTGCCCTTGCCTCCCCTCCACTCAGGCATCCATTTTGAAGGATCAGTACCTGAGCTGCAATGAAGCCATTACGAGAAGAGCAAGCCCCTCCTAGAATCAGAGTTCCTCCAGCTTCACTCTCTGTGAACAACAGTGAACACCTTAAAGGTCAAATAGTCTCGGCTGAAATAGATAAAATTGAATACTTAGCTCACACCTAGAAACGATGTCCTTCCGCTAGATTCAGCAAATGTTGTGTTTATGTCTTCCCTGGGGTGAAGGGAGTGTGGTAAGTGAGGGGAATCTTTGACTGAACATGAATCTGTATTAGGCTTCAGTTTTTCAAGACAGT
The DNA here is from genome assembly GCF_048564905.1 of Vicugna pacos. Taxonomy (NCBI): domain Eukaryota; kingdom Metazoa; phylum Chordata; class Mammalia; order Artiodactyla; family Camelidae; genus Vicugna; species Vicugna pacos. The sequence continues at coordinate 12,047,223 of NW_027328741.1, read as the reverse complement.
GAAGGTAAATAGTACAAGTCAGAAAGTGAACTGAACTGTAAAAGTCGCCAATGACATTAAAGACACAGCTTATGTGGATCGTCTTTCACTTGAGTCAAGCCCCCGGGGGCACTATATCATGGGGGTGCAGACTTGGTTGCGTTAAATGGCTTTAAACTACAGGATCGGATGATTAAGCGTTCTCAACACTGATAGAAAAACACCTGGTTCTCAATAGACTAGCATAACTGCAGCAGGATTCTCCTAGCTAGAATGCCTCTAGGTGCTTTTGGATTCAAACCTAAATGTATATATTTGGGTTGTTTCCTCTTGTATTTTCCTAGAGAGGGATGTTACCCCTTGAAATGCCAACATTGGCCAGTAGGTGTCATTGGGATACAGGGCACCACATGCACAAGTGTATCCAAGGTTGGGGGTTATTCCATGTTTCCAAAAGTTATTTCATGGTTCCTGTTGGTTTCGGAGGCTTCAACCTTAAAGAGCTGACATGACCCCTTGAACAGTTTGGACTGCTAGTTTGCATTCTATCTGTCTAGCTTTTCCGTAGAGCTGACACAATGTTACCAAAATTGACAAGTCTGGCTTCTAGGTCGATTTAGTGTGTTTCAAAAAATAACTCCATTTTCGTATAACTCCCAAAACATGTAAATGAGTTCTGTTAAACTTCTTAAAGACTGCAAATGGGATATCAACACAATGTCAAAATAGTTGTCTTCGGACAATCCCTCCCACCACGGCTGTATAGAAACAAAGAGCTAAGCAAATATCACATTTCTGTGAAATGTATCTGGATAGTGTTGATTCATCGATGCCCAGTTGGCAGAGAAGAAGTGCAACCTGCACTCACTCGCTCCCATGAACAGAGCAATGGAAACATCCACTCACCCAGCCCTTAGCATAGGACACTGGCCGAAGAGAGGTCTGTTACTCCCAAAGACAGGATGAGGCCTCAGGACACCTGGAAGCAGGAGAATGCAAAGCAGGGAATGGAAACCAGTGCAGGTTCGGACCCCTGGTGATGGAGCAACGAGGGTGAAACTCTGTTTAACTTGGACGCACACTCTCAAGCGGACAGGAGACATGGGTTTGAAGGTGATGTGCTGAGATTTTCAAGGGTGCACAGCAGATGCTTGGCTGAGAGAACTCAAAGAAACCAGCGCAAAATATCCCCACAGTTAATTCTGAGACCAAGATCCAAGCTGCCAAATTTGAGGTAGCAGAGGCAATGGTCAGTGAGGCATAGAGCTACCGATGATGGCACACGCTGAGTCTCAGGGATCTGGAGTGCGTTGTGGGATGTGGTGGGTCGAATCAAGAGAGCAAACCGAACTGTGTACCAATAATAAATCAACCACACTGGTCGCGCGGTTGCCATTACCGATATGTCCCATGGCCACACCCAGTACATCTGCAGGACCAGGGACCAATTGGGAATTTTGCCAATAGAGCACGTGTGGGGCTGAATCAGAGATATCGTGCATCTGGTCTGAGGGATCCAGGGGGCCTTGAATTTGAAATCAGAATGAAAAGCCTTAGGATATGCTACATTCATAACCTGGGCTGGGATTATGGTTTGGTTTGAGTCACAGGATGCGCAACAACTCTGTGGTTGCCTTCGTGCACCCGTGCCACAAGGATGAGAGGACAAGGAAGAGTGGTCCAAGTCCACAGCGTGAGAAGAGGAAGCATTCCCTTCAGCACTATCTCCCAAAAGCGGATGCTACATTTTGGATGGCACCGGCACGGTACGGCACCTAGGACAACAAGGAAGGTCTGCGGGATCATTCCAGCAGGCCCTGATATGTGACATCCATAGATATGCTTCCACTGGTGTTTCTGTAGACAGAGAAGCTCTGGAAAGAACTGATTTCATTGGGACATTCCCGTGGCAATAAAAAGCAGCAGAGCACTCTCAGTTTGCTGTTTTGGAAACACTCCAAAATGACATAGAGAAGAATGCAGAGCTGAGAACTTTTAGAAGCTTCATTTCCACAAGAGGAAGTGTCCTGTGCACTTTCAGAAGTGTGAGATAAGTATAATCAAAATGAAGTTATGCTAATCGAAGTAGTATGGGTTGTTCATCACAACTAATGCAACACCAGCAATTGGAGATATACCAAACAACACACACAGGTACAGGTTATGGCATCAATGCCTAGGAGAAATTGTCCTCACAGAAATCCCATGGAATTGCGTAGAGACAAGAGTCTAAAATTTTCAATTAACAAAGCCCTAGAAGTCTACATTAGATACCTGATATTACCTGACCAGTAGAGATGAAGAAGAACAGTAAAAGAAACAGGAAGTACCATTTTCAGTTCCAAAGATATTGAAGGCGCAAAAGATAAGCTTTCAAACAACTAGTCTGCAAAACGCTATCCAGAACAAGTGTTGAAAATGAAGGTCAGGAAAACACTGAAGAACACCAGTGTCTCAGAATCACAAAAGGCAGAATACCAGAAAAGGGGAAGAGAAAGTCTCAACACGAGCCAAAAATATCAGGAAACTCAATGGTTGTGATAATATCAGGGCTAAAATTCAGTCCTTAGCAGACTAGATAATGCAGAGGGACGCGTGAATGACTGTGAAGACAGGGGAAGAGAAAAACCTCGGTCAGAAGCAGACATAGGAAAGCAAGTGCAAACAAATGAAAACATTGCAGTTGAACCCTGGGTTAAGACAGGGCATGAAAGAATAGAAATCATGAGTCCCAGATGGAAAAGCAAGAGATAAAGAAACAAAAAATGTCTGAAAATTTATCTGTAGAAAAATCAGACTGAAACTTGCTGAAAGCCAAGAAAGAATCATCTATGCGAATTCAGGAATTACACAGCATCCGAAGGAGGTGGAATCCCAATAGACCTACCAGCAGCTGTATGATTCAAATCAACAAAGTTCACGAATATCCGAGTGATTTAAAATGCACCTGGAGGAAACAACATAGTCACAAGGAAACCTCCAGAGGGGTTTCAGCTGATATCTCGGCAGCAATATTGCAGGACAGGGAGGAGTGCCAGGACACAGACCATATCCTGAATGGCCAAATGCTGCCACCTAGGGTAGCCTATGCCACATGAACACCATTTCAAATAACGGCAGAGCTAGAGAATTCTACAGACCGGCAAATCTTAAAAGAATTCAGCAGTTCAAAAGTTTTTCTAAAAGAAAGGTTGAGAAAACTCCCCTGAATAGAAAAGCAGCAAGATGGAATGGAAAGAAGAAACCATTATTGGAAATGCAAGAAGAGCATGTGTGGCAGAGAAGAAAGAAGAAGAACTTAAGGAGGACATCAAAACCCTAAAGATGGGAGAGGGAAGCAGGAAATCATAGGTGATTGGAAGCACTCTCTTAAGTGAATCAGCTTATTTGACTCTGTTTGAAGCGAAAGGAGAGATGCATGGCCTGACGTGTTTGCAAAACAAGCGAGAAGAAGACCAACAAAGAATCAAACCAACAAACAAGCACCAAAATGGTATGGTTGGCTGACATATACAAAGGGAACCATGATTATGCAAAAGAAAATACTCAAGGTGAGGTCAAGGGTCATTCAGAACGCATCGACCCAGTATCGTGGCTTGCATGTACTCAGCACACTTGTATTCGGAAATCAGAAGCGTGCATTCATATTCGTAAATTTTGATTCATAAGAGCATATCGTGACCTAACACTAATGCCGATTTGGAATCAAATGGTTTCCTAGTCCGTGATGTAGACTTGTATGTCTTCCAACAGGATGAAGGAATGCCATATTCTAGGCTACGTAGAGAAGAAATGTAAGAAGCCTATAACACAGGCAAGTAGCTCTGCCAAAGTGTACTAAGTGCAAAAGAGACCGACAGCAAAGTGCACATTGGGGTTGGTTTCATTTCTTGGAATTTCAGCCCCCATGAATCCAATGGATCCATGTCCTGGGAGTGTGGGTGTTTCAGCAGAAATCAGGCGACGCATATGTATTCCGGGTGTACGGATATTATAGGAACATAAGTCTCCTTTAGTGGGTCCCTGTGTACTGTGAACTGTTAGAAAGTTTAAAGACGTGTGAAACCATCAACTGAAAAGGGACACACTTCCCTCCATTGGTACGGTGCATAGAGCTCTGAACAAAAGGAAAGAGGGAAGAAGAAAGGCCCATGGGACGCTAGTGGGTAGAATCACATTTACCTTAGGAACCTCTCGTCGGATGCAGCCCCTCCCCCAACACTGACAAGATGCAGCAGCCATTGGGGATGGCAGTTAGCGGTTGGATTCCAGGTGGAATGTTGGTGTTTACCGCGAGGCTTGTTGTGGCTGTTGGATCCTAGGTAACCGGGCAGAGTTCTGTGGGTGGATCAGTGTGATGGAGGGGCTGCCGCCCTCTGTGGAGCTTGGCTTAGGTGTTTGGTCCGGGAAGCTGTGTAAGTTCGAGATACTGCTGCTGCCCAAAGACCTGAGGTCACAGGTCAGTTTCCAGAACCTGAAAGGGCAGACAGTGGAAGATCTGCCTGTCATCAGCTTACTGGTCAGGCTCCGAGGTACTTTCAGACTTGCCCAGTCCTGGTGAAGTCGACTTTAGGGGAGACACGAAGAGAAGCTGGCCGATAAGCTGGCTGCACGGATTGAGGAGAGATGCGAACACATGGATGAGAGATGTTCTGCTACAATGGAGAATACTGGCATGGAGACAGCTGTAGAGGATACCAGGCTCAAAAGACATTCATGAGACATATTGAAACTCACTGATACAGGCAGAAACATACGGAGTGCCAACGTGGACTTGAGGAAGTTCCTCAATTCTCTTCTCCAATAACGGGTCCAAGGTCCCTGACGTCTGAAGGAGAAGAAATGGCAGAGATGATCAAAACGCTCCTGTTCTTGGAAGAGGTCGTGAGAATCCACACGTCCCAAGGGGCATTCCCAAGCCATTCAGACCAAAATTCAACAAGCCCAGGTAAGCCTTTTCCCAGGTTTGGGCCTAGCTAGTGAGCACTTGCCCTTGCCTCCCCTCCACTCAGGCATCCATTTTGAAGGATCAGTACCTGAGCTGCAATGAAGCCATTACGAGAAGAGCAAGCCCCTCCTAGAATCAGAGTTCCTCCAGCTTCACTCTCTGTGAACAACAGTGAACACCTTAAAGGTCAAATAGTCTCGGCTGAAATAGATAAAATTGAATACTTAGCTCACACCTAGAAACGATGTCCTTCCGCTAGATTCAGCAAATGTTGTGTTTATGTCTTCCCTGGGGTGAAGGGAGTGTGGTAAGTGAGGGGAATCTTTGACTGAACATGAATCTGTATTAGGCTTCAGTTTTTCAAGACAGTGAAGGTAAATAGTGCCAGTCAGAAAGTGAACTGAACTGTAAAAGTCGCCAATGACATTAAAGACACAGCTTATGTGGATCGTCTTTCACTTGAGTCAAGCCCCCGGGGGCACTATATCATGGGGGTGCAGACTTGGTTGCGTTAAATGGCTTTAAACTACAGGATCGGATGATTAAGCGTTCTCAACACTGATAGAAAAACACCTGGTTCTCAATAGACTAGCATAACTGCAGCAGGATTCTCCTAGCTAGAATGCCTCTAGGTGCTTTTGGATTCAAACCTAAATGTATATATTTGGGTTGTTTCCTCTTGTATTTTCCTAGAGAGGGATGTTACCCCTTGAAATGCCAACATTGGCCAGTAGGTGTCATTGGGATACAGGGCACCACATGCACAAGTGTATCCAAGGTTGGGGGTTATTCCATGTTTCCAAAAGTTATTTCATGGTTCCTGTTGGTTTCGGAGGCTTCAACCTTAAAGAGCTGACATGACCCCTTGAACAGTTTGGACTGCTAGTTTGCATTCTATCTGTCTAGCTTTTCCGTAGAGCTGACACAATGTTACCAAAATTGACAAGTCTGGCTTCTAGGTCGATTTAGTGTGTTTCAAAAATTAACTCCATTTTCGTATAACTCCCAAAACATGTAAATGAGTTCTGTTAAACTTCTTAAAGACTGCAAATGGGATATCAACACAATGTCAAAATAGTTGTCTTCGGACAATCCCTCCCACCACGGCTGTATAGAAACAAAGAGCTAAGCAAATATCACATTTCTGTGAAATGTATCTGGATAGTGTTGATTCATCGATGCCCAGTTGGCAGAGAAGAAGTGCAACCTGCACTCACTCGCTCCCATGTACAGAGCAATGGAAACATCCACTCACCCAGCCCTTGGCGCAGGACAATTGCCGAAGAGAGGTCTGTTACTCCCAAAGACAGGATGAGGCCTCAGGACACATGGAAGCAGGAGAATGCAAAGCAGGGAATGGAAACCAGTGCAGGTTCGGACCCCTGGTGATGGAGCAACAAGGGTGAAACTCTGTTTAACTTGGACGCACACTCTCAAGCGGACAGGAGACATGGGTTTGAAGGTGATGTGCTGAGATTTACAAGAGTGCACAGCAGATGCTTGGCTGAGAGAACTCAAAGAAACCAGCGCAAAATATCCCCACAGTTAATTCTGAGACCAAGATCCCAGCTGCCAAATTTGAGGTAGCAGAGGCAATGGTCAGTGAGGCATAGAGCTACGGATGATGGCACACGCTGAGTCTCATGGATCTGGAGTGCGTTGTGGGATGTGGTGGGTCGAATCAAGAGAGCAAACCGAACTGTGTACCAATAATAAATCAACCACACTGGTCGCGCGGTTGCCATTACCGATATGTCCCATGGCCACACCCAGTACATCTGCAGGACCAGGGACCAATTGGGAATTTTGCCAATAGAGCACGTGTGGGGCTGAATCAGAGATATCGTGCATCTGGTCTGAGGGATCCAGGGGGCCTTGAATTTGAAATCAGAATGAAAAGCCTTAGGATATGCTACATTCATAACCTGGGCTGGGATTATGGTTTGGTTTGAGTCACAGGATGCGCAACAACTCTGTGGTTGCCTTCGTGCACCCGTGCCACAAGGATGAGAGGACAAGGAAGAGTGGTCCAAGTCCACAGCGTGAGAAGAGGAAGCATTCCCTTCAGCACTATCTCCCAAAAGCGGATGCTACATTTTGGATGGCACCGGCACGGTACGGCACCTAGGACAACAAGGAAGGTCTGCGGGATCATTCCAGCAGGCCCTGATATGTGACATCCATAGATATGCTTCCACTGGTGTTTCTGTAGACAGAGAAGCTCTGGAAAGAACTGATTTCATTGGGACATTCCCGTGGCAATAAAAAGCAGCAGAGCACTCTCAGTTTGCTGTTTTGGAAACACTCCAAAATGACATAGAGAAGAATGCAGAGATGAGAACTTTTAGAAGCTTCATTTCCACAAGAGGAAGTGTCCTGTGCACTTTCAGAAGTGTGAGATAAGTATAATCAAAATGAAGTTATGCTAATCGAAGTAGTATGGGTTGTTCATCACAACTAATGCAACACCAGCAATTGGAGATATACCAAACAACACACACAGGTACAGGTTATGGCATCAATGCCTAGGAGAAATTGTCCTCACAGAAATCCCAAGGAATTGCGTAGAGACAAGAGTCTAAAATTTTCAATTAACAAAGCCCTAGAAGTCTACATTAGATACCTGATATTACCTGACCAGTAGAGATGAAGAAGAACAGTAAAAGAAACAGGAAGTACCATTTTCAGTTCCAAAGATATTGAAGGCGCAAAAGATAAGCTTTCAAACAACTAGTCTGCAAAACGCTATCCAGAACAAGTGTTGAAAATGAAGGTCAGGAAAACACTGAAGAACACCAGTGTCTCAGAATCACAAAAGGCAGAATACCAGAATAGTTTAAGAGAATGTCTAAAGACGAGCCAAAAAATATCAGGAAACTCAATGGATGTGATTATATCTAGGCTAAAGTTCAGTCCTAAGCAGACTAGATAATGCAGAGGGACGCGTGAATGACTGTGAAGACAGGGGAAGAGAAAAACCTCGGTCAGAAGCAGACATAGGAAAGCAAGTGCAAACAAATGAAAACATTGCAGTTGAACCCTGGGTTAAGACAGGGCATGAAAGAATAGAAATCATGAGTCCCAGATGGAAAAGCAAGAGATAAAGAAACAAAAAATGTCTGAAAATTTATCTGTAGAAAAATCAGACTGAAACTTGCTGAAAGCCAAGAAAGAATCATCTATGCGAATTCAGGAATTACACAGCATCCGAAGGAGGTGGAATCCCAATAGACCTACCAGCAGCTGTATGATTCAAATCAACAAAGTTCACGAATATCCGAGTGATTTAAAATGCACCTGGAGGAAACAACATAGTCACAAGTAAACCTCCAGAGGGGTTTCAGCTGATATCTCAGCAGCAATATTGCAGGACAGGGAGGAGTGCCAGGACACAGTCCATATCCTGAATGGCCAAATGCTGCCACCTAGGGTAGCCTATGCCACATGAACACCATTTCAAATAACGGCAGAGCTAGAGAATTCTACAGACCGGCAAATCTTAAAAGAATTCAGCAGTTCAAAAGTTTTTCTAAAAGAAAGGTTGAGAAAACTCCCCTGAATAGAAAAGCAGCAAGATGGAATGGAAAGAAGAAACCATTATTGGAAATGCAAGAAGAGCATGTGTGGCAGAGAAGAAAGAAGAAGAACTTAAGGAGGACATCAAAACCCTAAAGATGGGAGAGGGAAGCAGGAAATCATAGGTGATTGGAAGCACTCTCTTAAGTGAATCAGCTTATTTGACTCTGTTTGAAGCGAAAGGAGAGATGCATGGCCTGACGTGTTTGCAAAACAAGCGAGAAGAAGACCAACAAAGAATCAAACCAACAAACAAGCACCAAAATGGTATGGTTGGCTGACATATACAAAGGGAACCATGAGTATTCAAAAGAAAATACTCAAGGTGAGGTCAAGGGTCATTCAGAACGCATCGACCCAGTATCGTGGCTTGCATGTACTCAGCACACTTGTATTCGGAAATCAGAAGCGTGCATTCATATTCGTAAATTTTGATTCATAAGAGCATATCGTGACCTAACACTAATGCCGATTTGGAATCAAATGGTTTCCTAGTCCGTGATGTAGACTTGTATGTCTTCCAACAGGATGAAGGAATGCCATATTCTAGGCTACGTAGAGAAGAAATGTAAGAAGCCTATAACAAAGGCAAGTAGCTCTGCCAAAGTGTACTAAGTGCAAAAGAGACCGACAGCAAAGTGCACATTGGGGTTGGTTTCATTTCTTGGAATTTCAGCCCCCATGAATCCAATGGATCCATGTCCTGAGAGTGTGGGTGTTTCAGCAGAACTCAGGCGACGCATATGTATTCCGGGTGTACGGATATTATAGGAACATAAGTCTCCTTTAGTGGGTCCCTGTGTACTGTGAACTGTTAGAAAGTTTAAAGACGTGTGAAACCATCAACTGAAAAGGGACACACTTCCCTCCATTGGTACGGTGCATAGAGCTCTGAACAAAAGGAAAGAGGGAAGAAGAAAGGCCCATGGGACGCTAGTGGGTAGAATCACATTTACCTTAGGAACCTCTCGTCGGATGCAGCCCCTCCCCCAACACTGACAAGATGCAGCAGCCATTGGGGATGGCAGTTAGCGGTTGGATTCCAGGTGGAATGTTGGTGTGTACCGCGAGGCTTGTTGTGGCTGTTGGATCCTAGGTAACCGGGCAGAGTTCTGTGGGTGGATCAGTGTGATGGAGGGGCTGCCGCCCTCTGTGGAGCTTGGCTTAGGTGTTTGGTCCGGGAAGCTGTGTAAGTTCGAGATACTGCTGCTGCCCAAAGACCTGAGGTCACAGGTCAGTTTCCAGAACCTGAAAGGGCAGACAGTGGAAGATCTGCCTGTCATCAGCTTACTGGTCAGGCTCCGAGGTACTTTCAGACTTGCCCAGTCCTGGTGAAGTCGACTTTAGGGGAGACACGAAGAGAAGCTGGCCGATAAGCTGGCTGCACGGATTGAGGAGAGATGCGAACACATGGATGAGAGATGTTCTGCTACAATGGAGAATACTGGCGTGGAGACAGCTGTAGAGGATACCAGGCTCAAAAGACATTCATGAGACATATTGAAACTCACTGATACAGGCAGAAACATACGGAGTGCCAACGTGGACTTGAGGAAGTTCCTCAATTCTCTTCTCCAATAACGGGTCCAAGGTCCCTGACGTCTGAAGGAGAAGAAATGGCAGAGATGATCAAAACGCTCCTGTTCTTGGAAGAGGTCGTGAGAATCCACACGTCCCAAGGGGCATTCCCAAGCCATTCAGACCAAAATTCAACAAGCCCAGGTAAGCCTTTTCCCAGGTTTGGGCCTAGCTAGTGAGCACTTGCCCTTGCCTCCCCTCCACTCAGGCATCCATTTTGAAGGATCAGTACCTGAGCTGCAATGAAGCCATTACGAGAAGAGCAAGCCCCTCCTAGAATCAGAGTTCCTCCAGCTTCACTCTCTGTGAACAACAGTGAACACCTTAAAGGTCAAATAGTCTCGGCTGAAATAGATAAAATTGAATACTTAGCTCACACCTAGAAACGATGTCCTTCCGCTAGATTCAGCAAATGTTGTGTTTATGTCTTCCCTGGGGTGAAGGGAGTGTGGTAAGTGAGGGGAATCTTTGACTGAACATGAATCTGTATTAGGCTTCAGTTTTTCAAGACAGTGAAGGTAAATAGTGCCAGTCAGAAAGTGAACGGAACTGTAAAAGTCGCCAATGACATTAAAGACACAGCTTATGTGGATCGTCTTTCACTTGAGTCAAGCCCCCGGGGGCACTATATCATGGGGGTGCAGACTTGGTTGCGTTAAATGGCTTTAAACTACAGGATCGGATGATTAAGCGTTCTCAACACTGATAGAAAAACACCTGGTTCTCAATAGACTAGCATAACTGCAGCAGGATTCTCCTAGCTAGAATGCCTCTAGGTGCTTTTGGATTCAAACCTAAATGTATATATTTGGGTTGTTTCCTCTTGTATTTTCCTAGAGAGGGATGTTACCCCTTGAAATGCCAACATTGGCCAGTAGGTGTCATTGGGATACAGGGCACCACATGCACAAGTGTATCCAAGGTTGGGGGTTATTCCATGTTTCCAAAAGTTATTTCATGGTTCCTGTTGGTTTCGGAGGCTTCAACCTTAAAGAGCTGACATGACCCCTTGAACAGTTTGGACTGCTAGTTTGCATTCTATCTGTCTAGCTTTTCCGTAGAGCTGACACAATGTTACCAAAATTGACAAGTCTGGCTTCTAGGTCGATTTAGTGTGTTTCAAAAAATAACTCCATTTTCGTATAACTCCCAAAACATGTAAATGAGTTCTGTTAAACTTCTTAAAGACTGCAAATGGGATATCAACACAATGTCAAAATAGTTGTCTTCGGACAATCCCTCCCACCACGGCTGTATAGAAACCAAGAGCTAAGCAAATATCACATTTCTGTGAAATGTATCTGGATAGTGTTGATTCATCGATGCCCAGTTGGCAGAGAAGAAGTGCAACCTGCACTCACTCGCTCCCATGTACAGAGCAATGGAAACATCCACTCACCCAGCCCTTAGCATAGGACACTGGCCGAAGAGAGGTCTGTTACTCCCAAAGACAGGATGAGGCCTCAGGACACCTGGAAGCAGGAGAATGCAAAGCAGGGAATGGAAACCAGTGCAGGTTCGGACCCCTGGTGATGGAGCAACGAGGGTGAAACTCTGTTTAACTTGGACGCACACTCTCAAGCGGACAGGAGACATGGGTTTGAAGGTGATGTGCTGAGATTTACAAGAGTGCACAGCAGATGCTTGGCTGAGAGAACTCAAAGAAACCAGCGCAAAATATCCCCACAGTTAATTCTGAGACCAAGATCCCAGCTGCCAAATTTGAGGTAGCAGAGGCAATGGTCAGTGAGGCATAGAGCTACCGATGATGGCACACGCTGAGTCTCAGGGATCTGGAGTGCGTTGTGGGATGTGGTGGGTCGAATCAAGAGAGCAAACCGAACTGTGTACCAATAATAAATCAACCACACTGGTCGCGCGGTTGCGATTACCGATATGTCCCATGGCCACACCCAGTACATCTGCAGGACCAGGGACCAATTGGGAATTTTGCCAATAGAGCACGTGTGGGGCTGAATCAGAGATATCGTGCATCTGGTCTGAGGGATCCAGGGGGCCTTGAATTTGAAATCAGAATGAAAAGCCTTAGGATATGCTACATTCATAACCTGGGCTGGGATTATGGTTTGGTTTGAGTCACAGGATGCGCAACAACTCTGTGGTTGCCTTCGTGCACCCGTGCCACAAGGATGAGAGGACAAGGAAGAGTGGTCCAAGTCCACAGCGTGAGAAGAGGAAGCATTCCCTTCAGCACTATCTCCCAAAAGCGGATGCTACATTTTGGATGGCACCGGCACGGTACGGCACCTAGGACAACAAGGAAGGTCTGCGGGATCATTCCAGCAGGCCCTGATATGTGACATCCATAGATATGCTTCCACTGGTGTTTCTGTAGACAGAGAAGCTCTGGAAAGAACTGATTTCATTGGGACATTCCCGTGGCAATAAAAAGCAGCAGAGCACTCTCAGTTTGCTGTTTTGGAAACACTCCAAAATGACATAGAGAAGAATGCAGAGCTGAGAACTTTTAGAAGCTTCATTTCCACAAGAGGAAGTGTCCTGTGCACTTTCAGAAGTGTGAGATAAGTATAATCAAAATGAAGTTATGCTAATCGAAGTAGTATGGGTTGTTCATCACAACTAATGCAACACCAGCAATTGGAGATATACCAAACAACACACACAGGTACAGGTTATGGCATCAATGCCTAGGAGAAATTGTCCTCACAGAAATCCCATGGAATTGCGTAGAGACAAGAGTCTAAAATTTTCAATTAACAAAGCCCTAGAAGTCTACATTAGATACCTGATATTACCTGACCAGTAGAGATGAAGAAGAACAGTAAAAGAAACAGGAAGTACCATTTTCAGTTCCAAAGATATTGAAGGCGCAAAAGATAAGCTTTCAAACAACTAGTCTGCAAAACGCTATCCAGAACAAGTGTTGAAAATGAAGGTCAGGAAAACACTGAAGAACACCAGTGTCTCAGAATCACAAAAGGCAGAATACCAGAAAAGGGGAAGAGAAAGTCTCAACACGAGCCAAAAATATCAGGAAACTCAATGGTTGTGATAATATCAGGGCTAAAATTCAGTCCTTAGCAGACTAGATAATGCAGAGGGACGCGTGAATGACTGTGAAGACAGGGGAAGAGAAAAACCTCGGTCAGAAGCAGACATAGGAAAGCAAGTGCAAACAAATGAAAACATTGCAGTTGAACCCTGGGTTAAGACAGGGCATGAAAGAATAGAAATCGTGAGTCCCAGATGGAAAAGCAAGAGATAAAGAAACAAAAAATGTCTGAAAATTTATCTGTAGAAAAATCAGACTGAAACTTGCTGAAAGCCAAGAAAGAATCATCTATGCGAATTCAGGAATTACACAGCATCCGAAGGAGGTGGAATCCCAATAGACCTACCAGCAGCTGTATGATTCAAATCAACAAAGTTCACGAATATCCGAGTGATTTAAAATGCACCTGGAGGAAACAACATAGTCACAAGGAAACCTCCAGAGGGGTTTCAGCTGATATCTCGGCAGCAATATTGCAGGACAGGGAGGAGTGCCAGGACACAGACCATATCCTGAATGGCCAAATGCTGCCACCTAGGGTAGCCTATGCCACATGAACACCATTTCAAATAACGGCAGAGCTAGAGAATTCTACAGACCGGCAAATCTTAAAAGAATTCAGCAGTTCAAAAGTTTTTCTAAAAGAAAGGTTGAGAAAACTCCCCTGAATAGAAAAGCAGCAAGATGGAATGGAAAGAAGAAACCATTATTGGAAATGCAAGAAGAGCATGTGTGGCAGAGAAGAAAGAAGAAGAACTTAAGGAGGACATCAAAACCCTAAAGATGGGAGAGGGAAGCAGGAAATCATAGGTGATTGGAAGCACTCTCTTAAGTGAATCAGCTTATTTGACTCTGTTTGAAGCGAAAGGAGAGATGCATGGCCTGACGTGTTTGCAAAACAAGCGAGAAGAAGACCAACAAAGAATCAAACCAACAAACAAGCACCAAAATGGTATGGTTGGCTGACATATACAAAGGGAACCATGAGTATTCAAAAGAAAATACTCAAGGTGAGGTCAAGGGTCATTCAGAACGCATCGACCCAGTATCGTGGCTTGCATGTACTCAGCACACTTGTATTCGGAAATCAGAAGCGTGCATTCATATTCGTAAATTTTGATTCATAAGAGCATATCGTGACCTAACACTAATGCCGATTTGGAATCAAATGGTTTCCTAGTCCGTGATGTAGACTTGTATGTCTTCCAACAGGATGAAGGAATGCCATATTCTAGGCTACGTAGAGAAGAAATGTAAGAAGCCTATAACAAAGGCAAGTAGCTCTGCCAAAGTGTACTAAGTGCAAAAGAGACCGACAGCAAAGTGCACATTGGGGTTGGTTTCATTTCTTGGAATTTCAGCCCCCATGAATCCAATGGATCCATGTCCTGAGAGTGTGGGTGTTTCAGCAGAACTCAGGCGACGCATATGTATTCCGGGTGTACGGATATTATAGGAACATAAGTCTCCTTTAGTGGGTCCCTGTGTACTGTGAACTGTTAGAAAGTTTAAAGACGTGTGAAACCATCAACTGAAAAGGGACACACTTCCCTCCATTGGTACGGTGCATAGAGCTCTGAACAAAAGGAAAGAGGGAAGAAGAAAGGCCCATGGGACGCTAGTGGGTAGAATCACATTTACCTTAGGAACCTCTCGTCGGATGCAGCCCCTCCCCCAACACTGACAAGATGCAGCAGCCATTGGGGATGGCAGTTAGCGGTTGGATTCCAGGTGGAATGTTGGTGTGTACCGCGAGGCTTGTTGTGGCTGTTGGATCCTAGGTAACCGGGCAGAGTTCTGTGGGTGGATCAGTGTGATGGAGGGGCTGCCGCCCTCTGTGGAGCTTGGCTTAGGTGTTTGGTCCGGGAAGCTGTGTAAGTTCGAGATACTGCTGCTGCCCAAAGACCTGAGGTCACAGGTCAGTTTCCAGAACCTGAAAGGGCAGACAGTGGAAGATCTGCCTGTCATCAGCTTACTGGTCAGGCTCCGAGGTACTTTCAGACTTGCCCAGTCCTGGTGAAGTCGACTTTAGGGGAGACACGAAGAGAAGCTGGCCGATAAGCTGGCTGCACGGATTGAGGAGAGATGCGAACACATGGATGAGAGATGTTCTGCTACAATGGAGAATACTGGCGTGGAGACAGCTGTAGAGGATACCAGGCTCAAAAGACATTCATGAGACATATTGAAACTCACTGATACAGGCAGAAACATACGGAGTGCCAACGTGGACTTGAGGAAGTTCCTCAATTCTCTTCTCCAATAACGGGTCCAAGGTCCCTGACGTCTGAAGGAGAAGAAATGGCAGAGATGATCAAAACGCTCCTGTTCTTGGAAGAGGTCGTGAGAATCCACACGTCCCAAGGGGCATTCCCAAGCCATTCAGACCAAAATTCAACAAGCCCAGGTAAGCCTTTTCCCAGGTTTGGGCCTAGCTAGTGAGCACTTGCCCTTGCCTCCCCTCCACTCAGGCATCCATTTTGAAGGATCAGTACCTGAGCTGCAATGAAGCCATTACGAGAAGAGCAAGCCCCTCCTAGAATCAGAGTTCCTCCAGCTTCACTCTCTGTGAACAACAGTGAACACCTTAAAGGTCAAATAGTCTCGGCTGAAATAGATAAAATTGAATACTTAGCTCACACCTAGAAACGATGTCCTTCCGCTAGATTCAGCAAATGTTGTGTTTATGTCTTCCCTGGGGTGAAGGGAGTGTGGTAAGTGAGGGGAATCTTTGACTGAACATGAATCTGTATTAGGCTTCAGTTTTTCAAGACAGTGAAGGTAAATAGTGCCAGTCAGAAAGTGAACTGAACTGTAAAAGTCGCCAATGACATTAAAGACACAGCTTATGTGGATCGTCTTTCACTTGAGTCAAGCCCCCGGGGGCACTATATCATGGGGGTGCAGACTTGGTTGCGTTAAATGGCTTTAAACTACAGGATCGGATGATTAAGCGTTCTCAACACTGATAGAAAAACACCTGGTTCTCAATAGACTAGCATAACTGCAGCAGGATTCTCCTAGCTAGAATGCCTCTAGGTGCTTTTGGATTCAAACCTAAATGTATATATTTGGGTTGTTTCCTCTTGTATTTTCCTAGAGAGGGATGTTACCCCTTGAAATGCCAACATTGGCCAGTAGGTGTCATTGGGATACAGGGCACCACATGCACAAGTGTATCCAAGGTTGGGGGTTATTCCATGTTTCCAAAAGTTATTTCATGGTTCCTGTTGGTTTCGGAGGCTTCAACCTTAAAGAGCTGACATGACCCCTTGAACAGTTTGGACTGCTAGTTTGCATTCTATCTGTCTAGCTTTTCCGTAGAGCTGACACAATGTTACCAAAATTGACAAGTCTGGCTTCTAGGTCGATTTAGTGTGTTTCAAAAAATAACTCCATTTTCGTATAACTCCCAAAACATGTAAATGAGATCTGTTAAACTTCTTAAAGACTGCAAATGGGATATCAACACAATGTCAAAATAGTTGTCTTCGGACAATCCCTCCCACCACGGCTGTATAGAAACAAAGAGCTAAGCAAATATCACATTTCTGTGAAATGTATCTGGATAGTGTTGATTCATCGATGCCCAGTTGGCAGAGAAGAAGTGCAACCTGCACTCACTCGCTCCCATGTACAGAGCAATGGAAACATCCACTCACCCAGCCCTTGGCGCAGGACAATTGCCGAAGAGAGGTCTGTTACTCCCAAAGACAGGATGAGGCCTCAGGACACATGGAAGCAGGAGAATGCAAAGCAGGGAATGGAAACCAGTGCAGGTTCGGACCCCTGGTGATGGAGCAACAAGGGTGAAACTCTGTTTAACTTGGACGCACACTCTCAAGCGGACAGGAGACATGGGTTTGAAGGTGATGTGCTGAGATTTACAAGAGTGCACAGCAGATGCTTGGCTGAGAGAACTCAAAGAAACCAGCGCAAAATATCCCCACAGTTAATTCTGAGACCAAGATCCCAGCTGCCAAATTTGAGGTAGCAGAGGCAATGGTCAGTGAGGCATAGAGCTACGGATGATGGCACACGCTGAGTCTCATGGATCTGGAGTGCGTTGTGGGATGTGGTGGGTCGAATCAAGAGAGCAAACCGAACTGTGTACCAATAATAAATCAACCACACTGGTCGCGCGGTTGCCATTACCGATATGTCCCATGGCCACACCCAGTACATCTGCAGGACCAGGGACCAATTGGGAATTTTGCCAATAGAGCACGTGTGGGGCTGAATCAGAGATATCGTGCATCTGGTCTGAGGGATCCAGGGGGCCTTGAATTTGAAATCAGAATGAAAAGCCTTAGGATATGCTACATTCATAACCTGGGCTGGGATTATGGTTTGGTTTGAGTCACAGGATGCGCAACAACTCTGTGGTTGCCTTCGTGCACCCGTGCCACAAGGATGAGAGGACAAGGAAGAGTGGTCCAAGTCCACAGCGTGAGAAGAGGAAGCATTCCCTTCAGCACTATCTCCCAAAAGCGGATGCTACATTTTGGATGGCACCGGCACGGTACGGCACCTAGGACAACAAGGAAGGTCTGCGGGATCATTCCAGCAGGCCCTGATATGTGACATCCATAGATATGCTTCCACTGGTGTTTCTGTAGACAGAGAAGCTCTGGAAAGAACTGATTTCATTGGGACATTCCCGTGGCAATAAAAAGCAGCAGAGCACTCTCAGTTTGCTGTTTTGGAAACACTCCAAAATGACATAGAGAAGAATGCAGAGCTGAGAACTTTTAGAAGCTTCATTTCCACAAGAGGAAGTGTCCTGTGCACTTTCAGAAGTGTGAGATAAGTATAATCAAAATGAAGTTATGCTAATCGAAGTAGTATGGGTTGTTCATCACAACTAATGCAACACCAGCAATTGGAGATATACCAAACAACACACACAGGTACAGGTTATGGCATCAATGCCTAGGAGAAATTGTCCTCACAGAAATCCCATGGAATTGCGTAGAGACAAGAGTCTAAAATTTTCAATTAACAAAGCCCTAGAAGTCTACATTAGATACCTGATATTACCTGACCAGTAGAGATGAAGAAGAACAGTAAAAGAAACAGGAAGTACCATTTTCAGTTCCAAAGATATTGAAGGCGCAAAAGATAAGCTTTCAAACAACTAGTCTGCAAAACGCTATCCAGAACAAGTGTTGAAAATGAAGGTCAGGAAAACACTGAAGAACACCAGTGTCTCAGAATCACAAAAGGCAGAATACCAGAAAAGGGGAAGAGAAAGTCTCAACACGAGCCAAAAATATCAGGAAACTCAATGGTTGTGATAATATCAGGGCTAAAATTCAGTCCTTAGCAGACTAGATAATGCAGAGGGACGCGTGAATGACTGTGAAGACAGGGGAAGAGAAAAACCTCGGTCAGAAGCAGACATAGGAAAGCAAGTGCAAACAAATGAAAACATTGCAGTTGAACCCTGGGTTAAGACAGGGCATGAAAGAATAGAAATCATGAGTCCCAGATGGAAAAGCAAGAGATAAAGAAACAAAAAATGTCTGAAAATTTATCTGTAGAAAAATCAGACTGAAACTTGCTGAAAGCCAAGAAAGAATCATCTATGCGAATTCAGGAATTACACAGCATCCGAAGGAGGTGGAATCCCAATAGACCTACCAGCAGCTGTATGATTCAAATCAACAAAGTTCACGAATATCCGAGTGATTTAAAATGCACCTGGAGGAAACAACATAGTCACAAGGAAACCTCCAGAGGGGTTTCAGCTGATATCTCGGCAGCAATATTGCAGGACAGGGAGGAGTGCCAGGACACAGACCATATCCTGAATGGCCAAATGCTGCCACCTAGGGTAGCCTATGCCACATGAACACCATTTCAAATAACGGCAGAGCTAGAGAATTCTACAGACCGGCAAATCTTAAAAGAATTCAGCAGTTCAAAAGTTTTTCTAAAAGAAAGGTTGAGAAAACTCCCCTGAATAGAAAAGCAGCAAGATGGAATGGAAAGAAGAAACCATTATTGGAAATGCAAGAAGAGCATGTGTGGCAGAGAAGAAAGAAGAAGAACTTAAGGAGGACATCAAAACCCTAAAGATGGGAGAGGGAAGCAGGAAATCATAGGTGATTGGAAGCACTCTCTTAAGTGAATCAGCTTATTTGACTCTGTTTGAAGCGAAAGGAGAGATGCATGGCCTGACGTGTTTGCAAAACAAGCGAGAAGAAGACCAACAAAGAATCAAACCAACAAACAAGCACCAAAATGGTATGGTTGGCTGACATATACAAAGGGAACCATGAGTATTCAAAAGAAAATACTCAAGGTGAGGTCAAGGGTCATTCAGAACGCATCGACCCAGTATCGTGGCTTGCATGTACTCAGCACACTTGTATTCGGAAATCAGAAGCGTGCATTCATATTCGTAAATTTTGATTCATAAGAGCATATCGTGACCTAACACTAATGCCGATTTGGAATCAAATGGTTTCCTAGTCCGTGATGTAGACTTGTATGTCTTCCAACAGGATGAAGGAATGCCATATTCTAGGCTACGTAGAGAAGAAATGTAAGAAGCCTATAACAAAGGCAAGTAGCTCTGCCAAAGTGTACTAAGTGCAAAAGAGACCGACAGCAAAGTGCACATTGGGGTTGGTTTCATTTCTTGGAATTTCAGCCCCCATGAATCCAATGGATCCATGTCCTGAGAGTGTGGGTGTTTCAGCAGAACTCAGGCGACGCATATGTATTCCGGGTGTACGGATATTATAGGAACATAAGTCTCCTTTAGTGGGTCCCTGTGTACTGTGAACTGTTAGAAAGTTTAAAGACGTGTGAAACCATCAACTGAAAAGGGACACACTTCCCTCCATTGGTACGGTGCATAGAGCTCTGAACAAAAGGAAAGAGGGAAGAAGAAAGGCCCATGGGACGCTAGTGGGTAGAATCACATTTACCTTAGGAACCTCTCGTCGGATGCAGCCCCTCCCCCAACACTGACAAGATGCAGCAGCCATTGGGGATGGCAGTTAGCGGTTGGATTCCAGGTGGAATGTTGGTGTGTACCGCGAGGCTTGTTGTGGCTGTTGGATCCTAGGTAACCGGGCAGAGTTCTGTGGGTGGATCAGTGTGATGGAGGGGCTGCCGCCCTCTGTGGAGCTTGGCTTAGGTCTTTGGTCCGGGAAGCTGTGTAAGTTCGAGATACTGCTGCTGCCCAAAGACCTGAGGTCACAGGTCAGTTTCCAGAACCTGAAAGGGCAGACAGTGGAAGATCTGCCTGTCATCAGCTTACTGGTCAGGCTCCGAGGTACTTTCAGACTTGCCCAGTCCTGGTGAAGTCGACTTTAGGGGAGACACGAAGAGAAGCTGGCCGATAAGCTGGCTGCACGGATTGAGGAGAGATGCGAACACATGGATGAGAGATGTTCTGCTACAATGGAGAATACTGGCGTGGAGACAGCTGTAGAGGATACCAGGCTCAAAAGACATTCATGAGACATATTGAAACTCACTGATACAGGCAGAAACATACGGAGTGCCAACGTGGACTTGAGGAAGTTCCTCAATTCTCTTCTCCAATAACGGGTCCAAGGTCCCTGACGTCTGAAGGAGAAGAAATGGCAGAGATGATCAAAACGCTCCTGTTCTTGGAAGAGGTCGTGAGAATCCACACGTCCCAAGGGGCATTCCCAAGCCATTCAGACCAAAATTCAACAAGCCCAGGTAAGCCTTTTCCCAGGTTTGGGCCTAGCTAGTGAGCACTTGCCCTTGCCTCCCCTCCACTCAGGCATCCATTTTGAAGGATCAGTACCTGAGCTGCAATGAAGCCATTACGAGAAGAGCAAGCCCCTCCTAGAATCAGAGTTCCTCCAGCTTCACTCTCTGTGAACAACAGTGAACACCTTAAAGGTCAAATAGTCTCGGCTGAAATAGATAAAATTGAATACTTAGCTCACACCTAGAAACGATGTCCTTCCGCTAGATTCAGCAAATGTTGTGTTTATGTCTTCCCTGGGGTGAAGGGAGTGTGGTAAGTGAGGGGAATCTTTGACTGAACATGAATCTGTATTAGGCTTCAGTTTTTCAAGACAGTGAAGGTAAATAGTGCCAGTCAGAAAGTGAACGGAACTGTAAAAGTCGCCAATGACATTAAAGACACAGCTTATGTGGATCGTCTTTCACTTGAGTCAAGCCCCCGGGGGCACTATATCATGGGGGTGCAGACTTGGTTGCGTTAAATGGCTTTAAACTACAGGATCGGATGATTAAGCGTTCTCAACACTGATAGAAAAACACCTGGTTCTCAATAGACTAGCATAACTGCAGCAGGATTCTCCTAGCTAGAATGCCTCTAGGTGCTTTTGGATTCAAACCTAAATGTATATATTTGGGTTGTTTCCTCTTGTATTTTCCTAGAGAGGGATGTTACCCCTTGAAATGCCAACATTGGCCAGTAGGTGTCATTGGGATACAGGGCACCACATGCACAAGTGTATCCAAGGTTGGGGGTTATTCCATGTTTCCAAAAGTTATTTCATGGTTCCTGTTGGTTTCGGAGGCTTCAACCTTAAAGAGCTGACATGACCCCTTGAACAGTTTGGACTGCTAGTTTGCATTCTATCTGTCTAGCTTTTCCGTAGAGCTGACACAATGTTACCAAAATTGACAAGTCTGGCTTCTAGGTCGATTTAGTGTGTTTCAAAAAATAACTCCATTTTCGTATAACTCCCAAAACATGTAAATGAGATCTGTTAAACTTCTTAAAGACTGCAAATGGGATATCAACACAATGTCAAAATAGTTGTCTTCGGACAATCCCTCCCACCACGGCTGTATAGAAACAAAGAGCTAAGCAAATATCACATTTCTGTGAAATGTATCTGGATAGTGTTGATTCATCGATGTCCAGTTGGCAAAGAAGAAGTGCAACCTGCACTCACTCGCTCCCATGTACAGAGCAATGGAAACATCCACTCACCCAGCCCTTAGCATAGGACACTGGCCGAAGAGAGGTCTGTTACTCCCAAAGACAGGATGAGGCCTCAGGACACATGGAAGCAGGAGAATGCAAAGCAGGGAATGGAAACCAGTGCAGGTTCGGACCCCTGGTGATGGAGCAACAAGGGTGAAACTCTGTTTAACTTGGACGCACACTCTCAAGCGGACAGGAGACATGGGTTTGAAGGTGATGTGCTGAGATTTACAAGAGTGCACAGCAGATGCTTGGCTGAGAGAACTCAAAGAAACCAGCGCAAAATATCCCCACAGTTAATTCTGAGACCAAGATCCCAGCTGCCAAATTTGAGGTAGCAGAGGCAATGTTCAGTGAGGCATAGAGCTACGGATGATGACACACGCTGAGTCTCATGGATCTGGAGTGCGTTGTGGGATGTGGTGGGTCGAATCAAGAGAGCAAACCGAACTGTGTACCAATAATAAATCAACCACACTGGTCGCGCGGTTGCGATTACCGATATGTCCCATGGCCACACCCAGTACATCTGCAGGACCAGGGACCAATTGGGAATTTTGCCAATAGAGCACGTGTGGGGCTGAATCAGAGATATCGTGCATCTGGTCTGAGGGATCCAGGGGGCCTTGAATTTGAAATCAGAATGAAAAGCCTTAGGATATGCTACATTCATAACCTGGGCTGGGATTATGGTTTGGTTTGAGTCACAGGATGCGCAACAACTCTGTGGTTGCCTTCGTGCACCCGTGCCACAAGGATGAGAGGACAAGGAAGAGTGGTCCAAGTCCACAGCGTGAGAAGAGGAAGCATTCCCTTCAGCACTATCTCCCAAAAGCGGATGCTACATTTTGGATGGCACCGGCACGTTACGGCACCTAGGACAACAAGGAAGGTCTGCGGGATCATTCCAGCAGGCCCTGATATGTGACATCCATAGATATGCTTCCACTGGTGTTTCTGTAGACAGAGAAGCTCTGGAAAGAACTGATTTCATTGGGACATTCCCGTGGCAATAAAAAGCAGCAGAGCACTCTCAGTTTGCTGTTTTGGAAACACTCCAAAATGACATAGAGAAGAATGCAGAGCTGAGAACTTTTAGAAGCTTCATTTCCACAAGAGGAAGTGTCCTGTGCACTTTCAGAAGTGTGAGATAAGTATAATCAAAATGAAGTTATGCTAATCGAAGTAGTATGGGTTGTTCATCACAACTAATGCAACACCAGCAATTGGAGATATACCAAACAACACACACAGGTACAGGTTATGGCATCAATGCCTAGGAGAAATTGTCCTCACAGAAATCCCATGGAATTGCGTAGAGACAAGAGTCTAAAATTTTCAATTAACAAAGCCCTAGAAGTCTACATTAGATACCTGATATTACCTGACCAGTAGAGATGAAGAAGAACAGTAAAAGAAACAGGAAGTACCATTTTCAGTTCCAAAGATATTGAAGGCGCAAAAGATAAGCTTTCAAACAACTAGTCTGCAAAACGCTATCCAGAACAAGTGTTGAAAATGAAGGTCAGGAAAACACTGAAGAACACCAGTGTCTCAGAATCACAAAAGGCAGAATACCAGAAAAGGGGAAGAGAAAGTCTCAACACGAGCCAAAAATATCAGGAAACTCAATGGTTGTGATAATATCAGGGCTAAAGTTCAGTCCTTAGCAGACTAGATAATGCAGAGGGACGCGTGAATGACTGTGAAGACAGGGGAAGAGAAAAACCTCGGTCAGAAGCAGACATAGGAAAGCAAGTGCAAACAAATGAAAACATTGCAGTTGAACCCTGGGTTAAGACAGGGCATGAAAGAATAGAAATCATGAGTCCCAGATGGAAAAGCAAGAGATAAAGAAACAAAAAATGTCTGAAAATTTATCTGTAGAAAAATCAGACTGAAACTTGCTGAAAGCCAAGAAAGAATCATCTATGCGAATTCAGGAATTACACAGCATCCGAAGGAGGTGGAATCCCAATAGACCTACCAGCAGCTGTATGATTCAAATCAACAAAGTTCACGAATATCCGAGTGATTTAAAATGCACCTGGAGGAAACAACATAGTCACAAGGAAACCTCCAGAGGGGTTTCAGCTGATATCTCGGCAGCAATATTGCAGGACAGGGAGGAGTGCCAGGACACAGACCATATCCTGAATGGCCAAATGCTGCCACCTAGGGTAGCCTATGCCACATGAACACCATTTCAAATAACGGCAGAGCTAGAGAATTCTACAGACCGGCAAATCTTAAAAGAATTCAGCAGTTCAAAAGTTTTTCTAAAAGAAAGGTTGAGAAAACTCCCCTGAATAGAAAAGCAGCAAGATGGAATGGAAAGAAGAAACCATTATTGGAAATGCAAGAAGAGCATGTGTGGCAGAGAAGAAAGAAGAAGAACTTAAGGAGGACATCAAAACCCTAAAGATGGGAGAGGGAAGCAGGAAATCATAGGTGATTGGAAGCACTCTCTTAAGTGAATCAGCTTATTTGACTCTGTTTGAAGCGAAAGGAGAGATGCATGGCCTGACGTGTTTGCAAAACAAGCGAGAAGAAGACCAACAAAGAATCAAACCAACAAACAAGCACCAAAATGGTATGGTTGGCTGACATATACAAAGGGAACCATGATTATTCAAAAGAAAATACTCAAGGTGAGGTCAAGGGTCATTCAGAACGCATCGACCCAGTATCGTGGCTTGCATGTACTCAGCACACTTGTATTCGGAAATCAGAAGCGTGCATTCATATTTGTAAATTTTGATTCATAAGAGCATATCGTGACCTAACACTAATGCCGATTTGGAATCAAATGGTTTCCTAGTCCGTGATGTAGACTTGTATGTCTTCCAACAGGATGAAGGAATGCCATATTCTAGGCTACGTAGAGAAGAAATGTAAGAAGCCTATAACAAAGGCAAGTAGCTCTGCCAAAGTGTACTAAGTGCAAAAGAGACCGACAGCAAAGTGCACATTGGGGTTGGTTTCATTTCTTGGAATTTCAGCCCCCATGAATCCAATGGATCCATGTCCTGAGAGTGTGGGTGTTTCAGCAGAAATCAGGCGACGCATATGTATTCCGGGTGTACGGATATTATAGGAACATAAGTCTCCTTTAGTGGGTCCCTGTGTACTGTGAACTGTTAGAAAGTTTAAAGACGTGTGAAACCATCAACTGAAAAGGGACACACTTCCCTCCATTGGTACGGTGCATAGAGCTCTGAACAAAAGGAAAGAGGGAAGAAGAAAGGCCCATGGGACGCTAGTGGGTAGAATCACATTTACCTTAGGAACCTCTCGTCGGATGCAGCCCCTCCCCCAACACTGACAAGATGCAGCAGCCATTGGGGATGGCAGTTAGCGGTTGGATTCCAGGTGGAATGTTGGTGTGTACCGCGAGGCTTGTTGTGGCTGTTGGATCCTAGGTAACCGGGCAGAGTTCTGTGGGTGGATCAGTGTGATGGAGGGGCTGCCGCCCTCTGTGGAGCTTGGCTTAGGTCTTTGGTCCGGGAAGCTGTGTAAGTTCGAGATACTGCTGCTGCCCAAAGACCTGAGGTCACAGGTCAGTTTCCAGAACCTGAAAGGGCAGACAGTGGAAGATCTGCCTGTCATCAGCTTACTGGTCAGGCTCCGAGGTACTTTCAGACTTGCCCAGTCCTGGTGAAGTCGACTTTAGGGGAGACACGAAGAGAAGCTGGCCGATAAGCTGGCTGCACGGATTGAGGAGAGATGCGAACACATGGATGAGAGATGTTCTGCTACAATGGAGAATACTGGCGTGGAGACAGCTGTAGAGGATACCAGGCTCAAAAGACATTCATGAGACATATTGAAACTCACTGATACAGGCAGAAACATACGGAGTGCCAACGTGGACTTGAGGAAGTTCCTCAATTCTCTTCTCCAATAACGGGTCCAAGGTCCCTGACGTCTGAAGGAGAAGAAATGGCAGAGATGATCAAAACGCTCCTGTTCTTGGAAGAGGTCGTGAGAATCCACACGTCCCAAGGGGCATTCCCAAGCCATTCAGACCAAAATTCAACAAGCCCAGGTAAGCCTTTTCCCAGGTTTGGGCCTAGCTAGTGAGCACTTGCCCTTGCCTCCCCTCCACTCAGGCATCCATTTTGAAGGATCAGTACCTGAGCTGCAATGAAGCCATTACGAGAAGAGCAAGCCCCTCCTAGAATCAGAGTTCCTCCAGCTTCACTCTCTGTGAACAACAGTGAACACCTTAAAGGTCAAATAGTCTCGGCTGAAATAGATAAAATTGAATACTTAGCTCACACCTAGAAACGATGTCCTTCCGCTAGATTCAGCAAATGTTGTGTTTATGTCTTCCCTGGGGTGAAGGGAGTGTGGTAAGTGAGGGGAATCTTTGACTGAACATGAATCTGTATTAGGCTTCAGTTTTTCAAGACAGTGAAGGTAAATAGTGCCAGTCAGAAAGTGAACTGAACTGTAAAAGTCGCCAATGACATTAAAGACACAGCTTATGTGGATCGTCTTTCACTTGAGTCAAGCCCCCGGGGGCACTATATCATGGGGGTGCAGACTTGGTTGCGTTAAATGGCTTTAAACTACAGGATCGGATGATTAAGCGTTCTCAACACTGATAGAAAAACACCTGGTTCTCAATAGACTAGCATAACTGCAGCAGGATTCTCCTAGCTAGAATGCCTCTAGGTGCTTTTGGATTCAAACCTAAATGTATATATTTGGGTTGTTTCCTCTTGTATTTTCCTAGAGAGGGATGTTACCCCTTGAAATGCCAACATTGGCCAGTAGGTGTCATTGGGATACAGGGCACCACATGCACAAGTGTATCCAAGGTTGGGGGTTATTCCATGTTTCCAAAAGTTATTTCATGGTTCCTGTTGGTTTCGGAGGCTTCAACCTTAAAGAGCTGACATGACCCCTTGAACAGTTTGGACTGCTAGTTTGCATTCTATCTGTCTAGCTTTTCCGTAGAGCTGACACAATGTTACCAAAATTGACAAGTCTGGCTTCTAGGTCGATTTAGTGTGTTTCAAAAAATAACTCCGTTTTCGTATAACTCCCAAAACATGTAAATGAGATCTGTTAAACTTCTTAAAGACTGCAAATGGGATATCAACACAATGTCAAAATAGTTGTCTTCGGACAATCCCTCCCACCACGGCTGTATAGAAACAAAGAGCTAAGCAAATATCACATTTCTGTGAAATGTATCTGGATAGTGTTGATTCATCGATGCCCAGTTGGCAGAGAAGAAGTGCAACCTGCACTCACTCGCTCCCATGTACAGAGCAATGGAAACATCCACTCACCCAGCCCTTAGCATAGGACACTGGCCGAAGAGAGGTCTGTTACTCCCAAAGACAGGATGAGGCCTCAGGACACATGGAAGCAGGAGAATGCAAAGCAGGGAATGGAAACCAGTGCAGGTTCGGACCCCTGGTGTTGGAGCAACAAGGGTGAAACTCTGTTTAACTTGGACGCACACTCTCAAGCGGACAGGAGACATGGGTTTGAAGGTGATGTGCTGAGATTTACAAGAGTGCACAGCAGATGCTTGGCTGAGAGAACTCAAAGAAACCAGCGCAAAATATCCCCACAGTTAATTCTGAGACCAAGATCCCAGCTGCCAAATTTGAGGTAGCAGAGGCAATGGTCAGTGAGGCATAGAGCTACCGATGATGGCACACGCTGAGTCTCAGGGATCTGGAGTGCGTTGTGGGATGTGGTGGGTCGAATCAAGAGAGCAAACCGAACTGTGTACCAATAATAAATCAACCACACTGGTCGCGCGGTTGCCATTACCGATATGTCCCATGGCCACACCCAGTACATCTGCAGGACCAGGGACCAATTGGGAATTTTGCCAATAGAGCACGTGTGGGGCTGAATCAGAGATATCGTGCATCTGGTCTGAGGGATCCAGGGGGCCTTGAATTTGAAATCAGAATGAAAAGCCTTAGGATATGCTACATTCATAACCTGGGCTGGGATTATGGTTTGGTTTGAGTCACAGGATGCGCAACAACTCTGTGGTTGCCTTCGTGCACCCGTGCCACAAGGATGAGAGGACAAGGAAGAGTGGTCCAAGTCCACAGCGTGAGAAGAGGAAGCATTCCCTTCAGCACTATCTCCCAAAAGCGGATGCTACATTTTGGATGGCACCGGCACGGTACGGCACCTAGGACAACAAGGAAGGTCTGCGGGATCATTCCAGCAGGCCCTGATATGTGACATCCATAGATATGCTTCCACTGGTGTTTCTGTAGACAGAGAAGCTCTGGAAAGAACTGATTTCATTGGGACATTCCCGTGGCAATAAAAAGCAGCAGAGCACTCTCAGTTTGCTGTTTTGGAAACACTCCAAAATGACATAGAGAAGAATGCAGAGCTGAGAACTTTTAGAAGCTTCATTTCCACAAGAGGAAGTGTCCTGTGCACTTTCAGAAGTGTGAGATAAGTATAATCAAAATGAAGTTATGCTAATCGAAGTAGTATGGGTTGTTCATCACAACTAATGCAACACCAGCAATTGGAGATATACCAAACAACACACACAGGTACAGGTTATGGCATCAATGCCTAGGAGAAATTGTCCTCACAGAAATCCCATGGAATTGCGTAGAGACAAGAGTCTAAAATTTTCAATTAACAAAGCCCTAGAAGTCTACATTAGATACCTGATATTACCTGACCAGTAGAGATGAAGAAGAACAGTAAAAGAAACAGGAAGTACCATTTTCAGTTCCAAAGATATTGAAGGCGCAAAAGATAAGCTTTCAAACAACTAGTCTGCAAAACGCTATCCAGAACAAGTGTTGAAAATGAAGGTCAGGAAAACACTGAAGAACACCAGTGTCTCAGAATCACAAAAGGCAGAATACCAGAAAAGGGGAAGAGAAAGTCTCAACACGAGCCAAAAATATCAGGAAACTCAATGGTTGTGATAATATCAGGGCTAAAATTCAGTCCTTAGCAGACTAGATAATGCAGAGGGACGCGTGAATGACTGTGAAGACAGGGGAAGAGAAAAACCTCGGTCAGAAGCAGACATAGGAAAGCAAGTGCAAACAAATGAAAACATTGCAGTTGAACCCTGGGTTAAGACAGGGCATGAAAGAATAGAAATCGTGAGTCCCAGATGGAAAAGCAAGAGATAAAGAAACAAAAAATGTCTGAAAATTTATCTGTAGAAAAATCAGACTGAAACTTGCTGAAAGCCAAGAAAGAATCATCTATGCGAATTCAGGAATTACACAGCATCCGAAGGAGGTGGAATCCCAATAGACCTACCAGCAGCTGTATGATTCAAATCAACAAAGTTCACGAATATCCGAGTGATTTAAAATGCACCTGGAGGAAACAACATAGTCACAAGGAAACCTCCAGAGGGGTTTCAGCTGATATCTCGGCAGCAATATTGCAGGACAGGGAGGAGTGCCAGGACACAGACCATATCCTGAATGGCCAAATGCTGCCACCTAGGGTAGCCTATGCCACATGAACACCATTTCAAATAACGGCAGAGCTAGAGAATTCTACAGACCGGCAAATCTTAAAAGAATTCAGCAGTTCAAAAGTTTTTCTAAAAGAAAGGTTGAGAAAACTCCCCTGAATAGAAAAGCAGCAAGATGGAATGGAAAGAAGAAACCATTATTGGAAATGCAAGAAGAGCATGTGTGGCAGAGAAGAAAGAAGAAGAACTTAAGGAGGACATCAAAACCCTAAAGATGGGAGAGGGAAGCAGGAAATCATAGGTGATTGGAAGCACTCTCTTAAGTGAATCAGCTTATTTGACTCTGTTTGAAGCGAAAGGAGAGATGCATGGCCTGACGTGTTTGCAAAACAAGCGAGAAGAAGACCAACAAAGAATCAAACCAACAAACAAGCACCAAAATGGTATGGTTGGCTGACATATACAAAGGGAACCATGAGTATTCAAAAGAAAATACTCAAGGTGAGGTCAAGGGTCATTCAGAACGCATCGACCCAGTATCGTGGCTTGCATGTACTCAGCACACTTGTATTCGGAAATCAGAAGCGTGCATTCATATTCGTAAATTTTGATTCATAAGAGCATATCGTGACCTAACACTAATGCCGATTTGGAATCAAATGGTTTCCTAGTCCGTGATGTAGACTTGTATGTCTTCCAACAGGATGAAGGAATGCCATATTCTAGGCTACGTAGAGAAGAAATGTAAGAAGCCTATAACAAAGGCAAGTAGCTCTGCCAAAGTGTACTAAGTGCAAAAGAGACCGACAGCAAAGTGCACATTGGGGTTGGTTTCATTTCTTGGAATTTCAGCCCCCATGAATCCAATGGATCCATGTCCTGAGAGTGTGGGTGTTTCAGCAGAACTCAGGCGACGCATATGTATTCCGGGTGTACGGATATTATAGGAACATAAGTCTCCTTTAGTGGGTCCCTGTGTACTGTGAACTGTTAGAAAGTTTAAAGACGTGTGAAACCATCAACTGAAAAGGGACACACTTCCCTCCATTGGTACGGTGCATAGAGCTCTGAACAAAAGGAAAGAGGGAAGAAGAAAGGCCCATGGGACGCTAGTGGGTAGAATCACATTTACCTTAGGAACCTCTCGTCGGATGCAGCCCCTCCCCCAACACTGACAAGATGCAGCAGCCATTGGGGATGGCAGTTAGCGGTTGGATTCCAGGTGGAATGTTGGTGTGTACCGCGAGGCTTGTTGTGGCTGTTGGATCCTAGGTAACCGGGCAGAGTTCTGTGGGTGGATCAGTGTGATGGAGGGGCTGCCGCCCTCTGTGGAGCTTGGCTTAGGTCTTTGGTCCGGGAAGCTGTGTAAGTTCGAGATACTGCTGCTGCCCAAAGACCTGAGGTCACAGGTCAGTTTCCAGAACCTGAAAGGGCAGACAGTGGAAGATCTGCCTGTCATCAGCTTACTGGTCAGGCTCCGAGGTACTTTCAGACTTGCCCAGTCCTGGTGAAGTCGACTTTAGGGGAGACACGAAGAGAAGCTGGCCGATAAGCTGGCTGCACGGATTGAGGAGAGATGCGAACACATGGATGAGAGATGTTCTGCTACAATGGAGAATACTGGCGTGGAGACAGCTGTAGAGGATACCAGGCTCAAAAGACATTCATGAGACATATTGAAACTCACTGATACAGGCAGAAACATACGGAGTGCCAACGTGGACTTGAGGAAGTTCCTCAATTCTCTTCTCCAATAACGGGTCCAAGGTCCCTGACGTCTGAAGGAGAAGAAATGGCAGAGATGATCAAAACGCTCCTGTTCTTGGAAGAGGTCGTGAGAATCCACACGTCCCAAGGGGCATTCCCAAGCCATTCAGACCAAAATTCAACAAGCCCAGGTAAGCCTTTTCCCAGGTTTGGGCCTAGCTAGTGAGCACTTGCCCTTGCCTCCCCTCCACTCAGGCATCCATTTTGAAGGATCAGTACCTGAGCTGCAATGAAGCCATTACGAGAAGAGCAAGCCCCTCCTAGAATCAGAGTTCCTCCAGCTTCACTCTCTGTGAACAACAGTGAACACCTTAAAGGTCAAATAGTCTCGGCTGAAATAGATAAAATTGAATACTTAGCTCACACCTAGAAACGATGTCCTTCCGCTAGATTCAGCAAATGTTGTGTTTATGTCTTCCCTGGGGTGAAGGGAGTGTGGTAAGTGAGGGGAATCTTTGACTGAACATGAATCTGTATTAGGCTTCAGTTTTTCAAGACAGTGAAGGTAAATAGTGCCAGTCAGAAAGTGAACTGAACTGTAAAAGTCGCCAATGACATTAAAGACACAGCTTATGTGGATCGTCTTTCACTTGAGTCAAGCCCCCGGGGGCACTATATCATGGGGGTGCAGACTTGGTTGCGTTAAATGGCTTTAAACTACAGGATCGGATGATTAAGCGTTCTCAACACTGATAGAAAAACACCTGGTTCTCAATAGACTAGCATAACTGCAGCAGGATTCTCCTAGCTAGAATGCCTCTAGGTGCTTTTGGATTCAAACCTAAATGTATATATTTGGGTTGTTTCCTCTTGTATTTTCCTAGAGAGGGATGTTACCCCTTGAAATGCCAACATTGGCCAGTAGGTGTCATTGGGATACAGGGCACCACATGCACAAGTGTATCCAAGGTTGGGGGTTATTCCATGTTTCCAAAAGTTATTTCATGGTTCCTGTTGGTTTCGGAGGCTTCAACCTTAAAGAGCTGACATGACCCCTTGAACAGTTTGGACTGCTAGTTTGCATTCTATCTGTCTAGCTTTTCCGTAGAGCTGACACAATGTTACCAAAATTGACAAGTCTGGCTTCTAGGTCGATTTAGTGTGTTTCAAAAAATAACTCCATTTTCGTATAACTCCCAAAACATGTAAATGAGATCTGTTAAACTTCTTAAAGACTGCAAATGGGATATCAACACAATGTCAAAATAGTTGTCTTCGGACAATCCCTCCCACCACGGCTGTATAGAAACAAAGAGCTAAGCAAATATCACATTTCTGTGAAATGTATCTGGATAGTGTTGATTCATCGATGCCCAGTTGGCAGAGAAGAAGTGCAACCTGCACTCACTCGCTCCCATGTACAGAGCAATGGAAACATCCACTCACCCAGCCCTTGGCGCAGGACAATTGCCGAAGAGAGGTCTGTTACTCCCAAAGACAGGATGAGGCCTCAGGACACATGGAAGCAGGAGAATGCAAAGCAGGGAATGGAAACCAGTGCAGGTTCGGACCCCTGGTGATGGAGCAACAAGGGTGAAACTCTGTTTAACTTGGACGCACACTCTCAAGCGGACAGGAGACATGGGTTTGAAGGTGATGTGCTGAGATTTACAAGAGTGCACAGCAGATGCTTGGCTGAGAGAACTCAAAGAAACCAGCGCAAAATATCCCCACAGTTAATTCTGAGACCAAGATCCCAGCTGCCAAATTTGAGGTAGCAGAGGCAATGTTCAGTGAGGCATAGAGCTACGGATGATGGCACACGCTGAGTCTCATGGATCTGGAGTGCGTTGTGGGATGTGGTGGGTCGAATCAAGAGAGCAAACCGAACTGTGTACCAATAATAAATCAACCACACTGGTCGCGCGGTTGCGATTACCGATATGTCCCATGGCCACACCCAGTACATCTGCAGGACCAGGGACCAATTGGGAATTTTGCCAATAGAGCACGTGTGGGGCTGAATCAGAGATATCGTGCATCTGGTCTGAGGGATCCAGGGGGCCTTGAATTTGAAATCAGAATGAAAAGCCTTAGGATATGCTACATTCATAACCTGGGCTGGGATTATGGTTTGGTTTGAGTCACAGGATGCGCAACAACTCTGTGGTTGCCTTCGTGCACCCGTGCCACAAGGATGAGAGGACAAGGAAGAGTGGTCCAAGTCCACAGCGTGAGAAGAGGAAGCATTCCCTTCAGCACTATCTCCCAAAAGCGGATGCTACATTTTGCATGGCACCGGCACGGTACGGCACCTAGGACAACAAGGAAGGTCTGCGGGATCATTCCAGCAGGCCCTGATATGTGACATCCATAGATATGCTTCCACTGGTGTTTCTGTAGACAGAGAAGCTCTGGAAAGAACTGATTTCATTGGGACATTCCCGTGGCAATAAAAAGCAGCAGAGCACTCTCAGTTTGCTGTTTTGGAAACACTCCAAAATGACATAGAGAAGAATGCAGAGCTGAGAACTTTTAGAAGCTTCATTTCCACAAGAGGAAGTGTCCTGTGCACTTTCAGAAGTGTGAGATAAGTATAATCAAAATGAAGTTATGCTAATCGAAGTAGTATGGGTTGTTCATCACAACTAATGCAACACCAGCAATTGGAGATATACCAAACAACACACACAGGTACAGGTTATGGCATCAATGCCTAGGAGAAATTGTCCTCACAGAAATCCCATGGAATTGCGTAGAGACAAGAGTCTAAAATTTTCAATTAACAAAGCCCTAGAAGTCTACATTAGATACCTGATATTACCTGACCAGTAGAGATGAAGAAGAACAGTAAAAGAAACAGGAAGTACCATTTTCAGTTCCAAAGATATTGAAGGCGCAAAAGATAAGCTTTCAAACAACTAGTCTGCAAAACGCTATCCAGAACAAGTGTTGAAAATGAAGGTCAGGAAAACACTGAAGAACACCAGTGTCTCAGAATCACAAAAGGCAGAATACCAGAAAAGGGGAAGAGAAAGTCTCAACACGAGCCAAAAATATCAGGAAACTCAATGGTTGTGATAATATCAGGGCTAAAGTTCAGTCCTTAGCAGACTAGATAATGCAGAGGGACGCGTGAATGACTGTGAAGACAGGGGAAGAGAAAAACCTCGGTCAGAAGCAGACATAGGAAAGCAAGTGCAAACAAATGAAAACATTGCAGTTGAACCCTGGGTTAAGACAGGGCATGAAAGAATAGAAATCATGAGTCCCAGATGGAAAAGCAAGAGATAAAGAAACAAAAAATGTCTGAAAATTTATCTGTAGAAAAATCAGACTGAAACTTGCTGAAAGCCAAGAAAGAATCATCTATGCGAATTCAGGAATTACACAGCATCCGAAGGAGGTGGAATCCCAATAGACCTACCAGCAGCTGTATGATTCAAATCAACAAAGTTCACGAATATCCGAGTGATTTAAAATGCACCTGGAGGAAACAACATAGTCACAAGGAAACCTCCAGAGGGGTTTCAGCTGATATCTCGGCAGCAATATTGCAGGACAGGGAGGAGTGCCAGGACACAGACCATATCCTGAATGGCCAAATGCTGCCACCTAGGGTAGCCTATGCCACATGAACACCATTTCAAATAACGGCAGAGCTAGAGAATTCTACAGACCGGCAAATCTTAAAAGAATTCAGCAGTTCAAAAGTTTTTCTAAAAGAAAGGTTGAGAAAACTCCCCTGAATAGAAAAGCAGCAAGATGGAATGGAAAGAAGAAACCATTATTGGAAATGCAAGAAGAGCATGTGTGGCAGAGAAGAAAGAAGAAGAACTTAAGGAGGACATCAAAACCCTAAAGATGGGAGAGGGAAGCAGGAAATCATAGGTGATTGGAAGCACTCTCTTAAGTGAATCAGCTTATTTGACTCTGTTTGAAGCGAAAGGAGAGATGCATGGCCTGACGTGTTTGCAAAACAAGCGAGAAGAAGACCAACAAAGAATCAAACCAACAAACAAGCACCAAAATGGTATGGTTGGCTGACATATACAAAGGGAACCATGATTATTCAAAAGAAAATACTCAAGGTGAGGTCAAGGGTCATTCAGAACGCATCGACCCAGTATCGTGGCTTGCATGTACTCAGCACACTTGTATTCGGAAATCAGAAGCGTGCATTCATATTCGTAAATTTTGATTCATAAGAGCATATCGTGACCTAACACTAATGCCGATTTGGAATCAAATGGTTTCCTAGTCCGTGATGTAGACTTGTATGTCTTCCAACAGGATGAAGGAATGCCATATTCTAGGCTACGTAGAGAAGAAATGTAAGAAGCCTATAACAAAGGCAAGTAGCTCTGCCAAAGTGTACTAAGTGCAAAAGAGACCGACAGCAAAGTGCACATTGGGGTTGGTTTCATTTCTTGGAATTTCAGCCCCCATGAATCCAATGGATCCATGTCCTGAGAGTGTGGGTGTTTCAGCAGAACTCAGGCGACGCATATGTATTCCGGGTGTACGGATATTATAGGAACATAAGTCTCCTTTAGTGGGTCCCTGTGTACTGTGAACTGTTA
This sequence comes from Vicugna pacos, assembly GCF_048564905.1. Taxonomy (NCBI): domain Eukaryota; kingdom Metazoa; phylum Chordata; class Mammalia; order Artiodactyla; family Camelidae; genus Vicugna; species Vicugna pacos. The sequence continues at coordinate 12,011,418 of NW_027328741.1, read as the reverse complement.
GAAAGTTTAAAGACGTGTGAAACCATCAACTGAAAAGGGACACACTTCCCTCCATTGGTACGGTGCATAGAGCTCTGAACAAAAGGAAAGAGGGAAGAAGAAAGGCCCATGGGACGCTAGTGGGTAGAATCACATTTACCTTAGGAACCTCTCGTCGGATGCAGCCCCTCCCCCAACACTGACAAGATGCAGCAGCCATTGGGGATGGCAGTTAGCGGTTGGATTCCAGGTGGAATGTTGGTGTGTACCGCGAGGCTTGTTGTGGCTGTTGGATCCTAGGTAACCGGGCAGAGTTCTGTGGGTGGATCAGTGTGATGGAGGGGCTGCCGCCCTCTGTGGAGCTTGGCTTAGGTGTTTGGTCCGGGAAGCTGTGTAAGTTCGAGATACTGCTGCTGCCCAAAGACCTGAGGTCACAGGTCAGTTTCCAGAACCTGAAAGGGCAGACAGTGGAAGATCTGCCTGTCATCAGCTTACTGGTCAGGCTCCGAGGTACTTTCAGACTTGCCCAGTCCTGGTGAAGTCGACTTTAGGGGAGACACGAAGAGAAGCTGGCCGATAAGCTGGCTGCACGGATTGAGGAGAGATGCGAACACATGGATGAGAGATGTTCTGCTACAATGGAGAATACTGGCGTGGAGACAGCTGTAGAGGATACCAGGCTCAAAAGACATTCATGAGACATATTGAAACTCACTGATACAGGCAGAAACATACGGAGTGCCAACGTGGACTTGAGGAAGTTCCTCAATTCTCTTCTCCAATAACGGGTCCAAGGTCCCTGACGTCTGAAGGAGAAGAAATGGCAGAGATGATCAAAACGCTCCTGTTCTTGGAAGAGGTCGTGAGAATCCACACGTCCCAAGGGGCATTCCCAAGCCATTCAGACCAAAATTCAACAAGCCCAGGTAAGCCTTTTCCCAGGTTTGGGCCTAGCTAGTGAGCACTTGCCCTTGCCTCCCCTCCACTCAGGCATCCATTTTGAAGGATCAGTACCTGAGCTGCAATGAAGCCATTACGAGAAGAGCAAGCCCCTCCTAGAATCAGAGTTCCTCCAGCTTCACTCTCTGTGAACAACAGTGAACACCTTAAAGGTCAAATAGTCTCGGCTGAAATAGATAAAATTGAATACTTAGCTCACACCTAGAAACGATGTCCTTCCGCTAGATTCAGCAAATGTTGTGTTTATGTCTTCCCTGGGGTGAAGGGAGTGTGGTAAGTGAGGGGAATCTTTGACTGAACATGAATCTGTATTAGGCTTCAGTTTTTCAAGACAGTGAAGGTAAATAGTGCCAGTCAGAAAGTGAACTGAACTGTAAAAGTCGCCAATGACATTAAAGACACAGCTTATGTGGATCGTCTTTCACTTGAGTCAAGCCCCCGGGGGCACTATATCATGGGGGTGCAGACTTGGTTGCGTTAAATGGCTTGAAACTACAGGATCGGATGATTAAGCGTTCTCAACACTGATAGAAAAACACCTGGTTCTCAATAGACTAGCATAACTGCAGCAGGATTCTCCTAGCTAGAATGCCTCTAGGTGCTTTTGGATTCAAACCTAAATGTATATATTTGGTTTGTTTCCTCTTGTATTTTCCTAGAGAGGGATGTTACCCCTTGAAATGCCAACATTGGCCAGTAGGTGTCATTGGGATACAGGGCACCACATGCACAAGTGTATCCAAGGTTGGGGGTTATTCCATGTTTCCAAAAGTTATTTCATGGTTCCTGTTGGTTTCGGAGGCTTCAACCTTAAAGAGCTGACATGACCCCTTGAACAGTTTGGACTGCTAGTTTGCATTCTATCTGTCTAGCTTTTCCGTAGAGCTGACACAATGTTACCAAAATTGACAAGTCTGGCTTCTAGGTCGATTTAGTGTGTTTAAAAAAATAACTCCGTTTTCGTATAACTCCCAAAACATGTAAATGAGATCTGTTAAACTTCTTAAAGACTGCAAATGGGATATCAACACAATGTCAAAATAGTTGTCTTCGGACAATCCCTCCCACCACGGCTGTATAGAAACAAAGAGCTAAGCAAATATCACATTTCTGTGAAATGTATCTGGATAGTGTTGATTCATCGATGCCCAGTTGGCAGAGAAGAAGTGCAACCTGCACTCACTCGCTCCCATGTACAGAGCAATGGAAACATCCACTCACCCAGCCCTTGGCGCAGGACAATTGCCGAAGAGAGGTCTGTTACTCCCAAAGACAGGATGAGGCCTCAGGACACATGGAAGCAGGAGAATGCAAAGCAGGGAATGGAAACCAGTGCAGGTTCGGACCCCTGGTGATGGAGCAACAAGGGTGAAACTCTGTTTAACTTGGACGCACACTCTCAAGCGGACAGGAGACATGGGTTTGAAGGTGATGTGCTGAGATTTACAAGAGTGCACAGCAGATGCTTGGCTGAGAGAACTCAAAGAAACCAGCGCAAAATATCCCCACAGTTAATTCTGAGACCAAGATCCCAGCTGCCAAATTTGAGGTAGCAGAGGCAATGGTCAGTGAGGCATAGAGCTACGGATGATGGCACACGCTGAGTCTCATGGATCTGGAGTGCGTTGTGGGATGTGGTGGGTCGAATCAAGAGAGCAAACCGAACTGTGTACCAATAATAAATCAACCACACTGGTCGCGCGGTTGCCATTACCGATATGTCCCATGGCCACACCCAGTACATCTGCAGGACCAGGGACCAATTGGGAATTTTGCCAATAGAGCACGTGTGGGGCTGAATCAGAGATATCGTGCATCTGGTCTGAGGGATCCAGGGGGCCTTGAATTTGAAATCAGAATGAAAAGCCTTAGGATATGCTACATTCATAACCTGGGCTGGGATTATGGTTTGGTTTGAGTCACAGGATGCGCAACAACTCTGTGGTTGCCTTCGTGCACCCGTGCCACAAGGATGAGAGGACAAGGAAGAGTGGTCCAAGTCCACAGCGTGAGAAGAGGAAGCATTCCCTTCAGCACTATCTCCCAAAAGCGGATGCTACATTTTGGATGGCACCGGCACGGTACGGCACCTAGGACAACAAGGAAGGTCTGCGGGATCATTCCAGCAGGCCCTGATATGTGACATCCATAGATATGCTTCCACTGGTGTTTCTGTAGACAGAGAAGCTCTGGAAAGAACTGATTTCATTGGGACATTCCCGTGGCAATAAAAAGCAGCAGAGCACTCTCAGTTTGCTGTTATGGAAACACTCCAAAATGACATAGAGAAGAATGCAGAGCTGAGAACTTTTAGAAGCTTCATTTCCACAAGAGGAAGTGTCCTGTGCACTTTCAGAAGTGTGAGATAAGTATAATCAAAATGAAGTTATGCTAATCGAAGTAGTATGGGTTGTTCATCACAACTAATGCAACACCAGCAATTGGAGATATACCAAACAACACACACAGGTACAGGTTATGGCATCAATGCCTAGGAGAAATTGTCCTCACAGAAATCCCATGGAATTGCGTAGAGACAAGAGTCTAAAATTTTCAATTAACAAAGCCCTAGAAGTCTACATTAGATACCTGATATTACCTGACCAGTAGAGATGAAGAAGAACAGTAAAAGAAACAGGAAGTACCATTTTCAGTTCCAAAGATATTGAAGGCGCAAAAGATAAGCTTTCAAACAACTAGTCTGCAAAAGGCTATCCAGAACAAGTGTTGAAAATGAAGGTCAGGAAAACACTGAAGAACACCAGTGTCTCAGAATCACAAAAGGCAGAATACCAGAAAACTTTAAGAGAATGTCTAAAGACGAGCCAAAAAATATCAGGAAACTCAATTAATGTGATTATATCAAGGCTAAAGTTCAGTCCTAAGCAGACTTGATAATGCAGAGGGACGCGTGAATGACTGTGAAGACAGGGGAAGAGAAAAACCTCGGTCAGATGCAGACATAGGAAAGCAAGTGCAAACAAATGAAAACATTGCAGTTGAACCCTGGGTTAAGACAGGGCATGAAAGAATAGAAATCATGAGTCCCAGATGGAAAAGCAAGAGATAAAGAAACAAAAAATGTCTGAAAATTTATCTGTAGAAAAATCAGACTGAAACTTGCTGAAAGCCAAGAAAGAATCATCTATGCGAATTCAGGAATTACACAGCATCCGAAGGAGGTGGAATCCCAATAGACCTACCAGCAGCTGTATGATTCAAATCAACAAAGTTCACGAATATCCGAGTGATTTAAAATGCACCTGGAGGAAACAACATAGTCACAAGGAAACCTCCAGAGGGGTTTCAGCTGATATCTCGGCAGCAATATTGCAGGACAGGGAGGAGTGCCAGGACACAGACCATATCCTGAATGGCCAAATGCTGCCACCTAGGGTAGCCTATGCCACATGAACACCATTTCAAATAACGGCAGAGCTAGAGAATTCTACAGACCGGCAAATCTTAAAAGAATTCAGCAGTTCAAAAGTTTTTCTAAAAGAAAGGTTGAGAAAACTCCCCTGAATAGAAAAGCAGCAAGATGGAATGGAAAGAAGAAACCATTATTGGAAATGCAAGAAGAGCATGTGTGGCAGAGAAGAAAGAAGAAGAACTTAAGGAGGACATCAAAACCCTAAAGATGGGAGAGGGAAGCAGGAAATCATAGGTGATTGGAAGCACTCTCTTAAGTGAATCAGCTTATTTGACTCTGTTTGAAGCGAAAGGAGAGATGCATGGCCTGACGTGTTTGCAAAACAAGCGAGAAGAAGACCAACAAAGAATCAAACCAACAAACAAGCACCAAAATGGTATGGTTGGCTGACATATACAAAGGGAACCATGATTATTCAAAAGAAAATACTCAAGGTGAGGTCAAGGGTCATTCAGAACGCATCGACCCAGTATCGTGGCTTGCATGTACTCAGCACACTTGTATTCGGAAATCAGAAGCGTGCATTCATATTCGTAAATTTTGATTCATAAGAGCATATCGTGACCTAACACTAATGCCGATTTGGAATCAAATGGTTTCCTAGTCCGTGATGTAGACTTGTATGTCTTCCAACAGGATGAAGGAATGCCATATTCTAGGCTACGTAGAGAAGAAATGTAAGAAGCCTATAACAAAGGCAAGTAGCTCTGCCAAAGTGTACTAAGTGCAAAAGAGACCGACAGCAAAGTGCACATTGGGGTTGGTTTCATTTCTTGGAATTTCAGCCCCCATGAATCCAATGGATCCATGTCCTGAGAGTGTGGGTGTTTCAGCAGAACTCAGGCGACGCATATGTATTCCGGGTGTACGGATATTATAGGAACATAAGTCTCCTTTAGTGGGTCCCTGTGTACTGTGAACTGTTAGAAAGTTTAAAGACGTGTGAAACCATCAACTGAAAAGGGACACACTTCCCTCCATTGGTACGGTGCATAGAGCTCTGAACAAAAGGAAAGAGGGAAGAAGAAAGGCCCATGGGACGCTAGTGGGTAGAATCACATTTACCTTAGGAACCTCTATTCGGATGCAGCCCCTCCCCCAACACTGACAAGATGCAGCAGCCATTGGGGATGGCAGTTAGCGGTTGGATTCCAGGTGGAATGTTGGTGTGTACCGCGAGGCTTGTTGTGGCTGTTGGATCCTAGGTAACCGGGCAGAGTTCTGTGGGTGGATCAGTGTGATGGAGGGGCTGCCGCCCTCTGTGGAGCTTGGCTTATGTGTTTGGTCCGGGAAGCTGTGTAAGTTCGAGATACTGCTGCTGCCCAAAGACCTGAGGTCACAGGTCAGTTTCCAGAACCTGAAAGGGCAGACAGTGGAAGATCTGCCTGTCATCAGCTTACTGGTCAGGCTCCGAGGTACTTTCAGACTTGCCCAGTCCTGGTGAAGTCGACTTTAGGGGAGACACGAAGAGAAGCTGGCCGATAAGCTGGCTGCACGGATTGAGGAGAGATGCGAACACATGGATGAGAGATGTTCTGCTACAATGGAGAATACTGGCGTGGAGACAGCTGTAGAGGATACCAGGCTCAAAAGACATTCATGAGACATATTGAAACTCACTGATACAGGCAGAAACATACGGAGTGCCAACGTGGACTTGAGGAAGTTCCTCAATTCTCTTCTCCAAGAACGGGTCCAAGGTCCCTGACGTCTGAAGGAGAAGAAATGGCAGAGATGATCAAAACGCTCCTGTTCTTGGAAGAGGTCGTGAGAATCCACACGTCCCAAGGGGCATTCCCAAGCCATTCAGACCAAAATTCAACAAGCCCAGGTAAGCCTTTTCCCAGGTTTGGGCCTAGCTAGTGAGCACTTGCCCTTGCCTCCCCTCCACTCAGGCATCCATTTTGAAGGATCAGTACCTGAGCTGCAATGAAGCCATTACGAGAAGAGCAAGCCCCTCCTAGAATCAGAGTTCCTCCAGCTTCACTCTCTGTGAACAACAGTGAACACCTTAAAGGTCAAATAGTCTCGGCTGAAATAGATAAAATTGAATACTTAGCTCACACCTAGAAACGATGTCCTTCCGCTAGATTCAGCAAATGTTGTGTTTATGTCTTCCCTGGGGTGAAGGGAGTGTGGTAAGTGAGGGGAATCTTTGACTGAACATGAATCTGTATTAGGCTTCAGTTTTTCAAGACAGTGAAGGTAAATAGTGCCAGTCAGAAAGTGAACTGAACTGTAAAAGTCGCCAATGACATTAAAGACACAGCTTATGTGGATCGTCTTTCACTTGAGTCAAGCCCCCGGGGGCACTATATCATGGGGGTGCAGACTTGGTTGCGTTAAATGGCTTTAAACTACAGGATCGGATGATTAAGAGTTCTCAACACTGATAGAAAAACACCTGGTTCTCAATAGACTAGCATAACTGCAGCAGGATTCTCCTAGCTAGAATGCCTCTAGGTGCTTTTGGATTCAAACCTAAATGTATATATTTGGGTTGTTTCCTCTTGTATTTTCCTAGAGAGGGATGTTACCCCTTGAAATGCCAACATTGGCCAGTAGGTGTCATTGGGATACAGGGCACCACATGCACAAGTGTATCCAAGGTTGGGGGTTATTCCATGTTTCCAAAAGTTATTTCATGGTTCCTGTTGGTTTCGGAGGCTTCAACCTTAAAGAGCTGACATGACCCCTTGAACAGTTTGGACTGCTAGTTTGCATTCTATCTGTCTAGCTTTTCCGTAGAGCTGACACAATGTTACCAAAATTGACAAGTCTGGCTTCTAGGTCGATTTAGTGTGTTTCAAAAAATAACTCCATTTTCGTATAACTCCCAAAACATGTAAATGAGATCTGTTAAACTTCTTAAAGACTGCAAATGGGATATCAACACAATGTCAAAATAGTTGTCTTCGGACAATCCCTCCCACCACGGCTGTATAGAAACAAAGAGCTAAGCAAATATCACATTTCTGTGAAATGTATCTGGATAGTGTTGATTCATCGATGCCCAGTTGGCAGAGAAGAAGTGCAACCTGCACTCACTCGCTCCCATGTACAGAGCAATGGAAACATCCACTCACCCAGCCCTTAGCATAGGACACTGGCCGAAGAGAGGTCTGTTACTCCCAAAGACAGGATGAGGCCTCAGGACACATGGAAGCAGGAGAATGCAAAGCAGGGAATGGAAACCAGTGCAGGTTCGGACCCCTGGTGATGGAGCAACAAGGGTGAAACTCTGTTTAACTTGGACGCACACTCTCAAGCGGACAGGAGACATGGGTTTGAAGGTGATGTGCTGAGATTTACAAGAGTGCACAGCAGATGCTTGGCTGAGAGAACTCAAAGAAACCAGCGCAAAATATCCCCACAGTTAATTCTGAGACCAAGATCCCAGCTGCCAAATTTGAGGTAGCAGAGGCAATGGTCAGTGAGGCATAGAGCTACGGATGATGGCACACGCTGAGTCTCATGGATCTGGAGTGCGTTGTGGGATGTGGTGGGTCGAATCAAGAGAGCAAACCGAACTGTGTACCAATAATAAATCAACCACACTGGTCGCGCGGTTGCCATTACCGATATGTCCCATGGCCACACCCAGTACATCTGCAGGACCAGGGACCAATTGGGAATTTTGCCAATAGAGCACGTGTGGGGCTGAATCAGAGATATCGTGCATCTGGTCTGAGGGATCCAGGGGGCCTTGAATTTGAAATCAGAATGAAAAGCCTTAGGATATGCTACATTCATAACCTGGGCTGGGATTATGGTTTGGTTTGAGTCACAGGATGCGCAACAACTCTGTGGTTGCCTTCGTGCACACGTGCCACAAGGATGAGAGGACAAGGAAGAGTGGTCCAAGTCCACAGCGTGAGAAGAGGAAGCATTCCCTTCAGCACTATCTCCCAAAAGCGGATGCTACATTTTGGATGGCACCGGCACGGTACGGCACCTAGGACAACAAGGAAGGTCTGCGGGATCATTCCAGCAGGCCCTGATATGTGACATCCATAGATATGCTTCCACTGGTGTTTCTGTAGACAGAGAAGCTCTGGAAAGAACTGATTTCATTGGGACATTCCCGTGGCAATAAAAAGCAGCAGAGCACTCTCAGTTTGCTGTTTTGGAAACACTCCAAAATGACATAGAGAAGAATGCAGAGCTGAGAACTTTTAGAAGCTTCATTTCCACAAGAGGAAGTGTCCTGTGCACTTTCAGAAGTGTGAGATAAGTATAATCAAAATGAAGTTATGCTAATCGAAGTAGTATGGGTTGTTCATCACAACTAATGCAACACCAGCAATTGGAGATATACCAAACAACACACACAGGTACAGGTTATGGCATCAATGCCTAGGAGAAATTGTCCTCACAGAAATCCCATGGAATTGCGTAGAGACAAGAGTCTAAAATTTTCAATTAACAAAGCCCTAGAAGTCTACATTAGATACCTGATATTACCTGACCAGTAGAGATGAAGAAGAACAGTAAAAGAAACAGGAAGTACCATTTTCAGTTCCAAAGATATTGAAGGCGCAAAAGATAAGCTTTCAAACAACTAGTCTGCAAAACGCTATCCAGAACAAGTGTTGAAAATGAAGGTCAGGAAAACACTGAAGAACACCAGTGTCTCAGAATCACAAAAGGCAGAATACCAGAAAAGGGGAAGAGAAAGTCTCAACACGAGCCAAAAATATCAGGAAACTCAATGGTTGTGATAATATCAGGGCTAAAGTTCAGTCCTTAGCAGACTAGATAATGCAGAGGGACGCGTGAATGACTGTGAAGACAGGGGAAGAGAAAAACCTCGGTCAGAAGCAGACATAGGAAAGCAAGTGCAAACAAATGAAAACATTGCAGTTGAACCCTGGGTTAAGACAGGGCATGAAAGAATAGAAATCATGAGTCCCAGATGGAAAAGCAAGAGATAAAGAAACAAAAAGTGTCTGAAAATTTATCTGTAGAAAAATCAGACTGAAACTTGCTGAAAGCCAAGAAAGAATCATCTATGCGAATTCAGGAATTACACAGCATCCGAAGGAGGTGGAATCCCAATAGACCTACCAGCAGCTGTATGATTCAAATCAACAAAGTTCACGAATATCCGAGTGATTTAAAATGCACCTGGAGGAAACAACATAGTCACAAGGAAACCTCCAGAGGGGTTTCAGCTGATATCTCGGCAGCAATATTGCAGGACAGGGAGGAGTGCCAGGACACAGACCATATCCTGAATGGCCAAATGCTGCCACCTAGGGTAGCCTATGCCACATGAACACCATTTCAAATAACGGCAGAGCTAGAGAATTCTACAGACCGGCAAATCTTAAAAGAATTCAGCAGTTCAAAAGTTTTTCTAAAAGAAAGGTTGAGAAAACTCCCCTGAATAGAAAAGCAGCAAGATGGAATGGAAAGAAGAAACCATTATTGGAAATGCAAGAAGAGCATGTGTGGCAGAGAAGAAAGAAGAAGAACTTAAGGAGGACATCAAAACCCTAAAGATGGGAGAGGGAAGCAGGAAATCATAGGTGATTGGAAGCACTCTCTTAAGTGAATCAGCTTATTTGACTCTGTTTGAAGCGAAAGGAGAGATGCATGGCCTGACGTGTTTGCAAAACAAGCGAGAAGAAGACCAACAAAGAATCAAACCAACAAACAAGCACCAAAATGGTATGGTTGGCTGACATATACAAAGGGAACCATGATTATTCAAAAGAAAATACTCAAGGTGAGGTCAAGGGTCATTCAGAACGCATCGACCCAGTATCGTGGCTTGCATGTACTCAGCACACTTGTATTCGGAAATCAGAAGCGTGCATTCATATTCGTAAATTTTGATTCATAAGAGCATATCGTGACCTAACACTAATGCCGATTTGGAATCAAATGGTTTCCTAGTCCGTGATGTAGACTTGTATGTCTTCCAACAGGATGAAGGAATGCCATATTCTAGGCTACGTAGAGAAGAAATGTAAGAAGCCTATAACAAAGGCAAGTAGCTCTGCCAAAGTGTACTAAGTGCAAAAGAGACCGACAGCAAAGTGCACATTGGGGTTGGTTTCATTTCTTGGAATTTCAGCCCCCATGAATCCAATGGATCCATGTCCTGAGAGTGTGGGTGTTTCAGCAGAACTCAGGCGACGCATATGTATTCCGGGTGTACGGATATTATAGGAACATAAGTCTCCTTTAGTGGGTCCCTGTGTACTGTGAACTGTTAGAAAGTTTAAAGACGTGTGAAACCATCAACTGAAAAGGGACACACTTCCCTCCATTGGTACGGTGCATAGAGCTCTGAACAAAAGGAAAGAGGGAAGAAGAAAGGCCCATGGGACGCTAGTGGGTAGAATCACATTTACCTTAGGAACCTCTCGTCGGATGCAGCCCCTCCCCCAACACTGACAAGATGCAGCAGCCATTGGGGATGGCAGTTAGCGGTTGGATTCCAGGTGGAATGTTGGTGTGTACCGCGAGGCTTGTTGTGGCTGTTGGATCCTAGGTAACCGGGCAGAGTTCTGTGGGTGGATCAGTGTGATGGAGGGGCTGCCGCCCTCTGTGGAGCTTGGCTTAGGTCTTTGGTCCGGGAAGCTGTGTAAGTTCGAGATACTGCTGCTGCCCAAAGACCTGAGGTCACAGGTCAGTTTCCAGAACCTGAAAGGGCAGACAGTGGAAGATCTGCCTGTCATCAGCTTACTGGTCAGGCTCCGAGGTACTTTCAGACTTGCCCAGTCCTGGTGAAGTCGACTTTAGGGGAGACACGAAGAGAAGCTGGCCGATAAGCTGGCTGCACGGATTGAGGAGAGATGCGAACACATGGATGAGAGATGTTCTGCTACAATGGAGAATACTGGCGTGGAGACAGCTGTAGAGGATACCAGGCTCAAAAGACATTCATGAGACATATTGAAACTCACTGATACAGGCAGAAACATACGGAGTGCCAACGTGGACTTGAGGAAGTTCCTCAATTCTCTTCTCCAAGAACGGGTCCAAGGTCCCTGACGTCTGAAGGAGAAGAAATGGCAGAGATGATCAAAACGCTCCTGTTCTTGGAAGAGGTCGTGAGAATCCACACGTCCCAAGGGGCATTCCCAAGCCATTCAGACCAAAATTCAACAAGCCCAGGTAAGCCTTTTCCCAGGTTTGGGCCTAGCTAGTGAGCACTTGCCCTTGCCTCCCCTCCACTCAGGCATCCATTTTGAAGGATCAGTACCTGAGCTGCAATGAAGCCATTACGAGAAGAGCAAGCCCCTCCTAGAATCAGAGTTCCTCCAGCTTCACTCTCTGTGAACAACAGTGAACACCTTAAAGGTCAAATAGTCTCGGCTGAAATAGATAAAATTGAATACTTAGCTCACACCTAGAAACGATGTCCTTCCGCTAGATTCAGCAAATGTTGTGTTTATGTCTTCCCTGGGGTGAAGGGAGTGTGGTAAGTGAGGGGAATCTTTGACTGAACATGAATCTGTATTAGGCTTCAGTTTTTCAAGACAGTGAAGGTAAATAGTGCCAGTCAGAAAGTGAACTGAACTGTAAAAGTCGCCAATGACATTAAAGACACAGCTTATGTGGATCGTCTTTCACTTGAGTCAAGCCCCCGGGGGCACTATATCATGGGGGTGCAGACTTGGTTGCGTTAAATGGCTTTAAACTACAGGATCGGATGATTAAGCGTTCTCAACACTGATAGAAAAACACCTGGTTCTCAATAGACTAGCATAACTGCAGCAGGATTCTCCTAGCTAGAATGCCTCTAGGTGCTTTTGGATTCAAACCTAAATGTATATATTTGGGTTGTTTCCTCTTGTATTTTCCTAGAGAGGGATGTTACCCCTTGAAATGCCAACATTGGCCAGTAGGTGTCATTGGGATACAGGGCACCACATGCACAAGTGTATCCAAGGTTGGGGGTTATTCCATGTTTCCAAAAGTTATTTCATGGTTCCTGTTGGTTTCGGAGGCTTCAACCTTAAAGAGCTGACATGACCCCTTGAACAGTTTGGACTGCTAGTTTGCATTCTATCTGTCTAGCTTTTCCGTAGAGCTGACACAATGTTACCAAAATTGACAAGTCTGGCTTCTAGGTCGATTTAGTGTGTTTCAAAAAATAACTCCATTTTCGTATAACTCCCAAAACATGTAAATGAGATCTGTTAAACTTCTTAAAGACTGCAAATGGGATATCAACACAATGTCAAAATAGTTGTCTTCGGACAATCCCTCCCACCACGGCTGTATAGAAACAAAGAGCTAAGCAAATATCACATTTCTGTGAAATGTATCTGGATAGTGTTGATTCATCGATGCCCAGTTGGCAGAGAAGAAGTGCAACCTGCACTCACTCGCTCCCATGTACAGAGCAATGGAAACATCCACTCACCCAGCCCTTAGCATAGGACACTGGCCGAAGAGAGGTCTGTTACTCCCAAAGACAGGATGAGGCCTCAGGACACATGGAAGCAGGAGAATGCAAAGCAGGGAATGGAAACCAGTGCAGGTTCGGACCCCTGGTGATGGAGCAACAAGGGTGAAACTCTGTTTAACTTGGACGCACACTCTCAAGCGGACAGGAGACATGGGTTTGAAGGTGATGTGCTGAGATTTACAAGAGTGCACAGCAGATGCTTGGCTGAGAGAACTCAAAGAAACCAGCGCAAAATATCCCCACAGTTAATTCTGAGACCAAGATCCCAGCTGCCAAATTTGAGGTAGCAGAGGCAATGGTCAGTGAGGCATAGAGCTACGGATGATGGCACACGCTGAGTCTCATGGATCTGGAGTGCGTTGTGGGATGTGGTGGGTCGAATCAAGAGAGCAAACCGAACTGTGTACCAATAATAAATCAACCACACTGGTCGCGCGGTTGCCATTACCGATATGTCCCATGGCCACACCCAGTACATCTGCAGGACCAGGGACCAATTGGGAATTTTGCCAATAGAGCACGTGTGGGGCTGAATCAGAGATATCGTGCATCTGGTCTGAGGGATCCAGGGGGCCTTGAATTTGAAATCAGAATGAAAAGCCTTAGGATATGCTACATTCATAACCTGGGCTGGGATTATGGTTTGGTTTGAGTCACAGGATGCGCAACAACTCTGTGGTTGCCTTCGTGCACACGTGCCACAAGGATGAGAGGACAAGGAAGAGTGGTCCAAGTCCACAGCGTGAGAAGAGGAAGCATTCCCTTCAGCACTATCTCCCAAAAGCGGATGCTACATTTTGGATGGCACCGGCACGGTACGGCACCTAGGACAACAAGGAAGGTCTGCGGGATCATTCCAGCAGGCCCTGATATGTGACATCCATAGATATGCTTCCACTGGTGTTTCTGTAGACAGAGAAGCTCTGGAAAGAACTGATTTCATTGGGACATTCCCGTGGCAATAAAAAGCAGCAGAGCACTCTCAGTTTGCTGTTTTGGAAACACTCCAAAATGACATAGAGAAGAATGCAGAGCTGAGAACTTTTAGAAGCTTCATTTCCACAAGAGGAAGTGTCCTGTGCACTTTCAGAAGTGTGAGATAAGTATAATCAAAATGAAGTTATGCTAATCGAAGTAGTATGGGTTGTTCATCACAACTAATGCAACACCAGCAATTGGAGATATACCAAACAACACACACAGGTACAGGTTATGGCATCAATGCCTAGGAGAAATTGTCCTCACAGAAATCCCATGGAATTGCGTAGAGACAAGAGTCTAAAATTTTCAATTAACAAAGCCCTAGAAGTCTACATTAGATACCTGATATTACCTGACCAGTAGAGATGAAGAAGAACAGTAAAAGAAACAGGAAGTACCATTTTCAGTTCCAAAGATATTGAAGGCGCAAAAGATAAGCTTTCAAACAACTAGTCTGCAAAAGGCTATCCAGAACAAGTGTTGAAAATGAAGGTCAGGAAAACACTGAAGAACACCAGTGTCTCAGAATCACAAAAGGCAGAATACCAGAAAAGGGGAAGAGAAAGTCTCAACACGAGCCAAAAATATCAGGAAACTCAATGGTTGTGATAATATCAGGGCTAAAATTCAGTCCTTACCAGACTAGATAATGCAGAGGGACGCGTGAATGACTGTGAAGACAGGGGAAGAGAAAAACCTCGGTCAGAAGCAGACATAGGAAAGCAAGTGCAAACAAATGAAAACATTGCAGTTGAACCCTGGGTTAAGACAGGGCATGAAAGAATAGAAATCATGAGTCCCAGATGGAAAAGCAAGAGATAAAGAAACAAAAAATGTCTGAAAATTTATCTGTAGAAAAATCAGACTGAAACTTGCTGAAAGCCAAGAAAGAATCATCTATGCGAATTCAGGAATTACACAGCATCCGAAGGAGGTGGAATCCCAATAGACCTACCAGCAGCTGTATGATTCAAATCAACAAAGTTCACGAATATCCGAGTGATTTAAAATGCACCTGGAGGAAACAACATAGTCACAAGGAAACCTCCAGAGGGGTTTCAGCTGATATCTCGGCAGCAATATTGCAGGACAGGGAGGAGTGCCAGGACACAGACCATATCCTGAATGGCCAAATGCTGCCACCTAGGGTAGCCTATGCCACATGAACACCATTTCAAATAACGGCAGAGCTAGAGAATTCTACAGACCGGCAAATCTTAAAAGAATTCAGCAGTTCAAAAGTTTTTCTAAAAGAAAGGTTGAGAAAACTCCCCTGAATAGAAAAGCAGCAAGATGGAATGGAAAGAAGAAACCATTATTGGAAATGCAAGAAGAGCATGTGTGGCAGAGAAGAAAGAAGAAGAACTTAAGGAGGACATCAAAACCCTAAAGATGGGAGAGGGAAGCAGGAAATCATAGGTGATTGGAAGCACTCTCTTAAGTGAATCAGCTTATTTGACTCTGTTTGAAGCGAAAGGAGAGATGCATGGCCTGACGTGTTTGCAAAACAAGCGAGAAGAAGACCAACAAAGAATCAAACCAACAAACAAGCACCAAAATGGTATGGTTGGCTGACATATACAAAGGGAACCATGAGTATTCAAAAGAAAATACTCAAGGTGAGGTCAAGGGTCATTCAGAACGCATCGACCCAGTATCGTGGCTTGCATGTACTCAGCACACTTGTATTCGGAAATCAGAAGCGTGCATTCATATTCGTAAATTTTGATTCATAAGAGCATATCGTGACCTAACACTAATGCCGATTTGGAATCAAATGGTTTCCTAGTCCGTGATGTAGACTTGTATGTCTTCCAACAGAATGAAGGAATGCCATATTCTAGGCTACGTAGAGAAGAAATGTAAGAAGCCTATAACAAAGGCAAGTAGCTCTGCCAAAGTGTACTAAGTGCAAAAGAGACCGACAGCAAAGTGCACATTGGGGTTGGTTTCATTTCTTGGAATTTCAGCCCCCATGAATCCAATGGATCCATGTCCTGAGAGTGTGGGTGTTTCAGCAGAAATCAGGCGACGCATATGTATTCCGGGTGTACGGATATTATAGGAACATAAGTCTCCTTTAGTGGGTCCCTGTGTACTGTGAACTGTTAGAAAGTTTAAAGACGTGTGAAACCATCAACTGAAAAGGGACACACTTCCCTCCATTGGTACGGTGCATAGAGCTCTGAACAAAAGGAAAGAGGGAAGAAGAAAGGCCCATGGGACGCTAGTGGGTAGAATCACATTTACCTTAGGAACCTCTCGTCGGATGCAGCCCCTCCCCCAACACTGACAAGATGCAGCAGCCATTGGGGATGGCAGTTAGCGGTTGGATTCCAGGTGGAATGTTGGTGTTTACCGCGAGGCTTGTTGTGGCTGTTGGATCCTAGGTAACCGGGCAGAGTTCTGTGGGTGGATCAGTGTGATGGAGGGGCTGCCGCCCTCTGTGGAGCTTGGCTTAGGTGTTTGGTCCGGGAAGCTGTGTAAGTTCGAGATACTGCTGCTGCCCAAAGACCTGAGGTCACAGGTCAGTTTCCAGAACCTGAAAGGGCAGACAGTGGAAGATCTGCCTGTCATCAGCTTACTGGTCAGGCTCCGAGGTACTTTCAGACTTGCCCAGTCCTGGTGAAGTCGACTTTAGGGGAGACACGAAGAGAAGCTGGCCGATAAGCTGGCTGCACGGATTGAGGAGAGATGCGAACACATGGATGAGAGATGTTCTGCTACAATGGAGAATACTGGCGTGGAGACAGCTGTAGAGGATACCAGGCTCAAAAGACATTCATGAGACATATTGAACCTCACTGATACAGGCAGAAACATACGGAGTGCCAACGTGGACTTGAGGAAGTTCCTCAATTCTCTTCTCCAATAACGGGTCCAAGGTCCCTGACGTCTGAAGGAGAAGAAATGGCAGAGATGATCAAAACGCTCCTGTTCTTGGAAGAGGTCGTGAGAATCCACACGCCCCAAGGGGCATTCCCAAGCCATTCAGACCAAAATTCAACAAGCCCAGGTAAGCCTTTTCCCAGGTTTGGGCCTAGCTAGTGAGCACTTGCCCTTCCCTCCCCTCCACTCAGGCATCCATTTTGAAGGATCAGTACCTGAGCTGCAATGAAGCCATTACGAGAAGAGCAAGCCCCTCCTAGAATCAGAGTTCGTCCAGCTTCACTCTCTGTGAACAACAGTGAACACCTTAAAGGTCAAATAGTCTCGGCTGAAATAGATAAACTTGAATACTTAGCTCACACCTAGAAACGATGTCCTTCCGCTAGATTCAGCAAGTGTTGTGTTTATGTCTTCCCTGGGGTGAAGGGACTGTGGTAAGTGAGGGGAATCTTTGACTGAACATGAATCTGTATTAGGCTTCAGTTTTTCAAGACAGTGAAGGTAAATAGTACAAGTCAGAAAGTGAACTGAACTGTAAAAGTCGCCAATGACATTAAAGACACAGCTTATGTGGATCGTCTTTCACTTGAGTCAAGCCCCCGGGGGCACTATATCATGGGGGTGCAGACTTGGTTGCGTTAAATGGCTTTAAACTACAGGGTCGGATGATTAAGCGTTCTCAACACTGATAGAAAAACACCTGGTTCTCAATAGACTAGCATAACTGCAGCAGGATTCTCCTAGCTAGAATGCCTCTAGGTGCTTTTAGATTCAAACCTAAATGTATATATTTGGTTTTTTCCTCTTGTATTTTCCTTGAGAGGGATGTTACCCCTTGAAATGCCAACATTGGCCAGTAGGTGTCATTGGGATAAAGGGCACCACATGCACAAGTGTATCCAAGGTTGGGGGTTATTCCATGTTTCCGAAAGTTATTTCATGGTTCCTGTTGGTTTCGGAGGCTTCAACCTTAAAGAGCTGACATGACCCCTTGAACAGTTTGGACTGCTAGTTTGCATTCTATCTGTCTAGCTTTTCCGTAGAGCTGACACAATGTTACCAAAATTGACAAGTCTGGCTTCTAGGTCGATTTAGTGTGTTTCAAAAAATAACTCCATTTTCGTATAACTCCCAAAACATGTAAATGAGTTCTGTTAAACTTCTTAAAGACTGCAAATGGGATATCAACACAATGTCAAAATAGTTGTCTTCGGACAATCCCTCCCACCACGGCTGTATAGAAACAAAGAGCTAAGCAAATATCACATTTCTGTGAAATGTATCTGGATAGTGTTGATTCATCGATGCCCAGTTGGCAGAGAAGAAGTGCAACCTGCACTCACTCGCTCCCATGTACAGAGCAATGGAAACATCCACTCACCCAGCCCTTAGCATAGGACACTGGCCGAAGAGAGGTCTGTTACTCCCAAAGACAGGATGAGGCCTCAGGACACCTGGAAGCAGGAGAATGCAAAGCAGGGAATGGAAACCAGTGCAGGTTCGGACCCCTGGTGATGGAGCAACAAGGGTGAAACTCTGTTTAACTTGGACGCACACTCTCAAGCGGACAGGAGACATGGGTTTGAAGGTGATGTGCTGAGATTTACAAGAGTGCACAGCAGATGCTTGGCTGAGAGAACTCAAAGAAACCAGCGCAAAATATCCCCACAGTTAATTCTGAGACCAAGATCCCAGCTGCCAAATTTGAGGTAGCAGAGGCAATGGTCAGTGAGGCATAGAGCTACGGATGATGGCACACGCCGAGTCTCAGGGATCTGGAGTGCGCTGTGGGATGTGGTGGGTCGAATCAAGAGAGCAAACCGAACTGTGTACCAATAATAAATCAACCACACTGGTCGCGCGGTTGCGATTACCGATATGTCCCATGGCCACACCCAGTACATCTGCAGGACCAGGGACCAATTGGGAATTTTGCCAATAGAGCACGTGTGGGGCTGAATCAGAGATATCGTGCATCTGGTCTGAGGGATCCAGGGGGACTTGAATTTGAAATCAGAATGAAAAGCCTTAGGATATGCTACATTCATAACCTGGGCTGGGATTATGGTTTGGTTTGAGTCACAGGATGCGCAACAACTCTGTGGTTGCCTTCGTGCACCCGTGCCACAAGGATGAGAGGACAAGGGAGAGTGGTCCAAGTCCACAGCGTGAGAAGAGGAAGCATTCCCTTCAGCACTATCTCCCAAAGGCGGATGCTACATTTTGGATGGCACCGGCACGGTACGGCACCTAGGACAACAAGGAAGGTCTGCGGGATCATTCCAGCAGGCCCTGATATGTGACATCCATAGATATGCTTCCACTGGTGTTTCTGTAGACAGAGAAGCTCTGGAAAGAACTGATTTCATTGGGACATTCCCGTGGCAATAAAAAGCAGAAGAGCACTCTCAGTTTGCTGTTTTGGAAACACTCCAAAATGACATAGAGAAGAATGCAGAGCTGAGAACTTTTAGAAGCTTCATTTCCACAAGAGGAAGTGTCCTGTGCACTTTCAGAAGTGTGAGATAAGTATAATCAAAACGAAGTTATGCTAATCGAAGTAGTATGGGTTGTTCATCACAACTAATGCAACACCAGCAATTGGAGATATACCAAACAACACACACAGGTACAGGTTATGGCATCAATGTCTAGGAGAAATTGTCCTCACAGAAATCCCATGGAATTGCGTAGAGACAAGAGTCTAAAATTTTCAATTAACAAAGCCCTAGAAGTCTACATTAGATACCTGATATTACCTGACCAGTAGAGATGAAGAAGAACAGTAAAAGAAACAGGAAGTACCATTTTCAGTTCCAAAGATATTGAAGGCGCAAAAGATAAGCTTTCAAACAACTAGTCTGCAAAACGCTATCCAGAACAAGTGTTGAAAATGAAGGTCAGGAAAACACTGAAGAACACCAGTGTCTCAGAATCACAAAAGGCAGAATACCAGAAAAGGGGAAGAGAAAGTCTCAACACGAGCCAAAAATATCAGGAAACTCAATGGTTGTGATAATATCAGGGCTAAAATTCAGTCCTTAGCAGACTAGATAATGCAGAGGGACGCGTGAATGACTGTTGAAGACAGGGGAAGAGAAAAACCTCGGTCAGAAGCAGACATAGGAAAGCAAGTGCAAACAAATGAAAACATTGCAGTTGAACCCTGGGTTAAGACAGGGCATGAAAGAATAGAAATCATGAGTCCCAGATGGAAAAGCAAGAGATAAAGAAACAAAAAGTGTCTGAAAATTTATCTGTAGAAAAATCAGACTGAAACTTGCTGAAAGCCAAGAAAGAATCATCTATGCGAATTCAGGAATTACACAGCATCCGAAGGAGGTGGAATCCCAATAGACCTACCAGCAGCTGTATGATTCAAATCAACAAAGTTCACGAATATCCGAGTGATTTAAAATGCACCTGGAGGAAACAACATAGTCACAAGGAAACCTCCAGAGGGGTTTCAGCTGATATCTCGGCAGCAATATTGCAGGACAGGGAGGAGTGCCAGGACACAGACCATATCCTGAATGGCCAAATGCTGCCACCTAGGGTAGCCTATGCCACATGAACACCATTTCAAATAACGGCAGAGCTAGAGAATTCTACAGACCGGCAAATCTTAAAAGAATTCAGCAGTTCAAAAGTTTTTCTAAAAGAAAGGTTGAGAAAACTCCCCTGAATAGAAAAGCAGCAAGATGGAATGGAAAGAAGAAACCATTATTGGAAATGCAAGAAGAGCATGTGTGGCAGAGAAGAAAGAAGAAGAACTTAAGGAGGACATCAAAACCCTAAAGATGGGAGAGGGAAGCAGGAAATCATAGGTGATTGGAAGCACTCTCTTAAGTGAATCAGCTTATTTGACTCTGTTTGAAGCGAAAGGAGAGATGCATGGCCTGACGTGTTTGCAAAACAAGCGAGAAGAAGACCAACAAAGAATCAAACCAACAAACAAGCACCAAAATGGTATGGTTGGCTGACATATACAAAGGGAACCATGATTATTCAAAAGAAAATACTCAAGGTGAGGTCAAGGGTCATTCAGAACGCATCGACCCAGTATCGTGGCTTGCATGTACTCAGCACACTTGTATTCGGAAATCAGAAGCGTGCATTCATATTCGTAAATTTTGATTCATAAGAGCATATCGTGACCTAACACTAATGCCGATTTGGAATCAAATGGTTTCCTAGTCCGTGATGTAGACTTGTATGTCTTCCAACAGGATGAAGGAATGCCATATTCTAGGCTACGTAGAGAAGAAATGTAAGAAGCCTATAACAAAGGCAAGTAGCTCTGCCAAAGTGTACTAAGTGCAAAAGAGACCGACAGCAAAGTGCACATTGGGGTTGGTTTCATTTCTTGGAATTTCAGCCCCCATGAATCCAATGGATCCATGTCCTGAGAGTGTGGGTGTTTCAGCAGAACTCAGGCGACGCATATGTATTCCGGGTGTACGGATATTATAGGAACATAAGTCTCCTTTAGTGGGTCCCTGTGTACTGTGAACTGTTAGAAAGTTTAAAGACGTGTGAAACCATCAACTGAAAAGGGACACACTTCCCTCCATTGGTACGGTGCATAGAGCTCTGAACAAAAGGAAAGAGGGAAGAAGAAAGGCCCATGGGACGCTAGTGGGTAGAATCACATTTACCTTAGGAACCTCTCGTCGGATGCAGCCCCTCCCCCAACACTGACAAGATGCAGCAGCCATTGGGGATGGCAGTTAGCGGTTGGATTCCAGGTGGAATGTTGGTGTGTACCGCGAGGCTTGTTGTGGCTGTTGGATCCTAGGTAACCGGGCAGAGTTCTGTGGGTGGATCAGTGTGATGGAGGGGCTGCCGCCCTCTGTGGAGCTTGGCTTAGGTGTTTGGTCCGGGAAGCTGTGTAAGTTCGAGATACTGCTGCTGCCCAAAGACCTGAGGTCACAGGTCAGTTTCCAGAACCTGAAAGGGCAGACAGTGGAAGATCTGCCTGTCATCAGCTTACTGGTCAGGCTCCGAGGTACTTTCAGACTTGCCCAGTCCTGGTGAAGTCGACTTTAGGGGAGACACGAAGAGAAGCTGGCCGATAAGCTGGCTGCACGGATTGAGGAGAGATGCGAACACATGGATGAGAGATGTTCTGCTACAATGGAGAATACTGGCGTGGAGACAGCTGTAGAGGATACCAGGCTCAAAAGACATTCATGAGACATATTGAACCTCACTGATACAGGCAGAAACATACGGAGTGCCAACGTGGACTTGAGGAAGTTCCTCAATTCTCTTCTCCAATAACGGGTCCAAGGTCCCTGACGTCTGAAGGAGAAGAAATGGCAGAGATGATCAAAACGCTCCTGTTCTTGGAAGAGGTCGTGAGAATCCACACGCCCCAAGGGGCATTCCCAAGCCATTCAGACCAAAATTCAACAAGCCCAGGTAAGCCTTTTCCCAGGTTTGGGCCTAGCTAGTGAGCACTTGACCTTCCCTCCCCTCCACTCAGGCATCCATTTTGAAGGATCAGTACCTGAGCTGCAATGAAGCCATTACGAGAAGAGCAAGCCCCTCCTAGAATCAGAGTTCGTCCAGCTTCACTCTCTGTGAACAACAGTGAACACCTTAAAGGTCAAATAGTCTCGGCTGAAATAGATAAACTTGAATACTTAGCTCACACCTAGAAACGATGTCCTTCCGCTAGATTCAGCAAGTGTTGTGTTTATGTCTTCCCTGGGGTGAAGGGAGTGTGGTAAGTGAGGGGAATCTTTGACTGAACATGAATCTGTATTAGGCTTCAGTTTTTCAAGACAGTGAAGGTAAATAGTACAAGTCAGAAAGTGAACTGAACTGTAAAAGTCGCCAATGACATTAAAGACACAGCTTATGTGGATCGTCTTTCACTTGAGTCAAGCCCCCGGGGGCACTATATCATGGGGGTGCAGACTTGGTTGCGTTAAATGGCTTTAAACTACAGGGTCGGATGATTAAGCGTTCTCAACACTGATAGAAAAACACCTGGTTCTCAATAGACTAGCATAACTGCAGCAGGATTCTCCTAGCTAGAATGCCTCTAGGTGCTTTTGGATTCAAACCTAAATGTATATATTTGGTTTGTTTCCTCTTGTATTTTCCTAGAGAGGGATGTTACCCCTTGAAATGCCAACATTGGCCAGTAGGTGTCATTGGGATAAAGGGCACCACATGCACAAGTGTATCCAAGGTTGGGGGTTATTCCATGTTTCCGAAAGTTATTTCATGGTTCCTGTTGGTTTCGGAGGCTTCAACCTTAAAGAGCTGACATGACCCCTTGAACAGTTTGGACTGCTAGTTTGCATTCTATCTGTCTAGCTTTTCCGTAGAGCTGACACAATGTTACCAAAATTGACAAGTCTGGCTTCTAGGTCGATTTAGTGTGTTTCAAAAAATAACTCCATTTTCGTATAACTCCCAAAACATGTAAATGAGTTCTGTTAAACTTCTTAAAGACTGCAAATGGGATATCAACACAATGTCAAAATAGTTGTCTTCGGACAATCCCTCCCACCACGGCTGTATAGAAACAAAGAGCTAAGCAAATATCACATTTCTGTGAAATGTATCTGGATAGTGTTGATTCATCGATGCCCAGTTGGCAGAGAAGAAGTGCAACCTGCACTCACTCGCTCCCATGTACAGAGCAATGGAAACATCCACTCACCCAGCCCTTAGCATAGGACACTGGCCGAAGAGAGGTCTGTTACTCCCAAAGACAGGATGAGGCCTCAGGACACCTGGAAGCAGGAGAATGCAAAGCAGGGAATGGAAACCAGTGCAGGTTCGGACCCCTGGTGATGGAGCAACAAGGGTGAAACTCTGTTTAACTTGGACGCACACTCTCAAGCGGACAGGAGACATGGGTTTGAAGGTGATGTGCTGAGATTTACAAGAGTGCACAGCAGATGCTTGGCTGAGAGAACTCAAAGAAACCAGCGCAAAATATCCCCACAGTTAATTCTGAGACCAAGATCCCAGCTGCCAAATTTGAGGTAGCAGAGGCAATGGTCAGTGAGGCATAGAGCTACGGATGATGGCACACGCCGAGTCTCAGGGATCTGGAGTGCGCTGTGGGATGTGGTGGGTCGAATCAAGAGAGCAAACCGAACTGTGTACCAATAATAAATCAACCACACTGGTCGCGCGGTTGCGATTACCGATATGTCCCATGGCCACACCCAGTACATCTGCAGGACCAGGGACCAATTGGGAATTTTGCCAATAGAGCACGTGTGGGGCTGAATCAGAGATATCGTGCATCTGGTCTGAGGGATCCAGGGGGCCTTGAATTTGAAATCAGAATGAAAAGCCTTAGGATATGCTACATTCATAACCTGGGCTGGGATTATGGTTTGGTTTGAGTCACAGGATGCGCAACAACTCTGTGGTTGCCTTCGTGCACCCGTGCCACAAGGATGAGAGGACAAGGGAGAGTGGTCCAAGTCCACAGCGTGAGAAGAGGAAGCATTCCCTTCAGCACTATCTCCCAAAGGCGGATGCTACATTTTGGATGGCACCGGCACGGTACGGCACCTAGGACAACAAGGAAGGTCTGCGGGATCATTCCAGCAGGCCCTGATATGTGACATCCATAGATATGCTTCCACTGGTGTTTCTGTAGACAGAGAAGCTCTGGAAAGAACTGATTTCATTGGGACATTCCCGTGGCAATAAAAAGCAGAAGAGCACTCTCAGTTTGCTGTTTTGGAAACACTCCAAAATGACATAGAGAAGAATGCAGAGCTGAGAACTTTTAGAAGCTTCATTTCCACAAGAGGAAGTGTCCTGTGCACTTTCAGAAGTGTGAGATAAGTATAATCAAAACGAAGTTATGCTAATCGAAGTAGTATGGGTTGTTCATCACAACTAATGCAACACCAGCAATTGGAGATATACCAAACAACACACACAGGTACAGGTTATGGCATCAATGTCTAGGAGAAATTGTCCTCACAGAAATCCCATGGAATTGCGTAGAGACAAGAGTCTAAAATTTTCAATTAACAAAGCCCTAGAAGTCTACATTAGATACCTGATATTACCTGACCAGTAGAGATGAAGAAGAACAGTAAAAGAAACAGGAAGTACCATTTTCAGTTCCAAAGATATTGAAGGCGCAAAAGATAAGCTTTCAAACAACTAGTCTGCAAAACGCTATCCAGAACAAGTGTTGAAAATGAAGGTCAGGAAAACACTGAAGAACACCAGTGTCTCAGAATCACAAAAGGCAGAATACCAGAAAAGGGGAAGAGAAAGTCTCAACACGAGCCAAAAATATCAGGAAACTCAATGGTTGTGATAATATCAGGGCTAAAATTCAGTCCTTAGCAGACTAGATAATGCAGAGGGACGCGTGAATGACTGTTGAAGACAGGGGAAGAGAAAAACCTCGGTCAGAAGCAGACATAGGAAAGCAAGTGCAAACAAATGAAAACATTGCAGTTGAACCCTGGGTTAAGACAGGGCATGAAAGAATAGAAATCATGAGTCCCAGATGGAAAAGCAAGAGATAAAGAAACAAAAAGTGTCTGAAAATTTATCTGTAGAAAAATCAGACTGAAACTTGCTGAAAGCCAAGAAAGAATCATCTATGCGAATTCAGGAATTACACAGCATCCGAAGGAGGTGGAATCCCAATAGACCTACCAGCAGCTGTATGATTCAAATCAACAAAGTTCACGAATATCCGAGTGATTTAAAATGCACCTGGAGGAAACAACATAGTCACAAGGAAACCTCCAGAGGGGTTTCAGCTGATATCTCGGCAGCAATATTGCAGGACAGGGAGGAGTGCCAGGACACAGACCATATCCTGAATGGCCAAATGCTGCCACCTAGGGTAGCCTATGCCACATGAACACCATTTCAAATAACGGCAGAGCTAGAGAATTCTACAGACCGGCAAATCTTAAAAGAATTCAGCAGTTCAAAAGTTTTTCTAAAAGAAAGGTTGAGAAAACTCCCCTGAATAGAAAAGCAGCAAGATGGAATGGAAAGAAGAAACCATTATTGGAAATGCAAGAAGAGCATGTGTGCTAGAAAAGAAAGAAGAACTTAAGGAGGACATCAAAACCCTAAAGATGGGAGAGGGAAGCAGGAAATCATAGGTGATTGGAAGCACTCTCTTAAGTGAATCAGCTTATTTGACTCTGTTTGAAGCGAAAGGAGAGATGCATGGCCTGACGTGTTTGCAAAACAAGCGAGAAGAAGACCAACAAAGAATCAAACCAACAAACAAGCACCAAAATGGTATGGTTGGCTGACATATACAAAGGGAACCATGATTATTCAAAAGAAAATACTCAAGGTGAGGTCAAGGGTCATTCAGAACGCATCGACCCAGTATCGTGGCTTGCATGTACTCAGCACACTTGTATTCGGAAATCAGAAGCGTGCATTCATATTCGTAAATTTTGATTCATAAGAGCATATCGTGACCTAACACTAATGCCGATTTGGAATCAAATGGTTTCCTAGTCCGTGATGTAGACTTGTATGTCTTCCAACAGGATGAAGGAATGCCATATTCTAGGCTACGTAGAGAAGAAATGTAAGAAGCCTATAACAAAGGCAAGTAGCTCTGCCAAAGTGTACTAAGTGCAAAAGAGACCGACAGCAAAGTGCACATTGGGGTTGGTTTCATTTCTTGGAATTTCAGCCCCCATGAATCCAATGGATCCATGTCCTGAGAGTGTGGGTGTTTCAGCAGAAATCAGGCGACGCATATGTATTCCGGGTGTACGGATATTATAGGAACATAAGTCTCCTTTAGTGGGTCCCTGTGTACTGTGAACTGTTAGAAAGTTTAAAGACGTGTGAAACCATCAACTGAAAAGGGACACACTTCCCTCCATTGGTACGGTGCATAGAGCTCTGAACAAAAGGAAAGAGGGAAGAAGAAAGGCCCATGGGACGCTAGTGGGTAGAATCACATTTACCTTAGGAACCTCTCGTCGGATGCAGCCCCTCCCCCAACACTGACAAGATGCAGCAGCCATTGGGGATGGCAGTTAGCGGTTGGATTCCAGGTGGAATGTTGGTGTTTACCGCGAGGCTTGTTGTGGCTGTTGGATCCTAGGTAACCGGGCAGAGTTCTGTGGGTGGATCAGTGTGATGGAGGGGCTGCCGCCCTCTGTGGAGCTTGGCTTAGGTGTTTGGTCCGGGAAGCTGTGTAAGTTCGAGATACTGCTGCTGCCCAAAGACCTGAGGTCACAGGTCAGTTTCCAGAACCTGAAAGGGCAGACAGTGGAAGATCTGCCTGTCATCAGCTTACTGGTCAGGCTCCGAGGTACTTTCAGACTTGCCCAGTCCTGGTGAAGTCGACTTTAGGGGAGACACGAAGAGAAGCTGGCCGATAAGCTGGCTGCACGGATTGAGGAGAGATGCGAACACATGGATGAGAGATGTTCTGCTACAATGGAGAATACTGGCGTGGAGACAGCTGTAGAGGATACCAGGCTCAAAAGACATTCATGAGACATATTGAACCTCACTGATACAGGCAGAAACATACGGAGTGCCAACGTGGACTTGAGGAAGTTCCTCAATTCTCTTCTCCAATAACGGGTCCAAGGTCCCTGACGTCTGAAGGAGAAGAAATGGCAGAGATGATCAAAACGCTCCTGTTCTTGGAAGAGGTCGTGAGAATCCACACGCCCCAAGGGGCATTCCCAAGCCATTCAGACCAAAATTCAACAAGCCCAGGTAAGCCTTTTCCCAGGTTTGGGCCTAGCTAGTGAGCACTTGCCCTTCCCTCCCCTCCACTCAGGCATCCATTTTGAAGGATCAGTACCTGAGCTGCAATGAAGCCATTACGAGAAGAGCAAGCCCCTCCTAGAATCAGAGTTCGTCCAGCTTCACTCTCTGTGAACAACAGTGAACACCTTAAAGGTCAAATAGTCTCGGCTGAAATAGATAAACTTGAATACTTAGCTCACACCTAGAAACGATGTCCTTCCGCTAGATTCAGCAAGTGTTGTGTTTATGTCTTCCCTGGGGTGAAGGGAGTGTGGTAAGTGAGGGGAATCTTTGACTGAACATGAATCTGTATTAGGCTTCAGTTTTTCAAGACAGTGAAGGTAAATAGTACAAGTCAGAAAGTGAACTGAACTGTAAAAGTCGCCAATGACATTAAAGACACAGCTTATGTGGATCGTCTTTCACTTGAGTCAAGCCCCCGGGGGCACTATATCATGGGGGTGCAGACTTGGTTGCGTTAAATGGCTTTAAACTACAGGGTCGGATGATTAAGCGTTCTCAACACTGATAGAAAAACACCTGGTTCTCAATAGACTAGCATAACTGCAGCAGGATTCTCCTAGCTAGAATGCCTCTAGGTGCTTTTGGATTCAAACCTAAATGTATATATTTGGTTTGTTTCCTCTTGTATTTTCCTAGAGAGGGATGTTACCCCTTGAAATGCCAACATTGGCCAGTAGGTGTCATTGGGATAAAGGGCACCACATGCACAAGTGTATCCAAGGTTGGGGGTTATTCCATGTTTCCGAAAGTTATTTCATGGTTCCTGTTGGTTTCGGAGGCTTCAACCTTAAAGAGCTGACATGACCCCTTGAACAGTTTGGACTGCTAGTTTGCATTCTATCTGTCTAGCTTTTCCGTAGAGCTGACACAATGTTACCAAAATTGACAAGTCTGGCTTCTAGGTCGATTTAGTGTGTTTCAAAAAATAACTCCATTTTCGTATAACTCCCAAAACATGTAAATGAGTTCTGTTAAACTTCTTAAAGACTGCAAATGGGATATCAACACAATGTCAAAATAGTTGTCTTCGGACAATCCCTCCCACCACGGCTGTATAGAAACAAAGAGCTAAGCAAATATCACATTTCTGTGAAATGTATCTGGATAGTGTTGATTCATCGATGCCCAGTTGGCAGAGAAGAAGTGCAACCTGCACTCACTCGCTCCCATGTACAGAGCAATGGAAACATCCACTCACCCAGCCCTTAGCATAGGACACTGGCCGAAGAGAGGTCTGTTACTCCCAAAGACAGGATGAGGCCTCAGGACACCTGGAAGCAGGAGAATGCAAAGCAGGGAATGGAAACCAGTGCAGGTTCGGACCCCTGGTGATGGAGCAACAAGGGTGAAACTCTGTTTAACTTGGACGTACACTCTCAAGCGGACAGGAGACATGGGTTTGAAGGTGATGTGCTGAGATTTACAAGAGTGCACAGCAGATGCTTGGCTGAGAGAACTCAAAGAAACCAGCGCAAAATATCCCCACAGTTAATTCTGAGACCAAGATCCCAGCTGCCAAATTTGAGGTAGCAGAGGCAATGGTCAGTGAGGCATAGAGCTACGGATGATGGCACACGCCGAGTCTCAGGGATCTGGAGTGCGCTGTGGGATGTGGTGGGTCGAATCAAGAGAGCAAACCGAACTGTGTACCAATAATAAATCAACCACACTGGTCGCGCGGTTGCGATTACCGATATGTCCCATGGCCACACCCAGTACATCTGCAGGACCAGGGACCAATTGGGAATTTTGCCAATAGAGCACGTGTGGGGCTGAATCAGAGATATCGTGCATCTGGTCTGAGGGATCCAGGGGGCCTTGAATTTGAAATCAGAATGAAAAGCCTTAGGATATGCTACATTCATAACCTGGGCTGGGATTATGGTTTGGTTTGAGTCACAGGATGCGCAACAACTCTGTGGTTGCCTTCGTGCACCCGTGCCACAAGGATGAGAGGACAAGGGAGAGTGGTCCAAGTCCACAGCGTGAGAAGAGGAAGCATTCCCTTCAGCACTATCTCCCAAAGGCGGATGCTACATTTTGGATGGCACCGGCACGGTACGGCACCTAGGACAACAAGGAAGGTCTGCGGGATCATTCCAGCAGGCCCTGATATGTGACATCCATAGATATGCTTCCACTGGTGTTTCTGTAGACAGAGAAGCTCTGGAAAGAACTGATTTCATTGGGACATTCCCGTGGCAATAAAAAGCAGAAGAGCACTCTCAGTTTGCTGTTTTGGAAACACTCCAAAATGACATAGAGAAGAATGCAGAGCTGAGAACTTTTAGAAGCTTCATTTCCACAAGAGGAAGTGTCCTGTGCACTTTCAGAAGTGTGAGATAAGTATAATCAAAACGAAGTTATGCTAATCGAAGTAGTATGGGTTGTTCATCACAACTAATGCAACACCAGCAATTGGAGATATACCAAACAACACACACAGGTACAGGTTATGGCATCAATGTCTAGGAGAAATTGTCCTCACAGAAATCCCATGGAATTGCGTAGAGACAAGAGTCTAAAATTTTCAATTAACAAAGCCCTAGAAGTCTACATTAGATACCTGATATTACCTGACCAGTAGAGATGAAGAAGAACAGTAAAAGAAACAGGAAGTACCATTTTCAGTTCCAAAGATATTGAAGGCGCAAAAGATAAGCTTTCAAACAACTAGTCTGCAAAACGCTATCCAGAACAAGTGTTGAAAATGAAGGTCAGGAAAACACTGAAGAACACCAGTGTCTCAGAATCACAAAAGGCAGAATACCAGAAAAGGGGAAGAGAAAGTCTCAACACGAGCCAAAAATATCAGGAAACTCAATGGTTGTGATAATATCAGGGCTAAAATTCAGTCCTTAGCAGACTAGATAATGCAGAGGGACGCGTGAATGACTGTTGAAGACAGGGGAAGAGAAAAACCTCGGTCAGAAGCAGACATAGGAAAGCAAGTGCAAACAAATGAAAACATTGCAGTTGAACCCTGGGTTAAGACAGGGCATGAAAGAATAGAAATCATGAGTCCCAGATGGAAAAGCAAGAGATAAAGAAACAAAAAGTGTCTGAAAATTTATCTGTAGAAAAATCAGACTGAAACTTGCTGAAAGCCAAGAAAGAATCATCTATGCGAATTCAGGAATTACACAGCATCCGAAGGAGGTGGAATCCCAATAGACCTACCAGCAGCTGTATGATTCAAATCAACAAAGTTCACGAATATCCGAGTGATTTAAAATGCACCTGGAGGAAACAACATAGTCACAAGGAAACCTCCAGAGGGGTTTCAGCTGATATCTCGGCAGCAATATTGCAGGACAGGGAGGAGTGCCAGGACACAGACCATATCCTGAATGGCCAAATGCTGCCACCTAGGGTAGCCTATGCCACATGAACACCATTTCAAATAACGGCAGAGCTAGAGAATTCTACAGACCGGCAAATCTTAAAAGAATTCAGCAGTTCAAAAGTTTTTCTAAAAGAAAGGTTGAGAAAACTCCCCTGAATAGAAAAGCAGCAAGATGGAATGGAAAGAAGAAACCATTATTGGAAATGCAAGAAGAGCATGTGTGGCAGAGAAGAAAGAAGAAGAACTTAAGGAGGACATCAAAACCCTAAAGATGGGAGAGGGAAGCAGGAAATCATAGGTGATTGGAAGCACTCTCTTAAGTGAATCAGCTTATTTGACTCTGTTTGAAGCGAAAGGAGAGATGCATGGCCTGACGTGTTTGCAAAACAAGCGAGAAGAAGACCAACAAAGAATCAAACCAACAAACAAGCACCAAAATGGTATGGTTGGCTGACATATACAAAGGGAACCATGATTATTCAAAAGAAAATACTCAAGGTGAGGTCAAGGGTCATTCAGAACGCATCGACCCAGTATCGTGGCTTGCATGTACTCAGCACACTTGTATTCGGAAATCAGAAGCGTGCATTCATATTCGTAAATTTTGATTCATAAGAGCATATCGTGACCTAACACTAATGCCGATTTGGAATCAAATGGTTTCCTAGTCCGTGATGTAGACTTGTATGTCTTCCAACAGGATGAAGGAATGCCATATTCTAGGCTACGTAGAGAAGAAATGTAAGAAGCCTATAACAAAGGCAAGTAGCTCTGCCAAAGTGTACTAAGTGCAAAAGAGACCGACAGCAAAGTGCACATTGGGGTTGGTTTCATTTCTTGGAATTTCAGCCCCCATGAATCCAATGGATCCATGTCCTGAGAGTGTGGGTGTTTCAGCAGAAATCAGGCGACGCATATGTATTCCGGGTGTACGGATATTATAGGAACATAAGTCTCCTTTAGTGGGTCCCTGTGTACTGTGAACTGTTAGAAAGTTTAAAGACGTGTGAAACCATCAACTGAAAAGGGACACACTTCCCTCCATTGGTACGGTGCATAGAGCTCTGAACA
The DNA here is from genome assembly GCF_048564905.1 of Vicugna pacos. Lineage (NCBI taxonomy): Eukaryota > Metazoa > Chordata > Mammalia > Artiodactyla > Camelidae > Vicugna > Vicugna pacos. The sequence goes on along the minus strand of NW_027328741.1, from coordinate 11,979,555 downwards.
AAAGGAAAGAGGGAAGAAGAAAGGCCCATGGGACGCTAGTGGGTAGAATCACATTTACCTTAGGAACCTCTCGTCGGATGCAGCCCCTCCCCCAACACTGACAAGATGCAGCAGCCATTGGGGATGGCAGTTAGCGGTTGGATTCCAGGTGGAATGTTGGTGTTTACCGCGAGGCTTGTTGTGGCTGTTGGATCCTAGGTAACCGGGCAGAGTTCTGTGGGTGGATCAGTGTGATGGAGGGGCTGCCGCCCTCTGTGGAGCTTGGCTTAGGTGTTTGGTCCGGGAAGCTGTGTAAGTTCGAGATACTGCTGCTGCCCAAAGACCTGAGGTCACAGGTCAGTTTCCAGAACCTGAAAGGGCAGACAGTGGAAGATCTGCCTGTCATCAGCTTACTGGTCAGGCTCCGAGGTACTTTCAGACTTGCCCAGTCCTGGTGAAGTCGACTTTAGGGGAGACACGAAGAGAAGCTGGCCGATAAGCTGGCTGCACGGATTGAGGAGAGATGCGAACACATGGATGAGAGATGTTCTGCTACAATGGAGAATACTGGCGTGGAGACAGCTGTAGAGGATACCAGGCTCAAAAGACATTCATGAGACATATTGAACCTCACTGATACAGGCAGAAACATACGGAGTGCCAACGTGGACTTGAGGAAGTTCCTCAATTCTCTTCTCCAATAACGGGTCCAAGGTCCCTGACGTCTGAAGGAGAAGAAATGGCAGAGATGATCAAAACGCTCCTGTTCTTGGAAGAGGTCGTGAGAATCCACACGTCCCAAGGGGCATTCCCAAGCCATTCAGACCAAAATTCAACAAGCCCAGGTAAGCCTTTTCCCAGGTTTGGGCCTAGCTAGTGAGCACTTGCCCTTCCCTCCCCTCCACTCAGGCATCCATTTTGAAGGATCAGTACCTGAGCTGCAATGAAGCCATTACGAGAAGAGCAAGCCCCTCCTAGAATCAGAGTTCGTCCAGCTTCACTCTCTGTGAACAACAGTGAACACCTTAAAGGTCAAATAGTCTCGGCTGAAATAGATAAACTTGAATACTTAGCTCACACCTAGAAACGATGTCCTTCCGCTAGATTCAGCAAGTGTTGTGTTTATGTCTTCCCTGGGGTGAAGGGACTGTGGTAAGTGAGGGGAATCTTTGACTGAACATGAATCTGTATTAGGCTTCAGTTTTTCAAGACAGTGAAGGTAAATAGTACAAGTCAGAAAGTGAACTGAACTGTAAAAGTCGCCAATGACATTAAAGACACAGCTTATGTGGATCGTCTTTCACTTGAGTCAAGCCCCCGGGGGCACTATATCATGGGGGTGCAGACTTGGTTGCGTTAAATGGCTTTAAACTACAGGGTCGGATGATTAAGCGTTCTCAACACTGATAGAAAAACACCTGGTTCTCAATAGACTAGCATAACTGCAGCAGGATTCTCCTAGCTAGAATGCCTCTAGGTGCTTTTGGATTCAAACCTAAATGTATATATTTGGTTTGTTTCCTCTTGTATTTTCCTAGAGAGGGATGTTACCCCTTGAAATGCCAACATTGGCCAGTAGGTGTCATTGGGATAAAGGGCACCACATGCACAAGTGTATCCAAGGTTGGGGGTTATTCCATGTTTCCGAAAGTTATTTCATGGTTCCTGTTGGTTTCGGAGGCTTCAACCTTAAAGAGCTGACATGACCCCTTGAACAGTTTGGACTGCTAGTTTGCATTCTATCTGTCTAGCTTTTCCGTAGAGCTGACACAATGTTACCAAAATTGACAAGTCTGGCTTCTAGGTCGATTTAGTGTGTTTCAAAAAATAACTCCATTTTCGTATAACTCCCAAAACATGTAAATGAGTTCTGTTAAACTTCTTAAAGACTGCAAATGGGATATCAACACAATGTCAAAATAGTTGTCTTCGGACAATCCCTCCCACCACGGCTGTATAGAAACAAAGAGCTAAGCAAATATCACATTTCTGTGAAATGTATCTGGATAGTGTTGATTCATCGATGCCCAGTTGGCAGAGAAGAAGTGCAACCTGCACTCACTCGCTCCCATGTACAGAGCAATGGAAACATCCACTCACCCAGCCCTTAGCATAGGACACTGGCCGAAGAGAGGTCTGTTACTCCCAAAGACAGGATGAGGCCTCAGGACACCAGGAAGCAGGAGAATGCAAAGCAGGGAATGGAAACCAGTGCAGGTTCGGACCCCTGGTGATGGAGCAACAAGGGTGAAACTCTGTTTAACTTGGACGTACACTCTCAAGCGGACAGGAGACATGGGTTTGAAGGTGATGTGCTGAGATTTACAAGAGTGCACAGCAGATGCTTGGCTGAGAGAACTCAAAGAAACCAGCGCAAAATATCCCCACAGTTAATTCTGAGACCAAGATCCCAGCTGCCAAATTTGAGGTAGCAGAGGCAATGGTCAGTGAGGCATAGAGCTACGGATGATGGCACACGCCGAGTCTCAGGGATCTGGAGTGCGCTGTGGGATGTGGTGGGTCGAATCAAGAGAGCAAACCGAACTGTGTACCAATAATAAATCAACCACACTGGTCGCGCGGTTGCGATTACCGATATGTCCCATGGCCACACCCAGTACATCTGCAGGACCAGGGACCAATTGGGAATTTTGCCAATAGAGCACGTGTGGGGCTGAATCAGAGATATCGTGCATCTGGTCTGAGGGATCCAGGGGGCCTTGAATTTGAAATCAGAATGAAAAGCCTTAGGATATGCTACATTCATAACCTGGGCTGGGATTATGGTTTGGTTTGAGTCACAGGATGCGCAACAACTCTGTGGTTGCCTTCGTGCACCCGTGCCACAAGGATGAGAGGACAAGGGAGAGTGGTCCAAGTCCACAGCGTGAGAAGAGGAAGCATTCCCTTCAGCACTATCTCCCAAAGGCGGATGCTACATTTTGGATGGCACCGGCACGGTACGGCACCTAGGACAACAAGGAAGGTCTGCGGGATCATTCCAGCAGGCCCTGATATGTGACATCCATAGATATGCTTCCACTGGTGTTTCTGTAGACAGAGAAGCTCTGGAAAGAACTGATTTCATTGGGACATTCCCGTGGCAATAAAAAGCAGAAGAGCACTCTCAGTTTGCTGTTTTGGAAACACTCCAAAATGACATAGAGAAGAATGCAGAGCTGAGAACTTTTAGAAGCTTCATTTCCACAAGAGGAAGTGTCCTGTGCACTTTCAGAAGTGTGAGATAAGTATAATCAAAACGAAGTTATGCTAATCGAAGTAGTATGGGTTGTTCATCACAACTAATGCAACACCAGCAATTGGAGATATACCAAACAACACACACAGGTACAGGTTATGGCATCAATGTCTAGGAGAAATTGTCCTCACAGAAATCCCATGGAATTGCGTAGAGACAAGAGTCTAAAATTTTCAATTAACAAAGCCCTAGAAGTCTACATTAGATACCTGATATTACCTGACCAGTAGAGATGAAGAAGAACAGTAAAAGAAACAGGAAGTACCATTTTCAGTTCCAAAGATATTGAAGGCGCAAAAGATAAGCTTTCAAACAACTAGTCTGCAAAACGCTATCCAGAACAAGTGTTGAAAATGAAGGTCAGGAAAACACTGAAGAACACCAGTGTCTCAGAATCACAAAAGGCAGAATACCAGAAAAGGGGAAGAGAAAGTCTCAACACGAGCCAAAAATATCAGGAAACTCAATGGTTGTGATAATATCAGGGCTAAAATTCAGTCCTTAGCAGACTAGATAATGCAGAGGGATGCGTGAATGACTGTTGAAGACAGGGGAAGAGAAAAACCTCGGTCAGAAGCAGACATAGGAAAGCAAGTGCAAACAAATGAAAACATTGCAGTTGAACCCTGGGTTAAGACAGGGCATGAAAGAATAGAAATCATGAGTCCCAGATGGAAAAGCAAGAGATAAAGAAACAAAAAGTGTCTGAAAATTTATCTGTAGAAAAATCAGACTGAAACTTGCTGAAAGCCAAGAAAGAATCATCTATGCGAATTCAGGAATTACACAGCATCCGAAGGAGGTGGAATCCCAATAGACCTACCAGCAGCTGTATGATTCAAATCAACAAAGTTCACGAATATCCGAGTGATTTAAAATGCACCTGGAGGAAACAACATAGTCACAAGGAAACCTCCAGAGGGGTTTCAGCTGATATCTCGGCAGCAATATTGCAGGACAGGGAGGAGTGCCAGGACACAGACCATATCCTGAATGGCCAAATGCTGCCACCTAGGGTAGCCTATGCCACATGAACACCATTTCAAATAACGGCAGAGCTAGAGAATTCTACAGACCGGCAAATCTTAAAAGAATTCAGCAGTTCAAAAGTTTTTCTAAAAGAAAGGTTGAGAAAACTCCCCTGAATAGAAAAGCAGCAAGATGGAATGGAAAGAAGAAACCATTATTGGAAATGCAAGAAGAGCATGTGTGGCAGAGAAGAAAGAAGAAGAACTTAAGGAGGACATCAAAACCCTAAAGATGGGAGAGGGAAGCAGGAAATCATAGGTGATTGGAAGCACTCTCTTAAGTGAATCAGCTTATTTGACTCTGTTTGAAGCGAAAGGAGAGATGCATGGCCTGACGTGTTTGCAAAACAAGCGAGAAGAAGACCAACAAAGAATCAAACCAACAAACAAGCACCAAAATGGTATGGTTGGCTGACATATACAAAGGGAACCATGATTATTCAAAAGAAAATACTCAAGGTGAGGTCAAGGGTCATTCAGAACGCATCGACCCAGTATCGTGGCTTGCATGTACTCAGCACACTTGTATTCGGAAATCAGAAGCGTGCATTCATATTCGTAAATTTTGATTCATAAGAGCATATCGTGACCTAACACTAATGCCGATTTGGAATCAAATGGTTTCCTAGTCCGTGATGTAGACTTGTATGTCTTCCAACAGGATGAAGGAATGCCATATTCTAGGCTACGTAGAGAAGAAATGTAAGAAGCCTATAACAAAGGCAAGTAGCTCTGCCAAAGTGTACTAAGTGCAAAAGAGACCGACAGCAAAGTGCACATTGGGGTTGGTTTCATTTCTTGGAATTTCAGCCCCCATGAATCCAATGGATCCATGTCCTGAGAGTGTGGGTGTTTCAGCAGAAATCAGGCGACGCATATGTATTCCGGGTGTACGGATATTATAGGAACATAAGTCTCCTTTAGTGGGTCCCTGTGTACTGTGAACTGTTAGAAAGTTTAAAGACGTGTGAAACCATCAACTGAAAAGGGACACACTTCCCTCCATTGGTACGGTGCATAGAGCTCTGAACAAAAGGAAAGAGGGAAGAAGAAAGGCCCATGGGACGCTAGTGGGTAGAATCACATTTACCTTAGGAACCTCTCGTCGGATGCAGCCCCTCCCCCAACACTGACAAGATGCAGCAGCCATTGGGGATGGCAGTTAGCGGTTGGATTCCAGGTGGAATGTTGGTGTTTACCGCGAGGCTTGTTGTGGCTGTTGGATCCTAGGTAACCGGGCAGAGTTCTGTGGGTGGATCAGTGTGATGGAGGGGCTGCCGCCCTCTGTGGAGCTTGGCTTAGGTGTTTGGTCCGGGAAGCTGTGTAAGTTCGAGATACTGCTGCTGCCCAAAGACCTGAGGTCACAGGTCAGTTTCCAGAACCTGAAAGGGCAGACAGTGGAAGATCTGCCTGTCATCAGCTTACTGGTCAGGCTCCGAGGTACTTTCAGACTTGCCCAGTCCTGGTGAAGTCGACTTTAGGGGAGACACGAAGAGAAGCTGGCCGATAAGCTGGCTGCACGGATTGAGGAGAGATGCGAACACATGGATGAGAGATGTTCTGCTACAATGGAGAATACTGGCGTGGAGACAGCTGTAGAGGATACCAGGCTCAAAAGACATTCATGAGACATATTGAACCTCACTGATACAGGCAGAAACATACGGAGTGCCAACGTGGACTTGAGGAAGTTCCTCAATTCTCTTCTCCAATAACGGGTCCAAGGTCCCTGACGTCTGAAGGAGAAGAAATGGCAGAGATGATCAAAACGCTCCTGTTCTTGGAAGAGGTCGTGAGAATCCACACGCCCCAAGGGGCATTCCCAAGCCATTCAGACCAAAATTCAACAAGCCCAGGTAAGCCTTTTCCCAGGTTTGGGCCTAGCTAGTGAGCACTTGCCCTTCCCTCCCCTCCACTCAGGCATCCATTTTGAAGGATCAGTACCTGAGCTGCAATGAAGCCATTACGAGAAGAGCAAGCCCCTCCTAGAATCAGAGTTCGTCCAGCTTCACTCTCTGTGAACAACAGTGAACACCTTAAAGGTCAAATAGTCTCGGCTGAAATAGATAAACTTGAATACTTAGCTCACACCTAGAAACGATGTCCTTCCGCTAGATTCAGCAAGTGTTGTGTTTATGTCTTCCCTGGGGTGAAGGGACTGTGGTAAGTGAGGGGAATCTTTGACTGAACATGAATCTGTATTAGGCTTCAGTTTTTCAAGACAGTGAAGGTAAATAGTACAAGTCAGAAAGTGAACTGAACTGTAAAAGTCGCCAATGACATTAAAGACACAGCTTATGTGGATCGTCTTTCACTTGAGTCAAGCCCCCGGGGGCACTATATCATGGGGGTGCAGACTTGGTTGCGTTAAATGGCTTTAAACTACAGGGTCGGATGATTAAGCGTTCTCAACACTGATAGAAAAACACCTGGTTCTCAATAGACTAGCATAACTGCAGCAGGATTCTCCTAGCTAGAATGCCTCTAGGTGCTTTTGGATTCAAACCTAAATGTATATATTTGGTTTGTTTCCTCTTGTATTTTCCTAGAGAGGGATGTTACCCCTTGAAATGCCAACATTGGCCAGTAGGTGTCATTGGGATAAAGGGCACCACATGCACAAGTGTATCCAAGGTTGGGGGTTATTCCATGTTTCCGAAAGTTATTTCATGGTTCCTGTTGGTTTCGGAGGCTTCAACCTTAAAGAGCTGACATGACCCCTTGAACAGTTTGGACTGCTAGTTTGCATTCTATCTGTCTAGCTTTTCCGTAGAGCTGACACAATGTTACCAAAATTGACAAGTCTGGCTTCTAGGTCGATTTAGTGTGTTTCAAAAAATAACTCCATTTTCGTATAACTCCCAAAACATGTAAATGAGTTCTGTTAAACTTCTTAAAGACTGCAAATGGGATATCAACACAATGTCAAAATAGTTGTCTTCGGACAATCTCTCCCACCACGGCTGTATAGAAACAAAGAGCTAAGCAAATATCACATTTCTGTGAAATGTATCTGGATAGTGTTGATTCATCGATGCCCAGTTGGCAGAGAAGAAGTGCAACCTGCACTCACTCGCTCCCATGTACAGAGCAATGGAAACATCCACTCACCCAGCCCTTAGCATAGGACACTGGCCGAAGAGAGGTCTGTTACTCCCAAAGACAGGATGAGGCCTCAGGACACCAGGAAGCAGGAGAATGCAAAGCAGGGAATGGAAACCAGTGCAGGTTCGGACCCCTGGTGATGGAGCAACAAGGGTGAAACTCTGTTTAACTTGGACGTACACTCTCAAGCGGACAGGAGACATGGGTTTGAAGGTGATGTGCTGAGATTTACAAGAGTGCACAGCAGATGCTTGGCTGAGAGAACTCAAAGAAACCAGCGCAAAATATCCCCACAGTTAATTCTGAGACCAAGATCCCAGCTGCCAAATTTGAGGTAGCAGAGGCAATGGTCAGTGAGGCATAGAGCTACGGATGATGGCACACGCCGCGTCTCAGGGATCTGGAGTGTGCTGTGGGATGTGGTGGGTCGAATCAAGAGAGCAAACCGAACTGTGTACCAATAATAAATCAACCACACTGGTCGCGCGGTTGCGATTACCGATATGTCCCATGGCCACACCCAGTACATCTGCAGGACCAGGGACCAATTGGGAATTTTGCCAATAGAGCACGTGTGGGGCTGAATCAGAGATATCGTGCATCTGGTCTGAGGGATCCAGGGGGCCTTGAATTTGAAATCAGAATGAAAAGCCTTAGGATATGCTACATTCATAACCTGGGCTGGGATTATGGTTTGGTTTGAGTCACAGGATGCGCAACAACTCTGTGGTTGCCTTCGTGCACCCGTGCCACAAGGATGAGAGGACAAGGGAGAGTGGTCCAAGTCCACAGCGTGAGAAGAGGAAGCATTCCCTTCAGCACTATCTCCCAAAGGCGGATGCTACATTTTGGATGGCACCGGCACGGTACGGCACCTAGGACAACAAGGAAGGTCTGCGGGATCATTCCAGCAGGCCCTGATATGTGACATCCATAGATATGCTTCCACTGGTGTTTCTGTAGACAGAGAAGCTCTGGAAAGAACTGATTTCATTGGGACATTCCCGTGGCAATAAAAAGCAGAAGAGCACTCTCAGTTTGCTGTTTTGGAAACACTCCAAAATGACATAGAGAAGAATGCAGAGCTGAGAACTTTTAGAAGCTTCATTTCCACAAGAGGAAGTGTCCTGTGCACTTTCAGAAGTGTGAGATAAGTATAATCGAAACGAAGTTATGCTAATCGAAGTAGTATGGGTTGTTCATCACAACTAATGCAACACCAGCAATTGGAGATATACCAAACAACACACACAGGTACAGGTTATGGCATCAATGTCTAGGAGAAATTGTCCTCACAGAAATCCCATGGAATTGCGTAGAGACAAGAGTCTAAAATTTTCAATTAACAAAGCCCTAGAAGTCTACATTAGATACCTGATATTACCTGACCAGTAGAGATGAAGAAGAACAGTAAAAGAAACAGGAAGTACCATTTTCAGTTCCAAAGATATTGAAGGCGCAAAAGATAAGCTTTCAAACAACTAGTCTGCAAAACGCTATCCAGAACAAGTGTTGAAAATGAAGGTCAGGAAAACACTGAAGAACACCAGTGTCTCAGAATCACAAAAGGCAGAATACCAGAAAAGGGGAAGAGAAAGTCTCAACACGAGCCAAAAATATCAGGAAACTCAATGGTTGTGATAATATCAGGGCTAAAATTCAGTCCTTAGCAGACTAGATAATGCAGAGGGACGTGTGAATGACTGTTGAAGACAGGGGAAGAGAAAAACCTCGGTCAGAAGCAGACATAGGAAAGCAAGTGCAAACAAATGAAAACATTGCAGTTGAACCCTGGGTTAAGACAGGGCATGAAAGAATAGAAATCATGAGTCCCAGATGGAAAAGCAAGAGATAAAGAAACAAAAAGTGTCTGAAAATTTATCTGTAGAAAAATCAGACTGAAACTTGCTGAAAGCCAAGAAAGAATCATCTATGCGAATTCAGGAATTACACAGCATCCGAAGGAGGTGGAATCCCAATAGACCTACCAGCAGCTGTATGATTCAAATCAACAAAGTTCACGAATATCCGAGTGATTTAAAATGCACCTGGAGGAAACAACATAGTCACAAGGAAACCTCCAGAGGGGTTTCAGCTGATATCTCGGCAGCAATATTGCAGGACAGGGAGGAGTGCCAGGACACAGACCATATCCTGAATGGCCAAATGCTGCCACCTAGGGTAGCCTATGCCACATGAACACCATTTCAAATAACGGCAGAGCTAGAGAATTCTACAGACCGGCAAATCTTAAAAGAATTCAGCAGTTCAAAAGTTTTTCTAAAAGAAAGGTTGAGAAAACTCCCCTGAATAGAAAAGCAGCAAGATGGAATGGAAAGAAGAAACCATTATTGGAAATGCAAGAAGAGCATGTGTGGCAGAGAAGAAAGAAGAAGAACTTAAGGAGGACATCAAAACCCTAAAGATGGGAGAGGGAAGCAGGAAATCATAGGTGATTGGAAGCACTCTCTTAAGTGAATCAGCTTATTTGACTCTGTTTGAAGCGAAAGGAGAGATGCATGGCCTGACGTGTTTGCAAAACAAGCGAGAAGAAGACCAACAAAGAATCAAACCAACAAACAAGCACCAAAATGGTATGGTTGGCTGACATATACAAAGGGAACCATGATTATTCAAAAGAAAATACTCAAGGTGAGGTCAAGGGTCATTCAGAACGCATCGACCCAGTATCGTGGCTTGCATGTACTCAGCACACTTGTATTCGGAAATCAGAAGCGTGCATTCATATTCGTAAATTTTGATTCATAAGAGCATATCGTGACCTAACACTAATGCCGATTTGGAATCAAATGGTTTCCTAGTCCGTGATGTAGACTTGTATGTCTTCCAACAGGATGAAGGAATGCCATATTCTAGGCTACGTAGAGAAGAAATGTAAGAAGCCTATAACAAAGGCAAGTAGCTCTGCCAAAGTGTACTAAGTGCAAAAGAGACCGACAGCAAAGTGCACATTGGGGTTGGTTTCATTTCTTGGAATTTCAGCCCCCATGAATCCAATGGATCCATGTCCTGAGAGTGTGGGTGTTTCAGCAGAAATCAGGCGACGCATATGTATTCCGGGTGTACGGATATTATAGGAACATAAGTCTCCTTTAGTGGGTCCCTGTGTACTGTGAACTGTTAGAAAGTTTAAAGACGTGTGAAACCATCAACTGAAAAGGGACACACTTCCCTCCATTGGTACGGTGCATAGAGCTCTGAACAAAAGGAAAGAGGGAAGAAGAAAGGCCCATGGGACGCTAGTGGGTAGAATCACATTTACCTTAGGAACCTCTCGTCAGATGCAGCCCCTCCCCCAACACTGACAAGATGCAGCAGCCATTGGGGATGGCAGTTAGCGGTTGGATTCCAGGTGGAATGTTGGTGTTTACCGCGAGGCTTGTTGTGGCTGTTGGATCCTAGGTAACCGGGCAGAGTTCTGTGGGTGGATCAGTGTGATGGAGGGGCTGCCGCCCTCTGTGGAGCTTGGCTTATGTGTTTGGTCCGGGAAGCTGTGTAAGTTCGAGATACTGCTGCTGCCCAAAGACCTGAGGTCACAGGTCAGTTTCCAGAACCTGAAAGGGCAGACAGTGGAAGATCTGCCTGTCATCAGCTTACTGGTCAGGCTCCGAGGTACTTTCAGACTTGCCCAGTCCTGGTGAAGTCGACTTTAGGGGAGACACGAAGAGAAGCTGGCCGATAAGCTGGCTGCACGGATTGAGGAGAGATGCGAACACATGGATGAGAGATGTTCTGCTACAATGGAGAATACTGGCGTGGAGACAGCTGTAGAGGATACCAGGCTCAAAAGACATTCATGAGACATATTGAACCTCACTGATACAGGCAGAAACATACGGAGTGCCAACGTGGACTTGAGGAAGTTCCTCAATTCTCTTCTCCAATAACGGGTCCAAGGTCCCTGACGTCTGAAGGAGAAGAAATGGCAGAGATGATCAAAACGCTCCTGTTCTTGGAAGAGGTCGTGAGAATCCACACGCCCCAAGGGGCATTCCCAAGCCATTCAGACCAAAATTCAACAAGCCCAGGTAAGCCTTTTCCCAGGTTTGGGCCTAGCTAGTGAGCACTTGCCCTTCCCTCCCCTCCACTCAGGCATCCATTTTGAAGGATCAGTACCTGAGCTGCAATGAAGCCATTACGAGAAGAGCAAGCCCCTCCTAGAATCAGAGTTCGTCCAGCTTCACTCTCTGTGAACAACAGTGAACACCTTAAAGGTCAAATAGTCTCGGCTGAAATAGATAAACTTGAATACTTAGCTCACACCTAGAAACGATGTCCTTCCGCTAGATTCAGCAAGTGTTGTGTTTATGTCTTCCCTGGGGTGAAGGGACTGTGGTAAGTGAGGGGAATCTTTGACTGAACATGAATCTGTATTAGGCTTCAGTTTTTCAAGACAGTGAAGGTAAATAGTACAAGTCAGAAAGTGAACTGAACTGTAAAAGTCGCCAATGACATTAAAGACACAGCTTATGTGGATCGTCTTTCACTTGAGTCAAGCCCCCGGGGGCACTATATCATGGGGGTGCAGACTTGGTTGCGTTAAATGGCTTTAAACTACAGGGTCGGATGATTAAGCGTTCTCAACACTGATAGAAAAACACCTGGTTCTCAATAGACTAGCATAACTGCAGCAGGATTCTCCTAGCTAGAATGCCTCTAGGTGCTTTTGGATTCAAACCTAAATGTATATATTTGGTTTGTTTCCTCTTGTATTTTCCTAGAGAGGGATGTTACCCCTTGAAATGCCAACATTGGCCAGTAGGTGTCATTGGGATAAAGGGCACCACATGCACAAGTGTATCCAAGGTTGGGGGTTATTCCATGTTTCCGAAAGTTATTTCATGGTTCCTGTTGGTTTCGGAGGCTTCAACCTTAAAGAGCTGACATGACCCCTTGAACAGTTTGGACTGCTAGTTTGCATTCTATCTGTCTAGCTTTTCCGTAGAGCTGACACAATGTTACCAAAATTGACAAGTCTGGCTTCTAGGTCGATTTAGTGTGTTTCAAAAAATAACTCCATTTTCGTATAACTCCCAAAACATGTAAATGAGTTCTGTTAAACTTCTTAAAGACTGCAAATGGGATATCAACACAATGTCAAAATAGTTGTCTTCGGACAATCCCTCCCACCACGGCTGTATAGAAACAAAGAGCTAAGCAAATATCACATTTCTGTGAAATGTATCTGGATAGTGTTGATTCATCGATGCCCAGTTGGCAGAGAAGAAGTGCAACCTGCACTCACTCGCTCCCATGTACAGAGCAATGGAAACATCCACTCACCCAGCCCTTAGCATAGGACACTGGCCGAAGAGAGGTCTGTTACTCCCAAAGACAGGATGAGGCCTCAGGACACCAGGAAGCAGGAGAATGCAAAGCAGGGAATGGAAACCAGTGCAGGTTCGGACCCCTGGTGATGGAGCAACAAGGGTGAAACTCTGTTTAACTTGGACGTACACTCTCAAGCGGACAGGAGACATGGGTTTGAAGGTGATGTGCTGAGATTTACAAGAGTGCACAGCAGATGCTTGGCTGAGAGAACTCAAAGAAACCAGCGCAAAATATCCCCACAGTTAATTCTGAGACCAAGATCCCAGCTGCCAAATTTGAGGTAGCAGAGGCAATGGTCAGTGAGGCATAGAGCTACGGATGATGGCACACGCCGAGTCTCAGGGATCTGGAGTGCGCTGTGGGATGTGGTGGGTCGAATCAAGAGAGCAAACCGAACTGTGTACCAATAATAAATCAACCACACTGGTCGCGCGGTTGCGATTACCGATATGTCCCATGGCCACACCCAGTACATCTGCAGGACCAGGGACCAATTGGGAATTTTGCCAATAGAGCACGTGTGGGGCTGAATCAGAGATATCGTGCATCTGGTCTGAGGGATCCAGGGGGCCTTGAATTTGAAATCAGAATGAAAAGCCTTAGGATATGCTACATTCATAACCTGGGCTGGGATTATGGTTTGGTTTGAGTCACAGGATGCGCAACAACTCTGTGGTTGCCTTCGTGCACCCGTGCCACAAGGATGAGAGGACAAGGGAGAGTGGTCCAAGTCCACAGCGTGAGAAGAGGAAGCATTCCCTTCAGCACTATCTCCCAAAGGCGGATGCTACATTTTGGATGGCACCGGCACGGTACGGCACCTAGGACAACAAGGAAGGTCTGCGGGATCATTCCAGCAGGCCCTGATATGTGACATCCATAGATATGCTTCCACTGGTGTTTCTGTAGACAGAGAAGCTCTGGAAAGAACTGATTTCATTGGGACATTCCCGTGGCAATAAAAAGCAGAAGAGCACTCTCAGTTTGCTGTTTTGGAAACACTCCAAAATGACATAGAGAAGAATGCAGAGCTGAGAACTTTTAGAAGCTTCATTTCCACAAGAGGAAGTGTCCTGTGCACTTTCAGAAGTGTGAGATAAGTATAATCGAAACGAAGTTATGCTAATCGAAGTAGTATGGGTTGTTCATCACAACTAATGCAACACCAGCAATTGGAGATATACCAAACAACACACACAGGTACAGGTTATGGCATCAATGTCTAGGAGAAATTGTCCTCACAGAAATCCCATGGAATTGCGTAGAGACAAGAGTCTAAAATTTTCAATTAACAAAGCCCTAGAAGTCTACATTAGATACCTGATATTACCTGACCAGTAGAGATGAAGAAGAACAGTAAAAGAAACAGGAAGTACCATTTTCAGTTCCAAAGATATTGAAGGCGCAAAAGATAAGCTTTCAAACAACTAGTCTGCAAAACGCTATCCAGAACAAGTGTTGAAAATGAAGGTCAGGAAAACACTGAAGAACACCAGTGTCTCAGAATCACAAAAGGCAGAATACCAGAAAAGGGGAAGAGAAAGTCTCAACACGAGCCAAAAATATCAGGAAACTCAATGGTTGTGATAATATCAGGGCTAAAATTCAGTCCTTAGCAGACTAGATAATGCAGAGGGACGCGTGAATGACTGTTGAAGACAGGGGAAGAGAAAAACCTCGGTCAGAAGCAGACATAGGAAAGCAAGTGCAAACAAATGAAAACATTGCAGTTGAACCCTGGGTTAAGACAGGGCATGAAAGAATAGAAATCATGAGTCCCAGATGGAAAAGCAAGAGATAAAGAAACAAAAAGTGTCTGAAAATTTATCTGTAGAAAAATCAGACTGAAACTTGCTGAAAGCCAAGAAAGAATCATCTATGCGAATTCAGGAATTACACAGCATCCGAAGGAGGTGGAATCCCAATAGACCTACCAGCAGCTGTATGATTCAAATCAACAAAGTTCACGAATATCCGAGTGATTTAAAATGCACCTGGAGGAAACAACATAGTCACAAGGAAACCTCCAGAGGGGTTTCAGCTGATATCTCGGCAGCAATATTGCAGGACAGGGAGGAGTGCCAGGACACAGACCATATCCTGAATGGCCAAATGCTGCCACCTAGGGTAGCCTATGCCACATGAACACCATTTCAAATAACGGCAGAGCTAGAGAATTCTACAGACCGGCAAATCTTAAAAGAATTCAGCAGTTCAAAAGTTTTTCTAAAAGAAAGGTTGAGAAAACTCCCCTGAATAGAAAAGCAGCAAGATGGAATGGAAAGAAGAAACCATTATTGGAAATGCAAGAAGAGCATGTGTGCTAGAGAAGAAAGAAGAACTTAAGGAGGACATCAAAACCCTAAAGATGGGAGAGGGAAGCAGGAAATCATAGGTGATTGGAAGCACTCTCTTAAGTGAATCAGCTTATTTGACTCTGTTTGAAGCGAAAGGAGAGATGCATGGCCTGACGTGTTTGCAAAACAAGCGAGAAGAAGACCAACAAAGAATCAAACCAACAAACAAGCACCAAAATGGTATGGTTGGCTGACATATACAAAGGGAACCATGAGTATTCAAAAGAAAATACTCAAGGTGAGGTCAAGGGTCATTCAGAACGCATCGACCCAGTATCGTGGCTTGCATGTACTCAGCACACTTGTATTCGGAAATCAGAAGCGTGCATTCATATTCGTAAATTTTGATTCATAAGAGCATATCGTGACCTAACACTAATGCCGATTTGGAATCAAATGGTTTCCTAGTCCGTGATGTAGACTTGTATGTCTTCCAACAGGATGAAGGAATGCCATATTCTAGGCTACGTAGAGAAGAAATGTAAGAAGCCTATAACAAAGGCAAGTAGCTCTGCCAAAGTGTACTAAGTGCAAAAGAGACCGACAGCAAAGTGCACATTGGGGTTGGTTTCATTTCTTGGAATTTCAGCCCCCATGAATCCAATGGATCCATGTCCTGAGAGTGTGGGTGTTTCAGCAGAACTCAGGCGACGCATATGTATTCCGGGTGTACGGATATTATAGGAACATAAGTCTCCTTTAGTGGGTCCCTGTGTACTGTGAACTGTTAGAAAGTTTAAAGACGTGTGAAACCATCAACTGAAAAGGGACACACTTCCCTCCATTGGTACGGTGCATAGAGCTCTGAACAAAAGGAAAGAGGGAAGAAGAAAGGCCCATGGGACGCTAGTGGGTAGAATCACATTTACCTTAGGAACCTCTCGTCGGATGCAGCCCCTCCCCCAACACTGACAAGATGCAGCAGCCATTGGGGATGGCAGTTAGCGGTTGGATTCCAGGTGGAATGTTGGTGTTTACCGCGAGGCTTGTTGTGGCTGTTGGATCCTAGGTAACCGGGCAGAGTTCTGTGGGTGGATCAGTGTGATGGAGGGGCTGCCGCCCTCTGTGGAGCTTGGCTTAGGTGTTTGGTCCGGGAAGCTGTGTAAGTTCGAGATACTGCTGCTGCCCAAAGACCTGAGGTCACAGGTCAGTTTCCAGAACCTGAAAGGGCAGACAGTGGAAGATCTGCCTGTCATCAGCTTACTGGTCAGGCTCCGAGGTACTTTCAGACTTGCCCAGTCCTGGTGAAGTCGACTTTAGGGGAGACACGAAGAGAAGCTGGCCGATAAGCTGGCTGCACGGATTGAGGAGAGATGCGAACACATGGATGAGAGATGTTCTGCTACAATGGAGAATACTGGCGTGGAGACAGCTGTAGAGGATACCAGGCTCAAAAGACATTCATGAGACATATTGAACCTCACTGATACAGGCAGAAACATACGGAGTGCCAACGTGGACTTGAGGAAGTTCCTCAATTCTCTTCTCCAATAACGGGTCCAAGGTCCCTGACGTCTGAAGGAGAAGAAATGGCAGAGATGATCAAAACGCTCCTGTTCTTGGAAGAGGTCGTGAGAATCCACACGCCCCAAGGGGCATTCCCAAGCCATTCAGACCAAAATTCAACAAGCCCAGGTAAGCCTTTTCCCAGGTTTGGGCCTAGCTAGTGAGCACTTGCCCTTCCCTCCCCTCCACTCAGGCATCCATTTTGAAGGATCAGTACCTGAGCTGCAATGAAGCCATTACGAGAAGAGCAAGCCCCTCCTAGAATCAGAGTTCGTCCAGCTTCACTCTCTGTGAACAACAGTGAACACCTTAAAGGTCAAATAGTCTCGGCTGAAATAGATAAACTTGAATACTTAGCTCACACCTAGAAACGATGTCCTTCCGCTAGATTCAGCAAGTGTTGTGTTTATGTCTTCCCTGGGGTGAAGGGACTGTGGTAAGTGAGGGGAATCTTTGACTGAACATGAATCTGTATTAGGCTTCAGTTTTTCAAGACAGTGAAGGTAAATAGTACAAGTCAGAAAGTGAACTGAACTGTAAAAGTCGCCAATGACATTAAAGACACAGCTTATGTGGATCGTCTTTCACTTGAGTCAAGCCCCCGGGGGCACTATATCATGGGGGTGCAGACTTGGTTGCGTTAAATGGCTTTAAACTACAGGGTCGGATGATTAAGCGTTCTCAACACTGATAGAAAAACACCTGGTTCTCAATAGACTAGCATAACTGCAGCAGGATTCTCCTAGCTAGAATGCCTCTAGGTGCTTTTGGATTCAAACCTAAATGTATATATTTGGTTTGTTTCCTCTTGTATTTTCCTAGAGAGGGATGTTACCCCTTGAAATGCCAACATTGGCCAGTAGGTGTCATTGGGATAAAGGGCACCACATGCACAAGTGTATCCAAGGTTGGGGGTTATTCCATGTTTCCGAAAGTTATTTCATGGTTCCTGTTGGTTTCGGAGGCTTCAACCTTAAAGAGCTGACATGACCCCTTGAACAGTTTGGACTGCTAGTTTGCATTCTATCTGTCTAGCTTTTCCGTAGAGCTGACACAATGTTACCAAAATTGACAAGTCTGGCTTCTAGGTCGATTTAGTGTGTTTCAAAAAATAACTCCATTTTCGTATAACTCCCAAAACATGTAAATGAGTTCTGTTAAACTTCTTAAAGACTGCAAATGGGATATCAACACAATGTCAAAATAGTTGTCTTCGGACAATCCCTCCCACCACGGCTGTATAGAAACAAAGAGCTAAGCAAATATCACATTTCTGTGAAATGTATCTGGATAGTGTTGATTCATCGATGCCCAGTTGGCAGAGAAGAAGTGCAACCTGCACTCACTCGCTCCCATGTACAGAGCAATGGAAACATCCACTCACCCAGCCCTTAGCATAGGACACTGGCCGAAGAGAGGTCTGTTACTCCCAAAGACAGGATGAGGCCTCAGGACACCTGGAAGCAGGAGAATGCAAAGCAGGGAATGGAAACCAGTGCAGGTTCGGACCCCTGGTGATGGAGCAACAAGGGTGAAACTCTGTTTAACTTGGACGCACACTCTCAAGCGGACAGGAGACATGGGTTTGAAGGTGATGTGCTGAGATTTACAAGAGTGCACAGCAGATGCTTGGCTGAGAGAACTCAAAGAAACCAGCGCAAAATATCCCCACAGTTAATTCTGAGACTAAGATCCCAGCTGCCAAATTTGAGGTAGCAGAGGCAATGGTCAGTGAGGCATAGAGCTACGGATGATGGCACACACTGAGACTCAGGGATCTGGAGTGCGCTGTGGGATGTGGTGGGTCGAATCAAGAGAGCAAACCGAACTGTGTACCAATAATAAATCAACCACACTGGTCGCGCGGTTGCGATTACCGATATGTCCCATGGCCACACCCAGTACATCTGCAGGACCAGGGACCAATTGGGAATTTTGCCAATAGAGCACGTGTGGGGCTGAATCAGAGATATCGTGCATCTGGTCTGAGGGATCCAGGGGGCCTTGAATTTGAAATCAGAATGAAAAGCCTTAGGATATGCTACATTCATAACCTGGGCTGGGATTATGGTTTGGTTTGAGTCACAGGATGCGCAACAACTCTGTGGTTGCCTTCGTGCACCCGTGCCACAAGGATGAGAGGACAAGGGAGAGTGGTCCAAGTCCACAGCGTGAGAAGAGGAAGCATTCCCTTCAGCACTATCTCCCAAAGGCGGATGCTACATTTTGGATGGCACCGGCACGGTACGGCACCTAGGACAACAAGGAAGGTCTGCGGGATCATTCCAGCAGGCCCTGATATGTGACATCCATAGATATGCTTCCACTGGTGTTTCTGTAGACAGAGAAGCTCTGGAAAGAACTGATTTCATTGGGACATTCCCGTGGCAATAAAAAGCAGAAGAGCACTCTCAGTTTGCTGTTTTGGAAACACTCCAAAATGACATAGAGAAGAATGCAGAGCTGAGAACTTTTAGAAGCTTCATTTCCACAAGAGGAAGTGTCCTGTGCACTTTCAGAAGTGTGAGATAAGTATAATCGAAACGAAGTTATGCTAATCGAAGTAGTATGGGTTGTTCATCACAACTAATGCAACACCAGCAATTGGAGATATACCAAACAACACACACAGGTACAGGTTATGGCATCAATGTCTAGGAGAAATTGTCCTCACAGAAATCCCATGGAATTGCGTAGAGACAAGAGTCTAAAATTTTCAATTAACAAAGCCCTAGAAGTCTACATTAGATACCTGATATTACCTGACCAGTAGAGATGAAGAAGAACAGTAAAAGAAACAGGAAGTACCATTTTCAGTTCCAAAGATATTGAAGGCGCAAAAGATAAGCTTTCAAACAACTAGTCTGCAAAACGCTATCCAGAACAAGTGTTGAAAATGAAGGTCAGGAAAACACTGAAGAACACCAGTGTCTCAGAATCACAAAAGGCAGAATACCAGAAAAGGGGAAGAGAAAGTCTCAACACGAGCCAAAAATATCAGGAAACTCAATGGTTGTGATAATATCAGGGCTAAAATTCAGTCCTTAGCAGACTAGATAATGCAGAGGGACGCGTGAATGACTGTTGAAGACAGGGGAAGAGAAAAACCTCGGTCAGAAGCAGACATAGGAAAGCAAGTGCAAACCAATGAAAACATTGATGTTGAATCCTGGGTTAAGACAAGGCATGAAAGACTAGAATTCATTAGAGTCCCAGATGGAAAAGCAAGAGATAAAGAAACAAAAAATATCTGAGAACTTATCTGTTGGAATATCAGACTGAAACTTGCTGAAAGCCAAGAAAGTGTCATCTATGCAAATTCAGGTAGTACACAGCGTCCAAAGGATGTGGAATCCCTATAGACCTACCAGCAGCGGTATGATTCAAATCAACAAAGTTCACGAATATCCCATTGATTTAAAATGCACCTGGAGGAAACAACATATTCACAATTGAACCTCCAGAGAGGATTCAGCTGATATCTCGGCAGCAATATTGCAGGACAGGGAGGAGTGCCAGGACATAATTCACATCCTGAATGAGAAAATGCTGCCATCTCGGGTAGCCTATGACACATGACCGCCATTTCTAATAACGGCAAAACTAGAGATTTCCACAGACCGGCAAATCTTAAAAGAATTCAGCAGTTCAAATCTTATCCTACAAATATGGTTGAGAAATCTACCCTGAATAAAAAATCAGCAAGGTGAAGTTGAAAGAAGAGACCTTTATTGGAAATGCAAGAAGAGCATGAGTAGCAAAGAAGAAACAAGAAGAATGTAAGGAGGACATCAAAACCCTTAAGTTGGGAGAGGGAAGCAGGAAATCATTGGTGATTGGAAGCACTATCTTAAGTGAATCAGCTTATATGACTCTCTGAAGCGAACCGAGAAATTCATGGCCTGATGTTTTTGCAAAACTAACGGTATGCAGTCCAACAAAGATTCAAACAAACAAACAAACAAGCACCAACTGTGTATGGTTGGCTGACATATAGCTAAGGAACCATGATTATTCAAAAGAAAATACTCAAGGTGATGTCAAGGATCATTCAGCACGCATCGACCCAGTATAGCGGCTTGCATGTACTCAACACACTTGTATTTGGAAATCAGAGGCGTGCATTCATATTCGTAAATATTGATTCTTAAGAGCATATCGTGACCTAACCCAAATGCCGATTTGGAAGAAAATAGAGTCCTAATCCGTGATATAGACTTGCAAGTCTTCCAACAGGATGAATGAATGCCATGTTTTTCCCTACGTAGAGAAGAAACGGCATAAGCCTATAACAAAAACAATTAGCTTTGCAATAGTGTACTAAGGGCAAAAAAGTCAGACAGTAAAGTGCACATTGTGGTTGGTTTCATTTCTAGGAATTTCAGCCCCCATGAAACAAATGGATCCATGTCCTGAGAGTGCGGGTGTTTCAGCAGAAATCAACCGACGGATATGTGTTCCGGGTGTACGGATATTATAGGAACATAAGTTTCCTTTATTGGGTCTCTGTGTGCTGTGAACTGTTAGAAAGTTAAAAGACGTGTGAAACCATTAACTGAAAATGGACACACTTCCCTCAGTTGGTACTGTGCATACAGATCTGGACCAAAGAAAGAGGGAAGAAGAAAGGCCCATGGTATGCTAGTGGGTAGAATCACATTTACATTAGGAACCTCTCGTCGGATGCAGCCCCTCCCCCAACACTGACAAGATGCAGCAGCCATTGGGGATGGCAGTTATCTGTTGGATTCCAGGTGGAATATTGTTGTGTACCGCGAGGCTTGTTGTGGCTGGTGGATCCTAGGTAACCGGGCAGAGTTCTGTGGGTGGATCAGTGTGATGGAGGGTCTGCCTCCCTCTGTGGAGCTTGGCTTAAGTCTTTGGTCCGGGAAGCTGTGTAAGTTCGAGATACTGTTGCTGCCCTATGGCCTGTGTTTACGGGTCAGTTTCAGAAACTTTAAGAGCAGACAGTGGAAGAAATGCCTGTCATCAGCTCACTGGTGATTCTCCGAGGTCCTTTCAGAATTGCCCAATCCTTTAGAATTTGACTTTATAGGAGACACGAAGTGAATCTGGCAGAAAAGATATCTGCACGGATTGAGGAGAGATGCGATCACATTGATGAGATTTGTTTTGCTACAATGAATAATACTGGCATGGAAACAGCTGTAGAGAATACCAAGCTTGGAAGACATTCATGGACATATTGAGCCTCGTTGATACTGTCAATAACATGTGGAATATGAACGTGCACTTGAGGAAGGTACTTAATTCTCTGCTCCAAGTACGTGTCCAAGATTTCTTCCATCCAAAACATAAGAGAAGATAGAAATTATAGAAGATCTCATGTTCTTCGAAGATGTCTTGAAATTCCAAACGTTCCACGGGGCATTTACAAACCACTCAGACGACCAAGCACCAAGCCCTGCTAAGCCTTTTCCCAGGGTTGTTCCTTGCTCTCAAGCACTTGCTTTTCCCTCCCCTTCACTCAGTTATACATTTCAGAGAATCAGCCCTTGAACTGCATTGAAGCCAGTAGGAGCACAGGAAGACCCTCCTAGATTCAGAGTTCCTCCACCTTCACATTCTGTGCACAACAGTGAACTCCTCCATGGTCAAATACTCTGGACTAAAATAGGTTGGTTTGAATTCTTAGCTCACACTGTGAAATGATGACCTTCCCCCAGATTCAGATCATGCTGTGGTTATATCTACTTTGGTGTGAACGGTGTTTTGTAAGTGAGTGTATTCTTTGCCTGAATTTGAATATTTATTTATCCTCAGTTTTTCAAAACAGTATTTGTAACTATTATAATTCTGTTATTGAAATGAAGTGTAATTGTTGGCATAGATATGTAGTGACACATTTTTTGTGGACCATTTTTCCCTTCAGGCATGTACCTGGTACAAATATGTGGTTGCCATATTTGTCAGGTTTAATTGTGTTTCTCAACATAATTGGATGATTAAACATTCTCATCTTTCATAGAAGAGCACATGATTCTCAATAGCCTAACAAAACTTTTGCAGTGTTCTCGTATCTATAATGTCTCTAAGTGCTATTGAAACCAAGCCTATATAAAAATACATTGTTTGGATTTCTTTGTGCTTTCCTAAATAGTAATGTTGCCCCTTGAATCGCCAACATTGACCAGTATGTGCCATTATTAGGAAAGGGCACCACATGAACAATGGAAACCCATGGTTGTGGTTGTTAATGATTCTAAGAATTATTTCATTTTTTTTCTTAGTGTTGGAAGCACCAAGAGAAAAGTGTTGACCTGCCTCCTTCATGACTTTTGGCTGCTAATTTATATTTTCTGTGTATTTTTCTTATTTGGGTATTTCAAGCTGATACCTAAATATGGCAACTCTGTCTTGTAGTTAGATTTAGTATATTTCTAAAAT
Source organism: Vicugna pacos (assembly GCF_048564905.1). Lineage (NCBI taxonomy): Eukaryota > Metazoa > Chordata > Mammalia > Artiodactyla > Camelidae > Vicugna > Vicugna pacos. Next base: position 11,956,561 of record NW_027328741.1, on the reverse strand, counting down.
TATCTTTATTTTGATACACTTCCCATAGTATGTAATTCAATTCTGTTAACTATTTGAAAGTCTGCAATGGAGGTATGTACACATTGTCAGACATGGAATCTTCGAAAACATCCTTCCACAATTGATATAGAGAAAAATATCTAAACAAGGATCAAGTGTCTGTGAGTTATGTCTAAATTGCGTTAATTTATCTATGCCAAACTGGCAGAGTACCAGTGCAAACTTCGCTCACTCTCTCCCATATATACAGCAAGATAAACATCCAATCTCCCGGCCCTTGGCTCAGGATCCCTGCTGAATAATGGCCAAACATCTCTTACTTCAAAAGTCAGAAAGAATTCTCACATAACCTGGAAAGAGTAGAAGGCAAAGTAGAGAATGGAAATCAGTACAGGTCCTGACCTTTGGTGAAGGAGCAGTAAAGGGGAAACTGTGTTTTACTGGGATGCACACTCTAAAGTGGACAGGTCATTTAAGATGGAAGACGATGCGCAGAGGGTTAAAAGAGTGCATAGTGGACGTTTGATTGACATAACTGAAAGCAATAATCACAAAATTTCTCTGCAATTGATTCCCAGACCAATACTCCATCTGCCAATTTTGAGTTAGGAGTGCCTGTGGAATCTGTGTGTTAGGGGTGTGGCTGATGTCACAAATTTATTCCCAGGGGTTTGGAGATTGTTTTGGGCTGTGGTTGGTACTATCTAGAGAACAGATCTGCCTGGGTCCTCTCTTAATATTAAATCTGCTGGCATATGTGTTGTGGATTAGCTTAGTAACCCAGGGACTTTGTCACAGTCTTTTCACATCCACAGTATAATTGCTCATTTTCTCCATAAAGGAGAAATGGTCTCAATCAGAGCCATCTTTATCTGGTTTCTAGAATCCAGGGCAATTTAGTGTTGAAATAAGATTCTATAGCCAAAAGATCTGCAACTTTCATAGGCAGGATTGAAATTTCTTATTGTCCAAAGCAGAGGTTTTTGAAATGCTCCATGCTTGCCTTTGAGTTCCCATGCCTTATTGACAAAAGTTCTTGGAGCAGAGATCTGATGAAAAATAGGAGAATTTGAAGCCTTTCCATCAACCTTGCCTACCACATGCTAATGCAACTATAGTTGTGGTGCTGACCCAGTACTACACTAAGGACCCAATTGTGGCACTGCAGGATTGTTTCAGCAGGTTCTAATGCGTGACATCATTAGATTTGTTTCCACTTTTATTTTTGTTTGCAGAGAACCTGAGGGAACCCACTATAAAATTTTGACTTTTCCGTGGCAACAGTGAGGACGAATGCACTTTCATGAGTGTGTATTGGAACAATTCCCTCTCCACATATCCAGCCTGCAGCCCAGAAACCATTTGGAAACCTCTATTCCAGCAAAAATTAGTAGTCCCAGCACTGTCAGAGCTATGATAAACATTTAACCAAAATGACACTCTGCTAACTTTACTAGAATAGGTTATATTCACCACAACAAAAACCGCAGTAGCAATCATAGATATAACAGGCAACAGACACAGAAGGAATGCATGGCATCATTACATACCAAAAACAATCCTCACAGCATTAAAACTAAATGTGCACAGAAATGATTTCACTTTCAAAAGCTGTTCAAGTCTATAATAGATAACTGATAATCCTTAACCCATTGTGATAGAGAGATATAATAAAGTTAAAAGAACTATTCCAAATTTTCAAAAAACAGGAGTCTCCTGAAAGAACATCCAATGTATTAGACCCCCAAAATTTAATAGAACATGACTTGAAAAGGGAGGACATAAAAACATTGAAGGAAATCTTGAGTCTATGAATACAAATGCAGGCTAGTATAAATGGAAAGAGAAACACTTTAGATGAGCCAAATATAATCAGAAAACTCAATGGTGAGAATAGCTAAGCTAAAGACAGTCCAAATCGGACTAGATAATGCACAGGAACAAATAAATGACTTAGAAAACAGGATAACCGCAATCACTCAGTCAGAACACGACATAGAAAAGCTAGTGAAAACCAATGCAAGCAATGCAAATGAAATCTGGGATAAGAGAAAACATACCAGTGTATGACTCATAGGGATCCCACATGGAAAAGAATAAAGACAAATGGTTTGAAAAGGTATTTGAAGAAATCAGACTGAAATTTTCTTAAACCAAATATAGAACCGGCTATCTCAACATAACAAGCACAGAGCGTCCAAGCATAACGAACCCCAGTAGGCCTACAACAATATATATTCTAATTTAAATGGCAAAAATTGATAATAAGGAAATGATTCTAATTGCACCAAAATAGAAACAAGTGTATTGCAAGAGAACTTTTTAATGTCTTCAGCTGATTTCTCAACAGATAGATTGGTATTTTTTTCTTCCCTCTTTCCTTTTGTGTTGATCTCTATTCCAAGAACTGAGGAAAGGCAGATTCCTTCAGTCTAAACAAGATGAATGGGCAGATTCTAAAAGTGTTCAAGTTCTTGGAAGAGGTCATCAGAATCAACACATCTCAAGGGGCTTTTTCAGACAATACAAGAGACCATGCACCAAGCCCTGTTTATCCTTTTCCCAGGAGTGGGCCAATGTATTAAGACTTGCTGTTCCTTCACACTAAACCAGCCATGCAGGTATACCCTCAGTCTGCTACTGCAGGAGAATTAGATCCAGGTCCAATTTTACCAATACTGTAGGGAGAACCTGAGCCTGCTACTGCAGGAGACACAGCACTGTGTCCCATTTCACCAATCTTTCAAGGAGACCCTAAGCCTACTCCTGCAGGAGACTGAGAGCCGAATCACATTCCACCAGCTGCATAGGAAGACCATCATGCCTTCACTTGCAATGGATCCAGGAATGTGTCCAATTACACTAGCCTTGTAGGGAGACCTTGAGCCTGTTTCTGCAGGAGAAACAGATCTCTGTCATTTTCCACCATCCCTCCAGGAAGATGCAGGGCCTCCTCCTGCAGGAGACTCAGGAATTGGTCCAATTTCACCAGTCCTGCAGGAAGACTCTGAGCCAATTCCTGCAGGAGACCCAGGACTGGGTCCCATTCCATCAATCATGCACTAAGACCTTGAAGTGGGTCCAATTCCACTAGCCTTGCTGGGTGACCCACAAGCCTGATCCTGCAGGAAAATTAGAGATATGTCATATTCCAGAAGCCCTGCAGGAAGACTGAAAGCCTGCTTCTGCAGGAGACCCAGGAATAGGTCCAAATACGCCAGCCTTGCTGGGAGAGCACAAACCTTATCCTGCAGGTGATACACAGTGAGGTACAATTCCAACAGCCCTGCAGGGATATCCTGAGGCCACTTCGGCAGGAAACACATGACTAGGTCACATTCCAATACCCCAGAAGGGAGACCGTGAGCCTGCTACCCCAGGAAACCCAGAACTTAGTCCCATTCCACCAAACCTGCAGTCAAACACTAAGACTGTATCTGCAGAAAACACAGTGCGGGTCACATAACACCAGCCCTGTAGTGAGACTACAAACCTGCTCCTGGGGGAGACCAAGCCATTCACAGAGAATATGAGCCAGCTCCTGCAGAAGAACAAGAGTTGTGTGACATTCTACCAGCTCTGCAGGTAATCCATAGGCTTGCTCCTGCAGGAGACAGACATCCCAGTCCAATTCCATCAGCCTCTCCAAGGAGAACCCCAGCCTCCTCCTGCAGGAGAGCCAGAACTAGATCCCATTCCACCAACCCTGCATGGAAACACTGAGCTTGCTCCTGCAGCATACCCACAGCCAAGTCATATTCCACAAACCCTGCAGGGAGACACTGAGCCTGCAGTTGTAAGAGACCTAGGACTGGGACCAATTCCAACAGCTCTCCAGGGAATCCCTCACCTGCTCCCATAGGAGACTAAGAGCCATCAGTTCTGGTGGGGTCCCTGAGCCTGCATCTGCAAAAGAACCACAGGGTGGAGTCACATTCCACCAGCCCTGCAAAGAGAACAGAACCTGCTACTGCAGGAGACACAGGACTATGTCCCATCCCACCAACCTTGCAGGGATACCCTGAGCCTTGGACCAAGGAATGGGACAAATTCTGCTAACCTTCTAGGGAGACCATGAGCTTCTCCTGCAAGAGAACCAGAGATGGGTCATATTACAGTATTCTTCCAGGAAGAACCAAGGCCTGCTCCTGCAGGAGATGCAAGAACAGGCCCAATTCCACCAGCCTGAAGGCAGAGTCCAAATCTGTTCTGGCAGGTGACCTAGAGAAGGGTCCCATTCCACCAGCCCTGCAGGGAGACTCTGAGCCTACTACTACAGGAGACTCAGGAATGGGTCCCACTAAACCAACCCTGAAGGGAGACACAGAATCTACACTTGCAGGAACCACAGAGCCAGGACACATTTAATCAGCCCTGTAGTGATCCCTGAGCTGGGACCAATTACACTATCCTTGCAAGGAGACTCTGTGCCTACTCCTGAAGCAGAACCAGTGATGGGTCATGTTCCAACAGCCCTGCAGGAAGACCTGGAGCTGCTTCTGCAGAAGACTCAGGACAGGGTCTGATTCCACCATCCCAGCAGTGAGAAAACTAGCCTGCTCCTGCAAGTGACCAAGGTCTGAGTCATATTCAACTAGCCATGCAGGAAGGACATAAGCCTGCTGTTGCAGGAAACTCAGAACCATGTGCCATTCCAGCAACACTGCAAGGAGACTCTGAGCCTGCCCCTGCAGGAAACAGAAACCCAGTCACATTCCAAAAAGAAACCAAGCTAATAGAAAAGGAATTTATCAAACCACAAAAATAAAAATAATTAAAAGAAAGAAACAAATAATTACCAAAATCAACTGGAAAACAAATTTCAAAATGGCAATAAACCCACATCTATAAAATAGCTACTATAAATGTCAATGGACTAAATGTTCCAATCAAAAGAAAAAGAGTGAAGGAGGAGGAAAGATGGTGGAGTTAAAAGGATGCTCAGAGCTCACCCTCTCCCACAAATTCACCAAGAGTGACATCAACAGACACACCCATCACCCAGAACACCTGCTGAACTTTGACAGAATATTGACTTCTTCAAAAGATAAAATTTTCCACAAATCTGGTGGGAGAACAGGAGAAAAGAAGAAAAAGGAAAATAGTTCTGGACCATTCCAATGGGGAGGGAGCTGCAAAGGAGGAATAGCATTAATACACTGGGTCTCTCCAACTCCAATGGCCAGTTCAGCAGGATGGAGATGGAACCTCACAGGCTCAGATCTGTATAGAATAGACTTTGACTGACAGAAATAAGTTAATGGGGCACAAAGGGTCCCAACGATCCCCAGCCCTAGATGCGAACCAGCAGGTGTGGGATGGGACAGGCTGTCTGAGTTGAGCAGAGGACTTGGGCTGACTCTACAGAGGAAACCTTGGGGGACTGCAATGTTCTGTGTGCCATGGCTGGGGGAATATACAGAACAGCCTGGGTCCCCCATTAAATACAAAATAAAAAAAAGGCAGAAAACACTGCTGGTGTGCCCTGGGGGGAAGGGTAGCCGTAGCCTTTGTGTCCGCAGACCCACAGTGCCATTATTGGAGACTTCTTGGGAGAAGAGAGTCAAGGCTCAGCCATAGCCACCATATTTTCTGGTGCATGGTTCCCAGGTAGAGGAGGGGTCAAAACCCAAATCCCTACCTAGGGGCTCCACAACCTCATAGGTGGGACTGAGATTTGTTTACAGTCCCAAGAAGAAGGGACCATTACACACCGATGCCTCTCTGAGTTGGCTCTTCTAAGACAAATGCACAAGAAGCAGTGTTCTGGAACAGAGCAGGGGTGAGGGCTAGTGCAGCTGTTTCCTCTGAGTCCACCTACAAAGCATGGACCTAATGCGGCAGGGGAGCTACCTGCCAACTACCTTGCACAAGTGTGGTCCTGGGACCAGGCATCTGGTGGGGGGTGCAGACCACCCATTTACTGATGCTGGGACACAGACCAGGGGCACGACTAGATGGCCTCTGGAACCAGCAAGTGGAGTTTTCACAGCAGGATATGGGCAGGAGTGTGACAACCACAGGAAAAAAAGGAGCTCCTGCTCAATAGCCAGGGCAGATTCAGGCCACCAGAACACCAGCCACACCACCAACAAAGGGGATAACAGGCAAAAGGCGTGGAAGGAAGACTTGGCAACCACCCATAGTTAAAAATAACCTTATGACAAAATTATTAAGAGTGTATATTCTTGCAGAAAGGCCAAGATAGTGGAGTAGAAGGATGCTTGTATCTTATCCTCTCCAATAAATTCACCAAGACTGACATTCACAGACACACCCATCCACTCAGGACATCTGCTGAACTTTGATAAAACATTGCCATCTTCAAAAGACAAAATGTGCCACCAATCTGGTAGGAGAAAAGGAAAAAAGAAGGAAGAAAATGCAAAATGGCTTGGGGTTGGTCCTTTGAAGAGGGAGCAGCAAAGTAGGGATAGTGCTGGTTGACTGGGTCTCCCTCTTTCCAACGGAGAGGTCAGCAGGATGGACAGGGAACCTCTGAGGCCCAGATGTGTACAGAACCACCCTTGACTGACAGAATTAAGTTAAATGGGCACAAAGTGTGACAACAACCCCCAAACCTAGAAGTGAATCAGGGATGGGAAGGGACAGGCTGCTGGATCCAGGCAGACTCTGGATGACTGTACATAGGTAACCCTGGGGGACTGCAGTGTGCTGTGGACATCTGCTTGGATTGTATACAGGTCAGAACAGCCTGGGCCTCCCATAAAATAAGAAAAAAAATAAAGCAAAGCAATATTGCTGGCTTGCCTGGGGGAAGGGGTGTTTCGTCCTTTGTTTCTGCTGACTCATGGCAACATAACTGGTGATTTCTCAGAATAAGAGAGATGAGGCTCAGCCACAGCCATCATACCCACCCAGGCAGACATGGGGTTGAAACCTGAATATGTACCTGGCAGTTCTGCAACCTCATAGGTGGGACTGAGACTTGTTTACATCCCCAGACATATAGGACGTTTCTGTCCTGGTGCCTCTACGAACTCACACCTCTAAGACAAATGAACAAGGAGCAAAGTTCTGGCAAAGAGCAGGGACTAGGGCTGGTGTGGCCATTTGCCTCAAGCCCACCCACAGAGTGTGGAACAGATGTGGAGTGGGGAGTTGCACTGAATATGGGAGCAACCAACCCAACTATTGTGGAGGACTGCTGCACCTGGACACGGCATTGGGAAGGGGCACAACCTGCCCACCTACCATGCAGGAGTGCAGCACCAAGATGCAGCACTGGGAGGAGATGTGACATGTCTACCTACAGGCACTGGGAGCAGCACAGACCAAGGGTGTGACCAGAGGGTCTCTGGAAACAACGAGCTGAGTTCATGAAGCAAGGCAAGGGCAGGAGCTGTGACAACCACAAAACAAAGAGGAGTCCCCATTCAATAGCCAGGGTAGGCTCTGGTTAACAGGTTAATGGCCACATCATTAACCAAAGGGATAACAGACAAAAGGCACAGAAGTAAGACTTGGTA